>NC_066619.1:218285857-218945857 GCF_025201925.1 Gopherus flavomarginatus
GGTTTTTTGGGGAAAGGGAGTGATCCAGACACTGAAAACTTTAGATGGTGGCAATGATACCAGATCTAAGCTAGTAATTAAGCTTAGAAGTGTCCATGCAGGTCCCCACATCTGTACCCTAAAGTTCAGAGTGGGGAAGGAACCTTGACAGCCCCACAACCTATTACAGCTTAACATCCCCATCTTAACAAACAACTTTTTGTCACATATCTCTTTGTCTTGGGTCTCTCCCCTCCTCTGCTTTTTTTCCACGTCTGTTTAGATTGTAAATATTACAAATCCAACTCTGGAAAGCTAAACCCTTCTCTTTCAATTGCTTGTAAAAAAATCCAACTTCAGTCTAGGATTTGTCCTCATAAAGATGAGCTTTAAATATTAATTGTTTAAGGAATATGTGGAAAACAATACTGACATGAAAAGTGATCATTCTTATAGGCTGAATATCTCCCCGATGCTAAAAATTTACTCTGAGTTTACTAATTTACTGTTTAGTGCAAGATACTGTATTAAAAAGTGAAGACCATGTCTGTTATATTCAAAAAATCATGATGGGAGTCAGTTTCTAAACAGTTCTTTCTTTGTGCAATTATCTGAAATGCCTTTGTGCTGTACATATGGGCAAATGGACACAATTATCCTTGTACTTTGCCTCACTTGTTAATCAACTTTAGAATAAAACTGAAAGCCACAAATAACAAAAGCTTAGGCAACTCCAAGCTGATTGGTTGTTACTTTTAACACAGCTGTTCCAAAATGGCTCTGTAAAGCTACAGAGTAAAGTGCATTAGTTAAACTAATCTATCCTACATGACTGGGATACATGAGAGCCTGTACATGGCTTTTCTTCAGCTTTACAGATCTCAAACTTCAAAGTGATCTTTTTCTGGCTAATAAGTTTCCAGGATATCCATGTAATCCTTCCAGAAGTTTATCTAATTGGGTCAGTCTTTCTGACTTAATGTTGACCCTACAGAGCACTATGTTAAAGTATGTTAAGTGCAGAGGTTTCCTGATACTGACCCAGTGTATAAAAGATATTGTACAATAAGTTTTACACATCCACAATAAAAGAGGAATTACTCAGGAGTCTGTAGACTATAGGCCATACTTAGCATTGAGCTCCCATCAACAGTAATAGAGGTGTTTAATGCTGTGAAAGTTGTTTACTGTACAGAGTTTGTAATGGAGAAAACACTGTGGAACATCTTTCCCAGCAGGAGATATTTGATGATTACATAAGTAATATATTATGCCTCAATTGGATAATTTAGGACCCAACCTGAAGTAAACTGGAGAGGAAAGGGGTGCTCCACGGGGACTGAGCAGAATATTTGGGCTGCTGAGTGCTAGAGTAGTTTCCCCACATTTGCTACCACAGACCATGGACATTCACACTCTATGGCTACTAGTACAGCCCCTGGGCACAAATTAGTATACCTCCCTGGCTAAGTTCCCAAAACTTCTGTGCTGCTGTTAATGTGTATCCTGCTCAGCATAGCTCTGTCATGTGCAGAGTGTGTGAGAATCCACCTCGCACTTGCTTTTTGTTCCATCTGCAAGATAATCCCATTGCTTGCATTGCCGTTCAAGACTTATGGGCTCACTTAGGGGCCATGAGTTGGGGGAAGGGAGAGAGGGAGGAGAGGAGGCTTGGAGGTGACCAAATGGGAAGGAACAAGATTTAGGCCCTAATTAATATTAAAATAAATATTTTCCTAGATTGATTTACATTCAAACTTTCTTATCTTAATGCAAAAAATCTCACTGGCAGAACGGTTGATACTTCAAAAAATTTCCCATATAGAGTAAGTTTTTATGTTATGTGTATGTACTGAAGAAGTTTCACATTTTTCATAGCCCTTGGAGGGGGAAAAAAGCCAACAAACCCAACTATAACCTTGTGGTACTTTCAGCCACACAGAATTCCAGCCTTAAACAGCAAAGAGCTACTCTTTGAAAGATTAAGTGCAAGGATCTTAGTTGGTTCCAACCTAGCACAGGAAATTATGTTCTTAATGGTTATTGTGTGTCTTTCAACTACATTCCTAATGACTTCATTTTATTGCACGGTAACAGAATTTTAGTAAAAGTAATTTTCTGAATGAGTTGCTTTCTATGACAGCTGAATCATTAAAAAAGAAAATAAAATTTATCAGATTTCACAGTACCCAGCACACAGAGTAATGGGATATATAGAAATGTAAGCTGTATGAATAGGTTACTACTGATCCATCTAAAGCTGGATTCAGTTTTGTTCATGTTTAAGGATGCATAAAAAACCACCAAGTTCAGTATAAATACAAAGTTTATTTCAAGTGCATAAATTCAAAGGGGAAAATGAAATCTGTAGTACAGCAAGGCAGACTTTTATTTTCATTTTTGTGAAATTTTGCAAAAGTGGAAGCCATACTCCCTGGAGACCTCTTAGGCTGGGCCAAATAATTGTGTACAATTCTGAGATGGGAGGGAGACTTGTAACCCACAGTAAACCCCTCTGCCACATCAGCAGCTATCAGATCATACTAGATGATACAGTGATCTGCTTGATGGGCAAGGGGAGTGTCTCACAGCATCCTCCTACCCACTGGTCTGATACATATAGAGAAACAATGGTCATAGATAAACAATATTCACTAATTCAATAGTGTTTGCAAAGTATATTTGTTCTTTAACACTGGAAAAGATTAGTGACTATAGTAACAATTACTAAGGATCACAAAGAAAATAAATTACCCTTTTACTGGGTCATATACTATCCTTGATCCATGTGTGCAAATCCCACTAGTGTTAGCAGAACGAGCACATGCAGGACAAGAATAACATGTTACACTTAAATTGTTGAACATGGCTCCTGACTTGAGCAGATGTTTTAGCTTATTACATGGGGTGGCTTGCAAAAATACTACCCAGGACTTGTAAACAAAGTATGTACTTTACCAGGATTCTGTTACAGGTCACAAATATCTTGATCTTAATTGACTGCTCTGCAGGATGAAGGTTAAGTTCTTATAAACTATACAATTCTCATGTGGCTCAAATGTCAAGAACTTTACATCTAAAATCACATCTTCCTAATGATGATGATGATGATAATAGTAATTGTAATAGAAGATTTATACCCTCTCTTGAAGGGAAAGTAAACTTGCAAAAGGAAGTGAGTGACCAAACATTTAGCAAGTTTTTGGCAGTGATAAAACAGTAAAGATAAATTTGTTTAAAAAAAATATCAAAATGATACTGAAAATCTAGATGCGGTCAAAGTCAACTCACTTTTCTCTTTCTTAGTGTCCTTATTTTGTTTTCTCCTAAACATAACCCTCTCATATAGACAATAAAAAAAGTTTCATATCTTGCATGAGTGATAGGATCACAAAATTAATTTCAGTTGTTTGTCCAAGGAAAATTTGTGTCTCCCTGCAGATTAAGTCTTCAGTAGAATAAGTAAAAATCTTATATGTGGGTGAAATTATTTGGGGACGGTTGTAAACTATCTGGTAATATTTCACTAGGTCTTACTCTACACTTTCATAAGTGTTAGACTTTCTAAATCAAATCTATATTTGAAAGGTTGCTTCTGACTGTTGATGTTCTAAGGGGAATTGTAAAGCAATTGGTAATGTTTGGCTTTAATGTATTCTATTATTTTAAAAATGGAAAAATAATCTTAAAATATTGTTTCATGCAAAATAATTATATTAATATATATTCCTTTAACTTGTATGAATAATTATATCCCTAAACATCCTGGAACAAGTACAATTTCATCTAGTCTTCATAATGATCATACACAATAATTAAGCATCACAATTATGTTTAGTTTGTGGTTTAGTTGATGTGCTCATGTCTCCCTCTAGTGTCTTACTCCAGCAATTATTATTTGTAATATAATAGCACACAGAAGCCTCAATCAAGATAGGGAGTCCATTGTTCTGGGAACATAATACAATGTAGTAAGGGACAGTCCCTCTTCCAAATAGCTTACAAGATTCAAGATAAGAAGGGCAGGAGACGAAGGGTGAGAAATAAATGGAGGGAAAAGGATGGATGAAGGAAGGTAAGAATGAGATTTGTTACATGCACCCCTGGATGGTTTCTAATTACTGTTTTCTTTTGTTTTTTAAACTAGGATAAAAACAAAATAAATAAAGTTCTCCTTTAGTTCAAGTAATAGAGGCATTTTTAGGACTGATGTTCTCCAATTTTATCCTTGTTGATGACCATTGTGGGTATGACCATAGTATGAGTATGTGGCCAAAATGTATTATTCTTGTAAGATTTACTGGTACATCTCTCTAACTTTATTTCATTCAATGGGAAGAAGTTGCTATTAAGAGGTTATGTGCTAAATCTCCACAGAGCTCATGTGGCACCTATGCAAATATATTGCATCACCAAAAAGGGGAGATAAAAACTTAGAGAATTCAAGTTTGGATTTAGCTAGACCACAAAAGTTTAGTTTTGGCAGACTTTCCAAACCAGAAACTTCCCATCGAGGAAAATATACAAGGGTCTAAAGAAATTAGGAAGAAACAACTTTTCACCCACTACCTTCAAATCTTACTTAACCGTCTATTGATACAAAAAGAAGCACTTAAAATTGTTCATCATCACACTAGCCAGCCATGTCTTTCCTTAGGTCTATTACTGCCAAGTCAGACTGCTTCAAATTATTATTATTTTTTTTGTTATCATCAGGCAATAGGAGTTGACCAAGTAAATCTCTGTGCATCAGTTTAAGAGACCCCTTAGGATTCACCTTTCCATAGTAAATTGCTCTTACAGACATAGTTGTATGCATTTTCCACAACTCATCCGTGTTGTTGTCTGAGACCTTAATGTTTTATGACTCTTATTATGGTTAACAATTCCCACAGGGTCATTTTCCCAATATTGAAAGTGTTAATGTACAGCTTACAATAATATGTAATTTTATCTCCTTGTCCACATTAGCAAAAGCACACGTGTCTGCTAGATGCCTGAGTCCCCTTTTATAGGAATCTAAAATTTAAGTCATTTGTCTGGCCCAAGGAAAGTTTCAATCTCAGTATTTTTCTTTGGAAAGGAATATTTTCACAGTTTTTCATTGTGTGTCTTACAATTGCCTCGGCTTTTTCAAGTATTGTAGGAAGGTGTCAAAGACATCATACATGGTATAACATTCAGTCTAGCAAGATAGTTCATTTTACTTTGTATGGACTGAAGCCTGAAGAGACAGAAGTTTTTATCAGTGGATTCAAGGTGGTATGCTCTTAGCATGTTTCCTTACATACGTCAAATGTAGAAAAAGCAGACTGTTCTTCTTGGGCCAGGATAGCATTTCTTTGTTACTCAGTAGTCACAATAGGGTGAAATTCATCCCATGCAGAAGGCTAGTACAAGGCCTATATGCTACTTATGGCCTACAAAATAAGCCAAAAGTGGGCTTGAATAGGCCTTCTGCTGGCCCTGTGCACAGAGTGAATGCCACCTATTTATGTTCTAGATTTCTGTAATCAAGTTGGAGCTTTCAACTTCCCAGGATGAAGGGGAGATATAAATATTTCTAGATTTAAGAAAATATAAAACATCATGAAGTGCTCCTGAAAAAAATGAATAAATAAAAAACAACCACAACCAAACAGCTCAAGTCAATGATGGTAGAACTTGACCTTTAAGCCACCCCCCACACACACATTTTCTAAACAATATTTAAATTGCAGGATGAATAGAATTAACTAATTGTAAAAAAATATTGTTGATATAACTTGGATTGCAGCAATTTGTATGGCCAGAACCTATGCTACCTCAACCCTGATGTATTCCCTTACCATTTGTATTTGTCATCCTCTCTTAATACTTACATTAAAAAAAATCTGCATTGTCAAAAATTCAATTTTTCTAATTAAAATATAGTAACTAAAATCTAAGCCATTTTATTTTTAATTACTATTAAAACAATAAAAGCGACAATCTTTTTTTGAATGATTAATAATGATGATTAATAGTTGTCTACTCACTTTACAGCTCCTAGATGGAAAACACAGATGCTAACCAAAATTAATTACCAGACTGTAAATTAGCCAACTTGAATTGAAATATGTTGGGGCAGAAAATGTTTTTTGACAAGCAAACTGGATTTAAGTAAAACAAGTAATAATACTACTTGATTTCGTTACTTATTTTGGAATATGCATCTGGATTACAGTCATTTTCTTTGTTTGAAGAGCTCAATTATTGATTTTTAAAAAAAAAGTGTGTATGTGTGTGGGGAGAAATACTATTCTAACATTGAGATAGTTCTGTACACACCCGCACATCATTTTCAGGGACACTCTATAAACTGCAGCAGAAAACTTAAGGAAGGAATTATACTCACGATAGGCCTGATTCGAAGCTCATTGACTTCAGTGGGCTTTGGAATGAATTTATAAGCCAAATGTTGGCTACTGCACCAAGCCAGAGAGGTTAGGGGAGTGACAAAATCCTCCCTCCGAGCATTGGGGCAGCAACAGAACCATTCTGTGATTTCTACTGAGACATCAGGGCTGAACAGGCCCTTTCTTCCCCTAGCATCATGAGGCCAGTCAGTGAATATTTTTGGGAGCAGAGACTACTAACACTATAGCTGCACTAATACAGCAGAAACAGTTCTAAAAGTATTTGCTTTAATTTTTTATAATTTTCTTCAGCCATGATCATGCCCCTTTTGTGATCACTTTATGTGAAGATTTAGCTGATCAAATATGAATTCTAGTTAAACTTGAAGAAAGCAAATTTCATAATTTTATGCAACCATATATTTTGGAAAACAAAACTAATTACAGCTAACCAACTTAGCTCAAATGGAGTATATGGACTACTGAATACTTTTAGAGCATTGCTCATGATAAACCTATCACATTATTCATGCATCTGAAGAAGTGGGTATTCACCCACGAAAGCTCATGCTCCTAAACGTCTGTTAGTCTATAAGGTGCCACAGGATTCTTTGCTGCTTTTACAGATCCAGACTAACACGGCTACCCCTCTGATACTATCACATTATACTTTTTTTAAAAAAATCAAACACTTTAAAATAATAAATAAATGTGAAATTAATCCACTTGTGGATACAACACAAGAAATAAAATAAAGCTACATTATGAAACATTCATTGTGAACAATTGGTCACATTATAAGTACAGCTTCCTCATGAGATCTACATCTCTTTGCTTTTTTTTTTTTTTTAAAAAAAGGATGATTTTCCCTATCTTAAAAGGTGCAAGGAGGGCAAATTTAAATGCAGATATTGGAGCAGGAATGTGGTGAAAGCCCATCATTTAGATCATGTAAAACTCAACCGGCCCAAGCCTGCCTAAACAGAGAGATGAGGTGGTATTGAGAACTGTATCTTTAAATTGTTTAGTTTCCTAGACAAGAAGTGGGGGAGGGGGAGGGGAGAAGAGGACAAGGATGCTGCAGAAGCCCATGTTCTGTTATGCAGAGGCAACTGGGGAACTGGTTCACTGCATAAAGAGGATCTCTATTAAGTGACTACTGACCACCACAATGGGTTAGGTGACCTAAAAGATTTCCTCTTCATGCCTAACTTACACAAATTTATTACTGTAACCTACAATGAAAGTCTCTGTACACCATTAACAATGTCAGTGTCATCTAGTCTCAAACTGTTAGGGGCCATATGCTCCCAGGACTTGCATGCCAAAAGTATAACAACTTATTACAAAAATCTGCGACTTTAAATTAAACGAATGCCATCCACCTGTGCATTGCTAATTTGATCATTATGCATGAATCACCAGTGAAAGTCATTTTAAGAAACAGTTTACAGAGCAAGGTATACTGAATTTAGACATAAATATCTTGTTTCACTGTAAGGTTTCAGATAATCTTCAGATTCCTTTGTGGAACAGTGGAAGACAGCCCACAAGACACTGGGCCACCCAGTCCATCATGAACTGAGAATAATTATCCCATTGTAGCTGTAAATCTTCCAAACCATACTTCAATATGATTACCGGAGCAATATTTGGAGCTTTCTATTTTTTCACATTCCAAAAAAGGAAAGGTGAATATTACTGTAATTGTCCCTTCACCAGTTATTCTTCCTCTCTCCTTTCTGGCTGCAGTCTGCCATAAATTATTTCTGCTGAATCACTGTAACTTAATCTAGAAATAATACAGGGAATGTCTTCTGATTGGTGGTAATGTTGATTAAGGATTGTGTTGTTATCTCTTTCACCACCACGTGGTGGATCTAAGTGGACGTGAGGTGGGAAGAAAGTGCATCAATGGCGTCATCCTCTCACCAGTCCCATGGGACTTTATTAGGTAAATTGAGTAACCTGTCAGCATTAGCTTAAATCACTTTCCATACTGCAAAAGATGCCCTCCATAATATGAGTATCCCTCTCAGAGGAAGGCTTCAAGGGGCAGTGTCCTGTACAGGAGTGCCTAGCAATATGGCTGCTTAAGAAGCTGTTCTGCCAAGGAGGAAGAGGGAACTTGGGGAGTCAGAAGGGAGTGTTGAGGTACAGGCCCTCCACTCCAGTAGTCTCGTGGTCCTCCCAAGACCTAGAAAGACCCTCCCCACTTTCTTCTTAAATCCCCTTCCATCCAAGGGAAAAATGTAAAACAAAGTACTGAAAACTGAGAATTTACTGTTCACTCTATGGGAGTAGCCACTTAGAAGTAGGTGATGAAAACATTACTGAACTACCTCAAGCTTATTGGAACTTTGGCAACCTTACACTCCTCTACACTTAATACTGGCCTCCCCTTGTCTAATTAATTCAGTTCTCTTTTTCCATCTTAGTTTCAAACAAAGGTTTAGGAAACAAGAAAAGCCAGAAGCAAGCTGTGTCCAAAGAGATAATGATCTCTCTTTCTTCTTTTTAACTGTTATGAATGTGACAAAGTTCCTTTCTCAGCCCTGGCAAAGTCGATAAAAAGACTCCATTGACTAAAACTAATCAAGCTTTACTAAAAATTAACAGCTAATTGACACTGCATCTGGCTTTTAATAAAGCCTAGGTTTGCATAAGTTAATGTATTACAAAAAAAAATCAGAAAATGAAAGCCCAATTACACTTAATTATTGAAAGAGGAAAGAGGCTGATACATCACTGTGTGTCCATATATTCTACACTAGTTAGTAGTTAGATACCCTGCACAGCCATAGATTAGTGTATATGTTGCATTGGTTAGTTTGTCAATCATTACCCATGCATTGGGAATTAACATAAAAATAGGACTTGCTTGGTATTCCTCAAAATCCTTTTGAAAGTAGTTTTTTATATATGTACCTATTAAAAGATAGGTGTAGGTGTGCACGCAACTATTGCGTAAAAATAGGACCAAACTGTGCTCTTAGTAACATTGATGTTGATCTGAGACATCAGTGTCATGCAGAGCAGAATTTGCCCCATAAACCATGTATTTACTTGTCTGAGTCACAATGGCATAGTTCTCTGTCATTGTAACTGAGAAGAGAATTTAGCTTTGTGTCTTTACACAAAATGTGGAAATAAGGGTACATAGACCCCATACAATATATGCATTATATCTTTCAAGAGTGATTAGAATGGTTCAGAAAAACAAACTTTACAAATCGGTTTTCTAACTTCCATAGAGGAGAGAGAGCGCGTGAAAGAGAATCTGGCTAGCTTTGATACTAATACAAAATTCAATCCCTGCAGGCCTTACATGCAATTTTAATACATTTACTAATTAGCAAGAAAAACTATTCTATTAGCCCCAATTTCTTCTTTTTGTGGGATTTTGAAAAAAACAGATTCATGGGAAATTTATTTTAGAAAGTCCATCAGGAATCAGATGTTTTCTTTTTAAGATATTTTCCAGGATCAAGTGCAAATCTCAAACCTGGTGCAATGGAGCACACATGGTGGTGGTTAAAATTCTGCCAATGTTTACACTGGCTTAATAACTTTCAGTGTGCAATAAAACTAACAACTATTTAGTTTCACTACATTTTGAAACAGAATTGATATAGCAATCTGTTTTTCTTTGAAATTATTGTCATAACTTTTACATTGAGTTGGCAACACAACTGCTATAGTGGTTTAAAACCCAGTTGTTGTCTCTGAAATTCAGAGTTTTCTTACTGTACTTATGGTATCTCAAAAAACAAAAAAACTTTTTTTTTCAGATTGCCATATTACCTGACAACATGACATGACTTTTCAGTGACTATGCTTGTGTTAATAAAAGAAAAACAAGGTGGGTGAGGAAATATTTTTATGGGACCAACATTTGTTGGTGAAAGAGACAGGCTTTCAAGTACAGAGCGCTCTTCTTCAGATCTGGGCATGGAAAAGAAGTGTGTGTGAATAAAGTCATGGCAACCTGCTATCTGATCAGATTATTCTTCCACTTCCTGTCATGTGTACAGGCAGCTGAACCAAAAAAAGATCCAGATCAAAAAAACCCAACAAACATACATTTGCTGCAGGTTGACCAGGAGAGACAATTCTTCAGTTTCTCTCAGGAAAACAAAAAACCTTTTCATTTTGGGTCAAACAAAATGCTCTAATAAGAAGCCACTTACAGAGTTCAAGATAATATGATAATTTTAATAAAATTTTCTAAAGATTTTGAATGTTCTATGCTGCTGTAGGACACTCTTCTTCCCATTAATCCAGTCAGGGCCCACCTGACTCCTCAGCAGTCAACCATACAGACTGCCTTGGAGCCAAGTCTTTCAGGACCCACAGTTCTGAAGCACTCTGCCAGGTGGGCTGCCATGGAGACAGAGACACTAGAGCTCCAAGGGTATGCAGCTCTGAGGCAATCCGCCAGGTGGACTGCCTTGGAGTTTGGGATTCTGTAAGCCCTGAGGTCCCCAACTGTGAGGCAGTCCACCTAGCAGTTCCCTTTTCTTTTATCTCAGTTACTTCTTAGCTACTGCAACACTGCATCAGTGACTGGTACTTTTCTAACAGAAGATGTTGTCTGTTAGGTCAACTAGATAACTCCAGGACTAACAGTGGGTCACATGGATAAAACAAATTAGATAGAGGTCAAAGGGTATCTACTTCCATTTATTTGCTTCTTGTGAGCCATTCCTATTTAAAAGGAAAGGAGAGGGTTAAGGCTCAGAGCTTCAACCTTTAGCATTTGCCAAGGGAGAATACCCACCCATTGTGATCTTTTCAGGTTCTGTATGAAACCTATGTAGAAAATTAGGAAGAAGGGGAGAGCAGGAAGGTTAGTTAAAAGGGACTGACATTCCCTTCAGTGCAATTACTGTGTGGAGAGTAAGTTAGAATGGTTTGACTGGTAAAGCAGTATTAAATACTGTGTCATATCAAAAGCAGAATTATATTGAAAACTCAAGATTAATGTGGTAAAATTCTCCAAAACTACATTAGTAATACTCTTGTATTTATTCTAGTATATGTGAATAGCCTTTACTGTATCCTATCCTAATGTTGAAATAAACCAGACACACATCTGAGTATCCAGCTATCAGATAGAAAAGAGATGGCTTTCCAAGCAGGAAAACATGTGTGCTTTTCTACCAGCTCAAGAATTACAATAAGGGGGTTAGTTCACATGCCTTTTTCTAAATATTGCTACACTGGTTGTTTTGCAGCTGGCTGTCACGTTTGAAAGCCTCCCAACCTAAAACAAAATAGCAATGTTAAGAAAAATCTCTCTGTTATCAGGGCACAGTAAGAAAGACTTGTAATCTGTGATTGCCAGGGAGCCAGCTATGGGGTGGTTTTCCATCTACAGAAGAAGTAGTTATCTTCATATTTAAAGCCATTATCATTTTCAAAGCTACAAATGAGTTCCAGGGCCATTATCGGGAGTTTTGAGACCCCCATAAAGCAAAGGCCAAACCAAAAGTTTATCCAAGGTGAAACATACTCCCTTATTCTGTATTAGGATATTCTAGTGGAAGTGGAAGTCAATGAAACAGTGGGCAGTGAGGTCCATGCTACCATGTTATGAATCAAGTCTGGGACAAAAAGGAGTAGCCCTTGCATATTCCTGTGCAGGACTAGGCTGTCACATACTTATCTGAACAAAGAAATTCCAGGATTCTCTTGCATTCTCCATTGTGTGTTGCACATACATTCCACGACAGACTGTTATGCTGTTTCCTCACCACAATGCCAAGTGTTGTCATTCTCAGTACTTGCCAAATTTAAAAAATATTGGTCTTTTAAAGCAAAAAGACCAGCTCACATTAATGGATCACTACCTACAACCTTTGGGGCCAAATTTTGCTCTGTGAATCAGATGCAACCCACTGTTTGGCTTGTGGATTTTAAAAAATGAGGCTATTTTTAGACATGTAATTGCATTGATCTAATAACTTAGTTATTATGCCAAGGTTTGTCTGAATATGACGTCTTGTGGTTGTCTATTAATCTCTCCAAATCTGAGTTAGTAATGGAATTTAACTCAGCCTTTTTTAGATTGTGCTACTATTGTTACTGCAGTATTGTGTCTGTACAAAATGCACAGTACATAAATCCTAAGAAGAGAAATAAAACAACAAAGAAATGGTGATTGCTGCTAAAGATTCATGAAATAATTATCCTGCCTGGTGAAAAACACTTTAGCTGATTAATATGAATGAAATCCGTTTTAAAATATTCAGTTCATTTTCTGTGGGGGAAAAAAAACTAGTTCCCATAAGCAGAAATAAGTCATTCTGCATTGTGATAACCATGAAGTGGAAATTGGGAGTTTTGTACAGCTCTAATAATGGCATTCAGACTCTAGAGACAAATTCATCCCTGATGCAACTACAAGTAATGGAGTTTGTTCCCCATTTCTTAAGCTGACCTGTCTGAACTTCTGTACTTAACTACTATGATTGTTCCAGTCCAATCATAAACAAGTTATAGAACTTGCTCCTTTGTATTTTCACAAAAAAAATGAGGTACTTTCAAAAATTTCCAGTTTTTGAATATTTTTATGGGAACCATTTCAAAGGCAAATGAACAGATATTTTCAAACAAATAAACATAAGACTAGAATAGTTCTAAAGACTAAGAGCTAGAGTCTGAGAATGGATGCTCAAAGTCACTATCCCAGTAACAAGGCAGCTTATTTTCTTACATCTTCTTTTGGAGAAAAGATTTACATATTCTCATTATCTCAAAACAGTCATGAGAAAGCAGTTAATAAGCAGATCATCCCAGCAGTTTACATAAGGGGAAGACTTCTGTTTATTATTCCTGTTTCTTAATTTCTTGATTTCTTAAAACAACACGTTTAAAATCCTCTGTTAAAGCAGTCAAGTAAGGTATATGTGAAAACTCCTTCCTTCTAGCTGTGCATTGCTCAGTGGCTGCTTTTTCATAGAATTCAGATGTTGGTATAATTAGACTCAAGGAATTCTAGGTCACACATAACAATTAACTCTGCTAATAGAGCTGATATGTCCAAAGTTTTCCTTTTGGGTACCCATGGAAACATTTTCTTGCCCTGGTTCTCCACTATTTCTCACCATAATGAACTGGCAGGTCCTTATGCTTTCTTCAATCCATGTTTCTCACCATTAAGATAAACATAATTTATTTTGCTCCTTATAAAGAATAACTGATATTGACAAAGATAGAGGAATCTCATAGAGCAGATTAAGAAGTTATGTCATTACAGTACTGCAGTCTATGTTAATAATGATTCAGCCTGGAAGATTCTAGAAACTTATATTGCCCGAGACCTTGAGTATTGCAGTTTTATTGATTCTTCAATAGCTCATCTGTCTACTGCATTTCCATCTTCAATTCAGATCTCCTACATGCCATATAGAGAGGGCTTGATCCTGCAAGGGGCTGAGCCTTTGAAGTCAATGGAAGTTGAGGACACTAAGCTTACTAATAAGTCACGTGGGAAAAAAAGGTAGGGAGCATAACCACTGGAAAAGATAACAAAAACATTCTCTCCTTTTAATAATTCATCATATCAAAGAGGACCAATCAGATTTCAGGATGGGCTTTCTAAGGGAAGAGAAACTCATAGGCAAGAAATGATGTCAAGTATCAGGGGGTAGCCGTGTTAGTCTGTATCCACAAAAACAATAAGATGCCATCAGACTCCTTGTTATTTTCATAGGCAAGAAGAAATCTTATTCTTGGATGATAGACCTGTCCATAAATCCTTAAAAGATGGAAGTAGCCAGCACTAAAAAAAATCAATCAATATCAAGGAAGTAACAAACAAACAAAAAAGTCAACAACAAACCCAACCCCTATTTAATCCCAACTATGTATATATGTTGTTGTTTTTGTTATAGTAGTGCCTAGAGATCCCAAATAGATTTGGGCCCCATTGTGCTAGTCTCTTTACAAATACCAGAGAAGAGATAGTCCCCACCCTGAAGAGTTTACAATATAAAAATAGACAAGACTGATAAAGGAAGGGAGAAAATAGTGTAAATGTAATACCAGTGCATCAGCAGCAGGGATCAAATCTGGGACCTCTTGATTTTAATGCATAATTCACTCCTGCCTAAACTAAAAGAGCTCTGTCAGACAAGCCTGCAAAATTATCCTTCCACTCACATCAAATTAACTCCTCTTCATTTAAGTTATTTTTCTTTCTGCTGGTTGGTTACTCACATACTAGCCTGACACAACCTGCAGGAACCACCTACCAAATGCTGCACTGGAGGAAGCAGTCAGATTGAGTTTATAGTGCCTGGTGAACACATGATTATTCAGTGATATAGCAACCCAGGCCCTATATGCCTGACCTGATGCCTGGCCCCTTTCAACATAGCAAAGTGTATATGGATATTGTGGAGTGAACCATAATACCCTTATGATACCAAACATGATTCCTATTTGATCTCAGGAGATTAGTGGAACTATCAGACCTGTTTTCACCCCCCCCCCCCCAACCCCCACTCAGATTTTAAAAATTCCATGAAGAGGAGGAAGGGGAGAGAATGCAGAGGAAGGATTCATTCTCTCATTTCCTTTTTGGTAAAGTACTTGCTGTTGCCCATTTCCCTTTTATGTTTCTTATTTCCAGATCACCCTTTGAATGCTCACATTCCACATGCTTTGGCTGCAGACCCAGGGAAGTGAAGACTTATTTGAGCATGGTTTAAAAAACACCAAATCAGGAGGAAAAGCAAATCTTGGGCATCTTCCTCCTGTTTTTCTGAAGCAGACTCCGATAGTTCACCCCTGTTCTGGGAAGCAGCAGAATAAAGTAACCAAGGTAGGGCTAGTATAAGGGAGCTTACCTATCTATTGTGGGTCTCAGAGTCCCTGAATCCTTTCTTGAATACTTGAATTTTCTTAGACTCATTGTAGCCATCTTCTTAACTTGATGAGCTAAAAGGTACTCAAGAACGTCTCAGATGCTGTCTGCCTGGTCCAAAAACTTTAGGAACATCCTGCTTCCTTTTCTATAGTCATAATCTCTGGAGCAAAAGTGGATGTTGTGTTGGTGTGGAAGCAATGATGCTGTTTATTCTTCTGGAAGAACTTGTCTGAATCAGACCATTTCTACAAGAAACACCCTACAGTGCTGGTAGCCTCTCTCTTGCCTGCTTTTCCCTAGGCCTCCGAGTAGACGAATGTCCTGACTTTATCCCCCACATGTAGTTTTAGACCTTGTGAGGCTTGTCTCGCCTGATAGGAGTATCAGCAAGAGCTCTCACTTTTCAGTGTTGCTCAGGGCTCAGCCGCAGCAACTTCAAAGTGACTCCGTAATAGAGTTCAGAGGCAGGTTGACAAAACAGGAGTAAAAGAAAAATGAAAGGTGAGAAACTCGCTGCTGGACAGAAAGGACAAGTACAATTAGAACTTCCCAGCAAAACAGCTGAATTTACATATTATATATATATATATAGCATTATCCCTTGCCTCGACTCACTCTTCTGTTTCTACCTCTGCTGCCACAAGTGGCAACAAGATAGCGGGCTATAGACAGACATCTCTCATAGGACAGAAAATAAACAATATGAGCAAGGAGCAATCCATTCTACTCAAGGTGGCTTTTAAAACATTCTTTTTTCACCTCCACACATAAGAAAGCAGTCAGTACTGATGGCAAAGTGGGCTCACTGCTACTTCAGGGACAGTGTGCACTTGCAAGAAAGACTGGTTTCATATTGACAGTGTGCATGTATTTTGAGTTTGTTTGCATTTGAATGAGTGCCAGTCATTGTTCAGTTTTGAATAAGTAAGTGTTGGGGCACTGGGTCTGTGATGGATTATTTTCATAAGGAGCAGTATGTCTCTTATGGATATGAGTATTCCTTTTTTGGTTCCAGTATTTTTTGTGCGGAATACAAATGTAACATACAATTATAAAAACAAATCAATATAAAATATATTCAAGTACAACAGTTAACACAGAAATAGAAGGAAAATCAGATGAGGTTCAACAAAGACAAGTGCAGAGTCCTGCACTTAGGAAGGAAGAATCCCATGCACTGCCACAGGCTGGGGACCAACTGGCTAAGCAGCAGTTCTGCAGAAAAGGACCTGGGGATTACAGTGGACAAGAAGCTGGATATGAGTCAGCAGTGTGCTCTTGTTGCCAAGAAGGCCAACGGCATATTGCACTGTATTAGCAGGATCATTGCCAGCAGATCGAGGGAAGTGATTATTCCCCTTTATTCGGCAGTAGTGAGGCCACACCTGGAGTAGTGTGTCCAGTTCTGGCCCCCACAATACAGAAGGGATGTGGACAAATTGAAGAGAGTCCAGGGAAGGGCAAAGAAAAATGATTAGGGGGCTTGGGCACATGATTTATGAGAAGTGGGTGAGGGATCTGGACTTATTTAATCTTCAGAAGAGAAGAGTGAGGGGGGGATTTGATAGCAGCCTTCAACTACCTGAAAGGGGGTTCCAAAGAGGATAGGTTTTGAAAAGCTCGAAGCCTCTGGTAATTGTCTGAGCCTTAATCAATGGGCAGGGCATTAACTCAGGCCAGGGCTTTATAAAGCCGTGCACAAGTGACCAGGGGCTGCTAACAGGGAGTTTTGCAAGGGAGTTCTCCAGGTGAAGAAGGAGCAAATACAGCATCTGTGGGGTAAGTGACTGTCTGTAGCGTGTGTGTGTTTGTGTTTGGGGGTTACTTGCTGTGTGCTGAGCTTGTGTTTGGCAGTCTGTTTGTTTGTTTGTTTGAAGGACTGTGTGCTGTGGCTGGCAGTTGGAGGCCATGAGCTTCAAAGGAAGGTTTGAAAGCTCGAAGCCTCTGGTAATTGGCTGAGCCTTAATCAATGGGCAGGGCATTAACTCAGGCCAGGGCTTTATAAAGCCACTCACAAGCAACTAGGGGCTGCTAACAGGGAGTTTTGCAAGGGAGTTTGGAAGGGGAGTGGGAAGGGAGGAGGGGTCCCTTGTCGGTCCTACCTGTTTCCCTGTAGTCCCCTTAAAACCTATAATCCAAACCATATTCCAAAACCCCTTTCTTTAAACCATGCTTCTATTAACTACCAGATAGCACTCCCAGCTATCTCCGTGACACCACTGATTTCCTGAGGAAACTACAATGCATTGGTGACCTCCCAGAAAACACCATCCTAGCCACCATGGATGCAGAGGCTCTCTACACAAACATCCCACACACAGATGGAATACAAGCTGTCAGGAACACTATCCCTGATGATGCCACAGCACAACTGGCTGCTGAGCTCTGTGCCTTTATACTTACACACAACTATTTCAAATTTGATGACAATATATATCTCCAGATCAGTGGCACTGCTATGGGCACCCGCATGGCCCCACAATATGCCAATATCTTCATGGCCGACCTGGAACAACGCTTCCTCAGCTCTCGTCCACTCACACCCCTTCTCTATCTACGCTACATTGATGACATCTTCATCATCTGGACCCATGGGAAGGAGACTCTGGAAAAATTCCACCATGATTTCAACAGCTTCCACCCCACCATCAACCTCAGCCTGGACCAATCTACACGGGAGGTCCACTTTCTTGACACCACGGTGCAAATAAGTGATGGTCACATTAACACCACCCTATATCGAAAACCCACCGACCGCTATGCCTACCTTCATGCCTCCAGCTTCCATCCCGGGCACATCACACGATCCATTGTCTACAGCCAAGCACTGAGGTACAACCGCATCTGCTCTAACCCCTCAGACAGAGACCAACACCTACAAGATCTCCACCAAGCATTCTCAAAACTACAATACCCGCACGAGGAAATAAGGAAACAGATCAACAGAGCCAGACGTGTACCCAGAAGCCTCCTACTGCAAGACAAACCCAAGAGAGAAACCAACAGGACTCCACTGGCCATCACATACAGCCCCCAGCTAAAACCCCTCCAACGCATCATCAAGGATCTACAACCCATCCTGGATAATGATCCCACACTTTCACAGGCCTTGGGTGGCAGGCCAATCCTTGCCCACAGACAACCTGCCAACCTGAAACATATTCTCACCAGTAACTGCACACCACACCATAATAACTCTAGCTCAGGAACCAATCCATGCAACAAACCTCGATGCCAACTCTGCCCACATATCTACACCAGCGACACCATCACAGGACCTAACCAGATCAGCCACACCATCACTGGTTCATTCACCTGCACATCCACCAATGTAATATACGCCATCATATGCCAGCAATGCCCCTCTGCTATGTACATCGGCCAAACTGGACAGTCTCTACGGAAAAGGATAAATGGACACAAATCAGACATTAGGAATGGCAATATACAAAAACCTGTAGGAGAGCACTTCAACCTCCCTGGCCACACTATAGCAGACCTTAAGGTGGCCATCCTGCAGCAAAAAAACTTCAGGACCAGACTTCAAAGAGAAACTGCTGAGCTTCAGTTCATCTGCAAATTTGACACCATCAGCTCAGGATTGAACAAAGACTGTGAATGGCTTGCCAATTACAGAACCAGTTTCTCCTCTCTTGGTTTTCACACCTCAACTGCTAGAACAGGGCCTCATCCTCCCTGATTGAACTGACCTCGTTATCTCTAGCTTGCTTGCTAGCACACATATATATACCTGCCCCTGGATATTTCTATTACATGCATCTGAGGAAGTGGGTATTCACCCACGAAAGCTCATGCTCCAAAACGTCTGTTAGTCTATAAGGTGCCACAGGATTCTTTGCTGCTTCTATTAACTAGGAAACAATGCAGGCAGAAGCCCAGCAGCAGAGTGGGGGCTATCCAGTTTATTGCACTGAGTGTAGCATGTATGATTACCTGCCCTGTGGGCGGGTGGCATATGTGTGCAGTCGGTGCAAGGAGCTCCTTGCCCTCAGAAACCATCTACGGACTTTGGAGGCCAGCGTGGCGGAACTGGAGGAGCTAAGAGAGGTAGAGAGGTATGTTGATAAGGCTTTCCGGGACACTGTGCCGTTGAGGAGGAAGAAAGGCCAGGGAAGCAGAGCAGTCAATGGGAGCAGAGGGAAACCTTCCCATAGTTGGGACCCTCCTTCTGGATAGTACTGGGGTTGCCTCTCGCCCTGAGGTTACCTCTCTGGGGAAGGGAACTCCAGTTGCTAGGAAAAGGCAGGTGTTAGTAATGGGAGATTCGATCATTAGAAACATAGATAGCTGGGTTTGTGATGACCGGGAGAACTGTATGGTGACTTGCCTGCCTGGTGCGAAGGTTGCGGATCTCTCGAGGCATCTAGACAGACTTATGTGTAGTGCTGGGGAGGAGCTGGTGGTCGTGATACATGTAGGTACCAATGACATAGGGAAGGGTAGGAGAGATGTCCTGGAAGCCAAATTTAGGCTGCTAGGGAAGAGACTGAAATCCAGGACCTCTATGGTGGCATTCTCAGAAATGCTCCCAGTTCCATGCGCAGGGCCAGGTAGGCAGGCAGAGCTTCAGAGTCTCAATGCATGGATGAGACGATGGTGTAGAGGAGGGGTTTATGTTCATTAGGAACTGGGGAAACTTTTGGGATAGAGGGAGCCTATACAGGAGAGATGGGCTCCACCTAAACCAAAATGGAGCCAGACTGCTGGCACTAAACATTAAAAAGGTTGTAGAGCAGTTTTTAAACTAGGAGATGGGGGAAAGCTGACTGCTGCAGAGGAGCATGTGGATCGGACACAGACTTCTCTTAGGGGAGAGTCTGATGATAGGGAATCTCCAGGTTATAGTCAGGAACAGAAGATGGAAGAGGATAATGTAAGGGCCAGATCAGATGATAAACAGTCACATAAAAAAGAATCTGGCACATCAGAAAAGGACAGACAAATAAACAGGGACAAGTTTTTAAAGTGCTTGTACACAAATGTTAGAAGTCTAAATAATAAGATGGGTGAACTAGAGTGCCTTGTGATAAAGGAGGATATTGATATAATAGGCATCACAGAAACCTGGTGAACTGAGAGCAATCAATGGGACACAATCATTCCGTGGTACAAAATATATTGGAAGGACAGAACAGGTCGTGCAGGGGGAGGAGTGGCACTATATGTGAAAGAAAATGTAGATTCAAATGAAGTAAAAATCTTAAGCGAATCCACATGTTCCATAGAATTGCTATGGATAGAAATTTCATGCTCTAATAAAAATATAACATTAGGGATCTATTATCAACCACCTGACCAGGAAGTAATAGTGATGATGAAATGCTAAGGGAAATTAGAGAGGCTATCAAAATTAAGAACCCAATAATAGTGGGGGATTTCAATTATCCCCATATTGACTGGGAACATTTCACTTCAGGACGAAATGCAGAGTTAAAATTTCTCGATACTTTAAATGACTGCTTCATGGAGCAGCCGGTACGGGAACCCACAAGGGGAGAGGCAACTCTAGATTTAATCCTGAGTGGAGCACTGGAGATGGTCCAAGAGGTAACTATAGCAGGACCGCTTGGAAATAGTGACCAAAATACAATAGCATTCAACAATCTTGTGGGAGGAAGAACACCTCAACAGCCCAATACTGTGGCATTTAATTTCAAAAGAGGGAACTATACAAAAATGAGGGGGTTAGTTAAACAAAAGTTAAAAGGTACAGTGACTAAAGTGAAATCCCTGCAAGTTGCATGGGCCCTTTTTAAAGACACCATAATGGAGGCCCAACTTCAATGTATACCCCAAATTAAGAAATATAGCAAAAGAACTAAAAAAGAGCTACCGTGGCTTAACAACCATGTAAAAGAAGAAGTGAGAGATAAAGACTTCCTTTAAAAAGTGGAAGTTAAATCCTAGTGAGGCAAATAGAAAGGAGTGCAAACACTGCCAGCTTAAGTGCAAGAGTGTAATAAGAAAAGCCAAAGAGGAGTTTGAAGAATGGCTAGCCAAAAATTCCAAAGGTAATAACAAAATGTTTTTTAAGTACATCAGAAGTAGGAAGCCTGCTAAACAACCAGTGAGGCCCCTTGACGATCGAAATAGAAAAGGTGCGCTTAAAGACGATAAAGTCATTGCGGAGAAACTAAATGGATTCTTTGCGTCAGTCTTCACGGCTGAGGATGTTAGGGACATTCCCAAACCTGAGCCGGCTTTTGTAGGTGACAAATCTGAGAAACTGTCACAGATTGAAGTGTCACGAGAGAAGATTTTGGAATTAATTGATAAACTCAACATTAACGAGTCACTGGGACCAGATGGCATTCACCCAAGAGATCTGAAAGAACTCAAATGTGAAGTTGCGGAACTATTAACTAAGGTTTGCAACCTGTCCTTTAAATCGGCTTCGGTACCCAATGACTGGATGTTAGCAAATGTAACGCCAATATTTAAAAAGGGCTCTAGAGTTGATCCCGGCAATTACCGACCAGTAAGTCTAACGTCGGTACCGGGCAAATTAGTTGAAACAATAGTTAAGAATAAAATTGTCAGACACATAGAAAAACATAAACTGTTGAGCAATAGTCAACATGGTTTCTGTAAAGGGAAATCATGTCTTACTAATCTATTAGAGTTCTTTGAAGGGGTCAACAAACATGTGGACAAGGGGGATCCAGTGGACACAGTGTACTTAGATTTCCAGAAAGCCTTTGACAAGGTCTCTCACCAAAGGCTCTTATGTAAATTAAGCTGTCATGGGATAAAAGGGAAGGTCCTTTCATGGATTGAGAACTGGTTAAAAGACAAGGAACAAAGGGAAGGAATTAATGGTAAATTCTCAGAATGGAAAGGGGTAACTAGTGGTGTTCCCCAAGGGTCAGTCCTAGGACCAATCCTATTCAATTTATTCATAAATGATCTGGAGAAAGGGGTAAACAGTGAAGTGGCAAAGTTTGCAGATGATACTAAACTGCTCAAGATAGTTAAGACCAAAGCAGATTGTGAAGAACTTCAGAAAGATCTCACAAAACTAAGTGATTGGGCAACAAAATGGCAAATGAAATTTAATGTGGATCAATGTAAGGTAATGCACATTGGAAAAAATAACCCCAACTATACATACAATATGATGGGGGCTAATTTAGCTACAACGAGTCAGGAAAAAGATCTTGGAGTAATCGTGGATAGTTCTCTGAAGATGTCCACGTGGTGCACAGAAGTGGTCAAAAAAGCAAACAGCATGTTAGGAATCAATAAAAAGGGGATAGAGAATAAGACTGAGAATATATTATTTCCCTTATATAAATCCATGATACGTCCACATCTCGAATAATGTGTACATATGTGGTCTTCTCACCTCAAAAAAGATATTCTAGCACTAGAAAAGGTTCAGAAAAGGGCAACTAACATGATTAGGGGGTTGGAGAGGGTCCCATATGAGGAAAGATTAAAGAAGCTAGGCCTATTCAGCTTGGAAAAGAGGAGACTAAGGGGGGATATGATAGAGGTATATAAAATCATGAGTGATGTAGAGAAAGTGGATAAGGAAAAGTTATTTACTTATTCCCATAATACAAGAACTAGGGGTCCCCACATGAAATTAATAGGTAGCAGGTTTAAAACAAATAAAAGGAAGTTCTTCTTCACACAGCGCACAGTCAGCTTGTGGAACTCCTTACTTGAGGAGGTTGTGAAGGCTAGGATTATAACAATGTTTAAAAGGGAACTCGATAAATACATGGTGGCTAAATCCATAAATGGCTATTAGCCAGGAAGGGTAAAGAATGATGTCCTAGCCTCTGTTCATCAGAGGATGGAGATGGATGGCAGGAGAGAGATCACTTGATCATTGCCTGTTAGCTTCACTCCCTCTGGGGCACCTGGCATTGGCCCCTGTCGGTAGACAGATACTGGGCTAGATGGACCTTTGGTCTGACTCGGTATGGCCATTCTTATGTTCTTATGTAGATCTAGACTGTTCTCAGTGTACCAGATGACAGAACAAGGAGAAATGGTCTCAAGTTGCAATGAGGGAGGTCTAGGTTGGATATTAGGAAACACAATTTCACTAGGAGGGTGGTGAAACACTGGAATGGGTTACCTAGGGAGGTGGCAGAATCTCTATTCTTAGAGGTTTTTAAGGCCCAGCTTGACAAAGCCCTGGCTGGGATGATTTAGTTGGTGTTGGTCCTGCTTTCAGCAGGAGGTTGGACTAGATGACCTCCTGAGGTCTTTTCCAACCCTAATATTCTATGATTCTATGAAATATTCATACAGTTGGATTCTTTTACACTTAAAATCCAAGTGTTAAATCCAATATTTTCTTGAGGACTCATAAGTGATCACTACTGAATACAGGTTATTCTTTCCAATGGGATACAAGACTTCCACTTCTATATCAGAGCTCTGACTGCTTTTCCTCCTGTCCTATACCACTTATCTCACAAAACATTTTAGACTGAGATTCTTCAGTCCGCCCACCTTGGACTGAATATTTAGCCTATCACTATTTCTCTTATCCAGCATCCCTTGAGGTCAATTGTCAGGTTTATTTATTTCCAGGGACTTAATATCTCCCATCCCTCCCATTAACAATTGCTAAGTTCAGTTCAGGTCATCTTATTTAAGAGCAAATTTATTATGAAAACTAGAGAGGCTCAGACTAAGAGATGGTTAATCACAAACACTCCTCAGACTAATCATTTTAAAACATGTTGCTAGGCAGACAAGAACTTTACATCAGAAGCTGTGGCACATTACCGAACAGCTTTCTCTCTCCCTCACAGGTCCCTTTAATTTTCATGCTCCTTGTTAATTCAGGGTCACATCTCAGCTCCAGCATGTGTGGGCATTCCAGGAAGTAACCAGACCTTATAGGAAAGCCCATTAGATTTTGTTTTTGTTGTCCCTAAAGTTGCTACCTTTGTATCCCAAAGCAACTTAGTTATATATCAGATCATTTTCAAACTCATGTTTCTCCATCTGGGCTGAAGAAGTAAATGATTTCCTCTTCAATGGCTTCCTTTCAACCCTGCATATATTGCCAATAGTGTTAATGATCCTTCAATACTACTTATGAATTCTCAAATGACATCCAATACGCTCATATAATGGGGCAAATAGGCACTTAGTTTCTTTGACAAACCTTTATTAACTAGTTGCCCAAGAACATAAATACATGTAATTTCTGTAGAGATAAATAAATTCAGAATTAACAAAATTATGAAAAAAAAAGTCTAGCCATAACCGCCTGTCACATTAATATATGACAGATACCAGGATTGTCACTATCATACTGAAGCCTAGAATGTCTGTTGCATCAGTATGAAGCAATGGAAATAGCTGCAAGCATGGCTGAGAACGTTTTGTTTAGAATATCACCAGACTCAGTCACTGGGATTTGTTATCCAATTTGTAAGTTCTCAGCCATTTTGATTTACACACAACATACAAATTAGAACTGTGTGCTGTACAGGGCCTCATCCTCCCTTATTGAACTAACCTCATTAGCTCTAGCTTGCTTGCATATATATACCTGCCCTTGGAAATTTCCACTACATGCATCTGATGAAGTGGGTATCCACCCACGAAAGCTCATGCTCCAAAATGTCTGTTAGTCTATAAGGTGCCACAGGATTCTTTGCTGCTTTTACAGATCCAGACTAAAACGGCTACCCCTCTGATACTGTACAGTGATAATTAGCCATGTATCTGTGCCCTGGCAAGAGTTCCAGATCATTGTGATACCAGAGTTATTTCAGTCACCCCCTTTACTCTATAGCTAATCTGCATGCAATAATTTCATTGGTTTTATGAGGGAGACTGCACAGATGGTAGATTGCTGGGCCCAACTTCCAAACCCATGTGACAGCATGGGCTGTCGGCTAGTAGTATCCAATATTCTTCTACCTTAGTGAGGTCTGTATGCATGCCTAAATTTATAGTATCTGTGCCCTCCTTAAATCTCTTTGCTTAAATAGCATAAGAGGGATCTCACACCAAAGCCAGTTGCTAGGGGTATAGATACAGGCACTTTTACTGCAGTGACATATTGCCTTTTCCCTATTTGAGACTTCCCCTATCCACTCATTTATTATTGCTCACGTTCCAAAATCACCTAGATTTCATGAGTCACTAAAATGCATTCATTGTAACCCCGTTTTGGAATATCTGCTCAATTTGTGCTTTGAAAACTAAAATTGAATCTGTTTTGAATTTTATTATTTTGAATAGGAAAAAACAAATATTCATCACACCACAGTATTTTTTATGTAGCAGGAGATATGTAGCCCATTTGTAAGTTTGTTGCTAAATTTAAAGTCAACATATTGTGCTATATAACAATGTATCGTTCTATAGAGCCAGCAAGCTGCATAAAGCACTCAGTAATGGATATTAAACATTGTTGGGTTATTGGACTTTGGAATTTATTTTGTAATTATGTAGCTGGCCTCATGAGAGTGGTTTCACATATTTCATGTTGTCACCCAGAAGGTAATATTTTTATGCAGTGATCACCTATACAGTGTTTCACAAATGCTTTTTGTTGCAAAGTCATAAATATAATATCAAACAGTTGCCTCAAATAAGAAAGTCTGTCCGTCAGATGGGGCAGAATGTTCCTAATTGAGTCATAAATTCTTTGGGGAAAGAGTCATACTTTTTTCCTGCATTTTGTACATGGTTCTGGACACTAAAATAATAATAATAAATTATTAACACATAGTGCCTTCTTTGTCTTCCATTCAGTATTCCAAATATTCCTTTTAATAACATTATTTGAATGAAGGTTTATCACACCTATGTGA
Source organism: Gopherus flavomarginatus (assembly GCF_025201925.1). Lineage (NCBI taxonomy): Eukaryota > Metazoa > Chordata > Testudines > Testudinidae > Gopherus > Gopherus flavomarginatus. The sequence goes on from NC_066619.1 coordinate 218,311,906, forward strand.
TGCAGGTATTGTAAACATTATGGAAATGGGAAAACTCTGGTGGCAAGTTTAAGTCAGCTGCCCAAGATTACACAGTGTTTTATTATCAGAACCAGAACTAGACCTCCTGGTTTTCACCCTCTGCTCTTCCCAAAAAACTGTATTGCTTCAGTAATGATGTATTCTACTGGCCTGAATAACTACCAGTTAATAACCACTCTTACTAAGAAAGCACAGATCTCAGCTACATAGTTAAGGCAGAGTTGAGTTTTGCAATTACAGCATATATTCAGAGGTGGAGTAATTATGCTAATGGGAGAGCTGTCTCCTGTCAGCATAGAGCATCTTCACCAAACATGCTACTGATCAGTACAGCTGTGCCAACGCAGCGTTTATAGTATAGACTAGTCCAGTGTGTTTCAGGCACAAAAAGACCATTAGATAATCTAATCTGACCTCATGTATATCACAATGCTGGCCAAAAGAAGCTAATCTCTAAGTGCTCTCAAAGTGAAATCTAAGTGGACAACACATCTAGAAGAGCAGCAAAGAATCCTGTGGCACCTTATAGACTAACAGACGTTTTGGAGCATGAGCTTTCGTGGGTGAATACCCACTTCTTCAGATGCATCTGAAGAAGTGGGGATTCACCCACGAAAGCTCATGCTCCAAAACGTCTGTTAGTCTATAAGGTGCCACAGGATTCTTTGCTGCTTTTACAGATCCAGACTAACACAGCTACCCCTCTGATGCTTGACATCTAGAAGAAACAGTTATTGTATGATAAGTTACCATTTTGTTTTGGAGGGTTGGCTAATATAGGTGATACTGCTAAATGTAATACATTTTATTCCGAGCAGGTCAAAATGTGTCTGGCAAAACATTTTTCCAAATGAACAAATTTGATAAAATGGAAATTTTTTAAAGAAAGATTCCATTTTAATTTTTCTGATTTTTAATTCAACAAAACGCCCAAAAGCTGCCATGAAAAATCAAAAAGTTCAGTTTAATTTTTTCATATAAAATAAAATACATATTTCAACCAGGTCTAGTTATATCACCTTTATTTTTCCTTCTATTTGTGTCATGTTACAAGCTAATTGGCTTTAAAAACAAAAAACAACTAAGAAACTTTTCTGTCACTGAGTATATAACTACAGAAAGTGCAGTGATTCGTTACAGATGTGTACATAGAAGAATGAAAAAAGTATATTTATATATAAATGGTTGGAGAAAGTTATGTCTGGAAATGTGAGGTGGTAATGCTAAATTTAGTTCTCTGATGCCCGCCCCGAGGTCAAAGTTTTATATGAATATTAGATTTTTCTATTTATTTAACCTAATAAGAGAGAATCTAGTGACCCTTACAGATTAAGAAGAAAAATGCAACAGTTATGTAAAGTATGTACTATTTATCCCTTTAAATTATAAGTGGGTAAATATTCTGTGTAACAGGTGGAAAAGTCATTCCTTTTCTTTGATGGAGCTTCTCTTCGTTCTTAGTTGTAAAACTTCAAAAACCATATACACCACATATGAAGTGTAAATCTCTGCCTTTAAATTGTACTGCTTTTTATGTCAAATCCCAATCATAAATTCATTATCCCCCCCCCATTGGTTTATTTATCTTATAGTGATAACTGCAAAATAGGTTAAAAATTGCATTTAGTTTAAGGTATTCTATTGGATTTAAAGCACTGCTATGTAACATTAATGCTAGAAACAAGACTACTTCTCAACTGTAAAACAATATCAAGTGACAGATTTTAATCTTAGTTACACTAGTGTTAATCCAGATTTGGGGAAAAACAAATCTTGGATTAGCTACAACTGCTGCACAGCTATACTACTTTGATTGCAGGAAATTTCAATTTTTGTTTTTTCCCTTCGGAAAGGGACTCAGGGCAAGACTTTTTAAAGGTATTTAGGCACCTCAAGATGCAGATAGTCATGGACTGGGATTTTGAAAACCTTGGCAGGTGAGATGCCTAACTCCTATTGATTTCAATGGGAGTTAGGAGCTAACCGACTTAGGTGCTTTTGTAAATCCCAGTAGGTACCTAAATAGGTTAGCTTCTAAGTCTCATTGAAATCAGTAAAGTTATGCACCTAACATGCTTAGATACTTTTGAAAATCCCAGCAAGTGCCTATTCACATCTTCTGCATTAATGTACATCAGGTAAACCTTTGAAATAGTGAGTCCTGAATTGTTTTATTTATTTAGTAAAATTATTGATTTTCTGTTCCCCAATTGTGTTTATAAAAGCATGCTTGAGAGAAACATCATCCAATATACCACAGCACTCTCCTGCTCCCTACTCCCTTTTCTCTCTTTGCCTCCTTCTGCCTGCTGACTTCTCAGTTTCAGCTTGTTGCTGCTGTTAATAGTAAACACACTCTTGCAGGGGCAAAGGAAGAATAATGCATTAACATCTCTCAAAGCAATCCAAGATTGTAACGGAACCGGTATCCACAAAATAGCAAGAACAGATACATACAAAGCACTATCAAATATACAAAGGAAGCTGAAATATAGAGAAGAGTGTTTCCCTCTAATCTCTTTCAGATGTACTTGTTTTAGGACTTACTTGTAACAGCTGCAGGTTCACAATTTACCAACAGGAATCTGGATTTCAAGTTGGCTGTGACCTTTTAAAGAGACATCCCAGAGTTTACTGTCCCAAAATGTACTTGGCCTGCTTCTGAGATAGTATGAATTACTTAGCCTCAGTAGTCAGTTGAGCAAGCTAGAGTAGCAACACTTTGTTCTCTGTTACACAGGGGAAAATCTGGAGGGACTCCTGCTTGTCAGGCTAAACTCCTGATTATGGACAATCTGTTCTCCAAACTGAGGTCTGTAATATCAACTCTCTTTAGTGGCCATCCTAACATCAACAAACCAGGGGCCTAGATTTCTTTCAGCTGCAGGTATGCATTTTTATAAGACACAGATGTACCTGGCTTATCTACTTCTTACAAGTCTAAAATGTACTGAAATATGTAAGAATCCTTAAAAAACCATAGGCCACTTGGTTTAAAATTGGTATATCCCAGTTTGCACCAGCTCAGTATTTAGTCCTTTATCCTGTACAGTTCAAAATGATCTTTATCAGAATGGTTCAGACAGAAAGAGTAGAAAGATGACTGAATGAGCATATACATCTGCATGTGCACTAATTTAGGCTTCCAGTCTGGATAGTTAAATTGTCTAGATTTTCCATGATTCATTGATCATCCCTACATGTAAACAATCTACTTTATCTCCTAGAAAAAATGAACATGGTGGATTGCAAAGAAAACAGTTTGTATAGATTATACACCTCTACCCTGATATAACGCGGTCCTTGGGAGACAAAATATCTCACCGTCTTAAAGGTGAGACTGTGTTATATCAGGTACGGTGCTGGACTGGCTGGACCTGGTGGTGATTTAAAGGACCCGGTGCTCCCGCTGCTGTGGGGAGCCCCGGGCCCTTTAAATCACCTCCGGAGCTTTGACAGCGGGGGTCAGGTGAGGATTTAAAGGGCCCGGGGCTCCCTGCAATGGCCAGAGCCTCTGGCTCTTTAAATCCTGCCCAAGCCCGGCTGCCAGAGCCCCCGGACTCCGGCAGCTGGGCTTGGGAGGGAACTTAAAGAGCCTGGTGCTCCAGCCACTGTGGGGAGCCCCAGGCCCTTTAAATCACTGCCAGAGCTCCAGCAGCGGGGCTCAGGTGAGGATTTAAAGGGCCCAGGGCTCCACATGAATTCAGATATAACGCGGTAAAGCAGCGGGGCTCCTTGCTGCTTTACCATGTAATATCTGAATTCTTATTATATCTGGTCGCATTATATCAGGGTAGAGGTGTATAAGGAATGCTATTTGACCAGCTCTGCTACTGTATTTGGTAGCAGTTTATTGGCTAGGTAACATTTTAAGAAAAAAGGTTGTGTCATTGTCATGTATTTATACTCTTCTCTTTCACCTGTAGGGTAGACATTATTAGAACGATGGACAGAAAAGTTCAGCTATAGATGGGGTTAACCACATTTATCAAGCCATATTAAATGTATCTGTTGCAGTTACATTATTTCCTGTCCCTACAGATTTTTGGGCAATTTTTTATCCTCTTGTGCACAGTATTGTGCCTGCTACTGCAGTCCATGAGTGCTCCCCTCAGTTTCTCCATAGAAGAGAATGTTATTCTTATGGGACACTGGTGAACACTAATCCTCCAGTAAACATATAGATAGAAGAGAAGGAAAACTCATTCTTGTTACTGTGTTTAGTAGTTTGAAATCAATCAATCTGAAAACCAAACAACTCCAGGAAAGTAAAACGGGAACACAGCAAGCATTACTGAATTGATTAAAAGGTAGAGCTAGTAGGGGTAGGACTCCTTCCTCTAGTACTCAAACCCAAATGAAAGGTGGGCCAAGTTACCTGAGGTTAATGGCAAATATAAATTAGAAGGGACTACTGTATTCCACCACTGATCTTCTACTTTTATTTTATTTTATAAACATGTTACCTAAAATAAGACATTTCTAATTTCAGTAATGTAGATTATGTGGTTTAATTGTAACATGGGTTTAGTTAGACCCATTATATACTTAGTAAATTGCAACTGCAGTAAATTAGCTGCAAGAGTATATTTTGAGGTTATTGAATTATGTGTCAGAAGGGAAGGTGGGTACTAGAGTACTGTGGTATTGTATTGTATTAGTAACTGCATCTATGAATGACTTCCATGCTGCTTTAATATTTTCTGTTTGCTCAGAGATATTTACTGTGCACTTGCTTTGCAAATACAAAGCAGGAGCTCCCTCTGTGCAACTCTGGGTGCATTACTTGTCCTTGCTTTGTCTTTGTTTTCTAAGTAAGAAAGTCAAATCATTTTCCGATGATTATGTCAAACTGATTAAAACCAGTTGCCCAGCATTGGGCAGTAAAATGGTTCAGTATATTTGGGGAAGGAGATATGAAATATAAGCTAAGAAAAGCTAATCTAGTTGTGGTAAATGAGGTACTAATGAAGCCATATTGAAAATATTGGACCAGATTCTCTTGTGTGGTGCGGCCACTTGCAGTATTAGCATAAATTATCCCTAAGGATGCTTAACCATCCTAAGGAGTATCATCTTAGTGTAAAGGGGATCCTCTGGTGATGTAGAGCAGATTTATGCCTCACCTCCTTGCTGTTGCCATGTAGCAAGAGGAAAGGGGCATTGGTGGAGGAAAGTGACATGGTCTGAATACCTGGCAACCCACAAGTGCATTTCCAGCCCCTATGGGCCATTTGTATGTTTCCAACAGGGTTTCAGAATTAGTCACCTCTGCAACTAAAGGTAGAAAACTAAATATCTTCTCTCTCAAAACACAAAACAAAAAAAACACCCAACCACAAATAATTACTGCATTAAGATACTTAGTAAAGTGTGGAGTTATAGATGTTATTTACTAGTTGGAAGTTTTGTAAAGTGCATCATAGCTTTCACTCTGACATCCTAACAGACCAAAGTCATTCTTTATCCCTCCTTACCTTCCAGAAAGGAAACTTTTGCGAGTACATTGGTTTCCAAAACTATAGACATTCTGAATAGGCTATAGTAAATCGCTGTGCATAGTCACTCTTCTTTCTAATGAACCCTGCTGTTTATTATAGCATTTATTACTCAAAAAGAGCAGTAGACTTTTAATGACCTATTAAGACTTCTTTATAGCAGAATATATTTCTTAATTATCCTTTTAAAAATTTTATTTGCTATCACAGTAAATCATACCAATATTTCACTAAAACATACTGAGGCAAATACTATAAAGCACAGAAGACATTTCAAAGAGGAATAGAAACTACTATAAGTGTTGCTATGGGGCTCCTCCAGTTCATTTTCTTAGAATAACATATTTATCCCCCAAAGAAATTCCCACATTGTAAAGGTATTCTCTGGCAGGCAAAGTTATTTCCATGTCACACCCTCATGAGAGATCCCTTGGACCAGTTTTGTGGTGTTTCTATCCTCAGCCACCTGGCTATTGTTCAACTAATCAATTAATGTTATGTTAATAAAATAAAGCTTTTCAGGAGGGGTGAGAAAGGAGATGCATCCCCTCCCAAATTTGGCTCCCATCAGTACAGCCTTTCTTGCTATTGTGAAATTTCTGCTTTCCATCTAAAGAAAAACTACAGTGGTTTGAAGGGTTTTCATCCCAGATAACATAAAAATAATATATATTTACATTATATAGAGTCTATTGTGTTGATTTAGGTTTTACATTGGTTTTAATTTTATCCGAATGAGTATGCCAACTCACCATTATGGTCCTGACCCTGCAAACACCCATTCACGTTGAGGTCATTGTTAAGTAAAGCATGTTAATGAGTGTGTACAGGATCAAGGCCATATTCATAAACAGTTTAAGAAAAATTAATAGTTTAAGAAGGGCGGGAGGGGGAGAAGCAGATGATTTAGTTCATCTGCTCTTCCTTCAGCTATCTATCCTATTAGATTCAAGGACTGGATTCTCAGTCATGATGAAAGCTGCCTGAAATCCACTCCTCAAGTCACTTGAGGCTTTTCTTTGCTTAGTGGATTCCTCCAGCAGCCCACATGGTGGTTTAGTGGCTCCATTGCTAATTTGTATTACCATAGCACCTAGGAGCCCTAGTCAGAGACCAGACCACATTGTGCTAGGTGCTCTATAACCACAGAACAAAAAGACAGTCCGTGCCCCAAAGAGATTATGATCTAAGACAAGAAACAAAAGATGGATACAGACACTTATGGTTTCTTTGTATTCCCTGAGACAATATTATGCCCAACCATTCTTCTGGCCCACAGTAGATTAGGGAAAGGAGAGGCAGGTGGGGGTTTCCCATGCCTTGGCACTGTCTGGCTGCCAGTGGACAATGGGCAGCTGGCACAGCTCGGCATAAGCAATCTTTCATTCCTTGAATATGGTTTAGTATTAACCCCAGGAGCTAAAGGTGTTTCTTGTTAGATTCTGTGCAACACTGAACACTTGCAGATTAAATACACTGGTGTTGACATGTCTCCAGTGAAGGACATCTGACTATTCAAACATATCCTTTATTAAATATTTAAATATGGATCAGACCATATCAGTTTGAATTTGCATCCATAATGCCTTTTATCAAACGTAATTTGACGTGATCTCTCATACTTGTATGTTCGTTCCAAAGATCATTTACTGCATTAACGGATTTTCCCCTATAAATAGTGTCTCTGCATGTCATGGCTCATGTAGATACCCATTTGTAAACAAAAGGGTGATTCATTATTATTGCTGAAGGGCACAGTTTTACCTGGATGTAAATTCATCATTTTTAATTCTACACAGCTTGATGCTTGAAATCTCATCAAGCACTCAAAGCTTCTTTGACACAGATTGATGACCCTAACAATTAACTTAATAATGGCAACAGCAACTGCAAATTAGCATCAACCACAGAGATCCCAGGCCAAGTTTGCCTTTGGATAAGTCCAATGAAGTCAAAGGAGTTGCATCAGGGATGTGTCTATATTTTTGGCATTTGTAAATGTTTGAATCTTTCCTGTTTAAGTTCATTTTTATAAGCATGACCATATTCCAATCGTTTGTATATGGAACACACTGAAGGTGTGTGTTTTCTTTACATATTAGGTAATATTGTTTATATATTACCTATCCTGTCAGAAACAGTAGGGTAGCAAGGTGTTGATTATGAACTCGCCCTGAAATACTGTATTTACTTATGCAAAAAACAGCAAGTACTCAAGTGAAATTTAGCCCACATTGACACTTGTGAGCCAAAAGTGAAATGAGGGGAAATTTTGCAGTTAAAATCCATGGGGAAGATTGTAACAAGTTTGGTTACAATTTGCAGGAGACAAGAAGCGGGCAGCATTGTTTATGCTGTTACCTGAAAATGAGAACAGGCATTCATATGGCACTGTTGTAGCCACTGCCGTAAGATATTGATGTGCTAGATGCACTAGAGATTCATATGTCCCTTCATGCTTCAACCACCATTCCAGAGGACACGCATCCATGCTGATTGAGCAGAATGCGTCATAACACTCCAAAGCAGGGTGTACTGATGCACGTTCATTTTCATCCTCCAAGTCAGATGCCACCAGCAGAAGGTTGATTTTCCCTTTTTTTCCTTGCGGTTCAGGTTCTGTAGTTTCTGCATCGAAGTATTGCTCTTTTAGGATTTCCGAAAGCATACTCCACACCTCATCCCTCTCAGATTTTGGATGGCACTTTAGATTCTTAAACCTTGAATCGAATGATGCAGCTATTTTAAATAATCTCACATTGGTACCTTCTTTGCATTTGTCAAATCTGCTGTGAAAGTGTTCTTAAAAAAAAAAACGTGCTGGCTCAGCCTGCAAGACTGCTATAACATGAAATATATGGCTGAATGTGGTAAAACAGAGCAGGAGACATATAAAAGTCTCCCCTGAGAAGTTCAGTCACAAATTTAATTAACACTTTTTTTTTTAAATGAGCGTCATCAGCATGGAAGCATATCCTCTGGACTGGTGGCTGAAGCATGAAGGGGCATATGAACGTTTAGCATATCTGGCACATAAATACCTTGCAATGCCGGCTACAACAGTACCACGTGAATGCCTGTTCTCACTTTCAGGTGACATTGTAAATAAGAAGCAGGCAGCAGTATCTCCTATAAATGTAAACAAACTTGTTTGTCTTAACGATTGGCTGAATGAGAAGTAGGACTGAGTGGAGCTGTACGCTCTGAAGTCTCATAATGTTTTGTTTTTGAGTGCAGTTATGTAACAAAAAAAATCTACATTTGTAAGTTACAAGTACTTTAGTGCAATCTCTATCATTAAAGTGTATGAGGTGAACTGAAAAATACTATTTATTTTGTTTATCATTTTTACAGTGCAAATATTTGTAAAAATATAAAGTGAGCACTGTATACTTCATAATCTGTGTTGTAATTTGAAAAATGTAGAAAACCATCCACAAATATTTAATACATTTCAATTGGTATTCTATTGTTTAACAGTGTGATTAATTAATTTTTTGTATTGCAATTAATATTTGAGTTAGTCATGTGAGTTAATGGCAATTAATTGATAGCCCGAGTAGAAAGACAACTTTATTTAAGAGTTATCAGTTAACAATGACAAGTAGAACTGACAAGGATGAATTTCAGCCATAGCCAAGATTCAGACATTTCCTATTCAGACATTAAAAAGTTATCCCTAGGAAAGAAAAAACAAAAATTACACAGAAAATTCAAAGGACAGAAAAATTAACCTATTTAGAGAAAAACAGGAATTGCGTGTCCCATTTTAGAATGCAATCCCAACTACAGAGTCTCTATCTCCATACTATGCACATTTAAATAAAGGTATACAAACCCTCACGATTTTCCTTACAGTCAAGTTGTTCCATAATGGTTCACAGTCAGGGCTGGTCTACACTATGGGGGAAAAATCGATCTCAGATATGCAACTTCAGCTACGTGAATAACGTAGCTGAAGTCGAAGTATCTAAGATCGAATTACTCACCGTCCTCACGGTGCGGGATCGATGTCCATGGCTCCCCATGTCGACTCCGCAACTCTGTTCGGGTTGGTGGAGTTCCGGAATCGATACAAGTGCGTTTGGGGATCGATACATCGCGTCTAGATGAGACGCGATATATCGATCCCCGAGCAATCGATTGCTACCCACCGATATGGCGGGTAGTGAAGATGTAGTCTCAGTTCACTGTAACTCCCTCTCTACTTCTGTTAAAAGCCACTCTCAGGTATGTCTACACTATGGGATTATTCCAATTTTATATAAACCGGTTTTGTAAAACAGATTGTATAAAGTCGAGTGCACGCGGCCACACTAAGCACATTAATTCGGTGGTGTGCGTCCATGGTCCGAGGCTAGCGTCGATTTCTGGAGCATTGCACTGTGGGTAGCTATCCTGTAGCTATCCCATAGTTCCCGCAGTCTCCCCCGCCCATTGGAATTCTGGGTTGAGATCCCAATGCAAAAACAGTGTTGCGGGTGATTCTGGGTAAATGTCATCACTCAGTCCTTCCTCCATGAAAGCAACGGCAGACAATCATTTCACGCCCTTTTTCCCTGGATTGCCTTGGCAGACGCCATAGCATGGCAACCATGGAACCTGTTTGGCCTTTTGTATACCCTGAAACATCCGGGAAAATGTTTTTGACCCTTGAGGCATTGGGAGCTCAGCCAAGAATGCAAATGCTTTTCGGAGACTGCGGGGACTGTGGGATAGCTGGAGTCCTCAGCACCCCCTCCCTACCTCCCTCTATGAGCATCCATTTGATTCTTTGGCTTTCCATTACACTTGTCACACAGCACTGTGCTGCGGCCTCTGTCTATCATAGCCTGGAGATTTTTTCAAATGCTTTCTCATTTCATCTTCTGTAATGGAGCTCTGATAGAACAGATTTGTCTCCTCATACAGTGATCAGATCCAGTATCTCCCATATGGTCCATGCTGGAGCTCTTTTTGGATTTGGGACTGCATCACCACCTGTGCTGATCAGAGCTCCACGCTGGGCAAACAGGAAATGAAATTCAAAAGTTTGCGGGGCTTTTCCTGTCTACCTGGCCAGTGCATCCGAGTTCAGATTGCTTTCCAGAGCGGTCACAATGGTGCACTGTGGTATACCACCTGGAGGCCAATACCGTTAATTTGCGGCCACACTAACCCTAATCTGACATGACAATACCGATTTCAGCACTACTCCTCATCGGGGAGGGGTACAGAAATCGGTTTAAGGAGCCCTTTATATCGATATAAAGGGCCTTGTGTGGACAGGTGCAGGGTTAAATCAGTTTAACGCTGCTAAATTTGGTTTAAACGCGTAGTGTAGACCAGGCCTTAGGAGACAAAATACTGGTCTAAATGGACCACTTGTTGGATTTGGCATGACAATTCCCACACCACTTTATTATCCAAGGGCCAATGTAGATGAACTCTGAGTTTGCAGCAACCAGGATATAAATTTACCTCACAGCAGGCTCCTGTGTACTAAAGCTAAGTCTGGTAATGAACTGGTGGTTCACAGCTCCCATAGATATACTCATGGGGCTAGTGTGCTAAAAATAGAAGCATAGCCAGGGTAGCATGGGCAGCAGCAACCTGTGGCACGGGCTAGCTGTGCTGAGTAGAAACCTCCCTCAGCCCCATGGGCATGTATTCAGCTCGGCTAGCCCATGCCATTGCTCTTGCTACCTCGGCTGCACCATTATGTTTAGCATACTGACTTCACAACAGCTAGCAAAAAGTATATCTACATGAGCTGTACATCACCAGCTCTAAGTGTAGACATGCACTAGCCTGCTGTGCACTAAGGGTAAGATAGATTTACACCTTTAGTATGTTTGAATATACCTTAGGTGTCCATGTGGGCCCTACTGCCATGCACTACAAATTCCCTAGTGTGCTTTGATCTACACAGCATGTAGACAAACCCTAAGATTACTGCAGCTAAGGGAATGATTATCACCCTAACCTCTTACACTTATTCCTCCTCCTCCTACAACAAAACATCCAGTCTGTGGCAATTGAATAAATGATTCCTCAATGAGCCTTCATGGGAAAAAATGGCAATGTACCTATTTTGAGAATTTCAGTAATGGCACAGCTACTACAATATTTCCAGAGTAACTACATCAATCTTAAACAGAGCCAGATTCACAGCCCAGATTATATTCACTAGAGTGGTTTGTATTTGCATGGCATATAAAATTTTCAGTATACAAACATGAAGCTAAAATATAGTTATTTTACTTTAGATTTTGCTTCCAACGTTGCACAAAGAGGCAGTTAAAATGTTTATCTACTCTCAGTGCAAACTAAATGATAAAAGGGCAACAGTGCAGAACATTTTGCACTAGTCTATAGACACAGCAGTAATGAAAACATTGCTAAAGCAGTAAAGTTTCTCAACTACTGATGAGACTCAGGAGAGATTCATTAACAGATGTTTCCCTGAGCAAATATATACTTTGCCTACTCTGATTATGATGATCTTGAGAATTAATGAATTGATTCAGCATTTCAATAGTCACATAAAAAACAAAGTTTTTGAAACAGGTAAATTCTGAGTTTTCCTTTACAAACAACAGCTAACGTAAATTTATGGCCTTGACTCCTTTATGGTGAAGCTATATTACAGCATCCCTATGCTATGACAAAATTAAAGTTGTCTTCAGTCAAACTGATGAAAGAGTCATTTTTTTCCTGTCACTTTGAAAGCTACCATCATTGCAGTGACCACTATAAGATGACCTGACCATGCATTTACTTCTCATTGAAAATGTCAACTGCTGTGCCTATGCTGATTTAGCATTATTTAACAAAGTATTGAGACAAGTTTCCTTTGACAGGCTAAGCATCAAACATCATTCCTGTTAGATAATTTACTCCTTCAGATTCTTGTTTCAATGTTAAAATGTTAAAAGCAATCACTGAGGCATTTTTTTTAAGGAGTAGGTAGCACGTACTAAACTCATCCCTGGAGCAATGAGAGCTACAGCTATTTACACCAGAGCTATGTTGGCAGAGAAGAGTAGAGAGAGCAGTTTAAGAAGATGGGAACTAAAACCTGAAACAGGGCATAGTTTCAAGATTGGATAGATTTTTTTTTAAACATAATACCCACAATTTTTTCTGTCAAATTAGTTCAGGATTCTTGAAATCTAGGACTGTGCCAGTTGTAGGTAATGTTCATAACACATCTTTGATCCCAACAACACTAAAAGCATTCACAAAGCATACAGTGTACATGTAGTACCAACGAAGTGCAGCCACTTCTCATATGGATGGCTGTAACCAGCTAGTACACAGCAAACACTGAGGAGGGAAAGCTTTGGCCATTAATTTTGGAGAATCATGGAATCTTTAGAGTTAGATTAAGTCTCTTTGTACAAGGCTAGAAAGGAGAAGGGAATGGAGGCTAGAAAAGAGGGGGGAATGGAGGTGCATTGCCTGAAGCATATGTAAAGAAGGACTGTGCCTCTTCTGGGCACTGGGGGACTGGAGTGCACTTTAAAAATGAGTACTCTCCCAGCAATTCCCTGCTAGTGCTGTCTTGAGTGGAGAGCAGGAGACAGGACTTTGGACTCAGGCTTGCATTACCTATATTTGACCTCTTTTCAATTTCAAGTGCTCCAGCTGATACTAGCCAGCATACATGTACCTTTGAGCACCTTGATGAGGGCAGCCAGATTATATCTGCTATCTGCTTAATTGTACTAGGTGAGCGGGGACTTTCTTTCTGGGTTTACTCATACAGGCAGTCACAATTTGTTCCTTAGTGTTCAAGCACAAATAAATTCTTTCATACTACCCCTTATGCAAGGGACTCCATTCCAGAGCCAATCTATATTTTAAAAAAAGCCATCACTTACCTTCTTTTCATTTAATTTACTCTGAACTACTAAAATAACTGAGGCTCCAGAACTGCAGGGACAGTGTTTTCCTCAATATTTTGAAAGCACTTTCCTTGTTTAGAGTACCACCTACAACAATCTAAATACATAGGAACAGCAAGAGCACCTATGTCCTTATCCCCACCTAACTTTAGTTTACTTTGATTATGAAATAATCATTCCTCTTTTCCACAGTTCAGTTCAAGCCAGCCCTTGCTTCCCAGTTCTGACACAGACAGTACTGAGACACAAAGGAATCACTAAACTTCTAAGGAAAAAAAAAATCAGTTCTGGGCTGATTTTTCTTTTACATCATCATTTCCAGCTTTTCTGTAACGTAAAAAAAAAAGTTTGCTAACTAGAATTCAACATCTTCTGAAAGGAACCCTTTAAAAATCAGAATTATTTGTATATTACTTGATACTGTGAAGGAAATCCAGTAAAACTTTAAGAAACACTAAAAGGAAATCATTATGAACGATAAGTAGCATAGAAATAATGATTCAATTATCTGTTTAAGGTTTTTCATACTTATGGGGATTATGATAGAGTGGACTTTTGAGTATATGAGTATGCAGACTTTTCAGCTCTAATGAGCAGAGTCCAAATCCTCGTGTTTAGTGGTCAGATTTAATGACATTTAAAACCACTACATGCTGTGTCATGAATGGCAATTTTTCCTTGTAGAAGCTCAATACTGAAATAACTAGGGGGTTGTGAGGCAGGTGAGAGAAGCAGTAGCAAAGTTGTGTGGACCAGAATCTTACAAAGAAATGACCCCATCCCAAGCCTGGCTCAAATCATTGCTAGGAATCCCTCCAAAGTAGGTTAAAAAAATTTTTTTTTAGCAGGAATAGATAGTGTAGGAGAATCTGGTCCAAACTAGGATAAATCAGGAGCAACCTTGCTGAAGGTAATGGAGCAGCACCTGTCTGGAACTGGCATGAGATGGGAAACATACTTTGTTTTTGATTTTACTGTGTTGGCAATAGTAAGTTATCCCCTTTAGCGTATATTCAAAACATTAGACAGGCAGCAACTCTTAACTAGAAAACTCCAGTAACATTCATTATAACTATTGTATTGATGCTCAGCATCAGAGAACCTGAATATTTGAGCTTATCTTGCAAGTTTAATACACACACACACACAGAGACAGTCACATTGCCTACTTCATACCCATAAATCACAATGTGCCAGCTTGTCTTGCAGTCCTTGCTAGCATCATTAACTCACTTTATATTATGCTATTTCTCTTTCTTCCCAGCCTGTCACCTTCTTGTTTTTCTCTAGCTTTCTACTGTTTGACAGATGCACTTGCAGAAATCTCTGCATTTAGCTTGCTCAGACTCTGCTATAATTCCAACTTCCTCCAGAGCGCGCTGCTGTATCATGAGCCTGTTTTCTATATTCATGAGTAGAGCCACTGAATATTTTCGAGCACCACAAAAACAGAAAGTTATGTGCTACAGATACATTCTTTACTGTTAAAATCAACACTGTCTGGGGTGAGTTATCTTTAATTCACAAAGACATCTGGTTTCTGAGTGAAATGCCAACAGTGCACACTATAACTGGGATATACACATTCAGTGCCTGCCTGATTTTTGCAGAGAACACATTTGATTTGTATTAAGCCCTTCACACTGTCAATCTTTACATAGCAGTCACACATTTCATGTATTTGTGACTTTTGAGGAGTCAGGAAGCTTTGTATTCTGGTGATTTTTGAAACCATGGGCTTGATTTTCAGAGCTGCGGAGCAGACATACCTCAATTTGAAGTAAGTGGGACGCGCACATGCTCAGTGCCACTGAAAAATCCCTTTGCTCTTCATGCAATAGTCAGCATTGTACAAAATGAAAAAAAAAACCTGTTGAGTAGGCATTTAACAAGCACTTTTTAAAAAAAAATAAAAAAACAAACAAACTAATGTGTCCATATTTTAAAAGGGTAAATGGGATGACCTGGGTAATTTTATTCCAGGTAGCTTGATATTGATCCTGAGCAAAATCTTTGAACCAGTGATACAGGACTTATGCTAATATTTAGTAACTGAATAATTCATGCTAATAAATGTTTTATAAAAATGGTCGTTTTTAGTTTGTTTTTTTATGAAGTTACATATTTGGTTGTTAACTATGTTGACATAATATACTTAAACCACATGACATTTTGATTAAAGTCTTAGTGTACACTTTCTAATAATTTAATATGTACTATTTTTTTTTTTAAACCTGGTAGTGGAGCGATTTCAAATAGTAATTGTCAAAGGCAAATTATCAAATTGGGGTGTTTCTAGTGGTTTCCCACAGGGATCTGTTCTTGGTCCACTGCTATTCAATGTCTTAAGCAACAAGCTGAAAAAAATATCAGATCATCGCAGGTAAAGTTTTCAGATGATACAAAAATTGATAGAGTGCCAAACAGTGACAGCAACAGGTCAGTTATATAGCATGACCTGAATCACTTGGTAAGCTGGTCTCAGTGACAGCATGCATTTTAATACAGCCAACTGCAAGGTTGTACATATCAGAACAATTAATTTAGTTCATATTTACATACATATCCAGAAAAGCAATGATTTTGAAGAGTTGCTAGACATGTAGGATAATCAATTCAACATTAGTTGTCAGTGTAATGCTGTGGCTAAGATGGCTAATGTGACCTTTGGAGACATAAACATGAGAATATTGAGTAGAAGTACAGAGGTGGAACTACCTCCATATATGGCATCAGTGAGAACCTCACGGGAATACTGTGTCCAGTTCTGGTGTCCTTACTTGAAAGAGGATGTTCTGAACTCCTTCCAGTCTTTCAAGAGAGCCACACAGATGATCTGGGGTCTGAAAAAAACCTGATTAATAGTGAGATACTTAAGAAGCTCACTCTATTCAGCTTCTCAAAGGAAAGATTAAGATGTGACAAGATCATGATTTAAGAATAGTTGCAAGGGAGAAGATGACAGTAGAGAGCCCTTTACTTTAGCAAAGAGCTAACAAGAGCCATTGCCTGGAATTTGAAGAGAGACAAAAAAAATCAAACTGAAACCAAGGATAACTAACCACTGGAACAACTTACCAAAGAACGAAGTGATGTATTCAACATCACTTGAAGTCCTTAAATAAACTTTTGGTAGTCTTCCTGAAAAGATGTGCTTTAACTTAACTAGAAGTTATGCAGTTGATGGAGGGTCTCTTTCCCATCTGGGCTGAAAATACAAAACCAGATTACCGGAAAGATTGTAGAGGAGCAACTTTGACTCCATTTAGAGATCTCAGATTTTCTTAATCACTTTCAATCAGTCGTTCAGTGTGGGTAAATCATGGAGACTACATTTGTTTTGTTAGTTAATGATGGGAGGACGACAGAGGTCAGTTGTCAATGCTTCTACTTTTAGATCTATCACCATCCATCATACTGTTGGCAACAAGGGGTTGTTGAGACTCCCGCTGACTTCATATAGGGTAGGTGAGCTTGTCAGCGTTTCTGTTCTTCACTTTCGTGCCACAGCACCTGACCCGATGAGCCAGCATGTGAGGCAGCTACAAGACAAAGTGAGATTTCTTGGGCTGTGGTTTGGTCCATTTTGAGGATAAGAGAAAGCCTTAAGACATTTTCATTTCAAGCTCATTAAAGATTGTGAAATACTCAAATATTATGGTAATAGGGGGATGTTATGGAGTCTACTCACCACAAACAGCACCTCCTGCTGGCTGTCCTGGAGATTAGCTCTGCCATCTTGGGCTCTCCCTCCAGCGTGGTCTTCTCCAATCTCATCTTGCTCTACTGCTTTACTCACTCGTGGGTCTGCAGCTTCCTCTCTATGGCTTAGCCCACCAGCCAGGTCACCAAAGTCCTCCCCTTTCAGGGAATTCACAGTCTTTCCAGGCCTGCTCCTCTGATTGGTTCCTCCAACACCCTTGCAACTTCTCACTGGCTGGTAGGGGAACACAGGCCTGCCCTCTACAGTGGGTTCTTGTCATAAACAGATAGCTAAAGGTTAATGTCTCTTTCACCTGAAGCACCTGACCAGAGGACCAATCAGGAAACAGGATTTTTTTCAACTCTGGGTGGAGGGAAGTTTGTGTCTTTGTCTGTGGGCCTGCTTTTCTCTCAGCTTTGAGAAGTGATTTCTGTTTTCTAATCTTCTGTTTCCAAGTTGTAAGGACAAAGAGATCAAATAGTGAGTTATATGATTTCTTTTCTTTGGTATTTACATGTCTATAGTTGCTGGAGTGCTTTGATTTGTATTCTTTTTGAATAAGGCTGTTTATTCAATATTCTTTTAAGCAATTGACCCTGTATTTGTCACCTTAATATAGAGAGACCATTTTTATGTATTTTCTTTCTTTTTTATATAAAGCTTTCTTTTTGAGACCTGTTGGAGTTTCTTTTCTGGGAAACTTCAGGGAAATTGAGTCTGTACTCACCAGGGAATTGGTGGGAGGAAGAAGTCAGAGGGAGATCTGTGTGTGTTAGATTTACTAGTCTGATTTGCATTCCCTCTGGGTGAAGAGGAAAGTGCTTTTGTTTCCAGGATTGGAATTACAGAGGGTGGACTCCCTCTGTTTAGATTCACAGAGCTTGTGTCGGTGTATCTCTCCAGGAGCACCTGTAGGGGGGAAGGGAAAAGATTTATTTCCCTTTGTTGTGAGACTCAAGGGTTTGGGTCTTGGGGTCCCCAGGGAAGGGTTTCGGGGGGACCAGAGTGCCCCAAAACACTCTAATATTTTGGGTGGTGGCAGCAAGTACCAGGTCCAAGCTGGTAACTAAGCTTGGAGGTTTTCATGCTAACCCCCATATTTTGGACGCTAAGGTCCAAATCTGGGACTAAGTTATGACATGGTGTGCAGTGGTGAGATAGTATCCAGAAGCCAGTAAGAATATTATATTTTTCTTTTCTCTTCTAGCGGCTTTTAAGCAAAGAGAAACAGTTTGGTTTTAAAAGGGAACCAGAGAGAATTTTTTTTTCTGCTCTCTCTGGCAAGTTTCTGGCTTGCATATTAAGCAAGGAACCATTAAGCTGTGACAAAAGAGTCTTTTGTGACACAATAGCACTCCCATTAGGAGGCAAATACCAGCACTACATACATGCAAATAAAGTGTTTTTTCTAGTTTACGCTAGAGGAAGAAAGGGAAATAAGCCCTGTTGCTAGGCAGACTTCAGGAGGCAACAGAGAGCCTGCAGTTCAGACAATAAACACCGGAGGGCACCCCAACACAAGAAAACACGATGTCACGAAAACCGGAGGCAGTACAGCTCGAGGCAATGGAAAAACAGATGGAACTGCTCAGAACACAGATGGCCAGAGATGAGGCAACTCACAAACAAGAGATGGAAAGGCTAAAAAAACAAGAAGAAGCCAAAAATGCAGCCCATCGCCGAGACATGGAAAAACAACAAAAAGAGATGGAACTCCAGAGGGAAGCCCACCAACAGGCCATGGAATTAGAAAAGGCTAAGCAAAACACAGCCAACCCTAACAACCCTGCACCAATTATCATTCCACAGCACAGGAAATTTCCCACCTACAAGGCAGGTGATGACACCGAGGCCTTCTTGGAAAATTTTGAAAGAACCTGTCTTGGGTACAGCATCCCTGAAGACCAGTACATGGTAGAATTGAGGCCACAGCTCAGTGGACCTTTAGCAGAGGTGGCAGCTGAAATGCCTAAGGAGAACATGAACGACTATAAACTTTTTCAAACCAAGGCCAGATACAGAATGGGGATAACCCCGGATCATGCCCGTCGGCATTTCAGAACCCAAAAGTGGAAACCAGATGTGTCATTTCCCAAACACGCCTACTACGTTGGGAAAAATTATGAGGCCTGGATATCAGGACACAATGTTAAAACCTTGGAAGAACTGCACCTCCTCATACAAATGGAGCAGTTCTTGGATGGTGTTCCTGAGGACATAACACGGTACATACAAGATGGAAAACCCAAAAATCTCGCTGAGGCGGGGGAGATTGGAACCAGATGGATGGAAGTGGCAGAAAGCAAGAAAGCTATGGTCAAGGGGAACGAATACCCCAGGGGGCACACCGACCATAAACCCTACAACTGAGGACAGAAAGACCCCACATACAACCCAAGTAAAGCCACAGATGCCCTATTCTTCCACCTCACCAGTCTCCAGTAACTCACCTCGGCCCAGTGACCCATCAGATGGAAGATGCCTTAAGTGTAATGAACTGGGACATATCAAGGCCAACTGTCCAAAGAATACCATGCGAGTGCAATTCATTACACCACCATCACACCAAAGATCCCCAGGCCCAGATGCCTCTCAAATACCCTTGGAGAGAAGGGAAAATTTGAGAGTGGGCGGAAAGAAGGTTACTGCGTGGAGAGACACGGGGGCACAAGTGTCAGCTATCCACCAATCCTTCGTAGACCCCAAATTCATCAACCCAAAGGCCCAAGTGACAATTTACCCCTTCATGTCACAAGCTGTAGACTTGCCTACAGCTCAACTGCCTGTCCAGTACAAAGGCTGGTCAGGAATGTGGACTTTTGCAGTCTATGACAATTATCCTATCCCCATGCTACTGGGGGAAGACTTGGCCAACCAGGTGAAGCGGGTCAAGCGAGTGGGAATGGTTACACGTAGCCAAACCAGGCAAGCTTCCAGACCCATTCCTGTTCCTGAGCCGTCCACAGACGCCCCGTCTGTGTTACCAGAGACCCAGACAGAGGTAGTGGACCCGGATTCCATGCCTACCACTGAAACAGCCACAGCACCTCCAGTCCCAGGCCTGGAACTGGAACAGCAACCAGAACCAGCAAGTGCAACCACATCTTCAAACTCAATGCCAGAGGGCGCCAGCGAGCCAGGACTGGCAGAACCAACAGACAGCCATACCCAAAAGGCTCAGCCAGAGCCTGAAATACCCTCAGGTGCACCAGCGGAGAGCGGTTCACCAGCAACGGAAACCACCCCATCACCTACATTGCTTCCAGAGGGACCAAGCTCAAGTCCACAGTCTGAGGAAGAACTGGTGACCCCAGCCTCAAGGGAACAGTTCCAGACTGAGCAGGAAGCAGATGACAGCCTTCAGAAAGCGTGGGCGGCGGCACAGAGCACCCCACCGCCTCTCAGCTCTTCTAATCGATCCCGGTTTGTTATAGACCAAGGACTTTTATACAAGGAAATTCTTTCTGGTGGACACCGGGAAGAATGGCAGCCGCAAAAACAGTTGGTGGTTCCAACTAAGTACCGGGGGAAGCTCTTAAGCTTAGCCCATGATCATCCCAGTGGCCATGCTGGGGTGAACAGAACCAAGGACTGGTTGGGGAAGTCCTTCCACTGGGAGGGGATGGGCAAGAACGTTGCCAAGTATGTCCGGTCTTGTGAGGTATGCCAAAGAGTGGGAAAGCCTCAAGACCAGGTCAAGGCCCCTCTCCAGCCACTCCCCATAATTGAGGTCCCATTTCAGCTAGTAGCTGTGGATATTCTGGGTCCTTTCCCAAAAAAGGCGCCCAGAGGAAAGCAGTACGTACTGACTTTAGTGGACTTTGCTACCCGATGGCCGGAAGCAATAGCTCTAGGCAACACCAGGGCTAACACTGTGTGCCTGGCCCTAACAGACATCTTTGACAGGGTAGGTTGGCCCTCCGACATCCTTACAGATTCAGGATCTACTTTCCTGGCAGGGACCATGGAAAAACTGTGGGAAACTCATGGGGTGAATCACTTGGTTGCCACCCCGTACCACCATCAAACCAATGGCCTGGTGGAAAGGTTTAATGAAACTTTGGGGGCCATGATACGTAAATTCATCAACGAATACTCCAATAATTGGGACCTCGTGTTGCAGCAGTTGCTGTTTGCCTACAGGGCTGTACCACATCTCAGTTTAGGGTTTTCACCGTTTGAACTTGTGTATGGCCACGAGGTTAAGGGGCCATTACAGTTGGTGAAGCAGCAATGGGAGGAGTTTACGCCTTCTCCAGGAACTAACATTCTGGACTTTGTAAGCAACCTACAAAGCACCCTCCGACACTCTTTATCCCTTGCTAGAGAGAACCTAAAGGATGCTCAGAAAGAGCAAAAGGCCTGCTATGACAGACGTGCCAGAGAATGTTCCTTCAAGGTAGGAGACCAGGTTGTGGTCTTGAAGGTGCAACAGGCCCATAAGATGGAAGCATCATGGGAAGGGCCATTCACGGTCCAAGAGCGCCTGGGAACTGTGAATTACCTCATAGCATTTCCCAATTCCTCACTAAAACCTAGAGTTTACCATGTTAATTCTCTCAAGCCTTTCTATTCCAGAGACTTACAGGTTTGTCAGTTTACAGTCCAGGGAGATGATGCTGAGTGGCCTGACGGTGTCTACTACGACGGGAAAAAAGACGGTGGCGTGGAAGAGGTGAACCTCTCAACCACCCTGAAACGTCTGCAGCGGCGACAAATCAAGGAGCTGTGCACTAGCTTCGCCCCATTGTTCTCAGCCACCCCAGGACGGACTGAACGGGCATACCACTCCATTGACACAGGTAATGCTCACCCCATTAGAACACCACCCTACCAAGTGTCTCCTCATGCCCAAGATGCTATAGAACGGAAAATCCAAAACATGCTACAGATGGGTATAATCCGCTCATCTACCAGTGCATGGGCATCTCCAGTGGTTCTGGTACCCAAACCAGATAGGGAAATACGCTTTTGCGTGGACTACAGTAAGCTAAATGCGGTAACTCGTCCAGACAACTATCCAATGCCACGCACTGATAAGCTATTGAAAAAGTTGGAACGTGCCCAATTCATATCTACAATAAACTTAACCAAGGGGTACTGGCAAGTAACGCTATATAAACCTGCCAAGGAAAGGTCAGCATTCATCACCCATGCGGGGGTATATGAATTCAATGTCCTTCCTTTCGGCCTTCGAAATGCACCCGCCACCTTCCAGAGGCTGTTAGATGGTCTACTAGCAGGACTGGGAGAATTTGCAGTTGCCTACCTCGATGATGTGGCCATTTTTTCAGACTCCTGGCCCAAACACCTGCTACACCTGGAAAAGGTCTTTGAGCGCATCAGGCAGGCCGGACTAACTGTTAAGGCCAAAAAGTGTCAAATAGGCCAAAACAGAGTGACTTACCTGGGGCACCAGGTGGGTCGAGGAACCATAAACCCCCTACAGGCCAAGGTGGATGCTATCCAAAAGTGGCCTGTCCCACGGTCCAAGAAGCAGGTCCAATCCTTCTTAGGCTTGGCCGGATACTACAGGCGATTTGTACCACACTACAGCCAAATCGCTGCCCCACTGACCGACCTGACCAAAAAGACCCAGCCAAATGCAGTTAAGTGGACTAATGAGTGTCAAAAGGCCTTTACCCAACTTAAGGCAACACTCATGTCTGACCCTGTACTCAGGGCCCCGGATTTTGACAAGCCATTCCTAGTAACCACGGATGCATCTGAGCGTGGTATAGGAGCAGTTCTCATGCAGGAAACAACAGATCACAACTTCCATCCTGTCGTGTTTCTCAGCAAAAAACTGTCTGAGAGGGAAAGTCACTGGTCAGTCAGTGAAAAGGAATGCTATGCCATTGTGTACACCCTGGAAAAGCTACGCCCATATGTTTGGGGACGGCGGTTCCAGCTACAAACTGACCATGCTGCACTAAAGTGGCTTCATACTGCCAAGGGGAACAACAAGAAACTTCTTCATTGGAGTCTAGCTCTCCAAGATTTTGATTTTGAAGTTCAACACATCACAGGAGCTTCTAACAAAGTAGCGGATGCACTCTCCCATGAGAGTTTCCCAGAATCCAGTAGTTGAAAAGTGTTCTTAAACTGTAGAAGTCTGTTACTTATATACTTAGTGGTATATGTAATGATGCATGTGTTGTATTAATCTGTTTAGTTTAAAGTTCTAGGAAGAAATCACCGCCAGTGAGCTTCCTCACTGTCTGCAATTTGGGGGGCGTCATAAACAGATAGCTAAGGGTTAATGTCTCTTTCACCTGAAGCACCTGACCAGAGGACCAATCAGGAAACAGGATTTTTTTCAACTCTGGGTGGAGGGAAGTTTGTGTCTTTGTCTGTCGGCCTGCTTTTCTCTCAGCTTTGAGAACTGATTTCTGTTTTCTAATCTTCTGTTTCCAAGTTGTAAGGACAAAGAGATCAAATAGTGAGTTATATGATTTCTTTTCTTTGGTATTTACATGTCTATAGTTGCGGGAGTGCTTTGATTTGTATTCTTTTTGAATAAGGCTGTTTATTCAATATTCCTTTAAGCAATTGACCCTGTATTTGTCACCTTAATACAGAGAGACCATTTTTATGTATTTTCTTTCTTTTTTATATAAAGCTTTCTTTTTGAGACCTGTTGGAGTTTCTTTTCTGGGAAACTTCAGGGAAATTGAGTCTGTACTCACCAGGGAATTGGTGGGAGGAAGAAGTCAGAGGGAGATCTGTGTGTGTTAGATTTACTAGTCTGATTTTGCATTCCCTCTGGGTGAAGAGGAAAGTGCTTTTGTTTCCAGGATTGGAATTACAGAGGGTGGACTCCCTCTGTTTAGATTCACAGAGCTTGTGTCGGTGTATCTCTCCAGGAGCACCTGTAGGGGGGAAGGGAAAAGATTTATTTCCCTTTGTTGTGAGACTCAAGGGTTTGGGTCTTGGGGTCCCCAGGGAAGGGTTTCGGGGGGACCAGAGTGCCCCAAAACACTCTAATATTTTGGGTGGTGGCAGCAAGTACCAGGTCCAAGCTGGTAACTAAGCTTGGAGGTTTTCATGCTAACCCCCATATTTTGGACGCTAAGGTCCAAATCTGGGACTAAGTTATGACAGTTCTAACCCAGGGACCCTATAACAAGCAGCTGCAGTCTCTATACAGTCCTACCTCTTGCAGCTATTTCCCTAGGCTTCCCTCCTTCCTGTGTTTGCCAGCCTCCAAGTCTCCTCCACTGAAGGAGTGACTACAGCCTACTTTTCTACAGTCTTTCCCAGCAGCAGCGCCTCTTTACTGCCCTCTACCTTGATTAATACAGGCCCTGCCTGTTCATGCAGGGGTGAGCCTGTCCTTATTTAGCTGACCCCAGCCTATTTTTGCAGCCTAATTAGCTGATTGGGCCCACCTGGCTTAATTCAGCTCTTGCAGTGCTAGTGTGGGGTGCCCATCCCATCACAGGGACATAAAGGAATATATGATTAAATTTAATCAATCTTTGAAAGTACAGATTTTTTTTTCCCCACTGCCATTAGGGACCTTGAAGTTGATCTGGCTCAAGCTAGATTCAGGTGATAGTGAGGTGACACAGATAGGCTGAGAAAGTATCTAAAGCAGTAATTCTGCATCTGTGAATCATAGATTCATAGATTCTAGGGCTGGAAGGGACCTCAAGAGGTCATCGAGTCCAGTCGCCTGCTCTCATGGATCATCAGTGGACATATGTCCAAAATGTTTCCAGTTGGTCTGTGGAACTGCTTTGTCACAGTAGTGAAACATCTGCAGTTATTTTTTCCTGATAGTTGTAGCCTAAGTTAGGTCACTTTTAGGGCTTCCAGAGGTGTTCTTGAACAAAGCTCCCTCTCAAAACCAAGAAACCTTCTTACCCCATTATCCCTCTATACTCAAAACAAGCAATTTTCTTGTATCCTGTATGGCTGCTGCTTCTTTTCTCATTAATGTTGGTTATAAATTCAACAGTGTTCAAACATCCTGGATATACAAATTAGAAAGGGTGGCAAACCCACAGGAAAACAGATCCAAAGAGCAAAGTGACTCAGATAGCGCCAAGCAATGAGATTACATTTTCCCCAAACTGAATTGTGTTTTGTTAATATCTGTTCACATTCATAATCTATTGAGGACCCTTGGAATTACTTCTGTGTAACATCTGCCAATTTAATTAATATGCTGCTTAATCCCTCTTCCAGATCATTAATGAAGATGTTAAATAAGACCAATTGTAACACTAGTCCCCATGGTATCTCAGACACCTCCCTCCCAACTCAATTTATCACAACCCTTTGTTTGTGGATTGCTTAGAAGATACAGCTGATGCAAAATGAGGCTGCCCACCTGCTTGGCTGTGTTAACCACAGGGAGCATATTACACCAATTATTTAAAAACTTCACTGCCTTTTTATTTGCCTCTGGCAGCAATTCTTGAGTGTTGTTGACATTGATCTATAAAGTTGGCCTGGCCACCTAAGAGACTGCAACTGCTTCAACAGCTAAAAATCGGCACAGATACTCTTCCTAGCAATCCATAGAGCCAGATTCTCAGCTGATGTAAATCAGCATCCTTCCACTCTCTTCCCTGGAGAGCCACAGATTTACACCAGCTGGCAATCCGGCCCATAGACCTGAACTTCTGGAAGATGAAAGTAGGTGACTCGTAGTGGAGAGCAACAAATGTGGAACTTACATTTCTCATTGGTCAAAACCAAAATATGTTAATTTCAAACCTATCTATTCTCATGGCTTTCTGTTAGGAGGGAAGAGGAGCTGACTGTTTTTATATGGCTTATTCTGTGTGTCTGAGATCATTACTGACATTGGTTAATAAAATAGCCATCACAAAAGTCCAAAGAACAATTATGTCCTCGGTAAGTATCAAGAACACCTTAGAAAAAATGTATAAATTATTTTCTTTTATTTTGAGGGCAAAGTCTGTTTACCTTCAGTTGACTCATATTCAAGTTAGCTTGGATTGAGTTATCCATAGATATTGCAAGTGAAACAGAGTAATTATCAGAAATTTAGTTCATCAGAGATCTACAGAGTCTCATAACTCAAGTTTTTCAGATAATGGTCCATACAAAGGGTTCTTACCTATATGGCATCACTGCCTTCATTTTCCCCTCATTGCTCTGTATCACTTCCAGTTCACGATTTCACTGTGTCATAATCTGGTGCTTCTGTTTTCCTTGCTGTAGGATAGTTTGATAGGGTCTTGGCTGCATTGGATTTCTGGTCAAAGCAAGGGTCCTCCCTTTTGGAAATCAAACAAAAACAAAACAGATTTTTATTTGGCCCTTCCCAGGCTCAGCACTCTTTAGCCTCTTTGTGTAGTGATTTCCCATACCACTTCTGTAGGGCCATGCATGGAGGCCTCCTACTACACCAGATTTCAACACTAAACTGGAGGCAGGAGTTTATGTTAAACCCAAGGCTACCCTATTTCCCTGTTTCTCAGTGATACTTCCTACAGTGCCTGTCCATAGGTCAGACCTTTCCCCCTGACTCCCCAGTATAGAAATCTCTCCCTGTTACAGGGTTGCCACTTCCACTGTTCCCTCTCGTGGCCAGGGTTGGACTCTGCAGCAGTTCTGCCTCAGTTTTCCCTCCTACACTTAACCCTTCAGACATTCCATTAGCAAGAAGTCCATCCCTTCCAGTCCTTACAAGTCCAAAATAAGCACAAGACACAGAGTCTTTGCCCTAGTCTCAAACTGGACCCAGCCCCTTCTTACCAAGGGCTCTGTCTTCCCTTCTCCAATTCATACGCTCTTCTGCCCAGTCTCTGGGCTCCACTTTCAACCTTCCCAGGCTCCTCTTCCTCTCTCCCCTCAGCCCTTTCCTGGCTCCTCTAGGTTGCTTCCTGCTTCTTCCCAAGCCTGGAATCTTCTATGAGCTACTAACTTCTACTGCCTTCTGATTCCCTCTCCAGCCAGCACTCTCTATTTCTGGACATCCTTCCTCTTAAGGCCAACTCTGCACTGGTAGACTGGTGCTGACTGCCCCAAGGCCTCTGGCCCTTAAAGAGGCAGGCCACCCTATTACATCCCCTAATATCCTTCTGTAGCGCAGCCCTAGGCCTCCTCTCTAGTCTTTTCTGGCTTCTTACAAAGGGCCCTTCCTGGGCTCCTTCATTAGCTCCTTCTCAGAGGAAACCAACATTGGTTCTGTTCCAGTTTCTGGAAAGCCTCCAAACACAGTGCCAGTCCTTGTGCCAGCTCTCCCTCCTACTAACAGCAGCCTGCCTCTCAATCATACAATCCAAGAGGGGAGGGAGATGGGTCAGGGCTGGGCCTAGGACCATTAGAAAAACATACTCAGCCTGTGACAATCCACAATATGTACTAATACAAAATGTAAAGATTTTACAAAGCACACGGGGGGGATGGGACACAATACATAGAGTCCAAAAGAGACAAAATTAAAGGGACAAGCACAGCAAACTGTTCAAACTGTAAAAATATTCTCAAGGAAAACAAAATAAACAAAACCAAAACAAAAAACGTACAAAACACGAATGCCTAACCTCAGTAATCATGTGATCCTATTGCTGTAACCCTCATCCCATCTCCAGGACTGACAATCCCAAAGATTCAAAAATCATGAGATTTTTACTTATTTATTTATTTAAAAAAAGATATCACATGGTGTTTTGGCAGCTGACATTTTATTTTTGAACTTCTCCTCTACCCATCCCCAACAGATGTGACATTTAGTGCCGCCCACTCTCCTAAATGTATGGAGCAAGGCGATTTTGGTCCCCAAATCTGCAGGAGCTCTCCCTCCCTCCCTGCCTGAGCCAGCCAGATGGTAAGGAGCTCCAAGCTTTTCCACAAACCCTGAAATTCTAATTAATAATTTTTTTCCCTCAGTCTTCCAATGAATTATTCATCCTCCAGTTCCCACACTCATTATGCACCCCCTCAGTCCCTATATCTGCACTGCCCCCAGCCTCACCTCTGGTCCCTTGCTCCCCTAGGCCTGAGGGCAGCAACTCCTGGGGGTCTTCACTCCCCTCTTCTCCTCTCCATGCCAGTTGTTGCCAGAACAGATGGGGGAGGGGGAGAGGAGAAGCAAAGGAGCTTGTAGAGGGGAATGGAGAGGAACAAAGAGCAGAATGATGCACTGCTCACATGAGGAGAGTGCAGTGGAGGGAACAGAGCCACTCGAAGCTGCTAGATTCTTTCTGCTCCCTCCTAACCACCACAATGAGAATAGTGTGGGCTTCTCCCTTCCCCAACCCCAAACTTCTTTTGGCTCCTGAGGGGATGGGGAAAGCTCAGCCTACCTGCTGCAGCAGCCCTGATTGGCTGCTATGCCCCAGGTGGTGAACAGGTATGGCAGGCAGCCAATCAGAAGGATCTTTTCCCCCAGTCAAGGTTGAAACTTCTAGTGTCATTGTGAGTCCGGCTCCAACCTTGGCCAAACTCAGCAACACTGTGTCCTGTCCCTCATATCTGTCATCCTTGATTGCTGTGTCAAGTACAAAATTTGTAAGCTGTTAGGGACAGGGTTTGTCTTCCTATGGCTTCTTTGAGTGTCCATCACATTTCTGGGCACATGAAAATAATGAGGGATCTGAAAAAAAGAAAACCAAAATGAAACTGATTAAAGGAAATTCTGTCATTGTTTCATCTACTAAATTCAAGTTCTGCTACCATGCTCTTATAAAACTTGCTTATGGAGGTGAAAGTGAAGGTAATAAATAAATAATATTTACCTATGGAAGGCAGCCAGTTCTGTTTAATTTATAGACAGTGTATAAGGAGCTATGAATCATGTCAGAGATTTAAAGGGATTACTGACAGAAAAGAGTGCAACTTTTCTTCTGATGCAACAGCTGCACTGAGAAATTTCCATCATAATGGTTGCTTTTAATTACATAAAGAACTGCAAAGCCCTTTTAACTTCATATCAATAATGCAGCTTTGATTCTGAAGTTGCTAAAGAGATAATCCTGGGCCCTTTTGTCAAGGCCATCTTGTGAATAGCAATTATTTAAATCCTAGTGTCTTAAATCTCTTGAAATGGAAAAAAAGTAGGTCCCCCCCATATGGAGAGCATAATTATAAATAATGGCTAGGAGGCATATTTCTTGTATAGGAGACCTCAAAAAATACTATGGATGCCTAAATAAATACAGTAAAAATAATAATAATAAAAAAAAACACTCCATAGGCACCGGGCAATTTTAACCTAAACCATTTATTTCAAATCCTCTGACAAGAAATATGTTTGTCTAAAATTGGTGCAATTTGTTAATAAAAATGAGTGGTGGTTGTTTTAGGGGGAGTCTTTTTGTTTGTTTGTTTGTTTGTAGTTTTTGTTTTTAGTAATTTGAGATCCAAAAAGTCAGTGAAAAACCTGCTTGCTTATCTTCCATTCTTCTAGCTCCTCTCTGTGATTGAACAGTGCCCTCTGACTGCCTGTTACTTTATTCATTCCTCATTTTCTGGACAGATCACTGGTTCATAAAATGGAGTGCTGCACATATGCAGGCAGCTGATGAAGGCTTGTAGCAAGGACTGAAAAGCAGAGTATTCGTATAATAGAGATGCAGAAAGAAGGTGTGTATGCTAACCCAGAAATCGCTATGAACCTTATGGGCAGTGGGTATAATAGGCCTGGGGAGATGCCTGGGCCATGGTGGCTCCGCCTTCTCTCCTCCTTGCTCCTCCCCTTCCCGAAGGTCCCCAGTGGCTGCTGCTGCCTGGCTACTCCTATCCAGCTCTCCTTCACTCCACCCTCCTCTTTAGAGGTTCCTGCTGCCCCTTTTTGCTTCCCTCCTCTCCCTGCCCTGCTCCACACCCTCCCCGCTTATCCCATACTGTGGCCATTTGCTGCATCCATCGTCTCTTTCCCCTCCCTCTCTGCTCATCCCCCTTGCTGCCACTTGCACTGTCCCTACTCTCCTCTCACTCAATCCCCCTGCCGCTGCTCACTGCTCGCATCCTGTAATGACAGCTCCTGGTGCCAGCTATGGGGCTGGAGATGGCTATGATGATCCTTGCCCAAAGTTGTTCAGGAAGTGCATTTCTGAGTGATGGGACTCTGGGGCAGCAGAGGCCCTGGGCTGGCCAGTCAGAGAGATGCCCTGATAGTGCATTGGAGGGCATTGCAGGAGTCACAGTTCTGGTGGATCTGGAGTGAATCCTGTCAGCTTTCCCTCAACCCAGACTCACAGCAGGCTCAGCAGCTTCACCTCCTCCATTACTGGGTCCAAATGTTAGGCCTAAGCCAGGCTCCTGCCCCCAGAGAGAGGCACCAGTCAATGGCCCTGGCTTGCAGAGCTGGGCAACAAGCCTCTGCCAGTGTCAAGCATGTCAGAAATAGTCTCAGTGCCCAGCTCTAGGCTGCCCAGTTGGAAAGTGAGACCCCCTGCTGTCACCAGAACAAGAGGAAAGGAGGGAGGGGGACACACAGTGAGTAGTGGGGGGGGCAGGTGGGGGGGCGGGGGAAGGGCCAGAGCCTGGGGCACAGTGGGGGGGGGAATGTGGGTGGGGCCGCGGGCAGAAAAGGCGGGACAGGGAACTAGCCTCCCCCAAGGGAAGCTTCACTCCCCACTCATGATAGACCTCCTTGTTTGTATTTTGCAATACAATCCCCAGTTGAACTGTATTAAAGCTCTGTTATTAAAGTTTGTTGGATCTCATGATATATTTGTGCTGTTACTTTCAATATATGCTTTCCCCCTTGGTTTTTCTGGTGAATCTGAAAGCCCAACCTTTCTATTCCAAGTAGAAACAGCAGATTCTTCATCCAAAGTTCTCTTCCTCCCATTGCTGTGTATTTTCTCTACAGGATGTTAACCCTCTGACATAGAACATTCAAGATAAGTGAACCCAGCTCAGAACAGCACTATCATTCACCTGGAATGGTTTGAATACTATGCAAGTATGCTGCATAGAGTGGTTGCTCCCTGTTTCTGCAGCTCTCCAGTTAGCAAACTCATTTTTCTATATACTGTCTCTTTCAGCATGCGGATAGCCTGGAGAAGCTGTTTGTTTCTTAAATGGCTTACCATTTTATCCTCTGAATTAAATTATATCTGTGTTGATTTTAGGTGATGGGCTTTTTTTCCAAACACAGGGTATAACTCTTAGTTAATTTGGGTGGTGCTACTGGCTGCATCCCTAATTTGTTGACATATGGCACTGGATTGGGCCTCAGGATGCAGTAGGAAGTCAGGATGCTGCTCACAAAGCTATTCTATATGGTTTGTCCATTTGTATCCTGTGGATCCTCAGTTTCAATAATTCTGCTGATTGCACCCAGAGGCAGTTGCTCATCATTGTCAGCTTTCCTTCTCCAAATGAATTTACATTGTGACCCTGAATTAGACTATAGTACTGTGAACAGGTGGAGGGATCTGTGTTAATGGGTCTGTGGTGAGTCAGATCCCCATCCCAGTCAGAAAGGAGTTAATGAGATCCTCTGGGCACAGTAAGCACTAATCCCCTGGCACTTGTGAGGCTTGTCAAGCCTGGAGGAGGCCAGGTCCTTAAAAGGGAGGTCCCTGCTCAATTGCATGTGATACGCTAACGGAGCAGGACTGTAACTCAGAGCTTCCTGGCCTCTAGAAGATAATCCTGTAGATTAGAGAAATGGCTGGAAGGCCTTGGCCCTCTCAAAAAGGAGAAGAGCTTGTACTCCCCTTCCATCCCTGCCTTTAGCTCCTGAAAACCTAGGACTCTGCTTTTTTGTGGGCCAGCTGTAAGGGGATGGATGCCCTGACCATCACAGCTGGAGGTCTGTGCCCTCTGAGACTGGAGCAGTGCTCACCCTCTCCCCAAAGGTGTGTTAGAGAGGTATAGCCTACTACAGGATCCAAGTATCTAAATGCAGGATTGGGAATTAATTTGGGAGGGGAACATGGGGCCTTTGTCACTAATTGTTTTTTTTTATATTATGTGTTTGTTTTGAGTTTTGATTTATTTTATTTCTAAATCTAATTCAGCTCATGACCACCCATCTCTAATACTTCATTTATAATATTAGAACAAAAGAAACAGTCCTTTGGGGCCTAACACATTTACAAGAATAAATTTGGAAACACACATGATCTTGCCTAATATGTCTATTCAATTTAAGAAGGTCTTTGTCCCCATAAATGAACATTTTCAGACATTTCTCAGGGAATTCATGTGTTGAGATATTCCCTTTTCTCCAGCTCTGCTTTCTAATCCTAGGAAAACTACCTTTAGAGTAACAAAGGTCATGATTCAAATTATAATGACCTGAGATGCTGGGATCCATCCAGTCAAACATTAAGAATTAGGAATATTTATATATCTCTTAAAGTTTTGTCCAGAAACAGTATTTGTTATACTTACCTGACAATTCTCCCAGATTAACTTGCATGCTGCACTTTCTAATCAGAAAATAAAACAGTTTAAGAGTACTCTTTAATAAAAGTGTAAAATATGATTTTAAAAAAGCAAAAGTTACCACAAAAGCAACTAAAACAACCAGAAAAGGCTGCGAGGGTAGGTTGGGAATACTTTCTTTTGATCTCAGGATTACAACCCTGTGTTAAAAGAAAATTAATATCCAAATGCCTCCAGCAACAAGTGGTAGTGCTGTACAATGTTTATTTTTAGAATTTCCCAGGTAATATAGGAACACTTATTTTGTTTATACTAGAGAAATAGCATATTATGTAGTCTGGATAACAGTGGGATTAACCAGGTCAACTGACCTATTCCAATAAAACTCCTGGAGGGCCCTGGCGCCAGACCATTTAGCTACTGAAAGAGCTATATTGAGAATTGCAAACCTGGTACACAGAGACTCTTCTAGTGTGGTTTAAATAGGGAAGTACTAATATCCTGATTCAAATAAAACTAAGTTGACATAAGATTTGATCATATTTATAAAAGGTGGTTTATATGGCCCTTACTTATACACAAGCAAGTTTTAAGTTTATTTCTGAATGAACAAGTCTTGTCAATTATCCATTTCAAACAAGACAGATACAGATATTCTGTCTGAGTGTTTTCCTAATGAAATATAAAATGGCAAGGACACAATCAAGCCAGGTTTCATATTTAATATCTGAAAAGCACGCAATCTCTTAGAGTTCACACATAATCAAAGTGTGCCAGACTTAATGAACATCAGTTCAAATATCCTAGTTCAGCAAGGGTACTGTCATAAACAGATAGCTAAGGGTTAATGTCTCTTTCACCTGAAGCACCTGACCAGAGGACCAATCAGGAAACCGGATTTTTTCAACTCTGGGTGGAGGGAATTGTGTGTCTGAGTCTTTTGTCTGTCTGCCTGCTTTCTCTGAGCTTTGGAGAAGCAGTTTCTACTTTCTAGTCTTCTGTTTCTAAGTGTAAGGACAAAGAGATCAGATAGTAAGTTATATGGTTTCTTTTCTTTGGTATTTGCATGAATATAAGTGCTGGAGTGCTTTGATTTGTATTCTTTTTGAATAAGGCTGTTTATTCAATATTCTTTTAAGCAATTGACCCTGTATTGTATTATCTTAATACAGAGAGACCATTGGTATGTATTTTTCTTTCTTTTTTTATATAAAGCTTTCTTTTAAGACCTGTTGGAGTTTTTCTTTACTTCAGGGAAATTGAGTCTGTACTCACCAGGGAATTGGTGGGAGGAAGAAATCAGGGGAGATCTGTGTGTTGGATTTGCTAGCCTGATTTTGCATTCCCTCTGGGGGAATAGGAAAGTACTATTTGTTTCCAGGATTGGAAACAGAGAGGGGGAGTCCCTCTGTGTAGTTTCACAGAGCTTGTGTCTGTGTATCTCTTCAGGAGCACCTGGAGGGGGGAAGGGAAAAAGGATTATTTCCCTTTGTTGTGAGACTCAAGGGATTTGGGTCTTGGGGTCCCCAGGGAAGGTTTTTCAGGGGGACCAGAGTGCCCCAAAACACTCTAATTTTTTGGGTGGTGGCAGCAGGTACCAGGTCCAAGCTGGTAACTAAGCTTGGAGGTTTTCATGCTAACCCCCATTTTTGGACGCTAAGGTCCAAATCTGGGACTAAGGTTATGATATGGTGTAGCAGCGGTGGGATATAGACAGAATCCAGAAGCCAGTAGGAATATTATATTTTTCTCTTCTCTGCTAAGGGCTTTTTAGCAGAGAGAAACAGTTGGTTTTAAAAGGGAACCAGAGAGAATTTTCTTTTTCTGCTCTCTCTGGCAGTTTGTGGCTTGCATGTTAAGCAAGAAGCCATTACCAGACTGTTAAGGGTCTTTTGTCATGCAATAGCCCTCCCATTAGGAGGCAAGTACCAGCACTATATAAATGCAAATAAAGTGGTTTTTCAGGTTTACTTAACATTGCAGATTAGCTAAAGGCACTATTGCTAGGCAGACTTCAGGAGGCAACAGAGAACCTGCAGTTCAGAAGATAAACACCGGAGGGCACCCCAACACAAGAAAACAGGAATCATGACTTCTAAGGCAAAAATTGAGGCCGAAGAACAAATCAAAGACGCTGAACACAGGCGACAACTGGAAATAAAACAAAAAGAGATGGAGATGAAAGAAAAGGAAGAAAGCATCAAACTGGCAGCCTTCCAAAGAGAACAGGCAGCCCTCCAAAGAGAACAGGCAGCCCAAGAGGCAACACACAAAAGAAAACTAGAAGAAGAAGAGGTGGCCTACCGAAGGAAACAAGCAGAAGAAGAGGCGGCCCACCGCCGAGACATGGAAAAACACCAAAAAGAAATGGAAAAACACCAAAAAGAAATGGAAAAACAACAAAAAGAGAATGAAGAGAAGGAAAAACAGAGAAAACATGAACTGGAGTTGGCCAAAGCTGGGCTGCATGTGCCAGCAAACCCTAACAACCTGGCGCCCATTATTGCTCCACAGCACAGGAAATTTCCCACCTACAAGGCAGGTGATGACACCGAGGCCTTCTTGGAAAATTTTGAAAGAGCCTGTCTTGGGTACAGCATTCCCGAAGACCAGTACATGGTAGAATTGAGGTCACAGCTCAGTGGACCTTTAGCAGAGGTGGCAGCTGAAATGCCTAAGCAGCAAATGAATGACTATAAACTTTTTCAAACCAAGGCCAGATACAGGATGGGGATAACCCCAGATCATGCCCGTCGGCGTTTCAGAACCCAAAAGTGGAAACCAGAGGTGTCATTTCCCAAACACGCCTACTACATTGCAAAAAACTATGAGGCCTGGATAACAGGAAACAACATTCAAACCTTGGAAGAACTGCACCTCCTCATACAAATGGAGCAGTTCTTGGATGGTGTTCCTGAAGACATCACACGGTACATACAAGATGGAAATCCCAAAGATATCGCTGAGGCGGGGGAGATTGGAACCAAATGGATGGAACTGGCAGAAAGCAAGAAAGCTACTGTCAAGGGGAACGATTACCCCAGGGGGCACACAGACCATAAACCTTACAACCGAGGACAGCCAAAAACCCCACATACCACCCAAGTAAAGCCACAGATACCCTACCCTTCAACCTCACCAGTCTCCAGTAACTCACCTCGGCCCAGTGACCCATCAGATGGAAGATGCTTTAAGTGTAATGAACTGGGACATATCAAGGCCAACTGTCCCAAGAACACCATGCGAGTGCAATTCATTACACCACCATCACACCAAAGATCCCCAGGCCCGGATGCCTCTCAAATACCCTTGGAGCGAAGGGAAAATTTGAGAGTGGGTGGAAAGAAGGTTACTGCGTGGAGAGACACGGGGGCACAAGTGTCAGCTATCCACCAATCCTTCGTTGACCCCAAATTCATCAACCCAAAGGCCAAAGTTACAATTTACCCCTTCATGTCACAAGCTGTAGACTTGCCTACAGCTCAACTGCCTGTCCAGTACAAAGGCTGGTCAGGAATGTGGACTTTTGCAGTCTATGACAATTATCCTATCCCCATGCTACTGGGGGAAGACTTGGCCAACCAGGTGAGGCAGGCCAAGAGAGTGGGAATGGTTACACGTAGCCAAACCAGGCAAGCTTCCAGACCCATTCCTGTTCCTGAGCCGTCCACAGACGCCCCGTCTGTGTTACTAGAGACCCAGGCAGAGGTAGTGGACCGGATTCCATGCCTACCACTGAAACAGCCACAGCATCTCCAGTCCCAGGCCCGGAACTGGAACAGCAACCAGCACCGGCAAGTGCAACCACATTTTCAAACTCAACGCCAGAGGGCGCCAGCGAGCCAAAACTGGCAGAAGCCAAAGACAGCCATACCCAAAAGGCTCAGCCAGAGCCTGAAATACCCTCAGGTGCACCAGCGGAGAGCGGTTCACCAGCAACGGAAACAACCCCATCACCTACATCGCTTCCAGAGGGACCAAGCCCAAGTCCACAGTCTGAGGAAGAACTGGTGACCCCAGCCTCAAGGGAACAGTTCCAGACTGAGCAGGAAGCAGATGACAGCCTTCAGAAAGCGTGGGCGGCGGCACGGAACACCCCACCGCCTCTCAGCTCTTCTAATCGATCCCGGTTTGTTATAGACCAAGGACTTTTATACAAGGAAATTCTTTCTGGTGGACACCGGGAAGAATGGCAGCCGCAAAAACAGTTGGTGGTTCCAACTAAGTACCGGGAGAAGCTCTTAAGCTTAGCCCATGATCATCCCAGTGGCCATGCTGAGGTGAACAGAACCAAGGACCGGTGGGGGAAGTCCTTCCACTGGGAGGGGATGGGCAAGGATGTTGCCAAGTATGTCCGGTCTTGTGAGGTATGCCAAAGAGTGGGAAAGCCTCAAGACCAGGTCAAGGCCCCTCTCCAGCCACTCCCCATAATTGAGGTCCCATTTCAGCGAGTAGCTGTGGATATTCTGGGCCCTTTCCCAAAAAAGACGCCCAGAGGAAAGCAGTACGTACTGACTTTAGTGGACTTTGCTACCCGATGGCCAGAAGCAGTCGCTCTAGGCAACACCAGGGCTAACACTGTGTGCCTGGCCCTAACAGACATCTTTGACAGGGTAGGTTGGCCCCTCTGACATCCTTACAGATTCAGGGTCTAATTTCCTGGCAGGGACCATGGAAAAACTGTGGGAAACTCATGGGGTGAATCACTTGGTTGCCACCCCGTACCACCATCAAACCAATGGCCTGGTGGAAAGGTTCAATGGAACTTTGGGGGCCATGATACGAAAATTCCTCAACGAATTCTCCAATAATTGGGACCTCGTGTTGCAGCAGTTGCTGTTTGCCTACAGGGCTGTACCACATCCCAGTTTAGGGTTTTCACCATTTGAACTTGTGTATGGTCACGAGGTTAAGGGGCCATTACAGTTGGTGAAGCAGCAATGGGAGGGGTTTACACCTTCTCCAGGAACTAACATTCTGGACTTTGTAAGCAACCTACAAAGCACCCTCCAACACTCTTTAGCCCTTGCTAGAGAGAATCTAAAGGATGCTCAGGAAGAGCAAAAGGCCTGGTATGACAGACATGCCAGAGAACGTTCCTTCAAGGTAGGAGACCAGGTTATGGTCTTGAAGGCGCAACAGGCCCATAAGATGGAAGCATCATGGGAAGGGCCATTCACGGTCCAAGAGCGCCTGGGAGCTGTAAACTACCTCATAGCATTTCCCAATTCCTCACTAAAGCCTAAAGTGTACCATGTTAATTCTCTCAAGCCTTTCTATTCCAGAGACTTACAGGTTTGTCAGTTTACAGTCCAGGGAGATGATGCTGAGTGGCCTGACGGTGTCTACTACGACGGGAAAAAAGACGGTGGCGTGGAAGAGGTGAACCTCTCAACCATCCTGGAACGTCTGCAGCGGCAACAAATCAAGGAGCTGTGCACTAGCTTCGCCCCATTGTTCTCAGCCACCCCAGGACGGACTGAACGGGCATACCACTCCATTGATACAGGTAATGCTCACCCAATCAGAACCCCACCCTACCGAGTGTCTCCTCATGCCCAAGCTGCTATAGAACGGGAGATCCAGAACATGCTACAGATGGGTATAATCCGCCCATCTACCAGTGCATGGGCATCTCCAGTGGTTCTGGTACCCAAACCAGATGGGGAAATACGCTTTTGCGTGGACTACCGTAAGCTAAATGCTGTAACTCGTCCGGACAGCTATCCAATGCCACGCACTGATGAGCTATTGGAGAAGTTGGGACGTGCCCAGTTCATCTCTACAATAGACTTAACCAAGGGGTACTGGCAAGTACTGCTAGATGAACCTGCCAAGGAGAGGTCAGCATTCGTCACCCATGCGGGGGTGTATGAATTCAATGTCCTTCCTTTCGGCCTTCGAAATGCACCCGCCACCTTCCAGAGGCTGGTAGATGGTCTACTAGCTGGACTGGGAAAATTTGCAGTTGCCTACCTCGATGATGTGGCCATTTTTTCAGACTCCTGGCCCGAACACCTACTACACCTGAAAAAGGTCTTTGAGCGCATCAGGCAGGCAGGACTAACTGTTAAGGCCAAAAAGTGTCAAATAGGCCAAAACAGAGTGACTTACCTGGGGCACCAGGTGGGTCGAGGAACCATAAACCCCCTACAGGCCAAGGTGGATGCTATCCAAAAGTGGCCTGTCCCACGGTCCAAGAAGCAGGTCCAATCCTTCTTAGGCTTGGCCGGATACTACAGGCGATTTGTACCACACTACAGCCAAATCGCTGCCCCATTGACTGACCTGACCAAAAAGACCCAGCCAAATGCAGTTAAGTGGACTGATGAGTGTCAAAAGGCCTTTACCCAGCTTAAGGCGATGCTCATGTCTGACCCTGTGCTCAGGGCCCCGGACTTTGACAAGCCATTCCTAGTAACCACAGATGCATCTGAGCGTGGTATAGGAGCAGTGCTCATGCAGAAAGCAACAGATCACAACTTCCATCCTGTCGTGTTTCTCAGCAAGAAACTGTCTGAGAGGGAAAGTCACTGGTCAGTCAGTGAAAAGGAATGCTATGCCATTGTGTACGCCCTGGAAAAGCTACGCCCATATGTTTGGGGACGGCGGTTCCAACTACAAACTGACCATGCTGCACTAAAGTGGCTTCATACTGCCAAGGGGAACAACAAGAAACTTCTTCGTTGGAGTTTAGCTCTCCAAGATTTTGATTTTGAAATTCAACACATCACAGGAGCTTCTAACAAAGTAGCTGATGCACTCTCCCGTGAGAGTTTCCCAGAATTCAGTAGTTAAATGTTCTTAAAATGTAGAAGTCTGTTAGTTATATACTTAGTAGTATATGTAAAGGTGCATGTGTTGTAGTAATCTGTTTATTTTAAAGTTCAAGAAGGAAATCGCCGCCAGTGAGCTTCCCCACTGTCTGCAATTTGGGGGGCGTGTCATAAACAGATAGCTAAGGGTTAATGTCTCTTTCACCTGAAGCACCTGACCAGAGGACCAATCAGGAAACCGGATTTTTTCAACTCTGGGTGGAGGGAATTGTGTGTCTAAGTCTTTTGTCTGTCTGCCTGCTTTCTCTGAGCTTTGGAGAAGCAGTTTCTACTATCTAGTCTTCTGTTTCTAAGTGTAAGGACAAAGAGATCAGATAGTAAGTTATATGGTTTCTTTTCTTTGGTATTTGCATGAATATAAGTGCTGGAGTGCTTTGATTTGTATTCTTTTTGAATAAGGCTGTTTATTCAATATTCTTTTAAGCAATTGACCCTGTATTGTATTATCTTAATACAGAGAGACCATTGGTATGTATTTTTCTTTCTTTTTTTATATAAAGCTTTCTTTTAAGACCTGTTGGAGTTTTTCTTTACTTCAGGGAAATTGAGTCTGTACTCACCAGGGAATTGGTGGGAGGAAGAAATCAGGGGAGATCTGTGTGTTGGATTTGCTAGCCTGATTTTGCATTCCCTCTGGGGGAATAGGAAAGTACTATTTGTTTCCAGGATTGGAAACAGAGAGGGGGAGTCCCTCTGTGTAGTTTCACAGAGCTTGTGTCTGTGTATCTCTTCAGGAGCACCTGGAGGGGGGAAGGGAAAAAGGATTATTTCCCTTTGTTGTGAGACTCAAGGGATTTGGGTCTTGGGGTCCCCAGGGAAGGTTTTTCAGGGGGACCAGAGTGCCCCAAAACACTCTAATTTTTTGGGTGGTGGCAGCAGGTACCAGGTCCAAGCTGGTAACTAAGCTTGGAGGTTTTCATGCTAACCCCCATATTTTGGACGCTAAGGTCCAAATCTGGGACTAAGGTTATGATAGGTACAAAAGGAGGTTTACAGAGCACAGAGGTCCTTTACGAAATAAATGTAATTCTCAGTGTTTGAAAGATAATTCACTGCTAATTTACTATGCCAGTTTTATATGCTAAGGTTACTATACTGAGGACTAACTTGTGAAACAAGCATTGATAAGGATTGCCAGGGATGATTATTGATTTAGTAAAGAAAAGACAGAAGCTGAGGTAGAGACATGACTTATAGCTATACATATGATTAACACTTTACTTAATATAATAAATTAACATTCTATTACTGACATGTCAATATTTAGGGGTTTGAACGATGTACTCACTACTGATGAAAAAGAAGATTTTTCCTTCCAATTGCAGTATCTCTATCCCTGCAAATTTTTCGCAAGGTTTAAGACCACACTTCTAAAAAAAAGTTCCTGGTTCTCATAATTGACTCATCCACAGGGGCCTACCAAATTCACATCCAGGAAAAACACATCACGGACTGTGAAATCTGGTCTCCCCCCCATGAAATCTGATCTTTTGTGTGCTTTTACCCTATACTACACTGATTTCATGGGTGAGACCAGCGTTTCTCAAATTGGGGGTCCTGACCCAAATGGGAGTTGTGGGCGGTGGGGGGGAGGATTGACGGGGGGAGAGTTGCAAGGTTATTTTAGGGGAGGTCTTGGTATTGCCACCCTTACTTTTGCACTGCTGCCTTCACAGTCGGGTGGCCGGAGAGCGGCAGTTGCTGAGTGAGGGCCCAGCACTGCAGGCAGCAGCACAGAAGTAAGATTGGCAATACCATACCATGCCATCCTTTATTTCTGTGCTGGTCCTGGCAGCGACTCTGCCTTCCTGGCTAGCAGTCACCACTCTCCAGCTGCCCTGCTCTGAAGGTAGCACCATCACCAGGAACACTGCAGAAGTAAGGGTAGCAGTACCACAAGCCCCCCTAAAATAACCATGTAACTCCCCCCCCAAAACTCCTTTTTGGGTCAGGATGCCTACAATTACAACATCGTGAAATTTCAAATTTAAATAGCTGAAATCATGGAATTTATGATTTTTTAAATCCTATGACCGTGAAATTGACCAAAATAGATCCTGAAATTGGTAGGGCCCGACTCATCCACATCTCTTCTTCTTCATTTTTTCCTAAAATAGTATATAGCACCATAAAAGACAATACGCACAATTTCTATAAATAAATCTTTTCAAAGTGTTTTAGTGGACAGATCAGATTTTGGTATTATTTAACATTTAAAGTTTGATATGTTGCAATCAAGCTTTTTTAAAAG
Organism: Gopherus flavomarginatus; assembly: GCF_025201925.1. Taxonomy (NCBI): domain Eukaryota; kingdom Metazoa; phylum Chordata; order Testudines; family Testudinidae; genus Gopherus; species Gopherus flavomarginatus. The sequence continues at coordinate 218,353,431 of NC_066619.1, forward strand.
ATGGACAAATATAGTTATTGAGAATTTTTTTTTCAACTTTGATTTTTAAGCATCAAATAATTTGAATAAAATTTGCCTGGAGGGTTCAAAAAACTAAAAATTCTTCTGTACTCTAATAAATGCATTCAGAAAATAGTTTAGTTAAAAACATTTTTTCAGTGCACCTGTCAGGGGTATGAAGACAGAGTCTTTCATAAAACTGCAGCTGCAATATGAACTATGGAGTCATTAATGAGTGGTTCCATAATCAGGGTAATTTTTAGTCCCCTGTAATTCAGCAACAGTTTGACTAGTTTTCTACATATGTAAAGTAACAGTAGGTGCCTTTCTGGAATTAATCAGTGCTAAAAATTAAAAGAAAAACAGCACTATTACTAAATAAACCATACAGCCCTGTACCATTGTGACTAGAACCTTGAGCCACTGGCTCCAAAACAAGACATTATGATATGAGCTATTGTTTATTATTTCTTTTACCATAGTGCCCATGAATGCCAGCTGTGGACCAGTATGCCATTGCGCTATCATCATCATAGCAAATGACAAAGGGATGTAGCTTCCTTGCAGTTCAAGTGCCATCCATTTTGATCTTTATCTGTATGTCTGTCATTGGCAATCTTATTATGTCACCAAAGCTATGTGATCGCCAACCATATGGTGACATTCCTTGGTTAATGCTCTTTCATAATTAGTTCATCTTCCATCCTAATAATATATTCAAACCAAGAAAGCCACCAAAACCAAACCACTACTGATGGAGGTTGTTGGTGGGTTCAGCTACAAATATCCTCGTTGTTGATATTATCCTGGCACTTAATATGAAGCAGCTGATGAAGATGATAAGAATTGAAAAGGTCAATCCAGTGCTTTTTAGCCTTCTTCAGTGTCCACATTTCACTGCCATACAATAGAGCTATTATAACTGTAATCTAGCTTTGTAGTAAGCTTGATGTCCTGATGCCTCCCCAGAGCCTGCTGAAGGGCCCACAGCATGGTGTTGCTAAACCAGTGCCCACATCTTTTGAATATTGTGCAAGGCACTGTGCAAATGAGGTATCCTATCAGCTATAGCAGGACCAAAAGTAGGTTTTGTTAAAACTCTTTGGGTGAAATCCTGGCTTCATTGAATTCAATAACAAAACTCCCGTATCAGAGGGGTAGCCGTGTTAGTCTGGATCTGTAAAAGCGGCAAAGAATCCTGTGGCACCTTATAGACTAGCAGACATTTTGGAGCATGAGCTTTTGTGGGTGAATACCCACTTCATCGGATGCATGTAGTGGAAATTTCCAAGGGCAGGTATATATATACAAGCAAGCTAGAGATAACAAGGTTAGTTCAGTCAGGGAGGATGAGGCCCTGTTCTAGCAGTTGAAGTGTGAAAACCAAGGGAGGAGAAACTGGTTTTGTAGTTGGTAAGGCATTCACAGTCTTTGTTTAATCCTGAGCTGATGGTGTCAAATTTGCAGATGAACTGAAGCTCAGCAGTTTCTCTTTGAAGTCTGGTCCTGAAGTTCTTTTGCTGCAAGATGGCCACCTTCAGGTCTGCTATAGTGTGGCCAGGGAGGTTGAAGTGTTCTCCTACAGGTTTTTGTATATTGCCGTTCCTAATATCTGATTTGTGTCTATTTATCCTTTTCCATAGAGACTGTCCAGTTTGGCCGATGTAAATAGCAGAGGGGCATTGCTGGCATATGATGGCGTATATTACCTTGGAGGACGTTCAGGTGAATGAACCAGTGATGGTGTGGCTGATCTGGTTAGGTCCTGTGATGGTGTCGCTGGTGTAGGTATGTTGGCAGAGTTGGCATCGAGGTTTGTTGCATGGATTGGTTCCTAAGCTAGAGTTACTATGGTGCGGTGTGCAATTACTAGTGAGAATATGTTTCAGGCTGGCAGGTTGTCTGTGGGCGAGGACTGGCCTGCCACCCAAGGCCTGTGAAAGTGTGGGATCATTGTCCAGGATAGGTTGTAGATCCCTGATGATGCGTAGACTTCAATGGAGCCAGGATTTCACCCTAGATATTTAGTAATAATCTAAACCCCTTACATATACTGCTTTACTTCTTCAAAACACTGCACAAACATAAACTAATTAATACTCTTTAAGGAAGGTAAATAAATGGGAAAAGATTTTACCTAAAGAGCAATAAATGACTTGATCAAGGCCACACAGGGAATCACTGTCAGCAGAGATTAGTTCTGCACTGCATCTCAGGTGTTATATTGTTAATCATGAGCCCATAGCTCAAGGAGGTGGTTATGAGAACCTCAAAATAGGAGTAACTTTGTATTACATAAGTGAATGCATATTTATATTGTATGGGTTTCCCTGTGGGCCCTTGATCGAGGTAGATATACAAACCATAACTTTTACAGTTAAATGAGAAAGTTCTTGTCTTTAATATATCAGTTAGAATCCTAAAATTATGTTAATCTGGGCCAGATCTTCATCAGGTGTAAATTGTGATAACTCCAGTGACTTTACATTACCACTGTTGTTTATAATCCATTGATGCAAATGAGTTTTATTACTATCAGTGTAAAGTCATATTGATGATATAATATCAATTACAGTTACATTTTATCTTGACTGCAACTTTTAAAAAAATACAAACTAGCCCACACTCAACTGAAAATCACAACACAGTTAAACTCTCTATTTCAGCCATAGAGAGTTTACTGTAGTTTACTCGGAACCTCCTATCTCCACTTTTTTTTTTAATTTACTTTACAATAACTACTGTATTATTTTTCAACAACAAAGTAAATCAGAATAGTATAGTTTGTGTAATAGAATTAAATTGGCTTTCCACAAACAGGGGTTCATACCATACATGATGTAATTTATATTATGGGCTAATAACCAAAGAGTGATTTAACTTTGCATCTCTGTGGACTGTACATAACCTTCAGCCAAGACAGGCAGGTTCATGACTCCATGAACAGGGTAAGCTGCTTTAACACCACAATTTTGGATTAATTGCATTAACAGACTTTATTTAGAAGGATTTGGGAATGTTTTTACAAGGTTTAGAAGGGATTTCATTAGGATTACATGGTATGCAATTTTGTGTGTGTTTCACCTCTCTCATAAGCTTCCTAGGCAACCATGTAATGGATCATGTCAGCCTTGCTTATGCTTTCTTATCTAACATTTTTTTCACCCACATGAATGCCTGCTTTCACTATATACTTTCACCATCCCAGAAGAAAAAAAGGTTACGGCCATATGAAGGATCTCACTGTTAAAATTGCCTTTATTACTATTAGGTTTGGAAAAGTTGGTTCTGTGTGTGTTGTTTTCAGAGAAATAGAAGAGATAAATTATTTTTAAATTATATTAATTTAGATTTCTCTGTTTCAACACATCTCTTTGCTTCTCACTACTTCTTTTTAAACTTTTGATAAATTGTACTTTTTATGGATTTTTAATTGTTTTGTTCTTAGGACATTAATGAACTACAGAAAATCAAAGTAAGGCAGTGGAAATGACTTCAAGGTTAGAGGAATTAGCTGGCTTTATTCTCCACTATGTTACACAAGTTTTAGGCCCATGCTACACCAACATAAAACTTGTACAATAGAGTGGGGAATCAGGCCTCATATACAAATCTTGGGAAACAGACAACAAAAAGAGATACATACATTTTCTATATAACCCTGGGAAACATGATTTTCAAAAAGGAAAAATGTCATTCTATTGTGGTTTTTTCCCAGCAAGCTCATATGTGAGATAACATATTCAAGGTTTGTTTTCAAAAACCATATGCATGCAATTGTGTGTACAAAAATATTTGTGCAGTGTATGCCTAATTTCTGCATGCAATTAGTACAGATACCTACACAAATTAGGTAACTGCATCCAATTTCCAGTTAGATACATAAATGAATATTTGCATAGTTGCACAATTTTCACACACAGTTACAATAATTGTGTGGAACTGTAAGCACATTTGTGGAATTCCTCACTTGCAGATTTAAAAAAGTAGGTCCTAAATGTTTACTGAAATAGTAAACATTTAGGTTTGCCACCAGTTTCCACATCTGTTATCATAGTACCTCTGAATGATGTGGTCCTGCTGATGTAACAACAGAAAGGAAGGATAGCATTATGTGAAATGACCAAACAATTAAACTTGTTCTTTAAATTCTGCAAATAGACTTACCCTTGGGAAGGGCTGTTTCTGTTTGCCACTAGATTTTGCATAGCCAAAATTCAGTGCCCTATCTCTTTTCACAACAGTATTCTACATTTTAACAGTGGACCACAAAAAAAGTTGTCAAAGATGTTTTATTTGTGTGTTGTTCAACTGTGTTCTGATAATACTAACTATTTGGAAAAAAAATACCCCACCCCCACCTCGTAGCCCAAGTAAATGCCAAGTACATGGTTAAAACTTGAGGACCACAAACTTGAATTTCCTAACATTCAAAAGTATTTCCATTATCACAGCAGCTAGGATGATTGTACTTATCACCCTGTAAAACACTAACAGTTTTACATGTTTGATCTTCACTACACTTCCAATGTAATTAGAAAACTGTATGACCACTATTTTCACTCAGCTGCTGCTGTTTATAAAACTGCTGTCATTGATGTACTTGTACTTTTCACCATGGAACAAAAACACAGAGATTTACAAAGTTCAATATTTGGCATTTGTTTTAAAGTATAAAAGTGTCAACTCAGTGTCTGTTGCAGTGCTTTTCATTCTATCATTTCCCTTTAAGGTATTTGTATCCTTAAATGTTTCTCTTAATGAGAACAAACTCCAGACTGTTTACAAAGTATCACCAAATAATATAATGCTCACTAATAATGGTTTGGATACAACTAGAGTTCAATCAGAAAGGGAATGAAAGTGTATGTGAAGGGAGGGTCACTACAAATCACCTTGTTAAAATAAAATTAATTAGTGTATGTGAGAAGAGTAAGAAAGTAAAGATATCCTTATTAAATGGTTCTTATTGAAGCCACGGATACACCTTCCCCTGTAACTGGATGTGACAGTTAAAACCTGATCTGTTGTAACATGTCATAACAGGATAGTTATTGCCATTTATAAAATGTCCAATTATAAACAATTTTTTTGAGGGGAGGGGAAATACATTTTGATTAGCAAGTAAATGGGAGCTGCTAGTCTCACTACTTTTGAAGATGCCTAAACATGAATTTATGAGCCTAACATTAGGATCCATGTTTTTGTAAATCGTGGCTGGAGCCCCAAAGTAGGGTGCAGGGAAAGCAGAGAGAGAGGGCTGAGATTCACACACTGCCCCTGAACATTGGTGGTTGCTTTCTCTGGCTAGGGAGTTTAATTCTCTGGCCAATAATTGTCAATTTGTCAAACCTTGTTTTTTCAATTACTAATTAATCTCAATAGGTTCTGAATCAGCATGCTTATCAAACAACCAGCTATAGATATTCATAGTGATGTACACCACATCATACACTTTTTAATTTCCTGGGCAACATATCATGTGATTTATTTATAGAGAATCTTCTGTTGGGCTTTGTATAATATCTGACTATGATATAAAGTTGACTACAATGGCTACATAACCTTGAAGTAAAAGAAAACAGACAGCATAAGCAAAGTTATCCATATGCTATCTTTTTTGACCTGCTTCTTTTGGAAAGTACTGTATTTAGCAATTTATTTGCACATCCTTGAAAAGTATAGGTATATGCAGCAGGGGTGAGGAGAGAGTCAACAAGTCTCCTAAAGTATGCACAAATGCATGAGTAGTGTTGCCCTGTGTTTAGCATAGGGGACTAAAGGTCAGAATTCTTTGGTTCTGTTCCCAGTTCTTGTGTCAGGTCACATACAGTCCAAATCATATAAATAATTTCTAAAGTATATTTTCCGCTAGTGATTATTAAAACATATGTGGGGATGCTCCTGAGATTGCCAGGGTTTTTTTTTTAAATACACATTTAAAGTTTGCCTGTCGACACTCTTGATTTGGGTATGAAATTTGCCATTCCACGCAGGTGTCTCCTCTTCTTTTCAGAGGGCCCTGAGATTGTGTGGATAAACACGTGCAATAGCAGTGCTTATGTCACCATTCAGGGATTCATATGATAATATCCAGGAATCATTATCTAGGATACAGCATTACAATGAAAATAGGAAAGAATTCATGAGAGAGCCACAGGACCTGGGAGAAAACAACAACAAAAAAGAAATTATGTGTTAGGTCAGTAGCTCCAGTCCTTTTTTTTTTTTTTTTTTTTTGGAACCTTTCATTGTGACAGATCAACAAAATGCCTGGATGGACATGCCTTCCTTACCATGTCCCACCACAGTTTCCACCTTTTCTCATGCTGATGGGACAAGGACTCAAGATCTGGATGCTGGCTGACATGAAGTTCTGGTGGTGTGAAATTCAGATCCTGCATTTTGTTCCTTTACAGAGACAGGGTCCATTTATGATATTTGAATGATGTCCTAGATTCCAGCTGTGGCTGAGGATGTGCAGAATGAGCTAGGCTCAGGTTTGGGGTTGAAGCCAATTAGGCCACTTTATGGGTGATAGGGATGCAGGGATAGGGATCCTATTTGGTCCCTGTGCACAGATCCAGGGCAGGAAGCCACCTTTGACCACTGCAAAAAGATTAGAGTTGCCAGGTGTCCAGTTTTGGACTGGAATGCCTGGTTGAAAAGGGATCCTGGCAGCTGTGGTCAGCACCGCTGACCAGGCCATTAAAAGTCCGGTCGGTGGCGCAGCAGAACTAAAGCAGGCACCCTGCCTGCCATGGCTCCATGCAGCTCCGGGAAGCAGCAGCATGTCACTGCTCTGCCTCCTATGCATAGGAGTAACCAGGGGACTCTGCATGCTGCCCATCCCCAAGCGCTGGCCCTGCAGCTCCCATTGGCTGGGAACCACGGCCAATGGGAGCTGAGTGTGCTGCACCTGTGGATGGGGAGTGTGCAGAGATGCCTGACCACACCTCCGTGTAGGAGCCAAAATGGGACATGCCGCTGCTTCCAGGAACTGCTTGAGGCAATCACTGTCTGGATTCCTGCTTCCCTCCCATGCCCCAAACCCCTGCCCCAGCCCTAATCCACCTCCCACCTCTGAACCCTTCAGCCTCAGCCTCTGCATCCCAATCCTCTCATCCCCAGTGGCACCCCAGAGCCCACACCCCCAGCTGGAGCCTTCCTCCACTTGCACGCCAACACCCTGCCTGAGCAATGGGGGGAATGGAGTGAGCAGGGGGCGGGGCCACGGAGGAGGGGCGGGGCGGGGCAGGGCAAGGGTGTTTGTTTTTCCGCCAGTAGAAAGTTGGCAAGTTCCCTAACAGGGATGGGAGGCGGGCCTCCAGTTTGCCCCACCCCCAGTCGTAGGCGACGTGCCTCCTTCTCCTGCAGGGCCCTGCGGAGAGAGGGGCGGGGCAGCCACTGAGCGGGAGATTTGAGCGACTCCGGGATGGTGGAAGGTCCAGGCTGCGCCCTGTACGGGGAGAGGCTCCGGGCCCGAGTGCGCCGGGGCCAGGCAGTGCGGGGCGTGCGGGGCAGCGCGCTGCTGCCAGCTCGACCGGGGGCTCCGGGGCCCGCCGTCTGCACCGGGGTGAGCAGCTACTGCGGCGGGAGCAGCTCAGGCGGCGTGCGTCGGACGGTAACGGCTGCCCCAGGGCGGGCGGGACAGGATAGCTGCTTGGGCCCCTGTAGGGCTACGGGGAGTGGCAGCGACACGCTGCTGGTATCCCCAGGTTGGAAAGGGGGCTGGTGGGGGCGACCCCCGGCTGAGCCCTGCAGCGTGGGAGCAGCTGAAAGGGGAACGACGCGATACTTATAGACACGCGGGGTGGGGGCAGCTCCTGCCAATCCCTCCGCCCACCACCCATGTAAATAAAATACAAGGGAGAACCTGTCCCTTGCTGCACTCATGCCTTTTTCGTGTCCTCATTCATTTCCTTTGACTCTTTCAAGCGCTGGGCATTTTAGGACACTTGCAACAGGAAGCGTTACACAAGTTTCTGAATTCTGTCATGAACCGCTGAGCCCTGTTGCAAGGTGTCAGGACGTGCTGCTCCCTAGCAGTTCAGGAAAGTCTGGCAGGATGTGCACAGTCTCCTTTGGTGCTTATGCAAGAGAGCCTGACTTCATCCCCCAAGTGTAAATATTCTCTCTCTCCTCAAAACAGGCATTGTTTTGATAACACCCTCCTTCTGTCTTTGCGCACAAAGAAGAAAAAGGATTGCACTGTAATCTTTCAAGTAGGCCGATACAAGAACTAATTGTTTCACTGCTTCCCCACTAATTACATTCAGGGTAAAAATTTCAAAAGTACATGTTCATTTTCAAAAGAGATTTAGGCATTTAGAGGGCCAGATTCTTAAAAGAATTCTGACACCTAGAGATGTAGAGAGGCATCTAGTGGGGTTTTAAAAAGTGCCTAAACCCATGATGGCCCATCAAAATTATTTCAGTGGGAATTACATTCCTAGATGTCTTTTGAAAATCCCACTAGGTACCTATCTGCATCTTTAGGTACCTAAATACTTTTAAAAAATCTTGCCCTAAGTGCCTAAATATTTTAAAAATGACATTCAGGCTCCTAAGCCACTTAGTACTTTTGGAAACTTTACCTTCTCTGTTTAATGCTAGGAAACCAGACTAAGTGGACTTAATTTTAAATAAATGTTGAGAAGGCGTTTGTTGTTCTACTGTGCTGTATCTGATACAAAGGTTTTACACCAATACAAATGATGCAGTTGACATTCCTTTTAAGCTTTGAAAGAATGCAAGAAAGCTTTACTAGATTTGTAAAAATTCTCTTGTAGTTTTGGAAATGATAAAATGTGCCTGACCTGAACTTCAGACAAGATCATTAATGTGAGTGACATAATTTGTTTCTGCAAAAATCATTGTAGAGTTAACTACACCAGAGGTTACTGGCAGTTTGAGATTTTTCACTTTTTTTTTTTAAGTCAGTGTACCATAATATATTCTTGTCATCAACATAATAAATCAGCCATAGCAAATCTGATTAATTTGAAGAGACAGAGCTGGAGAAACATGAACCCGTGTAGGAAATAACGAAGGAAATCTTTTCAAGTCACTCTTTTGTCTAATCAAAAAGATGGTAATTTTTTTAATATCATTTGAGTTCAGGAACCCTACAAGGAAAATCATAGAATTTGTTGCTGGCATTAGTTGCTTTTTAATTATATAGGGTTTGGAAGTGTACAATACAAAGCCTAGAGGGAGAATGACATTAGCCCACAGAAAAACAATTTTTACTTACAGAAACACATTAACCAGACAAATTATTTAACCAAATAAAGAATGGGGTATCTGCTTTCCATGTACTCAGTATGTAATGTCTTGGCTAATTTTTACCCATTTTTGTTGCCAATATAAGACTATTCAACAGCATACAACTTTGGGGGCTTGTGGGACCTTTCTGTAGAAAAAGTTAAAATATACATGAGCAGGTCTGGTTAAGAGCTGTGAAGATTCAGTACTGTTCAGTACTGTTGAGGAGTTGTTTTTTTGTCAGTTTCTGCAACAGTGTGGGAAACTTGGTGAATCCCTTATGTTTTAAGCAATGGGAAAGCCACAGAAGGATTTTTTCTTATGTTTGATATGTAAGCCTAGACACAGATTAATGTCTTGCCATAACTCTGTATTAAAGTTCCACAGCAGTGCTCTTGCCCACAACTTTAAAAAGAATGTAGTGCAAGAGAATGTGTCATCAATTAATTCTCATAACTTTCTGGTTTCAGGACTTAAATAGTATTTTTTGAATAAATTATGCTCTGATGAATTTAGCAAAGAGGAAAAGATAGTAACAATTATATTCTCAGCTGGTGAAATTCATCCCAGGATGAATTTTCTCTCTGGATAGAGGACCATCACAAGGTCTGTGCTCCACTTTGTCCTTGTGATGGTCCTGTGCTTCATGGCCCATGTAAGAACTTAAGTGGGGCATAAAGGGCCTCTGCTTTGGGAATAATGGAAGACCTTATCTAAGCACAGAAGTTGAAATGGTTTAATTGAAATCCTTAAAGAAACCCCTTTAATTGAACCTTTTTTTGTGTGGAAACTCTTGTTCTGGTTAAACTGATTGATTGGCTTAAGATAAACTATGATAAACTTTGCTTATCCCAAAAGAAGTGTCTGTACAGGGATTTGCACAGGTTTAAATATATTGTTTAAAAAATCACACCTTGAGACTGGTTCAACAGTCTTATATAGGCAAAAGCTTTTACATTTTCTTTTTGCTTTGTCAACAGGCAATGTGATATTGAATATAATAAACAATGGGCTGTCCAACTTATTTTGATTGAATAGGTATTTTATAATTATAGTTAGGAATACTAAATTATAGGATAATCTATATATAACTTAGTTATTTCACAAAGCTATTTTAAAATTAAAAGATAGTGAGAAATAACAGTCTTGGTCCTGTTAATTACTCATAATTTTGACACTTCTGTACATATCTCAAAAATAGAGAGAGGATTTTAAAATAGTATGGCAAATGAATTGACTAAAAATGTCAACATGGTTTTAACAGAATATCTTTTGTTAATAAGGAGCAATTGTACCATACTGACAAAACAGCTAGTCATCTAAGGCCCAAAATGTAGGTTTAATTGTGTATTCTTTATTCAGACTTGACGTTTTGCTTCAGACCTGTGTCAAAGCTGTTCACTTGGGCTTCTGCCTGTTACGAATGGAAAAATGTTATTTTTCTCATAGTAGCACTGGCTTTAGAGATTTTGCAGCAATGATGATAGAAGTCCTGGATACTTTGTGAATTACAAATGTGGCTTTGAAACTAGTCTGATTATGCTAATACTTGATCCATACACCAAAACATAAGCTCTGAAATGCTGTCACTAAATAGTAGTTCCCTGGGCTAAATTAATCATTAGTGTAAGTATTTATGTCTCTGTTTGAATAAATGGAGTGTAACTTACTATGTGAGTAGTGAATTTTGACTCAGATCTTTAAAATGATCCATTCCCTCACCAGTGTCCCTCCCCAACACCTTTGTGTCTTGCTGTTGAAAATCTGATCTTTGAAAGGAATGGTACTCCTTTGGGGCTGTATGCAGATTTTTGCTGGACACAAGAAGTCTTGTCTAGTACATAGAACATGTATCAGCACTGTCAGTGGCTCCAAACAGAGGCATTTTGAAAAGGTTTTTGCTTTTAAAATAACAAAAAATGGTATCTCACATTTTCTCCAACAAAATACCCTTCTCAGAACTCCTGAATGGAGTTGGTGATCTGGCAGGATGCTCTGTAAGTGTCTGTTAGAGATTTAAGATGTCATCTGTCAAATTATGTTTTTACATAAATGATGAATTACTTATATCTTTTTCTAGAATAATATTTTCTGGACACCAACAGGGCAGAGTAAAATGGGCTAGTGTCTGATGGCTTTGGTTACGCTGAATAGCAGTTTGCTTTGCAAGTAGTCCCATTGATTTCAGTGGGATGGTTGGAGGAATAAGGTTGTACTCAATATGATTAAGGGTGGCAGATTTTGTCTGTATAGTTGAGTATTAACTGATGACTGTGAAATTTTGATATTGGCTTTAGGACTGTTTCTTTCCTAAACATGTGTTGTGTGTGTGAATTTATTTTCAGCATGCTGTGACTGGGAATAAAACCTCCTGTCAGGATTTCCTGAGATTGCTGAAAGGATGTGTGTACACTGGTGTAGAAACTTTGGGGAAGGAGCTTTTTATGTATTTTGGACAGAACGCTTTGAGGTAAGAGAAATTTCAGTATTCCCTCCATATGTATTCTCTATCCATTTTCAGTTTTTGTCTTTTCTGTACTATCATTTTCAATTATGTGAAAGTTAATTAGTATTGTAGAGAAGTTTATCTGTGCAGTTTGCATCTAGGTGCTGTATATACAGTGGTTCTCAAACTTTTATAGTGGTGACCCCTTTCACACAGCAAGCCTCTGAGTGCGACACCTCCCTCCCCTTATAAATTAAAAACTCTCTTTAAATATTTAACACTATTATAAATGCTGGAGGTGAAGCGAGGTTTTGGGGTGGAGGCTGACAGCTCATGACCCCCCCCCCGTCATAACCTCATGACCCTATGTTTTTATCCTGTTACCAATCCTTTGCTTTTATCCCGTGACAGCTTACTTTGCTTAAGAGCCTTTAGTGAGGGACCTTGTCCACATGCTTGTTGACTCCCTCAAAGAATTATAGTAGATTGGTGAGGCATGATTTCCTTTTACAAAAATCATGTTGACTCTTCCCCAACAAATTATATTCATCTGTGTCTGACAATTTTGTTCTTTACTATAGTTTCAACTAGTTTACCTGGAGCTGAAGTCAGGCTTACCAACCTGTAATTGCTGGGATCACCCCTGGAGCCCTTTTTAAAACTTGGCATCACATTAGCTATCCAACACTTCTAGTCCTTGGCAAAACATTTCAGATTCCCTTCTAGCAGCTGGTCCACATACAAGGCAACAGCATACTGTTGCACCCAGTTCTCTTTTAGCTCAAGTAGTTGAGTTCTGTGCTGTGGATCTAAAAGTCTTGGGTTCCACCCATACCGATCACTGATAGAATTTCTGTTTGCTTAAAACAAAACCAGAAAATCACATACAAAAACATTAAAAGAATACTCAGGTGGTAGAGTAAAGCACTCAAAAGTTAGGAAATAAATGACAGAATTGAGGCAGAGGGTTGAAGAAGAGAGAGAATATTTTCTTGTGGCAAAGTCTGAGAGTTCGCAGAGCTGGGTTCTATTCCTTGCTTTGCTTCAGACTTTCTATTTGACGTTAGGGAAGACTGGATGATATTACACATGCACAAGGAGGTCAAATCAAGCTTGCATAGTCATTAAGTGGTACTTAAATGATGAGTGTTTGGCTTTACATTCTTAACATTCCTTTTTTGTGTAATAACCAAATACATTCTAGTAGTCCCATGGGATGGTAACCAAAATGAGCCCACCCAATTATTTTAAAGAAGTCTTCTACAGACTTCACAGCACAAAAGTCAGACTTCTAAAATTGGTAATACTTACATGACATTTGTTGTAATTTTCTAAACTTAAATGGTTTGTTCATAATCAATATACTGAAGAGTCGAAAAATACCTTATGTAGATAACTCCCAATGATTTCTATTCAAATAGTGGCTACTCAGCACCTCTGAAACTTGGACTCATACTGTCTAAGGATCTAATTATACTTCCCCCTTTTTCCAATGCAGCATGCGGTATGTGTATTGCAAATGTCTACTGCAATGCAAGTGTAATGTGTCAAACCTAAACTAAAAAGTTTGGGGTGACTCATTTGAAAAACAAACAGAAAACCTAGTTTATATGGTCTGTAGTGTAATATAAACAAGTAGAGTTCCCAGATATTTTACAGGAATATGAAGCATACATTAACTAGAATTTTCTTTGCCAACAGTACCATTTTGCAAAAGTTATTTTCATTGTATGCCTATTAAAAAAGAGAGGGTATGTGCCCTCATTGTAGTCTAATACTACAATCATATGGTACTGCAGGATTTTAAGTAATCTTCACTTTTAAACTACCTTTTAAAATTAGTTACTGAAAATGTGATCAAAACTTTAAGTATAACAACAATTTAAAATTATGTAGATGCTTCATTTAACCCCATCTGTTACTTTTGAATCCTGATCTGAAAATTAAAGGATGTCTAACAGTTGAAACTGATCTCCCGTGTGTGTGTGTGTGTGTTTTGTTTGTTTGTTAAATGTTGGTCCACTCAATCACATCACTAACTGCTCTGGAATGCCTTTATAAATTGCACCTATGAAATTAATCTTGAAGCTAGCAGGCAGAAATTCCTTATTACCATGGGAAGATGACTTAAAATTGTTCTCTTAAAGCTGGACTGTGTACAGGTCTAACACAAGTGAGTGTGCAAGGGAGGAGCTGGGAAAGGGCCCAAGAAAACACTTGATCTTTGGCCAAGAGCCAAACACTGTAGATTTCTGTCCCCCTGGCTAGCATCATTTCAGGGAAAAGGAAGATCTGGCCATCTATGCTGATTGAATGAGTTATAGATGAACGAGGTTCATCATTGATAATAATTAGCACATGAGGAAAATCCATTTTTTGCTGAATTTGTGATCCACCTATCACTGATATATGGGATATAAATCTACTTTCTGATTGATGAACAATAATGTCAGGGAATAATTCTTTTGAGGAATTTCTTTCATCTGAGAACAAGCATCTAATAGTAGTAGTAATAGAACGGGTGCAGTGAATTCACCAAAGGCCACAGCGTAAGCAGCGTCATGGAGAATTTGAACTTATCTCCTATGTTTCCTTGATTTTTGTATTTCCTCTTAGTTGATTTTTGAGGATTGCCACTAGATATCTTTGTTTATGGTAGTCTCTTTTAAAACTAATAAAAAAATGAATCAGTTAAAATTTGCAGAGGTGTGTGGTGGGGAATCTTGTAAATTAGCAGAGTTTGTAGATGCATTTTACCAGTGACTAGAGAATAATTTGCTCTGGACTGAAGGAAATGACAGTTAAGGTTGTGAGAGATACTATATAGAAGATGTTCAGACAATCTGTTTTCTTCAGAATAACTATAAATGTATTCTTGGACCGCAGCTAAATAATTCCATCTGGAAATCTTCAAGAACCTATAACAATACATATATTTTTATTTTCTTTTAAAAAGGCAAAACTTAGACACATTCCATGTGGAAAGGATTCTGATTTGTAGAGCCCAAATAAAATGCTATTAAAAGTAGTGGAAAGATTCTCACTGATTTCATTGGGAGTTAGATCCAGGACTTTAATGCACCCTTCTAATAAAAAGTTGGTAACGGAATTTTATCTTGTCCCTATAACATAATTTGTGCTGTTATTGAGCAACTATTTTCTAGGAATTAATGAGAGCTTCGCAATTAAAAAACAAACAAAATCCCCAAGAGCTTAAGTCTTGTACACAACTGAACAGTTACAACAGCTCAGCTTTTTTTGTTTAAAAAAATTGAGCTTTTTAACACAAGCTGTCATCAGGCAGCAGAACCAAGATTTCAGTTAAAGTAGCTTCCATCCTACTTTCTCCTTAATTACAATGACAAGAATGCTATTTTTCATTGTTTCAGCACATCAGGGATAATGAGGCACACTGGAGTGGTATTTGTAAAGTTCTTAAGGCTTTTAATATAAAAGGAGTTTATGCACAGAAGTGATTGTGAAATATTCTATTACTGTAGCCATGAACTGAGAAGTAGTTATGACAGTTAATCGTTGTGACAGTAGTGCACCTTTAAACAGGGCAATGACCTCCATAACTGATACCATTAATTACAAATATACACATTATTTTTTTTTTCTTATCAAGAACTTTTGGGAAATGTTAATGCATTTATGATTGATAGCACGACACAGAGTTTAAAGCCTACTGTCATGGTATCTTTCCCCAATCTGAACCTTAGAGTGCAAAAAATTGGGGTACCAGCATGAATTCCTCTAAGCTTAATTACCAGCTTAGATCTGATAAGCTGCCACCAATCAGGACTTGGAGTGCCTGATAAACTCTGGTACCCCCCAAGACCCAGACCCCCTGGATCTTAACACAAGGAAAGTAAACCCCTTCCCTCACCGTTGCCTCTCCCAGACTTCCCCTCCCTGGGTTACCCTGGAAGATTACCGTGATTCAAACTCCTTGAATCTTAAAACAGGGAGGAATGTCCTTTTCTCCCCTCCCCTTCTCCCTCACCCAGAGGCAATACAGATTCAAGCTCCGTGAATCTAAAACAAAGGGATTCCACCCCTCTCCCCTCCCTTCTCCTTCTTCTCTGTTAAGTACAGACTCAATTCCCTTGAGCCTCAACAAGGGGAAAAAATCAAACAGGTCTTAAAAAGCAAAACTTTAATAAAAAGAAAGGGGAAAAAAGTGAAAGTGTCTCTGTAATTTAGATGGTAAAAGTAACAGGGTCTGTCAGCTTATAGAAACAAGAGAAAAAGCCTCCTCCAGCAGAAATACAATTTAAAATAGTTCCAGCCAAATACACATTAGAACTCTACCAGCCAGATACACATTTGCAAATAAAGAAAACCAATTAAAAAGACTAAACCACTTTTCTACGTGCACTTACTACTTGAATAGAAAATTAGAGCCTGTAGTACATCCGGTCACTCTCAGATCCCGGAGAGAACACAGCAAAACACCCCAAAAAAACAAACACAGGCTTCCCTCCACCGAGATTTGAAAGTATCTTGTTTCCTGATTGGTCCTCTGGTCAGGTGTCCGATTCACTGTTTGTTAACCCTTTACAGGTAAAAGAGACATTAACCCTTAACTATCTGTTTATGACACCTACCTTTTAAAAAAAACAAACAAAAAAAAACAACTCAAACTGCTTAATCTTCTGCAATGCTATATTGCACTTGAGAATTGGAAGCATATAGCAGTAACATCTGCTGCCAGAATAGTTACATTTATTAACTTAACTGGACGATAAGAAAAAGCTTCTGAAATGTACAATATACTTCTTGAGAATCAGTTTACAATACTTCTCTTCTTTTGGATTTGTAATCAATTGCTAACAATGTAGTAGTTTATGAAGTGATACACTGTAGCCTTGAAGTTAACTGTAAATATTTTTTAAAAAACCATCCTTCCAGTACTTATGGATAAATAAGAGTAAACAGATGTATGGCATTATAGGGGACGGATTAAAAACAAATAGATGTTTGAGATGCTGTCTTTGTGTTCTGTCATGTGCGAGGCGTTTTTGTTGTTCATCTTCTAAACCACAAAATAATTAACCTTCCTCTAATATAAAATATTTTTAAAGGAGAAGCTCAGAAATAAGACTTCCCTTTGAGGAAGTGGGGTATATCAGGTATGTTTGGATTAACTTGTGAAGGAATACTTTAATCAGGGCTGCAAATCAGATTTACTTGTCCTTTTCTCACTACACTGATACCAAGTAGAATATTGCATCAAATTCAAGCTCACTGTCCTCATCTTAAAAGCATTGAAAGAGCTGCTCTTGGGGTACCTAAAGATATATCAAGCTCTGGACAACTCCACTCCTTTCGCATGTTGCCTCAAGAGTAAAGCTCATCAGTGAAGGAGGCAGATCTTTCTGTGGGCTGGCTTAAGACTGGAATTTCTGCAGTGTCTAACAACCACCTCAAACGTCATCACTTTATATTTTTTGTGCCTTTAGTTTTCAACCTCACTTTAACTAATAAACACCAGCACTTATATTTAAATAATAAATTTTTAAGAATTTTAAAAACCTACACAATCTTTGCCCTGAATAGAGGTAGGAAAAAGAAAGAACCAGCTACCATACGGCAGATACTAGTCATATTGTTTTGAGGACAACTGGAAGATGCTTGATACCATGGTGAAAGTTGTGGTAGTGAAACAGCTGGCATTTTTGTCTTCTATATTGGGTCTTTTCCACTTGGCAGAAGAAGAGCTGATGATAGAATATTCTTTGAGAAGAACACAGTTCTTGTTTTAGTGAGTCTTAATTTTAAAATGAGTCAACAAGAAAGAAAACAAGTGTATTTTTTGCCATTGTCCCTGGACTGACTTGAACTTCCCTGGAGGAGCCTGGCAGGGGCTCTAGGAGGGCAGCAGTACAGGTGAAGAAACTCCCAAGATGCTGCACTGTATTATTGCTGCACAAACATGTTTCAAATTTAAATAATTAACAGAATGATTATATAAAGATCTAATAAAGTCACTATATACTTGAGTGCTTCTTAGTTGCTACTAAACACAGTCCTTTGTGGGAGGAAAGAGAGATCACGTAAACAAGCACTTCATGTCACCCTGTTGCTGCTAATGATAAGAATTATTTGTATACTTAGTGAATTTAATTGCCAAGCTAGAAAATAGACTACTAACATGCCTGGGAGTGTTGTTAAGATGCAGATTTTTCTTTTCAGAAATGTGTTTCTCGCCTAGGGTTCACTTTGGCATGAATGGTTCCATGTGCATTAACCCAACTGCAAGCAAAGACAGAAATGGAGCACCACCAATTCTGGAAATACACCTTACTGATGATATGGTTTGTTTCTTTGATGCAACAGTAGAGCTTAGGTAAAGTAAAAATTAAATCATTTCTTCAGTGTTCAATCTGTGGTTTTTGTTTTTTATAAAAATAAGGTTTTTACCATACAGTTGAGGAAATATTATTTTGCATTAATATAGTGGTTTTCATCTGAGAATTTCAAAGCACTTCATAAAAATGAATTAAATATGCCTCCCAGATTTAGGATAGATAAGTATAACTCATTAAACCTCCCAACATCCTTACTGGGTATGTAAGTAATTTTAATTACTTTGTGTATACATAACTTAGGTACAGAAAGTGACTTGCTTAAAGCACCTAGAGAGTCAACGGTAGATTGGGATTCAAACCCATGACTCCTGAGTCTGCTTCCTGCTCAACAACTGAATGTGCCAGCTGTATTTTGCCCTTTACACTCCCGCTTCTGCAGTCAAATCTAGGCAGATGGACTTCTGCTCCTGTGTGGATCTGATTGCAGGGTGCGATTCTAGGCCTTTAATGGTTACTGTATGTTTCCTATACTTAAAACATACCATGTACTTCTATCTTGTGCTTCAATATTTCAGAGTTGTCCCAAAAAAATGTAGGCACGTATTTTTTAGCAGTGCTTGTGACACATTTTTTGGGCATATTCCCAGCCATTGGCACTGTTCTTCTCACCTGTATGGAAGCTGTAGAGGAGTAGCATCTTTGTGAAGTTTTTCTGTAAAGCACTGTGAAGCCTTCAGCTGAAAGGGATTGTATAAATTCAAGGTGATTTTAATATATGTATTTTCTATTCCAGAATAGGCATGAAATGTAAATCTGGGCTTTCTTGAATCTGTTACTACTTTTTGTGGGGTATTTTCTTTTAACTTATGGCTAAACTTTATTTTAACATGTAAATATTTATCACAATAAGTTGCTGGTCTCCTGAGCATTCACAGTGCAACGTGGTGTTGATATCTCAATCCAATAGCTTTCAGTTCTGGACACTGAATTTTTTATTTGTTTTATTTATTAATTCCATTCAGTATCAGCTGCCCTCTTTGTAAATTAAACTTTAAAAAGATAATTTTTATTTGTTTATTTTAGACTTTGGCTAGAATGAAAAACAAAAATTCTGTCTCAGAACATCAGGAATATTTGCATTTGGAATGACACACACAGTTTTTAAATGATGCCATGCAGATATGTTTATGCATAAGAATGATGGGCATTCAAATCTGATTTAGGTCATGAATAAAATGAATCTGATGGTTCCTCTATATCTCCAAACTGTTTTTGAGGACCTGCTAATGAAATAAATTGCACTTCTGCAAACTGTGTTTTGTGCTGGAGCTGCATGTTTCCATGAGAGATTTGGGGCAAATTTCCCTAATGCAGATATCTAATCTATCATTCATATTTCTTTCCTGTCACTATAGTATCTGAGCATAGTAACTCAGTCTTTAATTTATTGATCCTCAACACCCTGTGATGTGGGGCAGAACTAGTATCCCTGTTCTGAGACACCCAGAAAATAAGGGCTAGATTCACAAAGGGAGTTGAGCATTCTGTTGCTGAGTGTTGCAGTGCCTAACTTTTAGGTGCCTAGTAAATCACAGGAATAACACTGCTGTTCACAAAGCCTGAGTTATGTGCTTGGGCTCTCTATAAAATGAACAGGGAGAGAGAAGCACCTTAGACTGCCATTGACAAAAAAAAAAAAACAGTACTCTGACTTCCTGCCTAAGCTAGTGAATGGGTGATGCCAGTGGCATGGGTGTGTCCTAAGTCTCACCCTCCTCACAGAGACAGTGCTCTTCTGCAGGTTGTATTTAAGTGCCTATCTCTGCTTGTGATTCTCAGTTATGAAGCCTCTCCTAGAGTTAGGTACCTGTGACATTTCTTGCAAGAAGCTGGGGGAGGAGGAGCAGCTCCCTCATAATCAGAGGTTAAGGTATTCGTCTGGGATGTGGGAGATCCTTGGTTCAAGTATCTCCTCTGCCTAATGAGGAGAAGGGATTTGAACAGGGATCTGTCACCTCTCAGAGGAGTGTCCTAAACGCCTGGCTATGGAATATTCTGATGTGTATCTCTTGCCTGGAGGTGCTGTTCCACTTATGGATAAATAAATATTAATTGGGCCAGAGAGCGAGTGAGAATGACTCTGTTGCCTAGGACACTCACCTAGGACGTGAAAGAGGCAGGGTGTAGTCCTCTTGCTCCAGTGACTTTCTTTGATGATTTATCCACAGCAGAATAGCTTCACTGGGAAAGACTGAGGGAGCCCTATTTAGAATATCCCATCGTGCAATGCCCCTGAAAGGTGGCAGATCTCTGTTCAAATCCTCTTCAGGCAGAGTGAGACTTGAACTGGTGTCTCCCACATCCCAATGTTGAGTTAATTAGGTGAGCATTCTAATCATGGGACTAAAAGTTATGAGAGAGCACCACCTCTATTCCCCGTATTTCCTCCCTCCATGTTTTATGGAGAGTTAGGTGGCCTCTGAACATGCCTACTGGACAGGGGTGGCTCTAGCTTTTGTGCTGCCCCAAGCACAGCAGGCAGGCTGCCTTCAGCGGCGCACCTGTGGGAGGTCCCCTGTCCCATGGATATGGCAGCTTGTCTGCGGGAGGTCTGCTGGTCCCGCAGCGTCGGTGTACCCGCCGCCGAATTGCTGTCGAATCGGCAGGACCGGCGGACCTCCCGGAGGCAAGCCACCAAAGGCTGCCTGACTGTCGCCCTTGCAGGGACTGGCAGGGAGCCCTCCTGGTGGCTTGCCGCTCCAAGCACGCACTTGGTGTGTTGGTGCCTGGAGCCGCCGCTGCTACTGGATCACACGTTGGTTAAGTAGAAGAACAACCTGTCTTACCCTGTTTGTGAATCATTTGGGGGTCAGGCGGGCAACCCGTGCCCGGATGCCTAGAAACAGCAGTATATATGCTCGGAGGCAAAAGCTTAGGCATCTAAGGAACTTTTTACTGAAAAAGCTTAGGTGCTGAGCGAGTTCAGGCTTCCCCAGGGTTAGGTTTGGCAGATAGAGTTTTGTGAATTGTAGTGGTGCCTAAAAATGGGATTTAGGTGTCTAAGTCTGGGGGTTAAGCACCTAGTATCTTTATGAATCTAGCTTAAAGGGTTTTGCCACACAGGAAGTTTGTGGTGTAGAAAGGGATTGAAATCAAGTCCCGGGTTAGTGCCCTACCCACTGGACCATCCTCCCCTATAATTAGTTACAATTGAGAGTCTCTGCTTAGGAAATGCATTTAACACTGTAAATGCTAGGCACGGACTGATAATTTGCTCTTAGAGCTGACCTGAACAAGGATGGGATGCTTGCCTGTGCACATGGCCTGGCGCTAGTGTATTCTATATATGTGTCATTAAACTACCATATTTTTAAAAAAGGGTAAGACTTCTGTGTTTTTGTATATATGTCACGAGTATCTGCATGGCTTTTTGATCTGTGTGTAATGTACTATGGCACTCATAAATACTACAATGTTACAATGCAAGATAAAGTACAAAATAATCTATCTTCTCTTGCAGGAATGCTGCTGAAAGTGAGCAGAAAGTAAGAATGATGGAAGACTTAGATGTATGCTCTCCAAAATTTAGTTTCATAAGAGCAGAAAGTGAGATTAAGCAGCAGAAAGGTTGCATGTTATGTGATGTATTGTTGGATCAGGCAGTGTTACCTGGAGTGGGAAATATCATAAAAAATGAAGCCCTCTTTGACAGTGGTCTCCATCCAGCTGCTAAAGTAGGTGAAATATTTCCTGGGATTCTCTTCTGTATTTATTGCAAACAGCTATTAAGAAGTGTCCTGGGGGGCTGCTGCTGTAGGGCACCTGCTGCTGGGGGAGGCTGGGACCAGTGGCAGCTCCAGCCGCTCCAGGGACCGCTGCCCACCCAAGCAGTGGCCAGTGCGGCTCGTTGCGGGGCCACTCCAGCAGCAGCCGGTGTGGCTGTTTCTAGGACCACCTGAGCAGCTGCCCCCAGAGCCAGCTGCTTGGGCGGCCCTGGGGTCAGCCACACTAGCCACTGCAGAAGTCATGGAGGTCATGAAAAGTCACGAAATCTGTGACTTCCATGACCTCTGTCAAAGACCCAGAGCCCTAGTGATAACTAGAGGTATGTGGTCGGAAAGAGTTTTATTTCCGTATTGAAGCAGGTGGTGGAGATGTCACACACAATAGAATTAAATTCTCTAATACAAGATTCTAAATCATGGATGTATTGGTGTTAACCTATAAACTCCATCAAGAAACCAAGAGGCAGCTAGTGCAGATTACTACATGAAACTAAAACCCATTCAACTGTCCTACTGGGGACTATAAGGTCAACACTGAAGTAAAACACTGAAAATTTGTAGCTCTTTTGGGGGAAGCAGCACAAAGTCAGACACTGTGGAATAGTAAGTAAGCATATTTGTGTGTGTGAATATACAGCAAAGGAGGCAAAAAAGTATAAGAATATATGAGATCAAGTAGCTATGTAATACCATGTTTGTTGGCAGTATCCATAGAGACACTTTAATTATAAATCTCTTTGCTCTAGTGTACTATAGCTGCTCTAGTGTATTATAGTTGTATAAACCTATTTTTTAAGCATTTTTGCCTTTTTCACAGGCTTGTCAATTGACAGATGAACAGACACGTCACTTGGTGAAAATGACCCGTGATTTTACTCTTCTCTTTTATAAGGTGAGGGCAATAACTTCTAAGAGAAAAAATCCACTGAAACTTTGCACCAAAATGTGTAAGCTGTAGGTAGCCATCTAGTGGAAACAGTAAAAAGATGCAATAAGTCAACATGCTGGAAGTGGGAAGGACTTTTTGGTTCGGGCACTATTAACTGTTTGAGAAAAAGCAAGCAAATAATGTGAAATGTTTGAAGGTAATTGGATCCTCACTGCTTTGTTCATAACATTTGATATAAGATGTGTGGGGTTATTTAAATACAAAGAGTAGATTTGACCTAGCTTTTTAGATTTTGAACTTAAATTTTGTAGAAATTCACCAAGACAATCTTCTTATTCACCAGGGATGAGTGGGGCTTTAAAACCCTGAATCCATTGAAGTCAGCATGAGAGAGAGACAGTCTTGTGTTTAAAAGAACAGGAGTACTTGTGGCACCTTAGAGACTAACAAATTTATTTCAGCATGAGGTTTCGTGAGCTACAGGTCACTAGAACTGGGAGCTAGGAGATGTGGATTTTGTTCCTGGCTATGCCAGTGATTTTTAGCATGACATTGGCTAAGTAGCTTACCCTTTCTATGGCTTGGTTTTCCAATCTTTAAAATAGATGTAATATTCTGCATTTATACAGCATTTGCGTTGAAGGACCTCAAAGAGCTTTTAAAGAATGAACTAAGCCCCTAAATCCTCTCTTAGGTAGCTCCTTAGCTAACCCATTTTGAAGTGTTATTAGTAAGAGTAGTAATATTTTATCATTGTTTCTAAAATGTTAAATACTGTGGTGTATACAAATTCCAGTTAAACTTTACATGATGCAAATATTTTGGGTCCTGGTTTGTGTACACACACATTGTTGGGTATTCTTAAAAACAACTAAGATGGGAAGGAACACAAGTATTTAAACAAATGTTACAAATTACAGAAAGAATTGGCTGGTAATGAGAACATAATTCTAAATGTAGAACAGAAATCCAAGAAGAATTGAATTCTGAATATTTGAATGAAGTGGTATTCATGTTTGAATCTGATGCAAAGACAATAGATGAATATGGCCATTCTTAATTATCTGTGTAATTTACTTAGCTGCAAAGTTGTTAGTTTGTGTGTGTATGCTCTCTCTTTATATTGGAAGATACAGATGTCTTGCGTTGGATAAAATCTCTTTTTATAATCACATTATAAAAATGTTCTATTTCAGTGCCGCAAAACAGGATCAGCACTCTACAAACATTACAAGGTGTACAAACGCCCTAACTGTGGTCAGTGCAGTGGAAAGATCACAGTTTGTCGTTTAGGAGAGAATAACAGGATGACATACTTCTGTCCTCAGTGTCAAAAGGATAAACCTCAGCTTGTTGATGTTAGGTATGGCATTTGCTTTATAACCCTTTAAAGTGTGACCCTACTCTGAAAAGTGCTGAATAGAACTGCTCCCTGTGTATATTCAAAACTCTGTATGCTGCCTTTACTACAAAAAGGAGCTTTTATTATTTTTTCTTGTGATCACTGCAGCGCTAGCTCAGCTAAGAGAGTGAACTGAATTCCATTCCTATTTGTGTGTCAACATAGTTGTTGACTAAATTCCACATCATTTCAATTATTGGCTAAATTCCAATTTGAAATACTCTATTCAAACCTTTTTAAATTATTTGAACCATCAATTGTTAGCCTGCATAATGTGAATTTACATAACTGTGAATTTATAAGTTATCTTTACTCTTGCTCTAATTGTCCATCAATCATCTTTTACTCATTTATGTCATTGTCTTAAATTAGATCCAGATCCTGCAAATACATAAGCAGGTGCTTAACTTTGTACATATCAGTCCTGTTGATCCCACTGGGGTTGCTTGTGTAAAGCTAAGCACTTCTGTAAATCTTTGAGGATCAGGATTTTAGATCATAAACTCTTCAGGACAGGGACCATGCCTTCCTATATATTTGTACAACGCCTACTACATTGGGACCCTGGTCCTGACTGAGTCCTTTGAACACTATCACAGCGTAAATAACTAATAAGCCATTGAAGGCAATGGAACTTCCCAAATGTTGCTGAACAGATTTTGAAGTCAGTAAGGTTTCATGGTTTGGCTTACAAAATCCTTAACTGATGCTGATGTATATGAAAAAAAGAACCGTACTTGACTGACCCCAGATGTATCTAGTGAGGTCACAGTTAGGGGGGAAATAATTTTACTTTTAAACTAAGCCATTTGATATAGAAGCTGTTGAAAGATAATACTATAATTCTACAATAATGTTGGAACCTCACAGTGCTTTTCAGAACAGAATCACACTTCAGCATTTGAGGAATTTTAATACATAATTTTATTCAAATAAACTGATTAACCTTTTCACGTCTTTTTAAATACTTTTTTTTTAATAACTTATGGTTGAAAGATTTGGGTATAGTAATTTTATTTTTAAAAATGTGAGTATAACTGACATACTATACAAATGGATAGTAAAAGTATTTAAGAAAGTGTTTTATGTAAGATTCAGGTTTCGCAGCTGAAATATATTTTATGTGAGGAAATGGAAAAAATTAGAGAAGTTGCCTACAGAAAGCTCCCCTGCCACAATGTACATATGTAGTGTTTTATCTTCCTGTTTTTCTTAGAGTGTAAATCTTGCTGTCCTTATTCAAATGATGTTTCATTGATGAAAATAATTGGCTACATGAGCAAGACCTGGCTTAACTTTACGTTAATATAATATTGTTTGAACCCAATCCTGTACCCATTGATATTGAGGGGGAGCAGTGCCGAGCCCAGTGTTTACACAGATTTCACAAAGTACCCAAGATATGTAATGTGGCTGAGTCAATGTGGTGGTAGAAATCATAACTTCTGCACTTTCATACCTTTTTATTAAAACTTGCACCCTCTCTTACTATGACATAGGTTTTACATTAAATTTCCTTTGTTTTGTTTGTTTGCCAAACTTGACATTTTACAGAGGCTGGATTTCTAGGAAATGTTGAGCATCTACCCTCTGCAATTCGGGCCCTTTTTAAAGTGAATCAAGTTCCATCATCTTACTGTTACCAACTAAATGTTCCTAGTTAGCCTTTGTGATTTACACGCTGTTGGGTTGAACAAGATAGAAAGGGAATTAATTCACATTGTTGATGTTGCTATTGGTTGGCTGTGATGTATAAAAGTGAATGAACCGGGCAACAGCATGTCTACATAATTTGTTTTGGCTTTATAGTTATAAATTTCTGTAATTTTATTCATTATATTTTAAATGAAAACTTTGAATTTGCAACATATTATAATGAAACAAAATTTTGCAGTCTTTGTCAAATCATGGGAATCTGCGACTCTTTATTTGTAATCATACTTTTGATTTTCTCCTCATGAGTTTTGGGAGGATTTTACTCTTTGTGCCAGTGAGAGCCACAATTATACAGCCAGCTGCCCACCCCTTGAAGGGTGCTGATCCTTCAGGCTTCCCCCTATAGCTTAAACACATCTTCTTCCAGAGCTCCAACTGTGTGGGTGTTCTGGGCCCACAGTTTACCTCTTCAAGGGACACATGAGCAGTGTAACACATAACACACTTTGCCCAGGATTCTAAAATCATTGCTCTTTACCTAATTGCACAAGAAATACAAAGTTCTGTGGAAAAAATAAGAAGCCATCACCACTACCAGCACTATTTGTTTTTTGTGAGAAAGCAGTTAGGTGCCCAACTCTAGGAGAGGGTTTATTGCTGTAAATTCCATGAAGAGAGAGGCACCTCTCTCCAGCCCAGACATAGGTGCATAAAGCTCTTTGAGGGGTGGGACTTAATACCCACCCCTCTCCTTGGCATTTCCTATTGGCTAGGTTAGGCAGCTCCCCACTCATCTGACTGGTTTTTGTGGATTCCATTCTTAGGTGCATGACTCTCTCGATGCATTGTACAGGGAGCACGCCTGCCTCGAGGCCGTGGATTCCGCTAGGCAGCAAGGTGCCTAAATGTTAAAAATGTTGAGTCTAAATCCCCTTTTTGGATCTAGCCTTTTGGGCAGAGATAGGCAAACTACAGCCCGTGGGCCACATCCAGTCCATCAGACATTTTAATCTGGCCCTTGAGTTCCTGCCAGAGAGCGAGGTCTGGGGGCTTGCCCCACTCTGCATGGCTCCTGAAAGCAGCAGTAGTCCGTCCTCCGGCTCCTATGCGTAGGGGCAGCCAGGGAGCTCCACACACTGCCCCTATCCCGAGTGCAGTTCCACAGCTCCCATTGGCTGGGAACCACAGCCAATGGGAGCTGCAGGGGCAGCACCTGTGGATGAGGAAGCATGCCGAGCCACTTGGCTGCACCTCCGTGCTGGAGCCAGAGGGGGGACATGCGGCTGCTTCTGGGAGCTGCTTGAAGTAAGCGCCACCCGGAGTCTGCACCCTTGACCCCCTCCCTCCCTCCCTCTGAACCCCTTGGTCCTAGTCCGGAGCACCCTCCTGCACTCCCAAGCCCTCATCCTCAACCCCAGCCCAGAGCCCATACCCCCGGCTAGAGGCCCCCACACCCCAACTCCGTGCCCCAGCCAGGAGCCCCCTCCTGCACCCTGAACTCCTCATTTTCTGGCCCCAGTCCCCAATTTTGTGAGCATTCATGGCCCACCATATAATACATAGTTAGGGTGCCTCATGCTTTCGTTTTCCTCTGTGAACCAGACTCCTTGGTCTGATTACATGTCCCATGATGCAATATGGTCTCCCCCCTTGAAGAGGAGAGGTGATGCATCAGGGAAGTCCTTGGCTGTGGTGCATCATGGAAAATGTAGTCTGGCCAGGGAGCTGGGCTAACACAGTGGAAAGGGGCATGAAGCAGCTAACGAAAACTTCAGGGGGTATTTCAGCAGCATTTCCAAATTTTAAAAAATCTATTTTTAGATTAAATATTGTTTTCTGATGAACCTACGTTTTTATGGCAAGACACTTTTGTAAACAACTTTTAGCCAAAACCTGAGTTTTTTGGTCAGTTTGGATGGATTTTTTTTAACCAGTATTAATTAAACCTTTAAAAAATATTAGTACCTATTGTATCATTATCTGCTGCTGAACTGGCTTCCCAGAATCCAAACAAGGTAATATCAAGGGAAGAAGGAGAAGGTGAAACTTTTAAAAAGTAAATAATTCTTACCTCTCACAAAATTGATAAATTTATAAAATACAATCCTAGGCATGCTTAATATGGTAGCAGAGCTCAGAGGGGCTGGCTGCTTGCCACTAGCAAAGCATTATGAGAGACAGCCCAGTTGGACAGTTAAGGAGACAGAGCTGTGCCACAGTCCCAGGCTGCACCCTGGGGATCCCATCAGTGGTGCCAATCCTTGAAATCATGTTACTGTTTCACATCCACCACTATAGTGCTGAAGTGTATCAACAAAAGAGTGTAGTAATGTATCATGAAAACAGTTGCATGTCAGATTTCTGGAGATGAATTAAGATCTCTGTACAACTTGGCGGGTCAATCGGGAGTCAAGAATGTGGTATCTGGATTTACAGCTATGACAAAAAAAAAACTGGTGGATTTGTTTGTTTAAAGCTCTGATACTGAACAAGTTCCTCAATACTAAACCTATTTCAGCTGTATGCATAAAACTGATATTATACGAGACTGATTTATATATTTAATATTTTTGTTTTCTTTTCAGTGAAAGGTAAGTAAATGCTTATGCTTATTATTTGTAAGTGTTAGATTCCCATTTCAGTTTGAAATCAAGGTTGTATTCCCTATGCTAGCACTGATTCACTGTATGATCTTGTTCAAGTCAGCTTCTCTGTGCCATTTGGTTCATTGTTGATGAATACTGTTGGGGAGAAGGAAAACAATTGGACTTCTGGATACTGCCTCCCTACACTTCCTACACTTGTTGCTGCTGGTTGCAAGAGGCTATAGCATGATGATATGTAACATAGCGTATGATGATTAACCTCTGTTAAAGCACTTTGAGATCCTCTGAGATGCCATTTTAATTTAAACTATTTTTTTTTTATTGGCCTATTCAGCATTGAGGAGGATTTGTCCTTTGGGTAAAGAAATCCTCTAACTAATCCAAACTATGATATACAGCTGTAGCCCTGGGTATCACTTGTTCTCCAGCCCTGCATCTCCCAATACATGCTGGAGGCAAGGCAATTTGTGGAAGAAACTTCACAAAAGGTTAACTCTGTTTTGTTTCACAGCAAACTGCCAACTAGAAATAGCCTAATTAGCTGGGCATATGGCAAGGGGTCATGTTCTAATGAACATGTAGCTCAGAAATCTGAAGAAGAGTGGACATGTACTATCTGCACTCTAATAAACAAACCTTCTGCTAAGATCTGTGACGTTTGTTTGACTTCAAGGCCTGAAGGTAATGATGGCTTTTGTGTGCTGCTTTTGTAGTCTGTTTACAGTATTGTCATGTTATAGGAAATGATATTGAGAATCAGTTTTGTTTGTTTTTTGTTTGCAAACTCCAGTCTTAGTTTTAATTTTAAGGACAGATTTTCAGTGAATTTCAACCCAGAATATAACCCTGTAGGTTATTTTTACATGAGTAACTGCATATCCAATTATTACCTTGTGTGCATGGGTGTAGATTTTGCACAAGAACACCAAGAGGTAATTTATTTGACCCTTTGAATTCTGTAATACAGGGGTCGGCAACCTCTGGCATGCGGCTCACCAGGGTAAACACCTTGGCGGGCTGGGCCAGTTTGTTTACCTGCTGTGTCAGCAGGTTTGACGAACTGCGGCTCCCACTGCCTGCGTTTTGCCATCCCAGGCCAATAGGGGTGGCAGGAAGCGGCGCAGGATGTGCTGGCCACGGCTTCCCACCACCCCCATTGGCCTGGGATGGCAAACCACGGCCAGTGAGAGGTGCGGTCCACCGAACCTGCCAAGACGGCAGGTAAACAAACTGGCCCGGCCTGCCAGGGTGCTTACCCTGGCGAGCCGTGTGCCAGAGGTTGCCAATCCCTGCTGTAATATTTGTTCACTAATAGCCTAATTTTACAAAGTGCTGTGCATGCTTAACTCCACTCTGTTCAGAGTAGAGATGACTCTCGGCTCTGCTAGTGCCCTCTTGCAGTCAGGATACCTCCTACTAGGCCATGCTGCTTTTGACTAGATCTCCCTGAGACTACTCAGTAGCAGCTGTGGATGGGACCAACAGTGTGGGGAAAAGAGCTCTGAACTGTAATACCTCCTGCCTGGATTTGTCTGGAAATCTGTGTACCAAGCAGGGAATGGTGGAGAGCAGATTTCCCTGGGCTCCATCATTTCCAAAGTCTGCACAGAGACATTAAGTGGGGCAGGGGTGAGGAGCCCTTCCCAATTCTTCCAGGTGAAAAGGAGGTCTGTGTACAAAGGGAACTTTGAAAAACAGCCTAGGTTAAGAACCCAGCTCAAAAATCCTTTGGTTGCTACATGTATTCTAAGAATCTGCATCATAAGACCAAATGTGTTTTTAAGGAAGACTGCTTACATCACAGGCACATGTGCCTTTTTACCTCAAAAACACTTGCATCTCTACACTGTGCTTATGCTTCCTATGTATATGTGCAAGAAGTTTAAAAGATGATTTGATTGTCAAAACCAACTAGGGCACTTTAACACACAATTCCCACAACGTTTTGAAATTCCCTAGTCGATTTGAAAATCTTAATCATAGTGCTGATGTGTTTCTACTATAATATATAATTTAAACAGAGGCTCTTAATTCATTCTGGGTGTCTTTTTGTACTGGGAGTGAGATGCTTTGACTCCTATGCCATGTTTAGCTGGCACAAATGTCTTTCCCGAGGTCAGGAAGGAAGAAAAGTGTTTCTCTCTGCAGCTAGCACAGATTTCTGTTGACAGCAGAGGCTAAGCTTGCTGGTTCTTTTCCTCCAGAATCCCAGTGTGAGGAAACCTGTCTGCAAACTCAGATTTGCCAATTAACTTTTTTTAAATTTATACATGCACCTGATTTTCTAAAACTTACAGCAGTCTCTGTACAACAAAGGCATTGTAGCCTAAGGCTTTAGAACAAAATCCTGATTATTCTGTTTCTTTTCCTCCACTTCTTTCCCCATTCCAATCATGTAGCACTTAAGCTTTTATCAAAGACTGAGGTCTGTAACTTGAGGATTTGGTTAATTCAATGAAACCTCTTTATCTATAAAATTTCAATTACATATTTTCTGTTTTAAATCAAATTTTCTTCATGTTGCAGAAAGTAGTATGTAAAGTGGCTTTTTTTTCCCAATGTAGGGCTTTATCATTCACTTGTCTTTACAGACATTGAGATTCTTGGTCCCTTTTTTTTTGTTCAATTTTATATAATTAATTTTTCCCCTGAAGTTTCAGTTGTGAACAGTATTCTAGACTTGTGTAGTATTGTTACCTGCTGTTGAACAGCTGCCATGTTTGACTCCAAAAATGACTGAACTTCTATGACGGAGGAAAATGAATCCTGTATATATCTAATCTGTGAAGTAGTCTATATTGATGTAAGGCAGATGTTAATACATGCAGTTTGTATATGAACTATAGACAAACTTTCACACAAATGGATAACCAAGAATTTTTTCTCCAAGTTTCAAAGGTAGAGAATGATGAAGATTCTACAGCCTCTAATAGCAGTTTAGTCAAGTACCCTTGTAACTGCTTTGGAAAGCCAAACACAGAAATAAAGGTCAATAGGAAAACCACATTTGGAATGACAACTCTAGTTTTGACAGATCTCAGCAGTAAATTCACTCCCTTAAAAAATGACAGAAGTGATAGCCAAATGCCAGATGGGAATTCTCACTGTGACTCTCCAAGAAACTACAAATATTGCCAGAATAACACCCACCAGAGGAGTGGGAAAAAGTATGAATTTCATTCAGCAAACTCACTCACTGCAGTAAATACAGCATCACTCTCCCACCGTCAGGCTGATTCTTCTAATCCACTGCCGAAGAAACAGAAGATTGATCATTCATTCTCAGATTTCAAAAGTAACGTGAGTTTGTCAAATAGGTATGTTGTTTTCCAAAACTTAAACAAGCTTTTCAGATAAAGTGCATCAGTCTTCTATAAAAATAAATTTGCTAACTGGAAATTAATGTAAGTCTGCGTTTGGGGGGAAATTTGGTTTTGGCCTTTGATGTTTTACTTTAGGAACCTAAGCCAATTCACTTATTTCTCTTGTGCTGGTGTGATTGAGCAATGTCAAAAGTGCTTGCTGTAACTTCAGAAGGCTCAGAGGCAGAAGGGAGGAAAGCCCAGGGGGAGACATCGACCTGGAGATGGGACAATATGTTCCGTGGAAATGAGGCAAGTCAGAGTTGAGTGAGAGTCGGGGGATTGGGGAGGGAGAAAACAAAGCCAAAACAGGAAAATTCACAGAAAAGGAAGAAAATAAGAACAGATTTTAAAAAAACAAAAAGACAGCAAAAGGGGATTAGGGTATGATGAAAGTGTGCCAATCTATTACCATTAAAGGCTGGGAACCACTGGGTTGGCTGATTCTGATACATTTATGTCAAAGCCTGACACAAACATGTTTCACTGTCTGCAACCTTGTCTCCAAAGAAACAGGAATTAATGGGCGAGCATTGCAGGAACAATGTGATTGGGTGCCTTGGTGGACGAACCAGTGCTTCCCACATCCAAGAGCCCAGTATGTGATCACACTGTAATAAGAGAACTTTGAACAGTATTTACTTAAATATTGCTTCCGTTCCACTGACGTTTCAATTACTATCACTATCATTTCTGGAAAGAGATGGGATGAAATATCTTCACGTTTTTGGGGACCAGACTATGGGATATTATTATGTGGGTCTTGCTCTCTCTTGTTAGAGCCATTCCACAACAATTAAATAAGTAAACACTAAGTGGGCCAGAAAGAAAAGTAATCACTATATAGTCCAGTAAAAGAGAGATTTCGTCCCAGTAAAATTGGGAAGAAATCTCCGTATCTCACAAGGGTGTTTCTGGCACTTGGATATTATATAAAAGGACCCCCATAGGTAAAAATGAATGTAGCTTACAAACACTGTGACTTTTTTTTTTTAAATCATATTCTTTCTAATTTTCAAGTTAGGTACACTACATAGTGCTGATAGACCGTCAGTTTAAGGAACATATCTTCAATGCAGCCTCATTCTGATTAGCATGAGCATTCTATTGGGCACATTCAGATCCAGTAAAATACATACTTCCCAGTGGCACTTCCACTCAATGAATTGTATAAATTTCAAATTCCTTTGGTTTGTTTTGTTTCATTGTCCTTTGACTAGTCGCAGTAATATATCCTGAACAGCAACTGAAAATGAGCTACTCTAGAAACACTGGAACAAATCACAAAACTAGCCACCAGTGCGATTTTTCCCTGGTAATCTCTGGTCTCTGTGGTTAATTGGATTGTAATTATATTATTCAGTGCAAACATCCACTGGGCCTTGGACCTTGACTTTTGTCTAAAATGAAAATATCTTTAATTGCCTTGGGGTGCAGGAATTCATTCATTCTGGATGATTAAAAAAGCATAATGGTTCCAGTATTACTTTGATTGTTTCAGGTTTTTTAATCTTTTAGGAAATGTTTTGTTTTAAAATGAGAACTAATTTTATAGTAAAGATTATCAGGCCACGGTAGTTATATCATTATATTTTGCACATTTAAAAGCCAGATTCTCAGTTCTAAGTGGTTAGAGAAATCCATCCAGTGATGGGTATGGAGGGGCCTTTTGAGCTCCTGTGTTAAAATTCACTACCAAATTTAAGAGGAGGTTGGAGTGATAGTTCTTCTTTCCATGGAGTTATTCCATCTTTGGATCCCTGCCAGAGGTGACTTATTCCTGTGAAAAAAACAAAACACACTACTTCTGAAGACCTTTTTTTTTCATTTTGTTTTTTGGCTGCTGTTGCCGTTACTTTGGGAATGGACAAAATTATTATATTATATTATTTGCATTCACTTGCCAAAAAAATGGTTCTACAAAAAGTCATAAACCCTGCTTCAAATTTCACAAGTTAAACATTGGCCTGTTCTATCCTATATATTTAGTTTAATTTTTCCTAGACAACATATAATACTTTCAGAACAGCTTTAAAGGATGCAGTCAATTTGAAAATCACACTTGTTTGAAAATTTTTGACCTATTCTAGTTAAGAGAAATATCTAAGATTAATAAAATGGAAATGAGTGAATGGGAAAAATATTTCTCTTCCAGTTTGTTTACTTTGTGCATTTGACAGCACTTATGTCCAGACTTCAGAGGTGCAGAGCAACCCAGATTCCCATTGGAAAAATAAGCTTTTAGCATCTGGTCAGTTTCATTGCAGCCTGATGATTATCTGAACTCAGCTGTGGTAAATCAGTATGGATGAGTCAGTGGAGCTATGCTGATTTACCCCAGCTGAGGATCAGTCCCATGATCTTTTGCACTAGCCTTTCACTTTACCTTGCTGAAAGATCTATAAACACATCATCAGAAGGCAGAAAATTTATTATGAAAAATCAAGTTGATAGAGTGCCTTTTAAGGTATTTGTTTGCCAGGTGGTGTTTTCCTCCTTCCTTGGTTATCTTTGAGTATTTTTTTTAAATGGGAAAACAAGTTAATGAATTTGTTAGCCTCAGACTTCTCCTATTTGCAAGTACATGTTCACTTAGTACATGAGGCTTATCACCTCCTAAAGGGAGAGGAAAGAGATTTTTCTTGAGAGCTTGTTTAAAAAATTGAGCAAATGACAATGAGTTATAGACCAAACACCAAAGGTAAATTCTGCCTTTTGCTTAAATATGTATATTTCCATTACCTTAATATTGCAAAGTAATTGGCTAACAATCATATTTTAAATAGGGTTAGGTCAGAGGTTCTTCTGTACTACTGTGATTGTATCCAAAGAGACCATTAGGCTCACCAGTGATCTTCACTAGTCTTCCAAACCAGAGGTTCCAGCATGAACCTCTGTTGGAAAGTGACTGTTTGTAGACATTCCCCACATGTACCCATTTTAAAATAAACATGGTGGGCTGAGCTCTGAACAAACACAGACCCTGATAGGACAAAATGCAACAGATTGGAAGCAACTGAGGTGGTCAAGGGAGAGAAAGGAGGCATGGTAACAGTAATGAGAACACAAGGTTACGCAGATAACTTGTGCATAAAATGCCTGAAATTTCCCGGTCAGATTTTTGCTCTTTAAGGTAGAGATGAATGTATCTCTTACATTTTCACCTCAGTTTACATCACTAGTGTAAGGCTGTTCCACTCCACAAAAATGACATGTAGCCTGTACCTGTTAAAAACAGATTCCTTTTTTCTCTAAAATACTTTTAAAAAAAACTCACCTAATTTAAACTGTAGGTAACTAAGAAATATGTCCTTCTGTGTTGAATTCAGATACAATCTCCAACTATTGTTAATAACAGTAGGGGAGAACAAAGCGTCCTTACCAGCTATCAGTCATCTAGACAATTCCTTGTTGGAATATGATTAAGATCATTACAGTAGATTTGATCAAAGAGGGTGGAAAATTCTCTAAAGTGAACAAGTAGGTAAAGATCCTTGTCTAAGCTATTTGTGATGGTTTTCCATGGCATGAGAGACTGAGAAGACTGTAACTGTAACCTTTCTTGCTGCTGAAATTCAGGATGTCTTAAACTAGATAACATCTGATCCATAGTGGGAAAACTGGTATGCACACCTCTATCTCGATATAACACTGTCCTCGGGAGCCAAAAAATCTTACCATTTATATAGATGAAACCGTATTATATCGAACTTGCTTTGATCCACCGGAGTGGACAGCCTTGCCTGCCCCCCCCCCCCCCCCCGAGCACTGCTTTACCATGTTATATCCGAATTCGTGTTGTATTGGGTCACGTTATATTGGGGGAGGTATATGTAAAAGCCCTGAGGTAAGACAGCTTCTAGATGTATACTGGAATTTACTACTTTTTTTTTAAGAAGTTTAAATTTTAGCGTTCAGTGTCAGTGAAATTCATCTATTTTAGATGTAAAGAACCAAAGGGGTGGATTAGAAAAATTCTATCCAGCTGTCACTCTGTGCAAAAGTACATTATTGATAATCCTGTCTTACAAGCAGGTGTGTGTGTGTGTGTGGGGCAGAGGGAGTTGGTGGTGCTTATCCCTGTAATGTTATGCAGGAGTTATTTTGTAACCTGTCATTACAGTGAGCATCGAGTTAACATGACAGATGATATTTATACCTTAAATGTGGTCAGTCCTCGCTGCAGTAAACACAACCGCCTCTGCAGTCTCAGAGTTGTGAGAAAGGAGGGAGAAAACAAGGGCAGACAATTTTATACTTGTCCTCTACCCAGAGGGACTCAGTGTGACTATTTTGAAGTAAGTACAAGACCTCAGGCCTTAGTTTTAAGCTTTGCAATGAAACAAACAAAACTATTATTCATCAGTCAAAACCCCCTTTTTTGCTTTAACTATGTCCTTTTTTTCCATCAAATATTTTTAATGTTTTAGAAAGTATGAATTGTCAGCTTAATATTTAATGTTCACAAGTTCATATCATTTCCTATT
Organism: Gopherus flavomarginatus; assembly: GCF_025201925.1. Lineage (NCBI taxonomy): Eukaryota > Metazoa > Chordata > Testudines > Testudinidae > Gopherus > Gopherus flavomarginatus. Next base: position 218,389,645 of record NC_066619.1, read on the forward strand.
TATTAAATAGGAAAAAAATAGCATGGAAAATGGATGCGATTCTGGCCTATTGTTGTGTTTTGTACCTGAGGAAGGTTGGATTGTTGTAGGTTTTTAAATTACTACTATTCAAAAGTAATGTCTTGAGGGAGATCCCACTTTGGCTACATCTATGCTAATCTGCTAGGTGTGTTTCTCTTGCTCGCATACATATACTCATGCTGGCTCTCATCAAGTTAGTGCAAGTATAAGTAGCAGTGTAGCCGCAGTGGCAGCAGAGGGTATGTGCTCGGTGTGGTCAAACCATATCTCCGCAGCCACCACCCATACTATCACAGCTACACTGCTATTTATACTTGTGATGGCCCAATGAGAGCAGGGGAATCACACCCCTAGCTTGGAGTTTAAACCTTGCCTGTACGCAGTTCAGTAGTAATTGAAATATTTAAAAATCCATTGTAGTAGTAGTAATGAAGAATCATAGTATGACTGTGTATGCATATTTGCAATCTTCTATATCTGAGTACTATAAGAAAATGAAATTTTATCTTAGATAAAATTTCAGAAGTATCCAAGTCCCACTAACTTTCAACGTGACTTAGGCTCCTTAAAGGCCAGAATTTCAAAAGTATTTAGGTGAGGTGCAGATAGTTACCTAATAGGGTTTTTAAAAGTGCCTTAGCAGGGTAGGCATATAACTCCCAGTTCACATGCTCAGTTATTTGAGGCTATCACTTGGGTAAAGAAAACGTGTGTACCATCTCCGGAGGGCGATGAATTTAGGCCCATTGTTCTACTGCAGTTTGTACGTAGGGTGGAGGTTGGGGGGGGGACTGGTGCATTCAAGTCAGTGGCTTTAGGACCATGTGACCAAGAAAGATTCCCCCTCAAATGCCACATGAGTCTAATTAGTAACAGCACTTGCTTCCCTTCATTATTCTTAGTAAAATGAGGAAATTGCAACTTAGACCTATTGATCTACACATGGGACTATCAGGCCACTGAGAAGAACTTGTAACACACTAATTCATTTGCAACACTCATCATTCAAAAGACAAGTGCATTTTAATACCAAGTTGAAGTTGTGTATATAATTTATTTACTGTAACTTCAGTTATAGCTATGGAAGTCAAACTACCTGACTCTAAGAAATTAAACAAGCAGTTTTAAGAGGAGCTTTTTTTTTGATTGCCACTTGCATGGCTGAATCAAGTGGGAGGGCTTATCCTGTAGGTCTGAATTTTTGTCATGGGTTTATAAAAAGGAATTTGACCATTAGACACAGTGACACCCATGGTAAATTAATAATTTCTCTTTACAGTGGGCAGACTTACAGTTTCCATTCTGCAATCATGGGAAACGCTGCATTATGAGGACAGTGTTGAAGATTGGGCCTAATAATGGAAAGAATTTTTTTGTGTGTCCTCTTCAGAAGGATAAACAGTGTGATTTCTTCAAGTGGGCAGAAAATGGACCAGGAATGAAGATTATTCCAGGATGTTGAGATTTTCATCTATGGTGACATTGGACTTTTCATACTATGTGTACTATAGTTCTGTGCTCCAAAGATGATGATTTTCGGAGATTCATTCTCAGGTGACATTTCACAATAAAAATTGCCTAGATTGTGTCTGGAAAGGAAAAATGTGAGGGAGGAGTTAGAGAAAATGTTGGTTTTTGTTCATTCCTTGTTGTTGTAGCTGTTATCTAATTGTAGCATCTTTCAGAATTAGCACTTAATGTATCTGGCATTCTGAAAATTAAATAATGGTAACATAACATTAGCATGCTAGTTTCCTGGGAGAAGACCTAGTCTGAAGGGGGAATAATGTATCTGTCATTAAGATGTAGCTGTCACTTGCAGTCTATGATGTAATATTCTGTCAGTGCAATATTTCTGGTTTTGATTGGAGTCTGTCTGTTCCTTACGTAGGCATTGTTAATTCCTCAGCATTGCAGGTGTTCAAACATTTATTATGTGATTTCTGAAAAATGTAACTTCTCTCAATATATTTTAAATAATTGGATTTTAATATAACTTCTCACATAATGGAAAGTGAAAATTTGGTGTTCAATAAAATTTAAGAAAATTAATTTTTTTCTATATAGATCCATGTTTAATGATTTGTTATGAGGCTCAGTGTATTTGTACACTCAAATCTTATACTTATGTAGAACTGATGAATGAAATGATTTTTAATTGTTCACTTTATTAATGTAACTTCTGTTCACTATTCACTACACTTGCCTACACTGTAACTTCTGTTCCATATTGTAATTCAGACCCCATTTTAAAAACACTCACTCCATTTTGTAAAAGCTTCCTCCAACCTTCATTTTTGCAAACCCTGCTGTAATCTTATTAGTTTAGATGTGTGAATGAGGTATGTATGAATGATAGAATCAACCTCCAGCCCCAGCCTGTCCTGATGAGATAAAGTTCAAATACCGATGGCTGAAGACCTAGACAACAGCCCTAAACAAAGTAAGAAGTATACACCCTAAAAAGAAAAGGACAACAGAAGGAAGATCAAAGCCAGGTCCAAGGCTGAAAGTCACGCCTGCAATTGATGGGTGATCAGTCTAAACCCAGAGGCAGCATGACACAGCAAGACCTATAGACTTTGAATCCAAACTAAAAGCCTATAAAAAAGAAGGGTGAGATGAGAGACTGGGTAACATTCTGCTGCCACCAACATGGAAGAACAGCGGTGCCTGCCCAACAGAGATCCAGCTCAGCCTTGTGCCCAGCTTTCCTGGCCAGTTAGCTGCCACAAGCTACGAACCCAAGCTGCAAAATCAAGCCATGAACTTAAGCTATCTTCAGGACTGGTAACTATGCAGCAGCTGCAGAACACCTGATGTATATGTGTGTGTGTAGGTATTAGGTATAAGGTGAGTGTATATATAGGTAATAGGTATAATGTGTGTGTATAAGAATTAAGATATTAGTTATTAGTCATAAATTGTTATAATAAATGTGGCATCTTTGCCTTGTCCCCTTTAATAAGATCCTGCTGGTTTTTACTGGTCTAATATAATTGGTATAACACTTAGTGTCTTCTATTACAAGGCTAACCAACAATAGTGAACTCATTAACATTTGTTTTATAATTTTACAAATCTCTCTAATGCATATTTTAATCTGTCTTAATGACTCTAGTGCCACTTAATAGACCCCTGAAAGGATGTTACTAGTGTTCTATTGTATAACAATACTAAAGACCCTAATTCTGTTGTGATTCACAATCAGTGTAAATCCGTTAAGCAACAGTGCTATTCATTCTTAACAGCTTCTGGAAATTTCTGTTTGCATATGTCATGTCTGCATGGCGGCTGTTCACGATCATGGAATAGAGGAAGAAATGGAGGGGGGAAAAAGAGAATCGAAAAACCTTACACTTCCTCACTAAAATATAATCTGCTCAAAGTAGTAAGCAAATTAAAAGCTAACCAAAGCCTCAGTTATAAAACTCTGACCTTTTGTTCCACAAAGCACTAATGCATCTTTATAATACAATGAAAATATTAAATTACATAGAAAATAAGAACACAATGAGTACACGGTTTATATAGGTGACAGACTACTAAAGGGACAATGCCTTGATTTTACAGAGTCTCCCTTACCTCTTACAACATCTCAGATTGTGAAAACTAAAGCCTTTAAATTTTGTTCAACCTGTGTTGTTAATTTTACTTTGTGCAACCTGACTGAAGTGCAAAACGAAAACAAGTCATTTGTCACTTTGTTGGTTCTCTTGCACAGGCATAATTCTGCAATGCTTGAGTTGTAAACATTTCAAGGAAATGACTAACTTCAAAATAAACATTTTTTCAGATTTTTTTTAAAAATAGTAGCTAACACTAGCTTAAATTCTTTTAAAAAAACTACTACTAATTTTTGGCACTGTCCATCTTGCTAACAGGATCAGCCTTGAAACTAGAGATGGATGAAACTTTTCAAATTTTGACCTTTCAAAAAATGATGAATTATTGAATTTTGCCCTTGTCAAAATTTGGAAACTCTTGAATTCTTTTTAGCCAGTTGTTAAAGCCAAACAAGATGTTAAATGCTATGCTATACAAACAAACAAATGCATCTCACTATTTTTAGGTTAAAGGTTTATAGCTGTTTGTACCTTTTATTGCAGATTTTTTTTTTGTGCCCTATTCCAGCAACTTGGGAATCCATATAGAAAAATATCAGACTTGAAAGGCTAACAATCTGATCGAAGAGCAGTGAGCTATAGAAAGCAATCAAATATTAAATTTATTTTTAATCAGAATTCCCCATTGAAACAAGTGGTCAGTCCTGCGTAAACTGAGGACATGATATGCGCCATGCATAACATCAGCAGATCAGAAAAGGGCTTCTACTCTTTAAAATGTCTGTTTGGATCAGATCCAACACCCAGTGGAGTCAATGAATAGACTCCTAATTATTTCAGTAGATTTTGGATTAGGTATTTAATACACATACACTGTTACTGCTATTTAGGCATATTTGAAAAAAGTCTCTCGCTATAAATTGCAGAAAGCAATTTAGAAATTGGAGTAAGAAATGTTAAACTAAATATTTTTCATGGTTATGGCTAGTCTCTTTAATAATGAATTTTCACAAAGTCTGAATAATTTAAATGTATTAGAAATAAGTTACTGCATTAAAAAAGCTGCATTCTTTTAAAATGGTACATCTTGTATCAAAGCTTGCAGTTAATTTTTTTTATTATCATAAAAAAGCAAGCTCTGCTGAAAGCGTTTATCCAGGACTTTCCTATTAGTAGCCCGCAGTGAGTATAACAATTAAACATATTAGTACATTAAAGCCTAATGCATAGACTCAGACTTAGCATCAAAGGAATGTCCTAGGATGACCTACTAAGTAATCGGAAGTGACTGCAGATAAGTAGCTTGTGAACAGCTGCACAAACTCAAGTTTTGTTTTAAATCTGAAACTTCACACCAACCAACTCTGCGGTTCTACTGGGGGACTTCAACACTCATGTGGGGAACAATGGCGATACCTGGAGGGGAGTGATTGGGTGGAATGGCCTCCCTGGCCTGGACCCGAGAGGTGAGTTGTTGTTGGACTTCTGTGCTAGTTATGGATTGTCCATAACGGATACCATCTTAGAACACAAGGTTGCTCATAAATGTACTTGGTACCAGAGCACCTTGGGCTGAGGATCAACTTCATAGTCATCTTGTCAGACCTAAGGCCATATGTTCTGGACACTCGGGTGAAGAGGGGCAGAGCTGGCAACTGATCACCACTTGGTGGTGAGTTGGATTTGACGCATGGGACACCAGGCGGACAGACGTGGGAAGCCCAAATGATCAGTATGGGGCACCTGGGAATGTCTGTGGAAGACCTTGTGTGGAAGAACTTCTGCATTCTGGGTGATGTCTTGGACATAGAGTCCGAGTGGACTATGTTCAGGGCCTCAATCATTGTATAGCTGTGACCTGAAGGCGATTGGTCCCTGTCATGGTGGCAACACTAGAACCTGCTGGTGGACTGAAGTGGTGAGGAAAGCTCTCAAGTCAAAGGAGGCCTTCCGAGCAATGCTCGTGAACCAGACTCCTGATTCAGTTGAGAGGTACCGACTAAGAGGGCTGCGGCTGAGGCAGTGGAAGCGAAAGCCCAGGCGTGGGAGGCATTTAGAGAGACCCTGGAGAATGACTACTTACCAGATGGCCTCAAAGGTGTTCTAGCAAGTCATTTGTCACTTTAGGAGGGGTTGGTGGGACATTTCACAGGCTGTACTCAATAAAGGGTGGTGAAATGCTGATCTTGACTGAGGAGATCATCGAGAGGTGGAAGGAGCACTTTGAGGAACTCAACTTGATGGACATGCTCCTTTTCCAGGAGGCAGCACCAGAAACCGCCAGTGAGATTGGATCTATTTCTGATGCTGAGGTTGATACAGCAGTAAAGTGCCTTCATAATGGTCAAGCAGCAGGAGTGGACAAGATTCACTCAGATGTTGAAAACCCTGGACAATGTTGGGGTGTCATGGTTAACGCACTTTTTCAATGTTGCGTGGAAGACAGGTGCAGTATCTCTGGACTGGCAAACTGGGATGGTGGTCCCAATCTTTAAGAAAGGAGACCAACTTTGTGTTTCAACTATAGAGGGGGATCACACTCAGCCCCAGGTTGCTAGAGAGGAGGTTATATCCATTAGTTGAACCTCAGATTCAGGAGGAACAGTGAATTCCATCCCAGCTGTGGAACAAAGGACTAGCTCTTTGCTCTCTTGCATATACTTGAGGGGTCATGGAAGTTTGCTAATCTGGTTTACCTTTGTTTTGTAGATGTGGAGAAGACACATGACTGCATTTTCTGAGGTGTCTTGTGGGAAATGCTGTAGGAGTAAGAGTTGCTGATGCTGCTTTTGCATGCTATCTGGTCCCTCTATTCTCTGAATGAGAGTTGTGTTCATATTTTTGGCGTCAAATTCATTCAAGGTGGGCATTGAACTCCATCAAGGGTGTGTGTTGTCCCCACTCCTGTTCATGATTTTCATGGTTAGGATATCAAGGTGCAGACAAACTGTGGTATACATTTGGTGTGGGGACTTGGAGGTGGCATCTCTGCCGTTTGCAGATGATTATGTCCTTGCTTTTTCAGACTGCGATCTCCGATGCGCACTCGCATGTTTTACTGCTGAGTGTGAAGCGGCTGAGATGAGAATTAACACCTCCAAATCAGAGGCCGTGGTCCTCTGCCCAGAAGAAAGTGGACTGTTCTCTCCAGTTGATGGGGGAGCAGCTGCCCTTAGTGGATGAGTTCAAGTACCTAGGGCTCTTGTTCACAAGTGATGGCAAGCAGGAGCATAAGATTCAGGTGGCGGTGGCAGTGATGAGGCTGCTGTATCGATCCATAGTACTGAAGTGGGAGCTGAGTTCTTGGACAAAGCTTTCTATTTACAGGTCACTCTCCATCCCTATCCTCACCTATGGTCATGAGCTTTGGGTATTAACCGAAAGGACGAGATCGTGGGCACAAGTGGCTGAAATGAGGTTTTGCAGTGGGATTGCTGGGCTTACTCTTTGATATAGGGTGAGGGGCTGAGGTATTTGGGAGATTCTCAGAGTAGAGCTGCTACTCTTCCAGATCAAGAGGAGCCAGTTGGGGTGGTTTGGGCACCTGATAATAATGCACCCTGGGAAGCTTCCGCTGGAATTATACTAGGCATGTTCCACTGGGTGGTGGCCCTGAGGCAGACTCAGGACACGTTGGAGGGATTATATTTCCCAGTTGGCCTGGGAACACTGGGGAATCCCCCCAGAAAAGCTGGAACCTGTTGCGGAGGAAAAGAAGGTCTGGTATTCCCTACTTTCCAAGCTACCCCTGTGAACCTCACCAGGAAAAGTGACATAAAGGAAAAAGAATATGACTTCACATAAAAGGGAGATTATATAATATTTGATTTTACTAGAAAAGGCTCAGTAAAACAGGTAATTCCAAGCAAGTTCGCAAGAAATTTTAGAAGTTTTATGAATGAAAGTGATTTCTGCTACAACACTGTTGTTTGAGCTAAACAGTTATCTGAAGAAAATGGAAATCTAGTTCAAATAAAGCCAATCAAAAAGAAAAATATGGACTGGTAAAACGTATTATAGGTATTTTGAAGAGCAAATAGCTAAAGCTTTCAGGAATAGGGAGCAACTGAAGAAAATAGGCTATTAGGGATGCAAATGAAATATATTCAGTAAAAAGGATGCTACTGAGTTACCTATTTTTCATTAATTCCATATACAGAAGCTTCACTTAAGAATGATTTCCCCACTGCCTCAATAAACCCTTGAAAGCATTTAAATAAGGTATGAGACACCTACCTCTTTACCTTATTCTAACATTGATACAGTATGTTCCTATTGACAATTCTCTATCATCCCAAGGAACTTCCTACTCTTCCCCTCATTGATAAGGAAATTTTACACAGAACACATTAATCTCTGCAAGTATAACCCCAGTCCTTGATTACAACCTCATGCTTGCCCATAAAAATACCACACACTTAAGCTGTTTACACTTTAAGTGAATAGTTGAGGTTCATAAGTAAAGTTTCCAGAGCTGTGCTTTTTGGTGGAAATAAGCTTTTTGGGATTTGGGCAGTTATATCCTTGCTTTTAGGGTGCGTGTGGTGGGGCCGAGGTGTATCTTGGGATAAATAACCTGAATCCCTTTTTAAACAAAGTGTTGGTTCATGGAATTTCCTGGGTTTTTAAAATAGCAGGCACAGGAAGTTTTGACGGGATAATGGGGCAGGTATGGTGTCCCCCCCTCGTCACCCTCTTAAGTATGTATTATGGCAAGCGGAGGGATTGAAGATGGTTCTAGTGTGGGGAAGGGGCAATTAGTACAAGGCAATGAGTTCTAATCCCACCTACTCTTTTGCCAGTGCTGTTCATACTCGTGTGTTTCACAGCCCTTATTACTCAACAATACTTAAAGGCTCCACCTCAGGAGGCAGTCAAGTATGATGCACCACTTTTTAACAAACAGGGTATCTAGAAGATTGCAGTGCTAGGAATTAAATGTAGGTGCATAATATAGTACACCTCAATATCATCCTCTTAAAAAGCATTTGTCTACATCAGCGCTCAGCAACCTTTGGCACGCAGTCCATCAGGGAAATCTGCTGGCGGGCTGGAATAATTAGTTTACCTGCAGTGTCTGCAGGTTCGGCTGATCGCAGCTCCCCACTGGCCACGGTATGCCATTCCAGGCCAATTGGGGCTGCTGGAAGGAGCATGGGCCAAGGAATGTGCTGGTCTTCGCTTCCCACAGCCCTCATTGGCCTGGAATGGCAAACTGTGGCCAGTGGAAGCTGCGATCGGCCGAACCTGTGGATGCTGCAGGTAAACAAACCGTCTTGGCCCACCAGCAGATTTCCCTGACAAGCCACATGCCAAAGGTTGCCGATCCCTGGTCTACATGCTCGGCAATGTTCTCTGAAACCACTAAAGTGAGGTCTTCTAGGTTTCATACCCTGTTGACAGCTCGTTTGGGGGATTCTTACGTTTGCATTAGTGTGTTTCTGGTTTGTAACCTGGTTTATTGTATTTCTTAAACAGGTTTTCACTATGAAACCTATTACTATGTCAGTTATGGCAAAACATGAAACAAAACAGGCTTTTTTAGATTTCAGTACTTTATCAGAAATTGTGATGGCTTAAGTTACATGCTGGTTTGAAGGTAGCCAACTATGATAGCAAAGCCTTGAGTGAAAGGGGAGTCATCTTTCCCAGGGGTAGCTTGTGACTTAAGTCCCACTGAAAGCAATGAGAAGGGGTAGCCATCTTTACTAGGAGTCTCTGAGGACTCTGTTTCAACCTGTATCTGTGTACAGATAGGAAAAATGGAGTATGCTAAAACTGGTATATCAAGTTGTTATAACTTGTAAGCGAGACTCACTGGGGCTCGACCCTCCTGGATGAGGAGGGGAGCCACACCAGCCTCGACTTGTCATCTGCGGGTCTTGGGACTGTCGCCCAACGCGTGGGTAGTCGGTCCCTATGGATAGGACCGGGCAGTGGTACAGTCAGCGGGGGCCCGGCCCTGGATTCGGGCGGGCACCAACACACAGTTAATTAGGAGCTCAAGCCACCTGCTGCAAGGCTGAGCAACAATATTCAGTCAGTTCGGGGCCCAGACCCTCTGCTGCAGGGCTGAGTAACAATACACAGTTATCCCAGCTCCGGCCCTTTGGTTCAGGGCGGGCTGGCAGGAGTGCGGGTCGCTCGGACCCTTTGGGGACAGGGCCGAGCAGTGGCACAGGCAAAGGGGGCCCAGCCCTTGGTTCGGGCGGGGCACCAGTTACACAGTTATAACCGCTCTGGCCCTTTGGAGCAGGGCAGAGCAGTGGCAAAGTCAGAGGGGGCCCAGCCCTTGGTTTGGCGGGGCACCAAACACAGTTATAGAGGCTCAAATCCTCTTGCGTCAGGGTTAGGCAAACACACAGTAGGCCTAATGGCCTCCTCAGGCCAGGAGGAGGGGGGATTCTGCCACCCGGCTACGGGTGGCAGGGGGAACGCAGGCCCACCCACTCCACTGCATTCCAGCCCGGGGCCCTAGTAGCGGTGATCACCGCTGCAGGTGGTCAGTGGGGATCCTGACCGCAACACACTGCCATGGGTATCGGGAGGTCTGCAGCCTGACTCGGGTCTGCTGCTCCCAGGCTACTTCCAGTATCCCCCTCCGAGCCTACCTGGTTCATGGGATCAGCTTCAGGGACGTCCCACCACATCGGCTCCTCCCGGCCAGGGCTGGGCGGCAGGTCCGGCAGCTCTTCTGGGAAGTCTGGCCAGGCCTGTTCCGGGGGGTCCTCGGGGCCGCAACAAGGGCGGGGCGGCTCCGGCCACTCCTCGTCGTAGCAGGCGCAGGGCAGCTCCGGCAGTTCTTTGTCGTAGCAGGCGCGGGGCAGCTCCTTGGCGTAGCGGGGAGGTTCTGGCCAGTCCGGACACTGGCCTGCGGCCTCAGTAGCTTCCCAGTCAGGAACTCCCGCAGACAGGTCTGCTCCTGACAGTGGCTGGGCTCCAACTGAGGGCTCAGGGCCGGCTTTTATTCTTCCGGGTCGCCGCTTGACCCTCTGGGGGGCGGGACTTCCGCTTTGAGGCCCCGCCCAATGGATGATTGACAGGGCTCGACCCTCCCGGCTGAGGAGGGGAGCCACACCACCTCATTACAAACTACTAACCCATTATACAAGCCCCTCTTTAAATAAACATTTTCTTTTCAATGGATGTGATCGTTTAGTGCAGTAATACTGTAAACAGAAGTGGTAACTAATTTTTCAAATCATCTGACTGGCAGTGTTACTCTTAAAGGCCAGTCATTCAGCCTTGTGCAGGAAATAGTACTATTTCACATTTTAATAACCACACAGATTTCCTTGTAAACCACTGTGAACTTTGCTAAGATGTTGGGTAAAATTATTTGAGGATAAGAGAAAGGTCATATTGGAAATGAGAAGTCGAATATTTAAATACAGAAAATGCTAATATCATACCCAATTCATTTTATGTTAGCACGTTCTCTATTATTTCATGTTGAATTTACAAGAGTAAATTTTTGGCTTTAAAAAGAATACTTGTTTTCCAGTGTATGACATACTGGTTATAGTTGACTGACACATTTTATACTTTAGTCTCAGACCTTTATCCTCTTATTTGGATTGATTTTATTACCATTTATTTTCTAAGGGCCATGTACTGTTCTCAGTCCATACACATAACTCCCCTTCGATGTTAATAGGCATTCCACAGCTGGATCACGGTTAGTCAGTGGCCTTTAAGTTCATAATTCACTAGAGAAAAGAGAGGTAATTCATAAGATACCCACAGTATATATTAAGGCATAATTGTGATAATTTTTTCCCATTCTACTGCAGAGAGATTCAAGTTTGAGCTATATATTAAAAAAAAATGCCTTTGCATGCAAAATGCAAGTTGCTCATAATGTTTTCCTGGAGCTATAAAAAATGTACATGAGAACTCAGCATGTAAAGTCTAGTATGAGAAAAAATGTAGGTACAGTTTCAAAGCTAGGCTTAAGACCCTTGAAAGAGGGCATGCTTTTGATCTATCTATCTGTTAGCTGCCCATCCTCATAACATCCAAGCACCTTTCAATTAAAATCAAAAGTGAGAGCTAAGTTCTTGTTTCACTTCATGGAGTGTCTGACCCATCTCCCTTTTTCAGAAGAAAATTCCGCTGGGGGTAAGGATTTTGATTTCGTAGATTTTATATCAGTCACTTGCCTTACAATTAGAGGTGTTTTAAATAAAATCTGTGTGTAACTTGTTCTGTAGGAAGCAAGAGATTAAAAACCATAAACCCAACAACACTAAATCAAAAGCAATTTTAATATTTTCTGCTGCTGGAAATATTTTTACTTTGCTCTAAAAAAACCAAAAGCAATTGACTGCTGCCATATTTTTGCTTATGACCTCTCCTATAACCTCCAAAACACTATCCCAAACAAGAATTACTGTATAATGGTAGCTAATAGACTTCTAGGTGGGTTACAGTCATCACCATTTTGCCTTCCATTCTGGATCTTACCTGTACTCACCTACACTTTTATGCATTTAAACCGACATTTGGCCTGTGCTCTTGATACCAGCAATCAATGCTCAGCATATTGTACCTGCCTTCCCTTTCATTCTTCTAATACCTCAAAGCTTATTTCCATTTTTTTTCACTTCAACATTCAAGATATAAACTAAAAATCCAGTCAGACCATTGTAGAAATACAGTATAACCAGTATAAAAAGCCAATCAAAGGCAGAAAGAGATGGATGAGTTTTTATTATACTGTACGTAGAACAGAAGGTGATAAGAGCAGATAAATGGGTAAGAATAGTTCCTCACACTTAAATAAAAACCTAATTTAAAATTCCATGGACACACAAGCTCCATGTTCAGTTCTGCCTCTGCAAAGTTATGAGTTGGTGGAACTTGGAAATGTATAGATATCTAAATGTAACTGGTGCTTTGGTTGTTTTACTTGGCTGCAAGAGGACCTAGTCTCTTGGCGGCCACTAGTCACTTCTCCATGATGTGCAAGTCTTCTTGGACCCCAGATTTTATAATTTTCACTGTGAAAGCAGGTTCAAATAACATAGCCATTTTCTAGCTCTTAGGGTTGTGGGTGTGAGCTAGAAATTTTGTATTTGTTTTTAGTAGGAAGGCTTAAGATGAATGGCACCTTGCTGCAGATAGCTGGGTGTACAATTGAAAGTAAGGCCCCAGCTGTTGAGACACAAGGAAAGAGACAAAAGAAGCCAAAATTAGAGTTGCAAAATGAAAGTCTAAGAGTGAGGGAAAGTTTAAAAAAAAAAAAAAGGAGGATTGTTCCTAGTTATATTTGGATATGGTTAACAAACCAATGATGGTGGAAGTGATATGGCCCTGCTCTTTGAGTGACATCTGACTGCAGCATTTTGCAAGCTTCTTTGCTTAACAAATGCAAATTGGTAAAGAGACTTGCACTACTTGATAAGGAATGTGATTAAGGCATGGAAGAGAACTGCTTCAGAGGAAGAATTGAGGAATGTGCTAGAGATGGTAACAGATTTCTACATAGGAGTGAGGTGGAAAAGTGTTCAACATTAAGGATGACCAAGATTTTTGGACTTTGGAAAAAAATGTCTTATATTAATAAAAATGACAGCAGAGATATGTACCAAACAAAGAGGACTCTTTACCTTGGAGAATGTTCACTCTGAAGAATTCAGAAGAAGAAAATCAGAATGCACCCAAAAGCTGACAGAATCCAGATAGATAAGATTCATAGGAAAAAAGACTGAGACAAGAAAAATATGAAGTAGCAAGGTGTCTCCTCCAGATTCAAACATGTATTTGAGAGTTATTTTAATCAAGAAACCAGATCTCTACTTGGCACACTTTTGATAAATGATATCCATCTATTAAAGAGCATTTATTCTGAGATTAAACTGCCAGATATGATGATCGAGTCTGTTTTCTCACATAACCTAGGCCTTAGAACACGACAATCATGCTCATTTAATTGCCCCACATGCACTTTGTCCATTAAGCCATCTCCACTGGCATCTATTCTAGAATTCCAGTATCATTCAGACAGTGGCCATTTAAAACATTTCCTTTCCTCCCAATGTAGCATTTCTTCCACCAGAAATCCACTGGTTCAGGAAACAGTCAGTCCTAATCCAGTGCCAGAGTTATGATTGATAGCTAGCAGACTTGCAGTGTTAAAGAAAGGCACCACATCCATTGGTCCATCCTGGGCTAGAAGCAAATACTGTAAATTCTGAGATATTGGACTTTAGTGTCCTGACATTTAGCTAAAGAAAAGTTTTTAGTGGTTTTATTTAAATTAAGTTAATTTTGTTCTCCCTTAGTTCCTTACAGTTGGGACCATTGCTACTACAGAGGGTCAGAAGCGAAGGAATACACTTAGCTTATTTTTGTATTTGACACTTCTTAAATACTTTGTCAAACGTTTGACAATGTGTATAGTGGCAGATTTTATTTACCATAATGTGAGATAACCCACATAAGTGATTAATGGCTTTGCAGTTACTGAGTAATGCAACCATCTGCTATTCATGCTGATGTAAATGTTACACCATGCCACTAGGAGTTTTCTATATAGATAACAGGTATTTCCAAAATGAAGAACTACATATTTTGGCCTTCAATTATAAATTCAGAAGAGAAATACAAATACATGTGGTAGTTGTGCTTAACTTTTACACTTACTGAACTGCAATAATTTTCCTATACCATGAAATCTCTATGTAAAAAGTATACCTCAAAGTAGTGTGACTTAACATCAAGGTTTTTGCTGGGGTTCACTATGATAAGTTTGCTTTCATTTAATTTTAAATTGATAAAGTAGTAAGTAAACTTCCAATGTAATCATTTTAATTGAAAACCAAAGTTAAAAGCAGTTTCCAAAGAAGCTAGTGACAGACATGCACAACTCAGTGCTTGGAGCATAGGACAGAAAAATAGGTTCAGAAAGATAAACCAATAAGACTTAGACTCAAATATAGTTCTAAATATGAAACTAGATTAAAAACAAGACAAATTGCATTTAAGAATGTCAGATTATAGTGTTTCAGTTTTCCTCTTCCCTGTTTTTAGTTAGCCTTCTACAATTACATATTTTTCATAAGTGAAGGATTTATTCAAAGGTTAGCTTGATTTCATAATACTAAAACATGTTATATAGTCTCAACCTCTGGTGGCTTACAATTTAGCCTGATGTATAGTGTAATATCCTACAATGACATCCTGTTATGCTTATTTACTAAGAGTGATTACTCACTAGTAATTGTGTATTGTAGTCTTTTCTTCTCCCATTCTCATGTGAACCTGAACACACCTTCATCTATCTCAAAGCAAAAGACAAAGATCAGACAGTCACAGGTGGAACACTAGCACCAATTTGCCCCATTTTAGAACAATTTCAGAGCAAGAAACAAAACTGTAGAAGGAAAGTGATAGGTAAGGCTCGTGGCACTTCTTAAGCAGGGAAACCAAAGAGATGGGAAAATGGGAGAAAAGGATGCAAAATTCATGGTAAATAATATTCCCTTGTTTTAGCTATGACCCTCTTCTGTTGTAATCCACCAGTGTTTATTATTAGTAGATGTTGTAAGTAACATTACCCTACAGGAAGGTTTGAGTATAAATCTGAAAAATGGAACACTGACAAAGAGCTCTAAATCTGCAGTAAAAAGATAGGGCTAAACTAGGAGACTGTCTCAGAAATAGGAAATGGATCTCTCAGCCTACCAAGTTATAGATGTTGCCATACTTTGAGAAGGCTACACTATAATTCTAGTTTAAAATATCTTATCTTGGTCATAAGAAGGGAGCATACAGTCACTTAGTGGGCACCTACAATTGTTTTAAACATTTTCTAACTGGGAAGGAAAGGATAGATGAATTTATATACTACCTATCACTGACATTTTTGTTTCCCACTTCTTGGCAGAGATGCTGTGTTTAAGGCAATCACTAGGAAGGATGAAAGTTTGTAAGAATATTTCCACTCTGTTCTATGTGATTTTCTTCAATATTCTGGGATTCAAGTACAAAGCAGAAAAGCAGTCTCTTAGTGCCTAACTTCAATCTCAGGAGAGGGCACCTCTTCCTCAGGGTTTTTGTATCAAAGCTCCTAGCTATCCTTGCACCACAGGATCAGTCATGAGATCTGCAATCGACCTGGGCTCACTCCTTAACATTCACATCCAGAATGCATGTGCAAAGGAAGTAACTTACTTGAAGGTCTGTTGAGGTTTTTTTAGACTGTGGGTAGGTGAGAGATAAGGGAGGTTGAGTTTGAGAAGGACTTTTAGAAGACTCCATATCCCTAGGCAAATATCTGAAGTCACTACCCAGCAAAGCTAGGCTTCAGTGGTTAAGGAGTCTACAGCTACGTTATCTTCGTCTTCAAGAGTTGGCCAGAGCACTGAAGATGAAGAGCTTTTGTTGTCTAGATGATGAAATGGAGGGAGCGCTATGCTCAGTGGAAAGATGAGGATACGAGGAAGCTGTGTGGAAAAAAGAACCCAAGGCTGTAATACCTCATGGAAATTTTGCTTTAACTGAGCCTAAGGTAAAGAACTGGGAGGAAGGAGGCAAACTGCAAGTTATACACCATCTATGATTTGCCTCCTGCTCCCTAACAGATGGTGCTGTATTTCCTGCATAGGAAGTTGCCAGGTATAACTGGAGAAAAGAGATGAACAACAAAATCACCTTGCATATACAGTAATTCAGTTCACTGTGCCTTGTACATGAGTACTTTTCCACCATCAAATAATGTCATTAAGTTATTTTAAAAGAACTGAATTAGGAAAACTATGATGTAAATTCAAACACATTTTTTTGAATAAGACAGGACTAAATCTTCTGCTCTTGCATATTAAAACTTACTTTTACATGATCTCACACATACAAATGGAAATGTTTGCTCACTGTGCTTTACAATAAATATTCAAGCAACGTAAGCTGTAAAATACAACCTTGCAATTTAAGTGACTTATTACTTTAACCTTATATGCTTTAGTCATTCTATAGACACTGAAAAACTTATTATTTCAAGTGGAATTTTGAAGGTAAAGGTGGTGGGTTTCAACTTCTTGGAGTACTTCCAGCTGAAATGGTCTTGAATGCAATGGTATAATTTACTCTGATCAGAACCATAAAAAACTCCTTACGCATGTTCTGTGCTTAGTCTATGAATAGTATAAAAGTGATTTTAAAATGCTGTATGCTCCAGAGGAAAGGAAGCTGAAAGAACTGAATGAGAAACCAATAGTTTATTGAACTATTTTAAATATCTCCATGAACAGAAGTTTGACATCCACCCTCATATGGGTTGTGTTATTGCAAGGCTGTTTTTAAGTCATATTCATGTTACTTGAAATACTTCAAAAGAAAGCATGGAGTTCAGAGAGAGAACTGAAGACTACTGGAAATAGGATGGAACACAGCCACACTTGGGCAAACTTTAAAGGATCCAGAAAAATATAATGCACATCTTATATTTTTCTCATCATTGTTCATTACAGCATATTCACGTGTAAACAGTATCTTTTCCCTTCTGTTCTCCACCTGCCTACATTTCCCTCTTCTCTTTTTCAAAATTACTTGTCAAGATCCAGTGTTTCGACAGTGCAGCTCTTCACCATAGAAGCACTTGTATCAAGCACCGCACTTTTGTATGAATAGGCTTGTCTTCACTAGAAAATTTGGCTGGGGTAGAACATAACCTCGAGGAGTTTGGTTTTATTAAATACTGTTACTTAATATGACTTTGCCATCAGAATAGAGAGGAACAAGTTGTGCAGTTAACATGACATCTCATGGTCGTGTGCTACCACAACTTAATTTTCTTGTGAAAAGAATCATGCAGGAAGGTAAAAGTTGCTAACCTCTCCTCCCCCAAATTGTTTACTTCTATGTCTTGTGGATAAACAGTAGTTGGAAACATAGGCTCATTCAGCTTTCAGAAAAATGTCATTTTTAAAAGTTTATCCATGTGTGATATTTTAAATGCAATTACCATAAATAAAAAAGAAACTAAGAATGTAAAACCTAGAAGGTTATGAGGTGCTCAGATACTGCTCAGAAAGGTGCTCAGATAGGTGTTGGTGGTTCAGATAAGCACATAGGAAGAACTTGGAATTTTTTAAATTAGACATGACATGTTTGTATTTTCATTGTTCTGCTTATGTCAGTGTACTCTGACTTTAGAAGACTGTCATTCCTTTGCAGTAGTACAGCTCTAAAAGACATGCAATTTTCTTTTGTTTTCAAATTCTCCACTGAAGGTCTTTTGAACTTTATATACATATTAATCCACTGTAAATCCTGTGGCGCATTGCATGTGGTGGATTACCTTATTTTTAATTGCTTTCATGAGATTCTTCACTTATTTTTATATCATTTAGTATTTTTACACATACCACATTAAATCAATTAAAAGGTATATTTTACATGCATCCATTTTTGCCGTAACTACCTTCAGGGAAACTCTCTTAACAATAATAGAGAATGCAGCATTGACAGCTTTTCTGATAGAGATTTCTTATCAGAGATCAGTCCCTGTGAGGGCACTATTAATCAAGCACAACTAAGTAGTAATCACAGGGTTCATGACAATGTTTCAGTGACCACCATCAAGCAGGCTTTGATAGAGAAGAATCTTTGAATGACAGTTTAGGTGAGTGAGTATAATCTCTGTTTACTGACAGCGTAAACCAACTGACTGAAAAATTTTTGATGAGGAACTTGCAGCTAAAGGTGAGATTCTTCACTGGGTATGGTAATGCCAACAGCCTCAAATAGCTCATTGTCCTCAGGGTTCCTTCCCTCCTGCTGCCCGTTTTGTAGTATGCTATAGCCTTAGCAACCAATGGAAACTGATTGTGAGCACACTTGTCTTTAATGAATATTTAAGGAGTTAGGCAGAGCCTGACCATACTCAATATTCAGGTGCCTAAATGGTAGGCTTAGCTTCACCTCTTTTGAAAATCTCATTTGGTGCATAAACCCTTGGCCACAGCCGCAATACCTAAAAATCTCCAGGTATACCTAGTGTCCTTGCCCCATTTTTGAAACTAGCATAAATACTGGAGCACTCATGGAAAAACAATTTAGGGAGTGCTTAGCACCCACTGGCAGCCAGCTCCTCCTCCTCCCCCCAGCACCTCCTGTTCACCATGATCAGCTGTTCCATGGTGTGCTGCAGGTGCTGGGGAAAGGGAGAGGAGCTGTGTTGGGATGCACTCAGGTAGGGGATGGATCTGGGTGGGAAGAGGTGGGGTTGAGCACCCCCGGGGAAAGAAGGAAGCTGGTGCCTGTGATATAAAGTCACATTAAAACTTATTAGCATGGATTTGGTCTCTCACAATTAGTGGAAAATCCGTTCTAGACAACAGGTTTATTCTCCTTCCCCAACCCTGCAGGAAACATGAGAATTATATGCATGTAAAACATACCATTCTTAAGGGAAATATTTCTTTCTCCTTTGCATATGAAATATATAGTTTATACAGAGGAGATTAAAGGGAGAGACAATACAGCTCAGTTGAAAGGATGAACTTGCTTGTGGCCTTTTATAGACCCAATCTTTGCCAACCTTGTTCCAGGACAATTTCATGGTGGGGGAGGGGAGCAGAAGAACTACCAGCTGGTCCTAAAGCCCTGCTCTGACAAAGGCACAATTAAGTCAAGCTATTTTTCCTCTGTTACCTTCTTCCTGAACGGGATATTTGAAAGGCTTTTTTACTTAATGCATTTTATTGATAGCATCCCCTAGAACTAGTGAAAGATTTGTGGTGTTCTTAGCTCACCAGATTTAAATCACATTAACAATGCAAAGAAAGTATTTATTCAAAGATTACAAGAGAGGAAGTAAATAGATAAACACATTTAAAGGAGATTTGTTCCTTATAGTTGAGGTTAGTGAATCTACCTCTGCTAAGGGAAAAAAACCTACATCATGACAGCTACAAATCTCCCTCTCTCTCTAGCCCCTCACCACTTTCCTCCAGCCCACAGCAGACGCAGTCTCTGACCCTCAGCAAATATTGTCTTTACTGTAGTTTAGAGAGGTCTGATTTGACAGCAACTTGTATTTCCTTTTCACCTACAATACTTCAAAAACCAGTGATTCTGGCTAAGAGTAGACAGCAATGGTGAATTCTGGATCAGACACAATATAGGTCCACTAACTACACTAGCTCTTTGAGATATGCAGTAGCTACACCTCAACTGAAATGCCACCACCATTATGGGCTGGACCCGTCGCCTAAAATAGGCTGTAGCCCAGATTCTCAAAAAGGTACTTAGGCTCCTAAGTTCCATTTATTTTAATGGAATTTAGTAAGCTAAATTTACCTTTGAGAATCTGGGCCTGTGTATCTGCGAGCCTCTTCCCCATGGAAAGGGTAGCCCTCTGCTCTGGTACTCCATCTACCCAAGGATGAGCATTCAAACAGATTCTTTCTGTGTTTTATACCAAACTTAGACTTGAAACAGTTGCTTAATTTTCCACCACTTCTTACAAGCCCTGCAGGAGTCTGCATAACTTCAATTACAAAAGCTATCTTATCTGGAACGCCATATGATTTTGCTACTTTTCATTGGCTTCATGAATGCATTTGATTCAGTTTGGAGGGAAGCATTATGGAAACAGCCAACATCTTTATCTCCATTCTTGTTTTCTCTCGACCCCTACCTCACCCCCAAATCAACCATCAAAGTGTAAATATCTGACCAATGCAACTTCAGCTTGCTCTAAAGCTGCACAGTTCCTTGCCTACTACTTCCTTTAAAACTGGCCTTAATCTGTTAATTACTTTCATCATGATTTTTCCCAGTACTGACAAAAAGCTTATGCCTCTATAATTATTTAGATCAGTGGGATTTCCTTTCTTCAAGATTGGTACAACTATTGCCTTTAGCCAGTCATCTGGTACCTCCTGTTGCTCCCATACCTTCTTTTATATATATTTTATAATACTTTGTTAGAGGTTGGTCTGCTGGTGTTTAGCAGCTCAGCTGTTACAAAGTCTGTTCCTGCAGCTCTCTTATTTTTTAAACTGCTTCACTGCTCTTTTAGTCTCTTTTGATGGTGGTTCAGTGCTCCCACCCATTCTGCCTTGCAAGCTGCCCTGTTAATCTACCATGTCTAAAATGCTTGCATTTGGACAAATACAAGGTTCAACACTTTGTCAACATGTTCCTTCTATACTTTACCACTTGAATCATTGACCTGTATTGTTTCCACAAAACTTAATCTCTTGGTATATAATTTTCTGACTTCAAAAAAAAAAAAATGTTGAGCCTTTCCTTTCCAAAACTTTTGCTCATCTAGTCTTTGTGATTTCTTCAGCATAATGCTTTTACTTCTTAAGCTATCCCAGCAGTCTTTGTTTGTTTACACTTTTTCCTGTAGTGTTGTTTTGCCCTGCTTTTCCTTGGTTGCTTATGTTTACCAATAATTTCCTCCACTATGTTTTGCATCACTTCCTTGAATATTTCCCTTCTGGTCTTTTGTGATATTTCTTCATCACCACAAATTAAAGGCCTGAAACACTCTCCAAGTGTCACCTTGCATGCTTCCCTCACACAGCTATTCCTGAACTTGTCAAGATTGAATTTGACTCCATTCGCACTCATCTTTTTGGTTAACTTTAAGTTAATCTTTCCTATTAGTAGTTCATGATCACTGTCCCATTAAGCAATTCTATAGATTTGAACATCCAACACTGCACATTTATGCATCTAGGATTTTTATACAAGATCAAAGTTTAATTTTCAGTCTCCGTTTTGAAAAGGATTTCATTCTTACGAGTATGAAACACTACAGAAATCTAACTGAAAAGCAATGAGTGCTATAAACTATAGAAATAATACAAATTGTCACAAGACTTGTTTGAAACTGAAAATGTAAGACCTTCCATGCTGACAAGTTCATATTAATTACAAATAATTAAATTCAAATAGCATTATAGTTCATAGACACCACCGTGTATTAACAAATCTCAGATTTCACTTCATGCTCCTAAGAATTACTCCAAACTTTCATAAGTACAAAAGCTGAAGTCTACTGTAACATTTCAGGTTATTTTCATAAGTAAAGTTGATATCACTCAGTTATAGTTATACCAGTATGTTGCTCAGTATTGACTTTTCATACTTAAATTTCAATTTGTTCTTTATTGTAAACCTTTATTAGGGGGAATTTCTTTAGAGACTGATCATCCAGCCGTTACACAAGGAAAATTTCTACTAACAGCATATAGACAAAGGATTGTCTTATTTTCACACCATTCTACTAAAACAAAAAATTAATCATTTTCTTTAGAAAATGTCAGATTGTACAATTCTTTGGTGATCATCAAGACTGCCATTTTATGGTTGTTTAATGAGATAAGTATTTGTTTTCTGTACAGCTGACCTCTGATTGTTCCCCAGGCTGTATCTTTTTTTTTATTGCATCACTGTAGGATTGCTCTATTTAATTGTAAAATGGCTGGCAGAGCAGTAGGAAACTCTGCTAGAGACATGGCATTCTTGGCAGAAAATATGTGACAAAAGAAACTGTCAATTCTATATTGCTTCTCAATGTTACAAAAATGACTGTTGCAGATTGAAGTGTTTAGTTAAGGAAAGTTTTTGTCTGTTCAAGCTACAGTATATACCCACCTGTCAAACTTAGACTCATTTCTCAGAGACCATACATGGTAATTTGCTTTGGGATTTTTCCCATTAGAGGGAATATCCAGGAAGAAGACTAAGCCACCAGTGTACTGTTGTAGTTTAAAATAGTATCTTCTTGTCAGTCTATTTTTTGGGATGACAGCACAATTATTTGAAACTAGAACAGCCATTTTGTTTTCAAGTAGCGTACCACACACTGTAACAACTACCATACTAACAAAGCATGTGTTATAAACAATACACATGACATTGCCAAGTTAAAGTAAATCTATATAGGCAAGTGTAGTATTGCTTCTAACAAGTTAAAATATACACCAGAACAATATAGCTATATGGCGAATTGCACCCTCGTATTCATATGCTACACACTATTGTAATAATCTTTGTACAAAATATGCCATATAAGGTATCATTTGAAAACAAATAACTTGCTGTGTAAAGTGAAATATGTGTAGCAACATTATAGGTAAATGTATGAATATAAGCTGAAATCATGACTGAAGTGTGTTCACCAGGCAAGTCTGGGAAGTGGGTAAGCCTGTCTCTCTAAAGGTAAAAGGGTTAGCTGATGTATCTAGATAACTTTCAAAGTTGATGGGCTATCATCTATCAAGTGACCATTCTTTGGCAAGTAACTTAGCAAACAAGAACTCCTTGTCTCTATCCTCACAGTGGGAATGAAAGTTATCTAGGGGAAAAAATGCATTTCAAAAGGCGATGGCTATAAAAATGAGGGGAATACACCCTAAGTTCTCTCTCCCTATCCATCTCTCTCACCTAAGACTACTCCTGGAGGAATTCTGCACCAAAAATTAAAAATTGTGCAAAATTGTGCATATTTTATTTGTTAAAATAATGCAATACAATCATACTGGTTTCAATTATTTTGGTAATTTATTTAAACTACAATACAATGGATGGACAATGGGAGTGGGGAGCATTGGAGGAAATCCCCCAACCCCCTCTGCCTAATAGCAATGTAGCTAGTATTGACCCTTTACTTCTAGTTATTATTCAACAAATATATGCAGCCATATGCTCAGTGTTACATCGTAGGCAACTGAAGAGCAAGCGAGAGCTGGGAAACTCAAACTCACAATTTATATTGGCTATTGACCATCTCCAGAAAGGTCAGCAGCAAACAGCTCACAGAGCACATTTTGATAGGAAATATTTTCAGTCCAAAAATTTAGAGCAGTTCTAATCAGCAAAGCACCATAAGTATTTATAAGACCACACTGACCTTTACAATAAGATTCCTTTACACAACTCTGGCAATGTATAGAAGCCTTAAAATGTTTACACCTGTTTTATACTCCTGGGGGAATTCACTAAGAACAATGGGAACAGTTCACTAAGCAGGCAGGCTGCTATATTCTGCTCTGCCTGAGGAGACGGAGCCTGCCTCAGAACCCTTCCCCTCAAAGCCCTGCCCCTCCACGTTGAGTGTGCTGCAATAGCGAGCAAGAGGGACAGAGTGTCTTTCTCACACACTCGACTACCCAGCCCATTCCTCCATTGATGATTTGTCTACCGGCTGTTCTGGGCACCCAAACTGACCTGCCCGCACTGCCAGGGAGAGGTGCATAACTGCTCTAGTGGCTTCCCTTTTTTTCCCCATCAAAAGTCATTTTTCTGCATGGAAACAAAGAAATCTGCAGAGGCCGTGAATTGTGCACACATGCAGTGGCACACAATTCCCCCAGGAGTAGAAGATAAAAGAAACAGCTGTTGGACTTTAGAAGCAGATCCTGACCTGATAATTTGGTCAGCAATGTTACTGGGACTATGTGTTAAGGAAGTCAACCAGATCCCAACATGCATGTAGACCTTCACCAATTAACAGTATTACACCCAATTTACACCACCCATTCAATCCAAGTAGAATGATCAACACTAAAGGCAAAGTAAATACAGAATATAGTAGGAACTCTATCAAGGATGACATAGCTCACTTTGTATTAGCTACAGTCCTAACATGGAGAAAATCATTTTCAGGACACTCTGAAGAATGTGCAAAGGTAGAATTAAAGGCAACAGTATGCAATGAAATTCTAGAATTGGGAAGGCTTCACAAATTATCTTTGGTTTGACCCTATGAGACTATCATTCATGCCCAAATTTTGTACTGAGTAATGTACATACAGCCTGCTGCACCCCTAGACATTCCCGCTGACTTCAATGGGGCTCTAGCTAGGTACAGCAGTCTGCTTGCAGGTGGCACAATGCCATATCTGGGCCTTAACTTATGCAGATATTGTACTATCAAACATGTTTAATGATGCTACTCTTTGATACCTTGAAAAATTGGTGCAGATGACTTGGACTTAGAATAAATGTCAAGAAGATGAAGTAGTTACATCTTAGAAAAGGAACAACAGATAAAGTTTTGAAACACAGCAGCAGTGAAGTTGTAGAACAAGTAAAATATTGTACCTAGGAAGCTTGATCAGTGCCGACTATTCCATCAACAAGGGAATAATAAAAGTTATCTATGTCACAGAGTTTCTTGTGAGATTAAATTTCTTAATGCTTGTAGAGATCTGATATCTTCAGATGGAAGGTGATAGGTAAATGCAAAGTGTAACCATAAAATACAATAAAACTTTCAAACTACATTAAAGTGGCCATTTACAATTTCAATTTTAATGCTTTATCCATGCATAACCAATCAAAACCCATTTTTCAAAGAAGCTTCTTCAATAATATAACTGAACAAAATACAAACAAACACTCAATGAAATTTGCCAGCCTGGAAAAGAACATCATTCGAGTTTCAAAAAGAAAAACTTCCAGTTTAAATCATAAATAAAAAAATATATTCATGCAGAATCTTATATGGATCATTTCTAACAAACAAAACTTGACATTTCACAATAATGTATTTGCAAAAGTCTACCTGGGGAGGAATTTCTTTTTTCCCAAAAGCTTTCTCCCTATGTTGTTTCAAACAACCCATTAAGAATCATCAGTAACATCTCACAGGAATTACCTGAACAAGTGGCATACTTACAAGTTGCTATAGCTTTTATTTCACATAACACCACCTGTCATTGTAAACATAATACTGTAGCTATACACTACAAGAGAGTGTTGCAGCAGCAGGTGTATTTAGCTATGTTGATTCCATCTGTCCGGGGGGCAGATGAAAACCCAGCAAATACTCTTAAATGCACAAACATCTAAAATGTTCACCACCTGACTCAGCATCTCAAACAATAATGGCAAAACTAGTTCATAAAAATCAGAGATTCTGCCACATCTGCTGCATGGACATTTCCATAATGTTCTTTCGCTGTAAATTTAATGGGAATTACATGGAGGAGAGAACAGACCCCCTGGTGAGGACATTTGTGATGCAGTGCTTAATTTACAAACATACTCGCGTACACTCTAGTTTGTCAGAGTAAAGTTAACTATGTTACTGACATTTCTGTCCCACTACATCTAATTGTTAGTAATTAAATCCAATGCAGTGCTTACTTCCTGCTTGCATCTTGTTTTGAGATGGAGGTAAAAAAAACCTGGTAAGGTGAGAATAGCTATGTACACATAATCATTAGTATCAGCTAGATTAAGTGTTTATAGATAATTCAGAAATTTGGGCTTTTCAGGCAGCAGCATGGATGTTGCTATTTAAAAGAATCACAGATTTAAACCAAAATTACCATTACTCAATTTCTAATTTACAGAGTAACCTTCAAAACATTCTGAGGACCTGAACTGGTTCTCTCTAATGCATTTTCATTGAGATAGGGTGATTAGATGTCCCAGTTTTATAGGGACAGTCCCAATATTTGGGATTTTGTTTTATAAAGGTGCCTATTCTGCCCCCCGCCCCTCCCCCACACACTCCACCCTGATTTTTCCACACTTGCTATCTGGTCACTCTCCTGATGGAAGAAACCCAGCTAAATACCGTGATCCAATGCATCACAACACCATGGCTACCTGTCCTAACATCACTCCCCCGCTGATATGCCAAAGTGCTGCAATATTCCATAAAGCTCATCGAATCCAGGAAAACAGATGTCTTCCTATTTACCAAGACCTTGACAACACCCCCCACAATGTCTTAAGTCCCGCAAGCATTTCTGGGAACATTCATTTAGCCTCATGCAATCAGGCTATGATCAGAAGGAGGCTTGGAAAGCAGATAGGGCTAAACAAGACTAAAAATATAAGTACTTGTGCCAGATCCCACATAGAAGGTTCTTGGGTTTGACCTCCCAGTCATCTTGGTCAACTCTGAACCGAATTCAAACCAAACCATGGTAGATATGGATATTTAATGCACAAATGGAAAACCAAGGACTCCCAGGTGTGCAAGTGTGGCTCCCCATGATATACCATTGAACATATCACTACCTACTGCCCAATTTATAAACATGAAGGAGGCATTACTGCAATAAGTTCTGCTACTCCTGAGGTAGTCATTTGGCTTAATCAACTTCAGGTGAAATTGTAGTTGTTGCTTTACACCAGCCATACAAAAGAAGACTACAGCTGATGGATGAAAATATATTAAAGATATATAGGCAGCCACAATGAAGCACCGTTAAATATTTCCAAGGACTAACAGGGATCTAACTAAACAGCAGTTCAATGCCATGTAAAAACAAGCTGCACCATGTTTTCCCATCAGTTAGACCCAGATAGCTGAAGTATGCAATTTGTGTCTGTATAAATCTGGCAAATCACTAATTCAGTAAGGAATACTAGGGAACCAAGATGAAAAAATAGAGTTCTAAATTCAAAAGCTAATTTACAAAGTAGGACTCAAAGGATATATCTAGAGGGTGATAAAAGACTTGTGGCACAGCTGATTTGGGCTCCTGGGGCTGGAACTCAGGAGCTATAAAACTGCAGTGTAAAGATTCAGGTTTGGGCTGGAGCCCAGGCTCTGAGACCCTGCAAAGGGGGAGGGTCCCAGAGTCCAGGCTTGGAACAGCTACACTGAAATTTTATAGCTCTGCACCTTGAGGTAACCCAGGCCAGAGCAGGTCTTTTATTGCAGAAAACACACACACACACACACACACACACACACACACACACGATTCAGCAAGCAGAACACAAATGGGACCCAATACACTTACTACACCTGAGGGATCCCAGTGTTGAAAGTACATTTACCTGTTTTGTGCATACTATTCTTTTAAGTTGTCTTTCTAGATCATAAACCCTTCAGCACGCTTAATAAGTGAATTAAAGTATTAATTGCAATACTGATACAATTTTTAAGCAGTGATCAAGGTTATGAGACACATCTTTTTAGTTCCATGATGCATACATGTACATATAGCACACATTTTCAATCTCACTGTAATAGGACATATTTATTTAGAACTGATGAGCAACAAGTTATTGAACTATGACATCACATCATGCCAATTACCATCTCGCTTTCCCTCTTCACTCCTATTTAAATTTCTCTGTAATTTTTAGCAGTTATTTTAAGAACTGGAATAGCAATGAAACAAATAGTTTCTATGACCCATATGAAGAGTCCCAGCTTTGAGTGGAATGAAGCTGTCTAGCAAAATCTCCAAATAGTGGATGCAAAATCCCTACTGTAGCCACAGTGATAAACAGAAAGTCAGAATGTCATTTTAAGGTTCACTAGCTGGTGAACTGCCAAGGTTGGCAACATTGTGGCAAACCAGTACAAAAGCTTTTGGGACAAGTAAACTTTTCTAAATATTAGTCTTGAAGCAGCAATAAAATAAATTCAGTCCTGGTCTTTTGCCTCTATTATTATCTTTTGTTTTAATATTTTTACACATTCCTCCCAGGAAAACAAATTAATAGCTAACTATAAGAGTTCTTGATCTGATGACCCTCAATTCCATATGGAGAAGTGATCCCCGTTCATTTGGGAAATGTTTTTATGAACATATGTTCTCCTTTTAATAATCAAAATATGATTGAATAATAATCATCTCAGGACTTATTTTTCCAACAGATAGTTCATCACCAAATGTCATACCCTCACTCTCTCATGACAAAGTTTCAGAAATGGCTAATTCTTGTTATGGAGGCATTATTAGGAACTCCACAGATAACATTACAAATTTAATACCCCCCCACCCTCGAGGGACTAAGTTCTTTTATACTCACAATAACTTGTTCCTAAATGGTATAAATTTGATTATGTTTAGGTTACAGGTTTAATTTAAATGGAAGCAATATTATTCAGGCCCCAAGGAACAATACAGCCATGCCAAAGCACAAATAATCCCACATAACTGGTATCCATGTCTCACTGAGAGGCAGCTAAATTCTGCCAAGGGAGAGCCAAACACAAGGTGCTCAGCAGAATATGCTCCCTGGCATATTCAAGCCTCCTCATAACATTCCAAATAGGAAGAACTTGGATGAGTTCCCATTGCATGCTCCCCTTTCCCCCAACCCAATTTTATATCAGTTCCTTTGTTCTCTACTATGCTGAACTCAAACCCCAATGGCTCAGTCCTGCTCCTGGGGGCTGTACAGTCACCCTCCTCTTCGCAGCCCAAGGAATATTTAATTTATAGAAAGTGGAGCAGTTCTAACAGGAGAATACCCCAAAGTCCAGCGAGTAGGTCATTCACATGGGATATAGGAGACCTAAGTTCAAGTCCCTGTTCCAAATCAGCCAGAGTGGGGATCTGAAGACAAGTCTCTCACAAACCAGCTGAGCTGTCACATATTCTGGACATTCTCCACTCAAATCTAGCTGCCTTTTGTGCAGTTAGGAAAGCTCTGAGCATGCCCACTGGATCACACAAAACAGACGGGAGAACACTGAGACTTAGGCTGGAGTTAGAACTCCACGCAGCTCGGTGTCATCAGAACTGAGGGTTTTGTGCATGCACAATGGTGGCAACTTAGGCACTTAGGGAATTTAGGTACTTACAGAGAGAGCTAAGCAGCAGCTGAGCAGAGCTTTTCCAGATCTAAGTTGTGTTTAAATGTTGGCCTTACCTGCTTATGTCCTATTGTTTATCTAGCCCTTTGACTACTTGTTTGCATAAAAATTAACATACAGAGAACTGACACTTTTACAGAGGAAAAGCATTCTGAGTAGAGTTAATTCAAATCCATGAAAACCTTCCACAAGTGTTCTTAAAGCATCTTTTCATCCACATTCAACAGCTAGTGAAGGAAATGAATCCTCCAAATTGAACTTCATCAACAGAACAGTTAATAGCATGTCATTAAAAACAACAGCCATTCTTGTCTGGAAGCTTTCCAGCTTTTAAAAACACAAACTCAAAACATAAGGCAACGACCATTTTAATGCAGAGTATACAAGGACACCAAAAAACTAATTATTAAGATACATTAAAGTAAACTTGCATTACCCAGTGGTTTTATTCAAGCAGACAGAGCTGATAAAAATATTTATGGTACGATACGGTCGTTTTAACTTTTTTCACTTTTAAATTTCCTTATCAATCTCAAGCTCTTGATTTAATAAATTGATCAGCAAGCCTGGCAAGTTAGAAGGAAGATCAAAGATCCTTTAAAACCGATCTTCAAAAATCTACGGAAAGAACCACAGTATGTAGCAGTACATTATAAATAAGACTTGGTATCTGCAAATGAGATGTAGTAGGAAAAGAAATGAGAAACAGCACTTTCTCAGGGCGCTAGGCACTCAAATAATTTTGTTCCCTAAAGATAAATTCCATTGTATACATGCAATTGCTCCTTTAGAGGTGTAACATACAAAGGGTGTGTGTGTGGAGGGGGGTGGGCAGTAGGGCTTGCACAGAGTACAACAGGGACAAAGGAAGCATTTCTCTTTACTAAGCATCCTGCACTTCATAATTCAATTTTCAATAAAAGGCAGGACTAGGTATTATCCAGACTGTCCTTGACAGGTGTTTGTTCAACCTCCTCTTAAAAATCTTCAATGATGGAGATTCTACAACCTCCCTAGGCAATTTAGTCCAGTGCTTAACTACCCTGACAGGAAGTTTTTCCTAATGTCCAACCTAAACCTCCCTTGCTGCAATTTAAGCCCATTGCTTCTTGTTCTATCCTCAGAGGTTAAGAACAACAATTTTTTTCCCTCCTCCTTGTAACAACCTTTTATGTACTTGAAAACTTATCCTATCCTCTCTCAGTCTTCTCTTCTCCAGGACTAAACAAACCCAATGTTTTCAATCTTCCCTCATAGATCATGTTTTCTAGACCTTTAATCAATTTTGTTGCTCTTCTCTGGACCTTCTCCAATTTGTCCGCATCTTTCCTGAAATGTGGTGCCCAGAATTCTCCAGTTGAGGCCTAATCAGCGGGAAATTGAGCAGAAGAATTACTTCTCTTGTCTTGCTTACAATATTCTTGTTAATATATCCCAGAATGATATTTGGTTTTTCTGCAACAGCGTTACACTGTTGACTCATTTAGCTTGTGATCCACTATGACCCCCAGATGACTGTTCACAGTACTCCTTCCTAGGCAATCATTTCCCATTTTGTATGCGTGCAACTGATATTTCCTTCCTAAGTGGAGTACTTTGCATTTGTCCTTATTCAATTTCATCCTATTTACTTCAGACCATTTCTCCAGTTTGTCCAGATCATTTTGAATTTTAATCCTATCCTCCAAAGCACCTGCAACCCTCCCAGCTTCATATCATCCACAAACTTTAAGTGTACTCTCTATGCCATTATCTAAATAACTGATGAAGATATTGAACAGAACCGGACCCAGAACTGATCACTGCGGGACCCCACTCGTTATGCCCTTCCAGCATGACTGTGAACCACTGATGATTACTCTCTGGGAACGATTTTCCAACCAGTTGTGCACCCACCTCATAGTAGCTCCATCTAGGTTGTATTTTCCTAGTTTGTTTATGAGAAGGTCATGCAAGACAGTATCAAAAGCCTTACTAAAGTCAAGATATAGCACATCTACCACTTCCCCCCATCCACAAGGCTTGTTACTCTGTCAAAGAAAGCTATCAGGTTGGTTTGACACGATTTATTCTTGACAAATCCATGCTGTTACTTATCACCTCTAATTTATTAATCTGTGGTTCAGTTGCCAAAAAGGTCAGTTAAAATGAAGAGATTTACAAAAATGAATTATGACCAGTGAAACATTTAATACAGAAAAATCAGTCTTATTCCACCCGCAGTTCTTCTAGAACTGTCCTGTGGGCTCGGAATCTGTACATTTGATGGGTGCTTTACCTGAGTGTAGGCAGCAATGGAATGCTGATCACAGAAGCACTGCCCACACTGATAGAACACAACATGGGAAGTGAAAAGGGAAGTATAGTATGGAAACCATCTTCTGAAAACAAGTCAGTTACTGGGATCCTACCCAACAATTTGGGATTGGAAGGGGAGTAAGAAACATCTCCATTTGTTCCCAGAAATAAAGGAAAGGAGGGAGTGAACATATAATGTACCTGAGTCACAAAAAGCCACAAAATACAGTATCTTCCTGACACTGCAGGATAACATTTGCAATGTAATACTGCATCACTGTGACTGAACATCATGGAACGATGAAACATCACCACAAAAGCAGAAGCTTTCTTCATTGCTCTCCATTGAGTCATGAAATTGTTCTCCAGTTCTTCTTGGTACAACAGTCATGCAAATTTTCATCTTTTTTGAGACTGGTTCCAAAAGTCATTTCCCAATTTAAACTATAGTCATCAACATACACCAGCAGAGTATTTTGAAATCCCACTTTATCATTAGTAGATATTTTGGATCTCTACACAGTATCCTGGAATCTAAAAAAAAAAAATAAAAATCAAATTTGTTCATCCTGTAGATGAAGCCAACTTGCCCACCAGAATTTAGAAATAACCTGCCAGATTAATAAATTAGTTTGCTACATTGAGAAACTACAGATCAAGTTTATGACATATTGGTGACATGGTAATAAAACAAAATACATTAAAAAAAGGAGAGACATATGTGCTATCTCCACATACATTACTCTTCCTCAAATATCTGTGCAAAAAGGAAACTGCAAACACTTTGTAAAATGGCAGCCAGTGAGCCTTTTCAACCTTCTTTTTTCCTCTTTCGTGTTTAATTGTAAATGCAGTTGGTACAGAAAAAATTAAATGCAGTCTACTACTTGCTCAGATGGCTGATTTAGCAAAGGACTATAAACCATGAAGTGAAACTGAGTGAATCCTGGAACTTTATTGCAGGCAGCACCTGGGAAAGAAAAAAAGAAACAAAAAGTGACTTGCCTATTACCTATAGGATTAGTATGTCTGTCATATTTCATCTTCTAAAGATTCAATTATTAATTCTGCTACAATGGTGTAGCTTCCTTTTATAATCTGTTTAACCCAACATTGAGATTTCTCAAAAGCATTTTACTTTTCAGTGTCCTCATTACGAGTGTAGTGCACTTAATAAACTTAGTAATGTAAATTAGAAAAAAATATATCTTAATACTGATGAGTGTAATGTGTTTCTACAACTCTAATCTCTCAAACACAGAACTGTGGGAAGTAAGATCAAAGATATACAACAAGCAGTCTACCCAATAAGCCATATTGATCTGCAAATTTTACTTTCTACTGATCTAAGGGTTCACTAATGAGATGCCCAGCATAATGACTGACTTGGATTGCTTTGAAGCTGTGTACATATTCCAACTACCTTATGCCATGTTCCAAAGAAGTGTGGGCTTTTTTTTTTTTTTTAAAAACAACCTTCAAATTAATCATACCTATAAAAATATGAGAAATTGAGGTTGTAAATGGTTGAGTATTTACTAACTCCTCCAGAAAAGTTCTGTGCAAATCTTAGATATTAGGTTGAAGAGGGCCAACCTGATTCACTGGGTGTTTGGCAGGATACCATTTAATCATGTACTCTCATGCCTGGTATTTGATAGTGAGAGAGCGGACTGTCCCCTTGCTCCCTCCAGCCCCGAACAATGGTTAAAGTTAAAAAAAGTTGCAACCTGCTCCTTTAAAATCCACCTCTATGTTTCACTCGTTTGTGTCAAAGTTCTTTGTGTTGAACAAAGTATAACAGTAAGATATACCATAACTTCCAGTTGTGTTGGCACAGATAACAGCACCAAAGAAGTATGGAACATACTTCTGGATCCTGGAAATAACTTTTTGGCAAGCTGTAGTTGGATCTGTTCCTGTCCTCATATATTCCACTGCTTGATAGCTGATTTAAGAAACAAATCAGAACTGTTACTCACTGTGACTGAATATAATCAGAACAGACATTCTAAAATATGATAGATCAGAACTCAATAAATTGCATGTCTACTTAATATGAACACAGCAAAATAATTTACTTTGGAACACAAATACAAAACTGGAGACTAAGCTGCTGATCAACTCCTTCCTCCTTGAAGTTTGCAAGAACTGTTGAATTGCTGTTTTTCCTCATTAATTACGTTTTGTTTTTTTTTAAGTTGTCTCAGATTTACCGGGGAGCCATCAAAGGCGTTTTCTTTTTTTAAAGGTGTTTTATTTTAAATGCAAAACCAAACTTTAATACTTTAATATAAATAGTAACAATACATAATAATATCATTAGACTAATGATACTGCTGACCAGTTATACATTTCCACAATGCAAAATCTCAGAGTCAACAATTTTGAGTAATGGTACAACATGGGCCTAAAAGAGTATTTCTTTTGTTTTCAGGAAACATGAACATATCAAGCCACTATGTCTTGCTAAAATAAGAAAAACTCAACTAAGGAGGGAATGAGCTTCAAATCTGGCATTTTGGAGGAGGACTACTATCACATTTTGGGAAGTTCCTTATCCCTGGACTCCATATCTTCTGTCACAGAGATATAAGTTACCAAAAAACCCTATCTATTCACATGAGCTGGATAAAAATTTGAACGTAGAGCTATATTCCATAGTTTGTTTCCTCATAAGTCAATTTTTTTGAGACATTAACTTATACCATACATCAATATTTCAGGGGTGAAAAAACAAGGGGTAAAATAATTACTGTTTTCTGGACTTTTGACAATTCAAAGCTATTCCACCACAGACTATATATCGTTGTCAATCTGCACAAGAAGCAGCATACAGACATAAACAGAAAGGACACAGACAGAGTCTTCTAGTCCAGTCATTTATCAAAACTGGTAGGTGTAAGCACTGCTTTTTCAAGCTTTTGCAACCAGTTCTTCAGGCTGCCTAAGAGATGACTTAGCATCTTAACTATTAGCTTGTGAGCTGAAATCAATGTAGTGCTATAGCTAGCTTCTCAAAATTCAAAATAACTCAATGAACTATGCCAATGTCCACTCTTATTTCAAGACTGATTTGGAGTAGCTCAAGATCCACTGAGGTCTACACCACTTACAAGTGAATACGAGCTGGCAGGCACTGATTTGTGTTGCCAGAGTTTTAGAGTGGACAGTTCAGTTGCCTGAATAGTTTGGATCACTGGCTGTGAATTCTATCGTAAATATCAATGTCTTTGTAATTTTCAGAATAGAGTACTGTAATGTATTCAATTTGAGGTGATCCATGAAGATCATTTGCAAAATTCAGACACCCAGATTTTAAATAGACTACACCTTTTTTGAAAATGAAAAGGCGCAGGCACATATTAAGATGCTGACAATATACGATTCCAACGAATCATAGATTTTAAGATCAGAAGGGACCATTATGATCATCTAATCTGACCTACTGCACAATGCAGGCCACAGAATCTCACCCACCCACTCCTGTATCAAACCTGTGTCTGAGCCATTGAAGTCCTCAAATCATGGTTTAAAGACTTCAAGGTGCAGAGAACTTTCCAGCAAGTGACCGGTGCCCTACGCTGCAGAGGAAGGCGAAAACCCTCCAGGGCTTCTGCCAGTCTGCGTTGGAGGAAAATTCCTTCCCAACCCCAAATATGGCAATCAGCTAAACCCTGAGCATGCGGGCAAGACTCACCAGCCAGACAGCCAGGAAAGAATTCTCTGTAGTAACTCTGATCCCACCCCATCTAATATCTCATCACAAGCCATTGGGCATATTTACCACTAGTAGTCAAAGACGAATTAATTGCAAAAATTAGGCTATCCCATTATACCATCCCCTCCATAAACTTATCAATCTTAGACTTGAAGCCAGATATGTCTTTTGCCCCCACTACTCCCCTTGGAAGGCTGTTCCAGAACTTCACTCCTCTGATGGTTAGAAACCTTCGTCTAATTTCAAGTCTAAACTTCCTGATAGCCAGTTTATATCCATTTGTTCTTGTGTAAACATTGGTACCGAAGTTAAATAATTCCTCTCTCTCCCTGTTATTTATTCCTCTGATATATTTTATAGAGAGCAATCATATCTCCCCTCAGCTTCTTTTGGTTAGGCTAAACAAGCCAAGCTCTTTTAGTTTCCTTTCATATGGCAGGTTTTCCATTCCTTGAATCATCCTAGTAGTCCCTTCTCTGAACTTGTTCCAGTTTGAATTCATCCTTCCTCAAACATGGGAGACCAAACTGCACACAGTATTCCAGATGCGGTCTCACCAGTGCCTTGTATAACGATACTAATACCTCCTTATCTCTACTGGAAATACCTCGCCTGATGCATCCCAAGACCGCATTAGCTTTTTTCACAGCTATATCACTTTGGCGGCTCATAGTCATCCTGTGATCAACCAATACTCTGAGGTCCTTCTCCTCCTCTGTTACTTCCAACTGATGCCTCCCCAGCTTATAACAATAGTTCTTGTTATTAATCCCTAAATGCATGACCTTGCACTTTTCACTATTAAATTTCATTCTATTACTATTACTCCAGTTTACAAGGTCATCCAGACCTTCCTGTATGATATCCCAGTCCTTCTCTGTATTGGCAATACTTCCCAGCTTTGTGTTATCTGCAAACTTTATTAGCACATTCAAACTTTTTGTGCCAAGGTCAGTAATAAAAAGATTAAAAAAGATTGGTCCCAAAACCAATCCCTAAGGAACTCCACTAGTAACCTCCCTCCAGCCTGACAATTCACCTTTCAGTATGACCCGTTGTAGTTTCCCCTTTAATCAGTTCCTTATCCATCTTTCATTTTTCATATTGATCCCCATCTTTTCCAATTTAGCTAATAATTCCCCATGTGCAACCATATGGTGAAGAAAATAGCCACTTCTGAGACCACTTTCTCTTCTTCCTAACACTTAAGAAATGTTTTGTTCCCACAACTGAAACTTGAGTGTAGGACACAAAGCATTTTTGGTGGAGCGCATTTACATCTGGAATCCACTCATTCCTTCCGTCAAAGTCCAGGTTTGGCAACATTCACAGGATTTGCAATAAGGTAGCAGAAAACATGTTAAAGAATTGGTAAGTGATTTGTTGTCTGTAACAGAGTAGGTGGGGCTAGTCTGGTTTTTATGGCCATGTTGATTGGCATGAATAAAAAAGCAAGCAATGGCCAACTATGTTAAACAGCCAATAAAACCGATAATTTTATTAATTCATCACTTTATTTGTTGATTTGTTTCACAGGAATTATCTGGCAAAAATGTAAGCAATCTTCCCCAAAGGGACAAACCTGGGCAAAAAGCGCATCATGATATCACCATCTCCAGTGGCTGCCGCTCCTCCACTTGTACTATCAGCATAGGCTCCAGCTCCAGCTATTGGCGAGTCCCCTACACGACTATACAGAAGAAGGAAAAGAAAGCCATCAAGTTAAAATGAAGACAGTTAGTTACAATGGGCCAAATTCTGGTCCCAGTTACACTACTGTGCAACCTGGCTGAAACCAGTGGGGTTGCCTCAGTGTACCAGAGCAGAGCTAAACCCAATATTTACAGGCAAATTCTTAGGGTACTTGTTTCGAAATATAAAATAAATAAATATATAGCAGCAATGAGAACACACCATGATTTTACAGTTTCATACTCCAGGAACTCCTAATCTTACATCATGGTAACGAGAGCATCTACTCTCAGTAACAAGGACTGACACTTGGACACTCCAACACACTGCCAAGCACAAAGCAAAACCGCCTGGTGAAATAGTGACTGTTCCACAGTTTCAGCCTTCCAGAGTATTCTTCCTTCAAGATACAGAAGGTTTCTGGTTCAGCTTAGTCCACTTCACGGTAGATTAGGCAAAATTGGAAAAAGGCACTCATTCTTAAATAAGAGTTCATACAGAGTTATTCAAGAATAGTCCTGAATAGGTCCACGTTTAAACAAGCCCTCATTCCTTGATCCTGTGGTGACTCTTAAAGTTCTGGAAATATTTATTGGGTCAGCCCAAATCAAACTTATCACTGACATGAGTTCTTTAAAGAGTGAAAACATGTGTCATTTATCATATTTTTTTTTAATAAAAAGCTTTTAAAGGCTATTACAAGCATAAAGCAACAAACTCAATTCACCCACAGATCCACACATTCTTTAGACAATGCTCATAAATAACCTATTCTTGCTCCCATTTAAAAATGAAAAAAAAAGCAGGCCTAAAGTAACTTCTACTATATTTATACACAAAGTTGAAAAAACAAGCCCACTAAAAATTGTAATTGCAGCAGCGCCTTAAAGACCCACCAGAAAATGGGGCCCTATTGTGCTAGTACCTGTATAAACGTGATCATTCAGATAAGCAAAATATCACCTCACCTACACAGATACTTACATGAAATAAAGGATTACAAATACCATATATCTTTTTCTCAAACTACAAATACTAACCCCTGGATTTTGTGGACTGCACCATTTGTAGATGTCCCCACTGCAACATGTCCGGAACCACCAATTACAATCATGCCTATAGATTTAAAGAATGGTGAAGCTTAAAAGAATAATTTCTTATATATTTGTTAAAACATCAGTGTTACAATTCAGCAGCATGAAAACTGATCATATTTTTATTAGCCCTTGTAAGGGCCCTATTTTTAAAATGAAGTTTTACACTTGAATTGTCATTTTCAGAAAGATCTAAATATGTGTATTTTAAAACATTTGAAAATTGGGCCATATATAATCATTGTTGGTAAAAAAATTATAAGTATAATTTAAATTCTCTAGTGAGTGTTTATTTTATCCAGATTTCAAATAGTTCAAGAAGCCTCTAGTACAAACATTCTAAAATACATTAATGAAGTTTAACTACCTTAACCAAGTACAAATGAAGAGGTGACATACCATTCAACATATGACCCACCAACCTTGGCATCCCCTTACTTCTAGCAGTTATGTAATTCAGGCCTCAATTCAGAATGATTCTTAAAGCAGTAAGTAGTTCCACTAAAGTCAATTTGGCATGTTCTTAAGTACTTTGATGAATTTGTGTGTGTCTCAGCCCTTAAGTGGTAATTCTTTGGTAATGAAAATTTTGAAGATTTTTTGCATGACAATCAATCAACAAGTTGGCAAAGATCCAGTCCAAAACGCAGAAGATAAATTTTAACTGACAAAATATAAATAAATAATCTGTATTGAGGTGTTTGGAAATGTGTCTCTGAAGTCTGCAGTTCTGGAATGTCTGCTATGCTGACAACATGTGAAAAATTAATCATGAAACACAAGAAATAATTTTATAAAACAACAAAAAAAGCTTTACCAGTAAAGTATCAAAGTCTTTACAAGAATATTACTCCGAACATATTTTAAGCATACCAATTTGCAAACAATGCTGTTGCTCAAATCAGAAGTTAAAAAGTATAGGAAAGATTAAAATAGATTCTAGACTTACAAACCCTAAATTGACTAAGGAATTGCAACAAACTCCTTCATAACATGTGTGTAAGTAGTACACACTTGACAATGGTGCTGTATATCTGGTATACTACCAGTTTTAAATATTTTTTTATTTGAACTCAGTAAGATTGAGTTGATCATGAAGCAAAAAAAAGAATATATCTTTTAGCATAAAATAACCAAAGAGAGTTACCAATTGTATCATGGTTATGAATATTTATTCTTTTCTGTGAGTTGATCCATTCTTCACTATTTAATTGTTTAGCCTGTTTGTATGGGCCGCAGGATTTTGAAGCATCTGGTATTACATTCTGTAATCAATATTTTATTCATATGAGTCTTTAATATTTCAGTAAAGATGCATTTTAAACAAACTACTGCAACAAAAATCTAAATTCCACTATATAACTACCGCTCTACAATATTTTAAGATATCTAATGCATAGTTGTACTGAAGTTACAAAAGCTATGGATATTCTTATTAAGAGATGCATTGATTGGCTTTCAATAATGTGTGATACAGGGTCTGTTAATCTGATAGTGCCTATCAGAGAAAAGTAGCAGAACAATCACAACACTCATTCTTTGATCAAAATAAGTTTGCATTCTTCAGCACGATAAAGAACCCACAAAAACAAAGTTGATGTTAATACCACACTGAGAGATAAAGTAAAATCCTGTACTTAGGATGACTAAAGTTGGTGAAAAGTAATACTTTAGGCAGGACACTTTATCAAGTAAATGAATAGGTAAGAGAGTATGTACCAAATTAAACTGTCTCAATTCCACTACATTTCAAATACATAAAGACAACACAATCTACAGATGAGTGGGTTCTGCAAGTATGTAACAGTCTGTGCACAGAGACAAACATGCTAACTTATGTTTGTCATCATCTACAGCTACCAACTTAGGCTTTAATATTGGAAAGACTTAAGGCTATGAATAGTCCCTATGATTTTAATGGGACTACTTCCACATTTAAAAGTCACTCATGTGACTAAATACACCTCGACCCCGATATAACATGACCCGATATAACACGAATTCGAATATAATGCAATAAAGCAGCGTGCCAATGGGGCGGTGCTGTGCACTCCAGTGGATCAATGCAAGTTCAATATAACGCGGTTTCACCTATAACACGTCAGATTTTTTGGCTCCCGAGGACAGAGTTATAGCGGGGTAGAGGTGTACCTGCAAGACCAAGGCCTTAATTCCCAGTAAGAGATTTCATTTAGAGACTCAGTTTTAAGTTTCTGCACTCATGCCTCACTGAGAAATCATCCTCTGTTGTTGAGGGTTAGGATTTTCTCTGAAATTCAGAAAAGAAATATCACTGTACTAACATCAACATTAACAGAATTCTACAAATCAGGCAGCAAACAGGCTTCCAATCCTCAAGTATATCAAGTGAGTGAGAATTCCAGGATTTTTAAAAAAATGTTTAATGGAACATTCTTTGTTCCCTTAATATGAAGCATTTCTTTCTTTAACAGGTCAAGAGTAACAAGTAAAGTTGTGTGATCAAATTTTTAAAATAAAACAATTATACTGTACCTTCCAGTAGTTCGGCTGACAGCTTTGATAAAGCCACTTTAAATATATTGAAAGAGAATTTTGAGTGGTTAAATCTTCACATGGAAATCCCATGCTTTCTGCAAACAGTGAGGCTTTAACAGGCAAAAGACAAATTCAACAATATTGTAGCATGAGTACATTAGATTTATCATAAAATATATGTTATGATCAAGATGACATATTAGTTTATATACAACTCATCCCCCTGAAACTATAGAATATAGTTCCTCTGACAAACGGTGTATCAGTGTAATCTCCGATATACCATCGGCATCCAATTCCTCCTTTACTGAGGGCACTATATCCTACACTTCTAGGAGGAGAGATACTATCTACTATGTCTTTTTGTCTCTTCATTTAAATACGTTCGCTATGACTATGATGAGAAAGCTTTCTCTTCAGACATGTTGCTGTACAAAAGAAGCAAAACTTTTCAAACAGGATAAATACCATCCAAATCCAAGATTGTGCTATGTGTAACCTGGAAATTTTAATTTAAGCAAGCAAAAATTTGTAAGTAGCAAATTAATTACAAAGAGACACTATCAACTTGATATCTATACTTTTTCAAAATATGAGGTAAGCAGAAAAAAACTCAGATATCAATACCTGTCCCTGAGTACCTCTGACAATTTCTGTGGCTTTATCATCACACTTTCCAAGAGTTAAATTTGATTATTTATTTCTTAAATATTTTTTTACAATTGTTACTGTGTGAAAAACAATCAACAGGGGAAACTGGCTATACAGGAGAAGAAATGAAAGCAATTGCCACAAAGCACAGCCAAATGCAAAGTAAATGAACTGAAAAAAAATTAGAAATAATGCTATTCATTCACCTTTCAGTTACAGTAATCTTTGGCATTATCAATCTGGAAGAAATCAAATTCAGATAAAATTGTTTACAGATTTGTAAGTTACCAATCCCTTCCATGCTTGAATCCTTAGATATTTATGTGAACATAATACATAGTTTTACAAGATTCTTAGGAGTTTCCACTTATCCCAATATTACAGAAAAAACCTTCAATTTATTTACTAGTTAATTTTTTATTGCTTTTCTAAAACTACACATATAATGGGAATTTCATGAGCAATAGTTAAGTTATTGAATGTTTACCAACATTTCAGTATCTGGAGTAACCTACTAAGAGAGCAAGTGAGCTCAGAAAAGTCTGATTGTTCATGTTTATTGATCTTCCTTTTATGACTTCTGTAGCCTGTTTTTATTCCAGAAAGTGGAGCTGTTGGGCAACGTGCACAAAGGTAGCATGGTTTCGTAAAAAAAAAAAAAAAAGCATCTTTTATACTCCCTAACTGATATAATTTGGAGTCACTTAAACTGAAAAGGACTCTGAAGACTGTTTAGGAAGTCAGAAATATAAGATTCAATTATTTTCAATAATGAAAACCAAAAGTAACAAATTCCCATTAAAATTTTAGAGCCAGAAACAAAATAATGTGTACTTTCCACACATTAAAATACCATTATTTACAGTAAATGTTATACAATGCTTAACAGTTAAGGGCGTGGTTGTGTTCTTTTTTCTGTTAAAAATTCAAAAAAACCTGTGTGCGGACAGAAAAATTGAGATTATCCTAGTTTCAAATCTTTTACTCCCCAAATAAGAGCAGAACTACACCTCTACTCCGATATAATGTGACCCAATATAACACAAATTCGGACATAATGCAGTAAAGAAACGCTCCGGCAGATCAAAACAAGGTTGATATAACACCGTTTCACCTATAACAAAGTAAGATTTTTTGGCTCCCAAGGACAGCGTTATATCGCAGTAGAGATGTGTGTAGAATGCGACTATCTGACTATGTAGCTTGATAAAAAGCAGAAACAATCCTGCAGAAAGACTCTTACAAGAAGTCATTCAATCTAATCACACTTTAAGGACAATTTTTTAAAAATTGTTTCTAATACTTTGTGTAGAACAGAAATTTTTCTTCCTCTCCTCCACTGATTTTGAAGTTTAACTACACACTCTAGTGAGTCTGCTATCCTCTCCCATCAATGTTTGCTTTACCAATTCCCAGTGTCACTCCTCATATTTGCTTCTAACATCCCTGCTCTCATCCCACTGAGCTCTTCCAGAGAAAATTGTATGACCATTCCAACTTCCTTCAGAAAGAATTTGCTTTTTCCCCCTTCCATCTTCTTTACCCTTCTTACACATGGTGCTGAAGCTTGTCACCCCCTCTGACTTGCTCTTCAAACCTACCTCCCTTATTCTCAGTCATTCCTGGTATTCCAGGTTACTCTGCTATTCCCAAACATCTTTTAGTTTACCCTGTCCCAAACCTCTCTTTCACCTTGAAGCACAAAGTCTACTGTGACTTTCTTTACATCCCACTCTACTCATTCCCTCCTGGATCCCTTGTATGCTACTGATATTCCTCTTACCACAGCCACTAGTGACCGCCTCCTGGTCAAATCAAAAGGGACTGTAAACTACCTCAAACTCCAGCCCTCCCTTTCCAGACCCAGTCTTTGCATCAGCTACAGCAACTGTCTCCTCTGTCTTGTCTCATTTCCTTCATTCCATCCAAAATGCTAGTGCCAAACTCGTCCTCTCCTATCAATGACCACATCACCTCTTTTTAAATTTCATCTTTGCCTTCATGATTTCCTCCATGCAGCCCCCTACACTTAAAAAACCCTTAAGCCAACTAATCTTCCATTTCCTATTCAAAGTCTTCCTAGAAACATTTCTTCCATAAAGTTTAAAGATACTAATCCACCAATAAAGTATTAAGTTACCTGAAAAAGATAAAACCTCCACTGTTTATAGAATTTATCACCATGTGGTGTGTTGTGCCAAACTGTACAGTACCTGATTTATTTAAAAGCTCTCTGAGGCAGAAAGTCTTCATGTACTTTGCAATTTAAAAACATACAACAACTGGGCTCAATAAATATGAAAATGAACTTTGAAATAAAATTAGGTACGAAATTCTGCCATTTATTTTTTTAGTAAAGCTTCCCTTGTATTTTAAATAAAATATTGGCATATACCAGCTTCCATTTATATAGTATCTTATGTCAAAACATCTACACTTAGTATCTGCATTTTCAGTGATATTAAAACAGCTCTGGCATTAAAAGTTAATAGTTGCAGCTGAGTCTGTAGAGGGATACATAACCCTTTGTTTTAGTTCAAGCAGAAATAGCAGAATAAAAGACCCTGATAATTTGTAGATATTTAAGAAACTTAAAGAAGGATAAATGCTTTTCAATTACTTAACAGCATTCATTTGAATATATATGTGGGGGATTCCTCTACTATCAAGATTCATCTATTGTAAGTCTCCTTATTGTATAGTGATAATTAAGACAAGGGTAAGAACTGGAAATAACTGAATAAAGTACATAATTACCTGATTCCCCCACTAATAATGTGTGCTTAGTATGCTGAATCACTTTCCGTGCTACACTAATAGCATTTTTTATACGTCTGAGATCTGCTACTGCCCCAACTTCCATGGTGTCGCTGAAACAAGAAGAATATGGAAGTGAGAAATATTTAAGGTGTGCATATATTAAACAGTAACAGAGGATAATAAAATGATTACATATCTTCTGCTATATATACTTTGTGCTTGTCTACCGTTAAGAAGTTGTACCATTTTATCTATACTGGTATAGTTAAAGTAGTACAACATCCCTGAAAGCAGCCATATCAGCATAGAGGTACATTATACTGTACTGGTCGAAATCATCTTTGTACTGATATAAACGCATCCATATTCGAGTTTTACTAGTGTAAGTATTTCAAGTGTAAATAACTGCACCCCTAAGCAAACAAATTACTCTAGTAAGACTTCCAAGTGTAGGTCAGACCTAAACAATGAATAAGGTCTAAAAGACATCACACAGAATTGTCATGAAAGTAAAATTTGTATGGAAATTAAAGAGCAAATGGTCCTCTATTAAGATTATACTTAAACCTTCAGATATCCTAATCCTGAAAAAGTAAGCCTCTCTCTGCCTCTTCAGGCATACAGTCGTATAGGTGCTGTACATTATGCTTCATTTTCAGAGAGAATCTCTCCTCTGCAATACCCAGGAACTCCATATGCCACTTTAGCTCCCATATCTGGCAATCAGGCTATCAGAAAATCAATGTCAGGGATTGCAACAAAAATGCTTAGTTAGCTTCCAAACATCCTGGTGCCGTGGCAATCTATTCCCTGTTTGATTGGATATTTCTCTCCTTCTACTGTACCCACGAACACATCAATTAATATTAGAGTTTGAGTGCAGTATTATGTCTATTGAACACATCAACATGATGGTATGGTACATATAACAATGCTTACATCAACTTGAACTGTACTAAAAATCCTTAGGATTATTCTCTTCTCCAGGTAACTTTCTTACCCATCCATAATCATGGCATCTAATGTTGTTTCTCCATGTTCATCTGGACTTCCTCCAAATCCCACACTTCCATCACACTGATCAATCTCACACTGAGCGCAGCCTCTCTCCACTGCATCCAGCTCAGAG
This sequence comes from Gopherus flavomarginatus, assembly GCF_025201925.1. Classification (NCBI taxonomy): domain Eukaryota; kingdom Metazoa; phylum Chordata; order Testudines; family Testudinidae; genus Gopherus; species Gopherus flavomarginatus. Next base: position 218,434,637 of record NC_066619.1, read on the forward strand.
CCTCCTGACTGTAAGGTGTACCATGCTGTAAGCAACACAAACACCAGGTAAGTTAAAATAATTACTAATATTTCATTTAAAATTATAAAAACAAATACACAAGAAACTACACCAGCTATGGCAGCTAAAAATAAACTGTATAATATGTTGTTATTCTTAGGTGAAATTTAGAGAAAGTGTTATTCAGAATATAAAAAGTCAACTTTTTTGCATAATTGGCTAATGTTTCTGAATGGGAAGTGATGGGATATTTGTGTGAGTGGGGAGTTGTTGCTATAGTATCCACAATTATAGTGTATTTCATATACTAAGTAAAAAAAAAACAACCAACAATAATTTACAGTTGTGTAATTAAAGCACTCCTCTCCAAGGCATGAATAGTACTAAGGCTACACATACAAACTCTTCCACCCAGGTATATCCAAGCTCACATGGAGCCTAAATTAAGTCTGTGTAGCTATGCAGGATCGTGGCACATTTAAAGACTTTTAAAATATACAAATAGGAAAATGTTATATTAAAAAAAATTCTCTCTGAAATGGCTCTTAAGAAATGAAGCATAGTTAAAATGAGCCAGGCACACAATTAAACCTAACAGTGTTTAAAGTATATAAACAAACGAAAAACAATATTTATGCAGCATTAAAAATAACCATCTCTTTTCCTCTCCCTCTCTGTCATCTATCCTTTGAGATCTAGTTTGTGGCTTGAAAAACCCTTTTATGTGAGTCAACACAAATGGCTCTGCTGAACTTGGCCCACAGACCTTGATCATGCAAACTGCTTCATAGGGTCAGAGCCCTGAGTGTATGTGAAGCCACAATGAAGTTAATGGATTCCCACATGGGTGCAGAGATCCACCCCCTGGAAAAATTTGCCAGGATTAGGACATGGGCCCAGATCCTGCAAATATTTATATGCATATGTGATGCTGTATAATGGGGAAGGTGATCGACTACACTAATATGGTCACCACTACTTTTGAAAAATTGTGATAACTCTTGTACAAAATATCATTGAAAAATTTATAATCTGCTGTGTATTGTTATCTTGTTATAATGCGTATCATAGAGCCTTATATTGTAAGTGAAATCTTTCATTGCTGATAAAATTAGGTTTTAACTCATATCAAAACTACGGTAGTCTAGCTTGGGTGCATTTTCTAAATGGGTCTCTACAACCTATTCCTACCTTTTGCTATGGCTACACTTGAAATTTCAAAGCGCTGCAGTGTGGTCGGAGCGCCAGCGCTGGGAGAGAGCTCTCCCAGCGCTGCACGTAAACCACATCCCTTACAGGTGTAGCTTGCAGCGCTGGGAGAGAGCTCTCTCAGCGCTGCGACACTGATTACACTAAGGCCATGTCTACATCTAAAATTTTGCAGCGCTGGTTGTTACAGCTGTATTAGTACAGCTGTATAGGGCCAGCGCTGCAGAGTGGCCACACTTACAGCAACCAGCGCTGCAAGTGGTGTTAGATGTGGCCACACTGCAGCGCTGTTGGGCGGCTTCAAGGGGTTTCGGGGAACGCGAGAGCAAACCGGGGAAGGAGACCAGCTTCGCCGCGGTTTGCTCTCGCGTTCCGCGAACCACCCTGCAAACCGCAGGGAAGGAGACCTGCTTGCTCGGGTTCGGGGAACGCGAGAGCAAACCGGGAAAGGAGACCAGCTTCGCCGCGGTTTGCTCTCGCGTTCCGCGAACCACCCTGCAAACCGCAGGGAAGGAGACCTGCTTGCTCGGGTTCGGGGAACGCGAGAGCAAACCGGGAAAGGAGACCAGCTTCGCCGCGGTTTGCTCTCGCGTTCCGCGAACCACCCTGCAACCCGCAGGGAAGGAGACCTGCTTGCTCGGGTTCGGGGAACGCGAGAGCAAACCGGGAAAGGAGACCAGCTTCGCCGCGGTTTGCTCTCGCGTTCCGCGAACCACCGTGCAAACCGCAGGGAAGGAGACCTGCTTGTTCGGGGAACGCGAGAGCAAACCGCGGCGAAGCTGGTCTCCTTCCCCGGTTTGCTCTCGCGTTCCCGGAACCACCCTGCAAACCGCAGGGACGGAGACCTGCTTGCTCGGGGTTCGGGGAACGCGAGAGCAAGCCGGGGAAGGAGACCAGCTTGATTACCAGAGGCTTCCTCAGGTATGCTGGGATACCTGCTTATTCCACGGAGGTCAAGAAAAGCACTGGTAAGTGTCTATACTTGATTACCAGCGCTGGATCACCAGCGCTGGATCCTCTACACCCGAGACAAAACGGGAGTACGGCCAGCGCTGCAAACAGGGAGTTGCAGCGCTGGTGGTGCCCTGCAGATGTGTACACCTCCTAAGTTGCAGCGCTGTAACTCCCTCACCAGCGCTGCAACTTTCTGATGTAGACAAGCCCTGAGGCTTTACAGCGCTGTATCTTGCAGCGCTCGGGGGGTGTTTTTCACACCCCTGAGCACGAAAGTTGCAGCACTGTAAAGTGCCAGTGTAGCCAAGCCCTTTTATGGGTGATACTAGGAGTTAACAATACACATCTTATCTGTAAGTTGCCATATACGGCTCCTAAAAGAGGTAAAACAGAGTAACAAAAATTTTGATAATGGTCAGAATTGCTGCTGTCTAAATAATTATGTGGGATGGATTCTGGACACACTGAATTTTAAAATATATATATTTTAAGCACACTTTTTAATATCTATGTTACTAATATCTATTCAGATTATTAGAAATGAAAGTAATGTAAAAACTCAAGTTTGTGCCAATTTATGGTCCAACCTGAGAAAATGCAAAAAGGAAACAAAATTACTTTTATGTGTAGGTTCCTAGTGGTGTGCTATTTGGGGGAATGGTGATTTTTTTTTTAAAATGATAGTTACAGCAACATAGAAACACACCTGTTACTCTTTGGTTTGCAAAGCTTTTAATAAAATTTAAATTTTGGGCCAGATGCCATAGGGAAACATCCCATCCCCCCGGGTTTAACTGAGGCATTTATAGTTTCACTTCCTATTGCTTGAACACTTGCATTACTAGTTTGACTCCCCAAATGTAGCGAAGTTGGCTTAGGAACTTCTTTGGGGTAGTCTAGCCACAGCAATTGTAGCCATTTAGGTAAACCAGCACTGGGGGTAAAAAACAAATCCCATCTCTAGCAGTATCAGTACACCTGTGTGCACGACCAGGACCAAGGGTTTTCCGAATACCTGTACTAAGCAATACTCCCGAGAACAGCATCTCCCCCTGCCGCCCAGACTCCCCCACGCAATCAAGGACGGCAGTGCAAGACCTGAGTCACAGCCACGCCACCCCACTGCCCTCCAAGCAATACGGGGAGTGCTGCGGGCTCCACCGGTCCGTGCACTGTGCAGGTGCAAAGGTGAGCAGAAATGCCCCCGCCCCCAACAACAAGCCCAGCTCCCCGCCCGCAGGCGCCGGCCAGCCCAGCCAGAGCAGCACGAGGCAAAGCCCGGAGCCAGCGACACCTGTTTCCGTTGCTTTCCTAAACGCCCAGGTGTTGACGACTAGCGGCAGCGCAGCCGGACCCGCGGCCCCGGGCACAGGCAGCAGCAGCACCAGCAGAAAGAAGCGGAACGCCCGCCGCGCGCCGAGCTCCATCGCGCGCGCCGGCTACACTCATACATCCTCCGGGACGCGCGCGCCTGAGCTCGTGACTAATCACGCGGCCACAATTTCACAATCCCACCCGGAAGACGCGCCCGACCGCCAGGGAGGGGAAGGAGCAGCCAGGTCTGACGCGAATGGCCCCGCCCCCTCGCCTTTCCGGGCTCCCTCCCTCCGCTGTTACCCCCGCCTACCCGCTCCTCCCCTGGCTGCAGAGCCAACGTGCTGCTGAGCGTTGGGCTGGCGTGAGGGCTCTCGAGCCCAGCGCACTCAGTGGAGGCGGCCTGTGCCAACAGGGCAGAGCTGGGGCGGGGCTGGCCCCCACCTGTAGGGCTGAGGGGGTGGGAGGGGGCAAGTTTTTAGGTTGGCTGTTAGGATGCACTATTTCACTAGGAGGGTGGGGAAGCACTGGAATGGGTTACCGAGGGAGGTGGTGGAATCGCCTTCCTTAGAGGTTTTTAAGGTCGGGCTTGACAAAGCCCTGGCAGGGATGATTTAACTGGGAATTGGTTGTGCTTTGAGCAGGGGGTTGGACTAGATGAGCACCTGAGGTCTCTTCAAACCCTGATAGTCTATAATTCTAAGTGGGGCAATTTGTCCTAGGGCCTAACAAGAATATAGTAGTATGCAATATTGCAATTTTTTTTCTGGAAGGGGCCCGCAAAATTGCCCGAGGCCCCCTGAATCCTCTGGGCGGCCCTGCCCACTTGCACCAGGTGTGAGCTGGACCACCTGTTGTTCTGTGCCCAGGTGCCAGCTCTGACTCAACCTGGGGTGAGGCCGCCCAGGGTCGCTCACCTGAGTGCTGTAAGATAGAGCTGGAGCCATGGCACAGGAGAGGGGGAGCTGGCCTCAAGGCGATGCCTTATGTCTCAGGCATTGGGACCCATGCTCTGAGGGTAGGGCAAGGTGTGGGCAGTCACCCTAACTCAGAGCAGGCACCCTTGCCAGCCAGGAAAGCACCTGTGCCACTTGGATGACTCATGCAATGCACAGAGCTGGCCACCCCCATCTGAGATGTGAATGTGTGTTATTTCATTATGTTTCAATGATTATTATTTGTATTGCGGCACTGCTGTTGTTGCCAGCTCTCATAATATTTGATGTTTGTCTGAAAACTGCAACTCCAGGAGAATTTCAGGTGTTATTTAAAAAAAAAAAGTTTTTAGCCATCATGGTTGCAGAGAAAAGCTTGAAAAGAGGAACGCTAAAGGCTCACAAACCAGAAGGCAAATAAAAAGTTTTTTTTTTTTAATCTTATGATTTTTAAGCTAGTGGCATGATTTTGGGAGGCCTGACAATTAAACTAAAGTCTGTCAGTGATTGAGAATGAACACAATACATTAGGTGTCCAAGCTCTTGGGAAAAAAAAGTAGGCTCTTTCTATGTATGATCATAAGATTTATGCATCAGCTTCTATGTACCATTCTGCTCTTGTATGAATGTTTCTTCTAGGGCGAGTGTTTCTGTGATGGGCTTTAACTAGTTTCCGTGATTTTTCACTGTTGTGGCAAATCATTTATTGAAACTGACTTTATAAAGTTTCTCTTTTTAAAAGAAAAACAATCAGAATGTATATCATATATTTTCATAATCCTGCCAACTGTGCTAAAAACGTACTGATTAAAAAACACCTGCAACAACTAGTTTAAAAGTGTTTAACATGTTACTATAGCAGCTTGAATTATTTTAAAGCCCCAGGCTCACATGATGTTAGCACCTCAGACACAGTCAATACAAGACACTGATTGTGTTCAGAATAATTGCATACAAGCAACCAAATACTTATGAACAACAAGAAAAACCAGCTGCTGTTCTCAGAACTGGGGTGTTATAAAGGTATTGCTGAAATACTTTTCCACTCAATATCATTGATCTTTCTGGAATGCATCATGGGCCAAATTCAATGAAATTGTACCAAGAATGTATTTGGCCTCATATAGCTAGATAATTTATCAGAAAGAAGAAAGATGAGATGTCATGGTCTTACATATGGCGAGGTCAAGTTTGTAGGCATGCATAAATTGTCAGTACACCCAAGTTGGTTTAAAAAGCCTGCAGCTATATTATTATTATGACAAAATAATCCACAAACTTTGGAAGGCTGCTGTAGTCACCAAGCAACAGTATTATCCTTTATTACAAAAGTCAACAACATAATAAAGCACTTAAAATATTGGGCCTGAACACAAGAATAACTCGACTTTAGCTTTCAAGATTTCCCGTGAGTGAAACTGCAAGAAACCTTATTCAGGTAAATACCCTGTTAGCTAATTCATTTCTGATATTAAAGTTCTTATTTCTGCTATATATCTCTTTATAAGGTTTGCAGGGAAAAGATAAGGGCAAAAAAAAGTATGAGTTACTGCTAGCTTAAGGGAATAAGGAGAAAGAATTACTACCAAGAAAGTAGGCCTGTTAATAAATGAAAAGGAAGACAAAATTAACCACTATTCTAAATTGGCTATGTTACTGAACAACTTGTATAGTTCATCTTTTAACAAGATAAATAAAAAAGGAGTATGGACCATTATGAAGTAATGAAGAACTTGCCTACATAGCTTTTGTGCTGAGGAAAATACTCATCATGATGAATGCATCTGCATCATGCAAGCCTAAAGGGCAGGACATTTAAGGAACCTGCATGTTTGGTAGGACACATGACAGTGTGGCATTGGGTCATGATGCTTATTTAAATGTACATTTGGTTGGTTTTGTTTCTATGACAGTTCTTTGTAAGTGGTAGTCAAAATTTAGTAACACAAAGGATTAAGTATCAGAGGAATAGCCGTGTTAGTCTGTATCCACAAAAACAATGAGGAGTTTGGTGGTACCTTAAGACTAAGATTTATTTGAGCATAAGCTTTCATGGGCAAAAAATCCACTTCTTCAGATGCATGGAGTCAAATTATTAATCTATCTCATATGGAAGAATGTTACTATTTGTTACTTGTATTGCAGAACTCCTTTTTGCTAGGCGCCGTACAAACACATAGGATCAAATTCTGGCCTAACTAATACCAGTGTAAAACTAATAGTAAAGTCAGTAGAGTTACTCTGGATTTACATCAGTAAAACTGAAGGCAGCATTTGGTGAGCATCACTCAATGCCAACTATTGGTGCTACATCCATCTACTGTAAGTTATTTTAACACTTGATTTTAATTCTGCTTTGTAGTAAACTGTTTTAAAAAAATATTGTTGCCTTTGAAAGTTGTTTGTACCTCCACAGACATTGACTGTATTCTTATTCTGATTTCCTTTCTGGATTAATGGAACCTCACCGCAGTCTGCTACTATCTTGAGTGTTAATTGCACTCTAGAGGGCCATAGCTAAATTAGAATGCTGGTAGAGGTAGGAGATGCCACATCTAGTGAACAAAGTGATGATTCCAGAGATTGAATCCTGTTAGTAAATTATAAGAAGAGACAATATTCTAGAGAAAGACTTTCTTTTCAAAAATCCACAGTTCACTATAAGATGTGCACCAGTCAGCTCCTTGGTTGATTGGTACTGAGTGAATAATTAAAACAGGGAGAAACTCACCTCTCCTACTAAGAGCATCTCTTCTACAGTGGCCAGATTCTGCCACAAGTTACAACTGTGCAGTCTTATTTGGGACCATCTGTTCAAAAACTGCAAGTCTAGCAGGGGCGGCTCCAGGCCCCAGCACGCCAAGCGCATGCTTGGGGCGGCAAGCCGTGGGGGGGCGCTCTGCCAGCGCTGCGAGGGTGGCAGGAAGGCTTCCTCTGTCGGCTTGCCTGCGGAGGGTCTGCTGGTTCCGCGGCTTTGGAGGACTAGTGGCCCATCCGCAGGCAAACCGCTGGAGGCAGCCTGCCTGCCGTGCTTGGGGCGGCAAAATCCCTAGAGCCGCCCCTGATGTCTAGCCACACTTTGCTTGTCTAATGTTTCAGATTTTGATACTATGAAATAAAATTGATTTCTGTATTTGTAGTTTGTAACTTGTTGACATTTTTAACCTTGATTAGGCTTTATGACTTTCTGAAATGAGCACACCTATACACAGATAAAAAACATCAAACCAGAGAATATTTTCCTTGAGTGAACCAAAAGGGGTAATTATTGTTTGATTAGCATTTGTTGTTGAAATTTGTATTGCTGTACGTTTTTGCTAACACTGAAGATTTGTGATTCATAAGACATTTTTAAATTAAATCAATCTTGCTACTAATTGAATAGATTTTTTATTACCTTATTAGATTATCTTGATCTATTTAGAGTAGTTTTGTGGAAGTAGATGTCCTCCATTAGTCTGTAATAAAATCTATTGGAGGAAATCATGTTTTCCTTCCTTCCTGTTACTGTTGTAAATATTCTGTTTCATCTTTAAAAAAATAAAAAGTTGTACCAGAATCCCAGATTATGATGGCTCACTTTCTTGTTTTTGTAGCTGTTCAAAGTAATTATTGTGTCTTATATGTTCTTACAGTAATAAGTTGGCCTGTTGTGCTCCTTTGTCTCAAAAGAAGCTACAGTATGTGTAATATATATCCCATTTGTAATTGCAATACTGGTCCACTGCAGTAATAAAGTTGTCATACTGAACATGTAAGGGACCACTTTACATTGTTAGCACTGCCTTTTTTATTACAACTGTTTGTAACTTTATGTCTTCATTAATGTGATCCATTGCAGTAATAAAGTTGTTGGACATCTCCTGCAACTTACTGTTTTCTACCCCCAACCCTGAAAGTTACTTTGGCTTTGGCAGTTGAGTTTACTTTCTATTTCAATGTTCATATTGAGGTAACCAGAAACATGGCTACTATAATCATATTATTGAATAAATGTGGCAGTTTATGAGATCTGCATCCATTTTATATAACTTTGTTATGATTTGGTATCAATAATTTTAAATGTGGACTTTACTGAATTAGGAATGCATTCAACACTGAAAACAAACATACATCGGATGATATGCTCTATTAACGTTTTTGTGGACCTGGTATCCAAATGCAAAATACAACATTTAGGCCCTGATCTTGGAAATGTAAGTGTGTGGGCGGACCCCTGAGCAGAAACCCGTTGAAATCAATGGGTTCTGCCCACGTGGTTCTCTTTGCCGGATAGGGGCCTTAACAACTCTTTGTTCTTATTGCAAACTGGTGCCTTTTTGTATTTTGAAAAAAAATGCTACTTTTGAACAAGTGCTTTTTTAATTAAAAAATGCTCCTCTTAGCCCCCCAAAAAACCATTCTGTGTAGGCTATTTGATTGAGAAAAAGGCAAGCAGTGCTATTTTCTCAGGGTTCATTTCTTAAAATATATTTTTAGAGTTGTCTATTAACTAGTGAGTTTTAGCTTATTTGGAAAATGCTTTTGTAGCTGCCAAGAGATTTAGGCCCAGATTTTAGCCATGGGTTGGTGGGCTGCAAAAGAGCCAATTGCAGCTCTCTGATTCTGGAGCTGGTTGTATGTCAACCACAATATAATTTAGAGCAGCTGGAGTGTACTCTAATTGAACTCTCATTGGCTATAGCCTTCAAAGCCCATTATGGAAGCTCAGTACAGCTGGAATGCAGTATGCTATAGACGTGCCTGCTCATGCCCACAAAATAGAATGGTATAGGAAATCATAGCAAAGTGACATTTTTGTTAATTTTATAGAATTCTTTTCTGAAAACGTGTAGCAAAGAAATCAGCTATGTGGTCTACACACTATACGCCGGCTGGGGATATCTGGCAGCAGGCACCATTCTTTGCACTATCAACAGTGAATAGGGGTCAGATCAAAGTATCTAATTCAGTAGTAATTTTCCATTCTAATTATTTCCCTGTGGAAGCTATGTAGAACTCCAGAGCTATTCAGCTGTGGAGGTTACCCTGATTCTGAATGGGGAAAAAATGCATCCTTTTCTTTGGCTGCAGAATGGCAATTAGGCATTCTGTGCTGCTTCTTCCAAACCAGAGTTTCTGATTCCATCTAGACTGTGTGTGGCAAACTATATTTTAAACTGAGATGACAAACACAGAACATGGCATTCCTACTTTAAGGCTGCCACTACATCTTTAATTTACACTCTTGAACACACATATTGCCCACAAGTAAAATGATTAGAAAAAGTTTACAATGCCTGGACTAAATGGGGTAAAGTAAGGATTAAATAGCAGCTGCAGATCTGAATTCCTTGCTTTGTGAGGATTTAGTCTGAGTCTTTGAATATATTAAGCTACGTTCTGCTCAGTCACATCTGTGCAGCTTCACTGAAATCAATGGGAATTGCCTGGGTGTAACAAAGCTGAATTCTGCTCAGTATTTTTGTGTGTTTTAATACATTTAATTTCTTCTGAAGCTTTGGCAGCATTCAGACTATAAATGTAATTACTTTACACATTTGCTGATTATCTTTAATATTTATCCTATGAAATAATTTGTTAAATTAAAATCATCATAAGTCTCAGGTAGAATCTTTTCCTCATCTCTGACTTTGATTTTAGAGTGCAACAACAGTGGGAGTTATGTTGCTTCAGTTGCTTCAGACACATGAATTCAGATTGCAAATGAACAATAATGGACCTGATTCAGCAAGCCCTTACTCCTGTGGTTGGTCCCATTGGTTTCATTTAGATTATTCACAGAAATCTGTTACAGTACTCCCATCGGTAAGGATTAGCAGGATTAGGCACACCTTCTGATCACTTTTGGAATCCTAGTTGTCTGGAAATCATTTTTAGTTTCAGTCTTCCATATATCAATATTTGTACACATTTTCAGAAAATAATTCTATAAAATTAACAAAAATGTCACTTTGCCAAAGATACCTGTTTGGCATACAAAATGCCTATTTTTTCTCTTATTTTTCCAGTAACCTATTTTCTCTTTGTTTAGAAAGAAATCCTGAACCTGAATGCAGTAACTTTTTCAATTCCTTTTGAAATGTAGCATCGGTATGCTTATTAAAAGCACACTGTGATAGCTTTTTCACTTATTTTTTATTTAAAAGGGTTGTCTCTCATTCTTGATATTCCTGTTTATTTTTTTGGTTTATAATCTAAGTGTATTTTTATTATATACTTATTACCCTAATTATTGTCTGTATGTTTTACATTAACGCTTGTTTCCTCCACATAGTTTGAGTCTTCATTCTGTTACCTCAGCTTTACATCATCTTAATTTCACTAATTAAGGTGATTTACACTGGTGTAAAACTGGTGCAATGGACTGGAGAATCAGACCTTTGTTCTCTAGTTTTCATGTGTTTGGCGATTAAAAAGAGGTTTTCCTGGATATGCTTAGAGAATCTGCACACAATTGCTGAGAGTTTATTTATCAGGTTTCAGTAGCTTCATAAAAAATTTTGAATAGAAAATGCACTGCTATTTACTATTTTACTAGTTGTAGTGCTGCACACAACACAATTAACCATCTGCTATTAGAAATATGGCAAATGTTTTATTTGTGTCTGAAGGAAAATATAAACAGATTTTGCCTTGTAGAAATTGCCTTTTATATGTTTTTTTTTGAGATCATATTACAGAAAAGCCAGGAATCTATTAAACAATTTGTTTTGTTCAGCATAACAGCAGGAATATTCTGAGTCTTGATTTAAAAATGAATAATATCACGCCGGAACTGCTGAAGTTACTATACATGCCTCCTTCCAAATGACTCTTAATTTCCTGCTGGTCTGGTAGAAAAATCTATTCATTATGACTCATTTTTAACATGATCCAGCTTCAAAATAGAAACTGTGTTGTTCTTATTCTTATATAAAGGAGAACCTACCGTGATGATTACCCAAAGCAACCATTAGAAACAGGAAGATGTACAATGTGACTGACACTGGATACGGTCCATATGTTAACCTGCATTTTCCAGCCAAAGCCAATAAACACAAAGTATTTAGAATCAGTAGCTTATACTACATATTTATTATTGAGAAGGACTATATAATTCAGTCTTCACCACCCTGAATGTCCAACCACATTTTCTATGTTACACATTTTTATCATTTAAATATTTGTCATTCAAATATGGAAGAGCAGCTGTGCAGCTTGGGGCACATATGTTGGGTGATAGTGGAGATACACATCTGGTGCCTGGTTCTCATTGATTGAATTCCAGCTGGAGATTTAAATTCATATCCAGCAGTGACACCAGAAATTGAGGGGTGCATATTATTCCACAGAAATTATCCCATTGGGGTGTTTCATTGAGATGCATTTTAACAAGAATACATTGTGCAATGCTGCTTGGATTAATGCTTTCACTGAAAGATATTCATTGATAGAACATCATGAATCTGCCTTCTCTAGTCATTGCACATATTGGCAGCAATGCATCACTTGTGTGACTCTGCTCAAGTTAGAGTTACAGGTATGAATTTGATCCTGTTTAAAACACATTTTAAATTTAGGGAGAGTAAAACCTGATACTAAGGCTCAAACATTCTAAAGATACTCAAATGACAAATCCTTATAATCAGTTTGCAGCTGGCTCAGTATTTTAATACCACATCAACATATCCCTTGGAAAGGAGAACCAGCAGGTGATTATCTTAAGTTAATTGAACATACTACACTTTATAAACTTGTGAGAACCAATTACTCATTTTTATTTATTCTGAGATTTCTAAAAATCACCGATCATGGGAACAAATGTTAGAAGACACCATCACAAAAACAACATGGAGGTAAATGTCAAATCAAATGAACTCCCTCTAAAACTTCACGTCTGTTCCTCCTACAGTTACCAAAACCCAAAGCCAGTACAAATGAATATGATTTATACAGCTCTACATCGATATAACGCTGTCCTCTGGAGCCAAAAATTCTTACCACATTATAGGTGAAACCGCGTTATATCGAACTTGCTTTGATACACCGGCGTGCACAGCCCCGCCCCCCCGGAGCACTGCTTTACCGCGTTATATCCAAATTCGTGTTATATTGGGTCATGTTATATCGAGGTAGAGGTGTACTTTTCCTAGAAGGTCAATGAATTAGGGCTTTCTCCGGTCAACAGGGGGTGTGAATTTCAGACTAACGGTACATCTACACTGCAATAAAAAGCCCATGGCACAGAGTCATAGATTCTGGTCAATAGATACAGGGTCTCAGAGCCCAGGGTCCATCCAGCCTGATCCCAAATGTCTACGCTGCAGTTTTCAGCCCCACTAACTCCAGTCAGCTGACCCGAGTCAATGCAGAGGTTCTCTGAACGGCCTTGTATCAAGAACAGCTTGGGCCAGATTCTCAGTTACACTAGACTAAAGCTGAGAAATAGGTTTCATATTAAATTATTTTTCAGTGAAAAAGGCAGATTCAGCAACATCAAAATGTTTCATGAATTCATCAGGATTTCAACAAATTGTTCCAGTTAAAAAAACCCCCAAAACCTAAAACAATTTAACCCCCACAAAATTTTGTTTCAATATTTTTGAACCGCTTTTCATGTCAAAATTATGTTTAATTTGTTTTTTTAAATGTTTAAAAATACTCAAAGTGGAAACAAAATGTCTCCTTTTGGGTCAAACAAAATGTTTTTTTTTCTCTAAAATGATTATTTAAAAAATTTTCAATTAATCAAAACTTCTGAAAAAGTTCAATTTTCATTCAACATGATTTTTTTTTTTACCAATTTTTTGGATTTTCTAGTGAACCAAAAAAAATCCATTCTTCACCCAGCTCTATGATAGACCATTCTGCCAGAGTAAAAGCTGCCTTAGGCTACATCTACACTACAAGCTCGGGGTGTGATTCCTCTATTTCTGTAGAAGCTGGAGGATGAATGTTTCTGCAGGAACAGGCTATTAACAAATAGCCACAATTGTAAGCACCTTGGGACTGCCTTTTTCTTCATGTATGTACAGCACTTAATACCATGGAACTTATTCCATGACTGGGGCTGAAGTTGTATGAAATTTTCTGAATTCTGATGTTTACAACAAAAAGGGAATAATCCTTTGCAAAAATATTTGCAATTCCCTTCCTTCCCCTCCTCTCCGTCCACCCTCTGATTTTTCAACCAATTCTAACTGGAGATTTTTGGTGCTACCACAATACAAAAATAATAATAATTAAAGGGACATTTATTATTATACACATAAAATAATATACGAATAGATGTGCAGGGTTTTTCTCTCCCATATTATAGACGAGGAAAAAAAGGCAAAAGTTTTCTTTTTGGATTAGATTCCTAGCATTATTTTAGGGGTGTATATATTTTGTCATGTAATTAAGGGAAGTTATGATGGCAATTCTTTCCAAAAAGAAAAATTGTAAAATATGTTACTGTACATTTAAAAAACAGAGATCTTGCCTAAGTTACACAATATACATGGAAATCTCAGCTATATGTTCCATGAGAGTGATTCAGGAGTGAGATCTTCATGTTTAATTTGTATCATTGTTTTTAGAAGACATTTGGTAACAACAGATGCTAGGTTTTACTTTGACTCTAAAGACAGAAATTCTACTGAAGTGAGTTAGAGAATGGGTATATGGCATGCATAACAGAAGGCAAATAAAATGCAAAATCCAAATAATGGTGGGGAAAATTATACTATCTGGAAAATAACTTAGGAGTGTTTCAGTAAACTAGGAAGTTTTGTAAACAATGTAAAAATGAAAATTATTTTGATTGTGCTAGAAAAGTCATTATATTTTAAATTTTCAAGAATTGTTTTTAAAGTTTGGTATGTCCATTTTTTATCCAATTTTTTCTGTAGCAAAAAAGTTATTCCAGCAAAGGTATCTTCTGTGATAGAGTTATAACCCTAGAAATATGCAGGGACTGATTATAAGTAATACTTCTGCGTATTTCAATGAACTTGAATTCATTAACTTCACATATTTTTGTTTATTTTTGGAGTAGCAGTACAGAGTCTGTGCCAGGCTATTAAAAAGATCAAATTATGAACTCATCTACAGTACATAAGAATTGGCAAATGAAATAGCATATGTTTCAGTGTTTAACTCTCTAAAATAGGTTCCAGTAGGGGAAATAGGAGGTTGCAGCTTAATCTATGCAATAAACATAATCTTTAGAAGCTAAAAAAAAGGCAGCTAAGAGAAGTAATCAAATTCACTTGAAAATGAGATGGGACGTGGAACTTCCTTCACGTTTCACATTAGAAGATGTGTGTAGATTCTTAAGTAGAGTTTGTCATTATTTGAATTTGTGGAACATAAGGAGCAGCTGGTGCAATACACCATATACATTCAATTGTAGTGCTTCTCTGACAATTTTCAGACCAATAAGAATCTACTCAACCATGGAATTACACCATTCAGAATGATCACTGATCAACAGATGACATAGTAACAGTATGCCCAACTGAGAGACCTGCCTTTGGCCCTGCTGTCCACTACTGTTCTTGAGATTTAAAATAGGCATTGATTCCATAAACTAAAACTTAATTTAAAAGAGATTAAGGTGGGTTAAGTGTAGTGTTCTCCAATTCTAAACTAAAGAACAAGAAAATGTTGGGGGGAGGGATAGCTCAGGGGTTTGAGCATTGGCCTACTAAACCCAGGGTTGTGAGTTCAATCCCTGAGGGGGCCATTAAGGGAACAGGGGTAAAAATCTGGGGATTGGTCCTGCTTGGAGCAGGGGGTTGGACTAGATGACCTCCTGAGGTCCCTTCCAACCCTAATAGTCTATGATTCTATGAAAATAAGTTATGTGACACCTCTTAACCATTTCCTACTGCATATACAGTATATTTCCATCAACAGTGACAGACTCCACATCATCACAGGGAACTTTTCCCTCACAGTATAATGCACAGCTCTAATTACAACCTCAGCAACAATGGAACTGAAAGTATATCATACAACTGCAGTGAGTTGTATTTGAGTACAAACTGAAGGCTAGATTGTGGCTGGCTTTCATGTGACTATGTGAGCAGTGGGAAGGAGCGAGGGGGGAAGGAGAGGTATGCTCAAGGAAACTCCTTCTGAGCAGCCCCCTGTACTTACCTGAGTGCTGGTATTGCAACTGTGAGTGGCCTTTGAGCCAAGGGCAGGAAAAGACAGAGGTCAGGGCCATCTAGGGGAGCAGGCAGCAACATCTTTGGGGATGGTGCTCTCACAAACTACCCCTAGATACCAGGTCACTTGTGGAGGAATTGTGCCTCAGGGAAGTACAGTCCCATCTAAAGGTCCACCTGAGATGATGGAGCTCTGCCCCACCCCCAATGGCTAAATGCAACAGTTGGGATTTAAATAAGGACTTCAGCATCTGGCGCACAGTAATTAACATTAGTTTTCAACCCTTACCACTTTAGTGGGACTACTTGCTTGTGTGAATATCACTCCTGTAATAGTTGCAGAATTAGGTCAATGTAAATATTACTGGCATATATAGATAGATGTAGTATAACCATGGAACTTGGAAACTTTTTGCATGTATGTCTCATTCTTAAATTATAGCTGCACAGCCTCTAATGTTATCTTCCAAGTTTGGTCAGTAGGTGGCACAAAACCATATAATTTGTAGTGGGGAAGTTCTGGTTAGACTCAGTACACAGAGAAGTCTGTAATTGTCACATTTAAATAAATATATTTTACATACTTTCTGCACCAGTGTTGGTGGATAAAGAGGAAACCAATCTCTTTCAGTTCTCTGTCTTTTTTATGGGGTTGCTAGCCTGGTTCCATTTCTATAACCAGTGAGGTTTTTTTTTTTACAAGGGTAGGGCTAGACTTGTGCTCAACCTTACCCATGTTATTTGGGTTTGGAACAGCAGTCACATCAAGATACTACATTGTAATGAAGAAATGCTGATTAATCCATTATCATATTTTATATGGCCAAACTGTTCTTTTTCTAATTTGCTTTGTATACAAGTTAAATGTTCTGGATCAGATAGATGCAATATTCCTGCTCTTTTAGAGTGATCTCACATAAGGGCTAAATGCCTGTTCATCTCTTTGTGAGCAGCCTTCTGCTTTCTTAAATTTCACTATATAAATTTCATTGGTTAATTTGCTGTGTTTTAAATTGTTCATTCTATTACTCTCAGACAGTATACAACATTTATGTTTAGAAGCCAGTGCAGCTATGGTGCTTCATATGATACTGGTGTTTTATTCTGCCTGACCTTGTGTCAACTTGGACTGAGAACATTCTGTCAAATTGACTCCATTATTCCTCTATTACTTTGGTGTATTGTGCCTCTGCTGTAATTGTCAGATGGATTCCTTATTCCTTAGTGACTCTAATATATCAGGTACATTAATTATGGGAAGACTCAGTTTGTAGTACATGTTCAAGTTTCTACTGTTTGTTATTTGGTTTGTGTTGGCTTGGAACTACCTACAGATAATCCTTAAAATGTATATTATAACTCAGCAGAATTTCCTGAGTGTTATGTGCTTTCATTCACTTTAGGTTTTACTGTTATATACTAAAAGTTAAAAAAATCACTGTAAAATTCTCTTACAACATATACAAAGCAGAGTTTTGACATTCTTATTTGAGTCCTTGTTAATATGACACATTATCCTATCCAAATCTCTTCAAAGGTGTTGAGCTACTGACACAGAAGAGGGCACATTGTTACAAAATGCCATCTTTCTTGCAATATGTCAGTTATTATGATAACATCTCAAATCATGCCAGTATTTTGTGCAAAATTCTCCTGGCCCTAGCTCTGGTGTAAATTAGCTGAGAGTTTCTATGGGTTGCCCAATAAAATAATTACAAAATAATTTGTACATATGGTCAATACTAAAGGTAGGATGTCATGTAACTATTCTTGGTAGTCTTTTATACTCAGTATCACATCAAATTTCAGTTACATAATCAAAACTAGCTCATTTGGAAAACTGATTAGAAGCATGACCTATTAATCTGGGTGATTATGTTGCTAACTTTTCATGGTCTGAATCTTCTGGGTAGATTTATAATTATATATTAATTTATCATTCATTATTATTATTATTGCTATTATTTATTTATTTATACCTTGATCAGTAAGGGCCAGATTGTGACTTATTGCTAAAATCATATGTGTAACCCCATTAACACAGTGAGACCACTTGCTCTCCAGTATGAGTAAAGGGTTTGCACTCTGATCTTAAAGAAATTTCTTTTGTAGTATAGTGCTTCTTTGCATGGCTTGTAGATATACAAATGAATTAATCTTGTATAAATTGAAGCCACAAAGTAATAACTGGAGTTCTGTAGTGTTAACTGTTGATTTTATATTTGTAATTAAAAATGAAGAACCTTTTGTTCAGGAAGAACAAGAAGTTAGCTCAAAGCTTTTCTTGCTTAGTAGATGGTGAACAATTTCTGCTGATTTCTGGTTCTCTTCTGGTTTTCATTTACTACCTTGGAACCACTAGCATAAGTCTGGCCACCCATGCTGGGTAGCTCACTCTGAGCTGCAGTGTAGACATACCCTCTTGGGTTAGGGGTGGGCAGTTCTGGAGAGACCATCTGTGTATTGGATCCATGCCTTACTCTTCACTAGACTGATCAGGATGGGTGCAGAGCTCTCATGTTGGAAAGTAAGGGAGTAATGAATGCAAGGGAGTCAGCATTTGGCTCAAAGAGATGGGAGAAGGAGAGATCATCATGAAAGTCAGCAGACTTTCTATGACAGAACTTCTATAACAGCAAAATTTAGGAATGCATAATTTTGGTAGGATTGATTAGTCTAATTCCTAATGGGATTGTCTCTGCAACACAAAATCTACAATCCTAAATTGATACTAACTGGCACCTTGGTTTAAATTTAGCAAAAAGTCTAAGCATTAAATATTAATTGAGCACGCTGAGATCTAACACTCAACTTGATGATACGTTTCTGTTTGACTGTAATACATAACTTTGGAACAATCTAGCCAAACAATTCCAAAATTTCAAGACATGTTCTAGGCATCAGCAGGAAGAGCCCTGTTGATTTTGGTGCAAATTGGAATGCTGGAAAAGCCTGATCTATGGCCTGGTATTGTAGGCAGAGGAATCTCTCTACCACCCTCTGCTGCTGCCTACATATTTCAGAGTAAGCTGTTAAACTTGTTGCATGGGGGCAAAATCTACCACCTGGAATCTAACAGAAATAAGAGGGCCTTATGGGGGGGGGAATGAAGACCCGAAGAAGGAAAGCATGAGGTGTGTGTGTGTGTGTGTGTGTGTGTGTGTGTGAGAGAGAGAGAGAGAGAGAAAGAGAGAGAGAGAGAGAGAGGATTTAGCAATGGTGGTAATACAGTGATCTGGGGGGAGGATTGCATGGGGGGAAAAGCAGGGACCCCCAAAGGAATAGGGGGTGAGGAGTGGTGGTGATGACAGAAGCAGGGACCCAGAGGGTGGGAAATGGATGGGAGCAGCATGTGTTATGCTTATAAGAAGCACATAGGATCTTTTTCAGGGGAAAAGGCAATATGCTGCATTTATTGAAGAAACAACAATTAGCATATGCATTCACACACACACACACACACACACACAGAGTCCCGCTAGTCGATGTTATAGTTACCAGACCAGAGTCTGGATCAATCTAGTGGCCAGCTAGGTTGATCACGGGTAGGTAGGAGCCAGGATCTGTCAGTCATGACACGATGCTCCAGGGAAGTCTTGGCAGGACGAACTCAAAGTTTCGTGGCAAGGCACCCTGTTTATATAGTGATTTTCCTTCATTGGGACCAATGAGTTTTGCACCGTCATGCTGTAATTAATTGTTCGAGTGCTTGTTTTCTTAAATTGTCCTTTTTATTCTTTATCTTGTTCTTTCATTAAGTTTCCCAGGGAGTTACCCCATGCTGGTTTTGATCACAGCCAGGACCGGCGCTAGGGGTTTTAGCGCCCTAGGCGCACGGCAGTTTCGCCGCCCCGCGCCCTGGTCCCGCGGCTCCGGTGGAGCTGCTGCAGTCGTGCCTGTGGAGGGTCCGCTGGTCCACAGCTCCGGTGGAGCTGCCGTAGTGGTGCCTGAGGGAGGTCCACTGGAGCCGTGGGAGCAGCCAACCGTCCGCAGGCACCACTGCGGCAGCTCCACCGGAGCCGCAGACCAGCAGACCCTTTGCAGGCACGACTGCGGCAGCTCCACTGGAGTCGCCTGCCGCCCCCTCCGGCAAAATGCCGCCCACCAATAATCCTGGCGCCCTAGGCGATTGCCTGGGCCACCTAAATGGAAGCGCTGGCCCTGATCACAGCTATCTTGTCTCCACAGATAGGTGCCTGTCTCATCTTTAGAGCTGTCAATCTGCTCTCCTTTGACATTTCAATAGGGGTGTGTTGCAACCTCCTGGCGCCCTTGTGTCTGTGTTCGGTTCCTCCCTAGAACATCTAGTTCGGTGATGGTCTTCACACTTACCTCTTAACACACACATTCCTCATTCACACACAGAGCAGAACTGATTTACACAGAACATTTGAACAGGAACATCAAATTGCAATGCAAAAGAAAAACAATCATGGCATTCTTTTACTTATTTTAAAATGCTAAACCTACAACAAAGTGGTGACCCTAAAAGGTCTGTTATGCCTTGAAATCAGCCCAGACACAGATTCTGGCTGATTCATCTCTACCAATGGCCCCTTAGGCCATTTCTTTCTGGTCTTCAAAAAGGATGACTGGCAGGATATGGTCAAATTATACATCAAAACATTTAGTACATGCTATATTATTATTCTTTATCCGTCATTCTAAATACAAAATACAAACATAAAATCCTACTACTACACATGTGGCAGCAGGGACCTGGAAGTAGGGAAAGGAGAGATGGGGAAGGGAGAATTTGGCTCTGGAGGGGTGAAGAAATGGGGAAGGGTCGGAGTGGGCATATAGAGACCTGAACATGGGGAAGGGGGCAAATGGGACACCCTACCATGTGTGGGGAGGGGGACATGGAAGACCTACAGAGCCCCTGGCACAAGACAAGGTGTGCATGGACTTGTGGAGAGTCACTGAAATAGAGGGGCAAAGGAGGATGGCAGACCGAGGTGTGTGTGTGTGTGTCTGTGATGATGAATGGAAGAATGCAAGGTGCCCCTAGTGGGTGCCAAGTGGTCTGCCTCTAGAACCACCAAGTGTGTGACCCTTTCATAATAATATCCAAAAAATAGATTTGTGATGTGCTGTAACTACTTTACTAGTATATCAATATTTTGAAAATTAAAATACAGATGAGTTGAGAGTTGCATATCCTTTAGGATGCCTGCAATCCCCTATATTTATCTAATGCCTACATGTGCCATATATGAGGTCTACTATCTATTGACATCTTTGCTTTACATGACTGTGATGGGTTCTAAGAAACGTGAGCCCAGATATATCAAATGAACCAACTATGGCCCCAATCCTTCATGTGCTTAATTTTTTCACAGTGTTGCCAGCTGTCATGATTTTATCATGAGTATCAGGATAGTTGGTGGTTTTCCTGAAGCTCTGGCTCATGGAGTCATGTGATCATGAAATAATCTCTGCTTTCACTTCAAGAAAAATGTAACTTTCTAGCTCTCATGGTTGTAGAGAAAAAGCTTGAAAATGTGACTTGAGTATAACCTAAAGGTTCAAAAGCCAAACAGCAAGTAAAAACAACCCCACATCTATTATTTTTAAAGCTTTGTGATTTTTAAACTAATCTAATGATTTTTGGGCTGGCTGATTTATGAATTTGGAATGCTTGGAGTTGACAGTGTTGTTTATGAGTAGTTCTACTGAAGTCAGTGAGATTTTTTTTAGCATGTATATATGTGTTTGCAGGATTGAGACCTTGCTCTTGTGTGAAACATACAAGATGATAAAAGCAGCTAAAATTAGCAGTTTTTAATATATTTTACAAAGGTGCAATAATTCACAGTGTTTTAAGGTTTTTTTTTTAACCTTGTAAGTGTTCCTAAATATGCAACATGCCCGCATTAAGGTTATATGGATATATTAAACTGAAAAAAAATACAGTATATGATGAACCAAAAGCAAAAATGTATAAAGAGTAAGAGAAATGAGAAGTGACATCTGGTCATTTTTAGCTATGATCTGAGGTGTGGTAACTCATGGTGACTATAGTTCTAAATATTTGTACTGACCCTTGTGTTAGGGTATATAAACTCCATGCTGGCCAGGAAAGGATCAATAAGCCACTCTGGGGTCAATCAGCACCACCCTGCTACACCTACAATAGATGTGAGGCTTGGAGGGATGTGTTAAGGGGAAAAGCCCAGCTCAGTGCGCGGCTGACTGGAAAGGAGAGCAGACCTCCAGCTTGCACTTGGTAAAAGAAGCTTTACTGGGAAGGGATCAGGATCTCTTGGAGAGGCTGCTGCTTGTCATAGCCTCTCTCAGGGAAGCTAGACTGGACATGAAAGTACTGTTAGCTAACTGTGCCTTGCTTGTTGCTTCTGGGTAAGACTAGCATGTGGTGCCCTACCTGAAGACTTGCATGTGGTGCCTATGTACAGTGTTGAGTACAATGGGGCCCTGACCTTGTTGGCTTCTAGGTACTAGTGCAATATCATGGCTGAAAAATAACATAGAAAGTCCAAATATGCCTTATGCGACAGATAAACAGTAGTGAATGAAGTATGCAACTGTTTAGGCCTCTGAACTTAGGGTATTTGCAACTTTTCCATGGGTGGCTGATGGAGCCCCCCTTTGGGGAGACTAGCCCCCGGCTTTGCTCCTTCTGCCAATTACCTCCACCCCATGGCCAGAGCCCCGAGATCCCCTGCTCCCCCACAGCCAGAGCAACAAGCCCTCCCCCTGCCCAGAGGAGCCCTGAGCGCCTCCCCTTTGGCTAGTAGAGCTCCAGACTGGTCAAAGCCCTGAGTCCCCTTCCCCAACTTTCTGGAGGAGCCACAAGCCCTCCCCACCTGTCCAGAGGAGTCTCAAGCCCTGCCACTTGCCTGGATGAGCCCTGAGCTAGCTGCAGCCACGCCTCCCTTCCCCAGATCCCACACCACCTGGGAAAAGCCACAGCATCTTTTCCTGAAGACGAACCTGAGCTTTTGACATGCCCTGTGCAGGTTCCAGGGCGGCTGAGGAGGTGGTATCTGCTACTCAGCTTCCTGGATTCATCTGTAATCTCTCTGGAGTCCAGGGAATTACTGAGATCCTGGGAAGCTGAATAGCCCATACTGCCTCCTCAGGCACTCCAGAACCTGCATGGGGCATAATAAAGCAAAAACTTCCTCCGCCAAACCCACAATCAGCCGTTTGGCAGCAGTGGAGGCAGAGTCTCTCCTGGCCTATTATACCTGCAGCCCATAAACTTTTCCCTTCCTGCAAGTCCTAATAAAATAACCTTTTCCTTAGCCATGTGTCTGAGTTGTTATGGGGACCTACCAGGGTCTAGCTGTGGAAGCACCAACAGTGCTTGCCTTCAGGTTGCGGTACATGTGACACACTGTGGTACCTTATGGGTTTGTGGTACTCTAGCAATGAGGAGCCCCTGTAATGTCAGGCCCTCTCTGAGCCACGAGATTACTGTTTTCTAGAAACTCTTGAAATTCAAATCACCTCAAAGGTGGAAGGACACAGTGCTATGCCTTTCTTCCACACTGATGAGCATACTGTTACCTAGTACACTGTGGAGCTCTCTGAGATGACTGCAGGCCTCTGTCTTAATGGCACAATTTAGCCCCAAATTAGGAAGTGGTAAACCCCACCTCCTAAGGGCAATAATGAGTCAGATTTTCAAAAGAGTTCAGCAAACTGGGAGGCAGGTTCATTTAAAATCCGGCCATAAGTGTCTCAGTCAGATGCTGAGATTTTGCCTGAAGACTGGAGTAATGACTTCAGGTTTGGCCTACAGACATTACCCATCCAGATCACTGTCTAGCCTTTCTTATGTAATTTAGCTGTCACTCATTCCTGTAGTAAAAATTTATAGGTGATAAGGCCATCTTTTTGGAAAGGTTTTAACAGATTAAATTGCATGTCGCTGAGCACTATGGACAGAACAGATAAGATCCAGAGAAAGATAAGGGCAGTAGAATTGAGAAGTTAGCACAACTACTAGAGATGATGTTTCGATTATTTCACTACAAACTCAACAGGAGCTTCCGGTCTCTTTTTTGTGTGCAGTCTAGCTATGGATGCCTCAGAATTGCCTAAAACATAAAGATGAGACCACTGTGCTTAATAATGGTGTTAACACTGTGCCTGAAGATTTGTTCCTTCCCTGTACCTCACATAAATACTGCTTGGTCTTCATCTGTGCAAAATGTAGAGGTGAACTTTAATTGAGGGCTTTTCTTTGGGGATCACATGCCTTCTGGGGACACACAATTCCTATTATCAGCTTAAAAATATAGCAAGTTTGAGAGTGTTGTTACATAGAGATACTGAAATGTTAATTCATGCTTTTGTGACACCCAAGCTGGATTGCTATAATTCCCTGCTTGCTCTCCTTTCACAAAACATAACTTATACAATAATTCAACCACTGAGATTTTAAACATGCACAATAGCTGGGCATGATATGTCTTTGTTCTGAGATTTCAGCCCTGGCTGCCATTTAGGTACTGGATCGATTTTTAAGATCCTGGTGATTGTATTTTAAAACACCGCATGTATCCAAATGAGTTTTTGCTTCCCTATTGTCCAGGCCCAATTTTACTCAAGTGTAAAAACGTTGGGCTTCCATTTGTTTAGAGCTATGATTATAAATCACAGTGTCCCATAGCTTTTTTTCATGCAGCTATGAAATACACTTTGCCAGCAGAGATACAGAATGTCAGTCCTATCATTGACTTGAGGTCAAGACTAAAGTAGGTTGTTTAACTTTGCTTTCTCTCAACCCCAGCTCTTTGCTTCTGTCAGGACACATTTAATGAAATGTTCTAAGTTTTTTTTTTTAACCTTTTCAGTATTATAGCATCCCAATACTTCAAAAGAGACTTTCGATGCTAGCAATAAGGCTATGTGAACTCTTTACTTGGCATCCCAGGGTATCTAAGAGTCCCGGGGTAATAAGACTACATGGTATACAAATGGACATTTTAAAGAAAGCCAAATATTATATACCAGTTCCTTAATATGTCAAAGGTGTGTTGGAGGAAATTGTGTCCAATTTTCATGTGCAGTTGCATATTATTAAGGAAGCTTACAGTGATTTAGGGGAATTTGTAAGTTGTGCTCCCATGCAGTGCTGGGTGCAGTCTGATTCTCACTGTGCAAATGGTGCACTCTGTGTCAATCCCTGTATAATTTTCAGTGCAATTGTAAGTGGATATCTGCTAAGTTAAAACACTCTTTCATGATTACAACTGAAGACCCGATTCAGTCCCAGGTTTTTGTGGCAGTCTCTTTCCCCATTCCTTTTTGGTTTCAATATTCATTGCTACATTTCTTGATTCAACACTTTGCAAATTAATGGAGATACTTGTGGATGCATTGCTTAGTAACCTGAGGTACTTAGTGTATCACCATAATGGTAACCCATAGTAGTTTTATTTCAGAATGGTATCTCGAAAATCTGTTGTTCTAATAGGTTTTGAAAATATGAAATCCAAGTGCATGTGACATGCACTTGCAATAGCTTTTAGCCTGATTAAGAACACTATATTTCTTTGTTGCTGTTCTCTGCCATTTTACTTTGGATATACAGCTGTTGGCATTTGACAACACTTGATGTTCAGTTAAACATATATAATGACTTATTCCAGGCAGAGATTATGCCATGTATCTGTCATTTAATCCACTTTCTAGTTATTTCTGGGCAGTTGCAATTCTGGAGTTTTATTTGCAATAAAGGGAAATTGTCATTCTGTCATTTGACTTCAGTTCCTGTGTTTGATGTATGATAGAAGGTAAACACAGGTATATACACAGGTACAGGTTTAATACTGTTGTTAATTGAGCTGAAGCAACATGCTACTTGTGCATTCTAAATATTAGTACTAGCAGTGCTGGGCATCTCAAAACTGCAGATTGGTCTTAAGGGAGCCTACCAATATATCCCTTCCCCAATGTCTCACGAGTGTAGTAAAGGCTAAGAAACCTAGTTCTGTAGACCTCTTCTCATAAAAAATCATTGTCACCATTAGCTTTTTCCACTTTCTTCAACATCTCACTGCTCCTTGTCCTCTTATCTGCACTTGTGTTAAGAAAGTCTGTGTTTCTAAGGTTTTTAGTGACTTGTTGTGATTTGGAGGCACTTTATCATCAACAGTCCTATTGGATTTCTTCCATAAAGAGCTTAATGTTTTTTTCTTGCATAGTGTGATCCTGAATGCAAAGGTAGGTTGGATTATCTTCTTGGTTCTTCTTCTTCTTCTTCTCTTTTTTGTATTGTCAATACATATCCAGAGTTCTTCGGCTTTGTTCTCTACTGCATTGGATCTATGGTCTGATATATAAGGTGTTACAACTAGCTCCACTAATGTAGAGCCCAGTACACTGCCCCCTTTATATTTAGACTCCGCTAGATCTGCTTAGACCATCTCTATTAATGTGTAAGGGAGTCTATCAATGTAACTTACATACCAAGGAAGGGGCAGAAGGTGTAAGTTAAGAAGCCCCATGTTATTTTTAGTTTACACCTTTCCACAGCTCATGATATGGAAGTGACACCAATGCAGACTCTCTTATGCTTTGATGAACATAGGGCAGATGCTTCCAAAGGAAGAAGAAAATAGTGTCCCACTTTAGTCGGCAAGATTTAGTATGAGTCTGGATGAAACAGGTGCTGATCACTAGACAAATAGAATTTCTTGTAATTTTAAAGCTATGATTTTAGGGGAAAAGAAGGATATCTTGTTTCCCTGACTATGATGACATTGCTCCAGAGGAAGTCTTTTATGTGGTGTGACAATAGAGTGGCTTTTTTGCCATCTCCATTCCATTCTTCTGCCTATCTGATGTAGCTCATGGACTCTCAAGATCTCTATGATTTCTAATGTGATGGAAGCAGAAGGCTTGGGGTCAAGGTGTCAGTGTATGTGGTGATAAGTGTTACAGTCCTGAGCCAGCTTGTCAGCAATGAAGGCTTGTAGCTGGAGAATTTGCTGTTTCAGGGTATGCTGAAAGCTAGATGGATTCAAAAGTCTCTGCATGTGAACCAGCCTTTTCTACTTTTTGGGATAGAGGGAAGGCCATGATCACTTAGATAAGGTAAAGGCTGGATCAGAGGAGTGAAGCATATGTTACATTCCTAATGTCCACTCCTAAGCTAAAGTTAGGATGCAGCATGGAGCCACAGGTTTGGTTGGACACAGTGTTAGTCCTTGTAAAAGTTCAATGGCTTCCATGTGAGATGGAAGATGAGGTGCTCTGATTTCTCTGGCATTGTGAACATGGATGTTGAAATTTCCAAGAACGATAAACTTGCAGGATTCTATCAGCATGCTGAGCAACAGATTTGTTCATTTGTCCAAGTCTTTGTGGTCTTTGATGAGATTCCTGTAGACCAATAGGAGTCCTATATTCTTTCTGTTCTTCATCTCACAGAACATGCAGATTTGTTCAAATCACTTCCTTCTGGGATAAGACACCTTTTTGCACTGGAGATAAGAGAGGAATAGGATTTATATCTATTTCCCTTTTTTTAATTTTTTACTAGTTCTTGGATTCTTCTTAGTCTGTATTGTATGGAATAGCCTCTGGAGATCAGGTCTAAAATAGCATTGGAAATTGCAGAAATCTAGTATAATCAAAGTCTGACCATAAGTGGTGTTGGTTTTATTATTGGCTGACTTTGAATTCTTCAGCATGAACTTACCTGAAATTATTATGTTGCACCACTCTATTGTCCTGGGAGTGGACTTTTATAGTAGCATAGACAATACATATGGCTATCAGTATGGTGATGACTTCTCTTCCATCTTATGACAAATCAGTGATGACTTAGGTTCCTCTCATTTTCCTGGACACATTTCAGCAAGACCTAGAATTATTTCTTAATTGCTACTGTCACGCTGTCTGGAGTGGCTCGTGACCATAAACGTCAACCTCACAGCAGACTGTTAAGAAACAGGGAAAAAACCCCAAACTGGGTTGTATGTTCTGTAATTAGATTTCACCAACACAGTAACAAGTGTGAACTCCTAAAGCACTATGATAGTCTTGCAAGGGAGTCACTGAAAATCTCGTGGGATATTCCAGTCTATCTTGCCACTCAGGCAAGCTTGAATTTGTGATAGATGGTTGCTTTATGCCAAAAATCACAATATTCAGGTTACTTCCAATCCCAAAGGACCTGTCTCCTACCCCAGGTCACTTGTACTTAAATCTCAAACCAAAGACAATGCTTGTAGCCAATCCTGTAACAACTAATTTGTATTAACTAGGAACAAGAAATGAATTATTTACAAGGTTAAAGCAGATAAGCATATGCACATAAATTAGTTAGTTAGGTTTCAAAAGGTATTAGAAACTTCTGTAGTAAGCAGACTGTATATCCTTTAGAGCTAACCTAGGCAAAACAGCTGGGGACTCTTTGCTTATGCTTGGAAATCCTCACCCCTCAGAGTTCAAACAGCCTGGGAATAATTTCTCCTTAGCAGGCATTTTTAGTTCCTTTCTTCAGCATTCAACCTGTGATGGGACAAGGGTTTAGGCTATTACTCTTTTCAGGGCTATGAGGAAAGCAATCAACAAAGTATTTTGTCCACAAAGGCTTGTTGGATATCTGTAGACCTTCTCTTGTTGTGTTGGACTAGTATTTTATAATTGGAAATGCTCCCCCTGCCCTCCACTGTGGGGAATTACAGTCTTAGCAAACGTTTATAATTACAGAGCAAACATTTAAACCTTACCTTATAACATTGGATACAGATATTATAAGTAGATGAATACATGCAGCATCCTAGAAGCATTCAAGCCTAAACACAGTCTTTTAACTCTAATATCTATTTTAACTGTACTAACACACAGACTGGTTTCCAGCTATGCATTTTTCACGGTTCAGTGAGGCCTGGGGGCCCTGTCATGTGCTGGCCTCTGGTCTGCCAGCATCACAACTGCTCTAGGGAAAGTAATTTATTCTCTGATGAAACCTGAGAATTCAGTGCAGACCCACAGCAGGGCCACCCAGAGGATTCAGGGGGAGTGGGGTCTTCAGTGGCGGGCCCCCCCCCCCACCGAATTGTCACCGAAGACCCAGCACTTTGGCGGTGGGTCCTGGGGTGGAAGGACCCCCTGCCATGGGTCTTCAGGGCACTTCGGTGGCGGGTTCCAGAGTGGAATGACCCCCCGCCGCCGAAGACCCAGAGCTGAAGAAGCTCTGGGGCCCCCGGAGCAAGTGAAGGACCCTGCTCCAGGGCCCCTGAAAAGCTGTCATGGGAGCCCCTTTGGGGCCCGGGGCAAATTGCACCACTTGCCCCCCCCACCAGGTGGCCCTAACCCACAGCTGGGTCCTGGGAAAGGCAGGACTATGATTGGGTTAAAAAGCTCTAGGGGGAAGACCAGGGTTCTCTGTGGGGTCGTGCAGTTAATAAATGAGGCCATGAAACAAGAAGCACCAATTAGCCTCCCTGAATGCTGGCCTGAAGCAAATAAATAGAAGTGCCAGCTAACTGCAAAGGGCTAGGAATGGCTGACTCCATCATTGATAGGGCTGTCAGGAAAATATTTCTATTTTCCGCAAAATATGTTGAGGCTTCAGAAATGGCTTTGTTCTGATGCAGAATGAAAATGAGATCTTTGGAAATATTTCAAAAGTGGTCCACCCTGGAATAACCGCTAGCGTGGCACTTGCCTGTCACTTGCCTAGGATGTGGGAGACCCGAGTTCAAGTCACTGTTCTGACTAGACTCTGAGGAGAAATTTAAAAGACTGGGACAATTCAGCTTGGGAAAGAGACAACTAAGGTCTAAAAATCATGAATCATGTGGCAAAAGTGAATACGGAAGTATTATTCATCCCCATTCAAATTAATGGGCAACAGGTTTAAAACAAGCATAAGGAAGTAGTTCTTCACACAATGCACAGTCAATCTGTGGAACTTGTTGCCAGGGATGTTGCGAAGGGAAAAAGTAGAACTGTCTTAAAAAAAATTAGATAAGTTCATGGAGGATAGGTCCATCAATGGCTATTAGCCAAGATGTTCAGAGATGCAACCCTATGCTTTGGCTGTCCCTAAACCTCTGACCGCCAGAACCTGGGACTGGATGATAAGGGGTGGATCACTGGATAAATTGTCCTCTTACATTTGCTTTCTCTGAAACATCTGGCACTAGCCACTGTTAGAAGACAGGATACTGGACTAGATGGACCATTGGTCTTGATTTTTGACAAGTTTAATCAAATATTCTAACTTCAGTGTAAGCCTGCTTTGTTTAAAGACTGTTTTGAGACCTTTTTACTAGCTTTTTTAAAGGCTTGACTTTTTCTATGCTCTGAAGAGGAAAGGGATCCAAAGCCTCTGCATCCCAGGAGCCTGGAAACATTTTATTATCTCCTTGATCAGAGGAAAAGATTTTTAAAGAACTTTTTTTGCAGCCTATTTTAAGGCTTTCATGCCTCCTTGTTCTGAAGTGGAAAAGGTCCCAGAAAATGTATTTTAGTGTAATGGGAGTTTTCCACTCCCCCTCCCCCGCTCCCACCATCGTCCTACCCCAAAGAGGTGGAAAGAAGAAGAGACAAAGTTTTACCTGAGTGAGAGGATGGAGTTTCCTTCTTCCCTGAGCACTGTTGGGAAACCACCCTGTGATACCAATCAACCCACCCATCCACCTTTGTGTTATGGTCTTCGTCTTTCCTTCTGAGCAGAACCCAGTATGCCTCCAGCTAAGCTTCCCCCAGTTCTCCTAGTTGTAATTAACATGTAAGTACTGCAGATTCTGCTTACTGGCAACTCCTGAGTGGACAGCAAAATGTTGTCATTACCTGACAGTTGCCAATAAGTGGAAAGCAGGTTTTGGGGTTGCAGCCAGGAGGACATGCTGATCCTGGACCCTAGGGTAGGCTGCAGCCCCAAGCAGGGCAACAGCCACAAGGGAGGCTGCTGCCCAAGTGTTGGGGCTTTCAACAAGGACAGTGGGCACTGGGGGTCTGTGGTGCTGCATAGTACCTCTCTCTAGGCTGTGTCCTGCCCTGGCACTGTTGGCTTGGGCTGGGCATGTCCCAGCGGCCTGCACCCTTTGGAAGGTGTGGCCACAGATAGGTTTGCAAGGCTGCAGACAGGGAAAGAGGTGCTGGAACATACTAAGCTGGGCCCCAATGCCATGGCAAAGTACAGCCTCAAGGGTGCAGGGAGAGGTTCCGTGCAGCCTGAGCACTTTCTTCACTTGCTGCAGTCCTGCAAACCTGCCTGTGGCTGCTGCTCAACACATCCCAGAGCTTCCTTCTTGGTTGTAGCCCTGCATACCTGCCTTTGGCTGGGGTTTTCAATAAAAAAGTTGTGAATATCCAGACCAATTACAATTAAAATCAATAGGACATTATAGGTTCCAGGCAAAATGTTTCTGTTAACCAAAAGTTATTATCCAGCATCTACAGTAATTCTTTACCAGGCTAACTGAACATTGCAACAGCAGTTTTGGTGCAATTCATTAAACAAGGAACCCTGTGAATTTATTAAATCCATGTCACGTAAAAGAAACTGAGATTGTGAGTCTGTCTCCTCTGAGTTATGCTGGTGTAAATCATCTATGTAAAAACTGGTTTGTGTGAAGTAAGCCCTCAATATCTTCCTAAGTGAGTCAGAGCCCAGTCCTGAGTGTGGTGCTTCCTGCAATGTGCTATGCCCCCTCAACTCCCATTGACCTTGATGGGAGTTAAAAACAATCACCACCTCACAGGATTTTGGACCCTAAATTTGTGGGAGTGGGTGGATGAGGTTCTGTGGCCTGAAATGTGCAGGAGGTTAGACTAGATGATTATGATGGACCCTTCTGACCTTAAAGTCTATGAGTCTATTAAAAGAAAACATTTTACCACTGAAGAGACTAACAACAAAACTAAAAGGAATAAGCACACTATATCATTAGCAGCACAAGAGTAGCTACAAGACACAGATCCACAGGGGTAAATACAGCAAAGGCCTTAGCTTTCACCACCAACTTTCAAAACCAAAATCAAATTATCCATAAAATTCCATGAAAACAAATGTCAAACTAATCCACACATGTAGCTCGGATTATCTGTTTGAAGAACACTAATGAACAGAACTGTGTTTATATGGACAATTAGCAAATAAAGAATGTTCCCAATAATTAAGGGTTGGGGGTCTTAATGTACTCCTGGAACTAAACTTCTTAAGTAACTTTCTAATTTCCAGATCACTGAATCCTTGAAAAGTTAATTTGTTATCTGAAAATACAGGAGGTTTATCATAACAATGGCAGTTCAAAGCCTCCCAAGAGCCTTCAAAGTGTAATATGGGATACAAATGCATGAAAGTCAACAATGCATGAAAGACTACTCAGTTGCTTTTAAGATTTTCATCAAACCCATCACAGCAGTTGACACTTACCACAGAAGCTTCCCAACTGATTTAAAATGGTAAAACTTTGCTAATGCTATCTTTGTCTTACTGCCTGGAAGCTTACAGAGAAAGATAGCAACTAAACTGTGCAACAGTTTTATATCCTCACATGTTTAAAACTGACTAAAAATAAGCATATCAATTATAACTTTAGTTCCTAGAAATTTTACTTCTAACATATGATTTAAAAAAAATACTATCTTCATCTGGATCACTCAAAGAATGTGTATGTTTTTCTATATGTATTAGTCAAATATGAGTATACTAAATAAACAATCACGTGTTCCCAAGGTTCTTCTTTTGGGGGTAATAAAGATACAATGGACTTTAAATATTCCAAGACCAAGAACATTTTTAGAAGGCTTTCAGCACTTATGCAGACTCCAGACTTCCGTACAAAGAAAAATGCCTCAGTAGTCAATGTGTCTGCTTTAATTTCTCAGTAAATTGTGGCATACATTGACCAGTAAATGCTACAAAATTGCAGATTAGTTTTAATATGTGCTTTTTTTGGCTTAATTAGAAATTAACTATTAATATGGAAGTGCAATTTGTAAGGAGAGACTTTGGCAAACCAGTAAAGTGCTTGAAACCACTATGGCTTATTGTTAAAGGCGGCCTGGTCAGCAAGCTGTAAATTGGCCATTCAGCAATCTTAGCTTGACCAAGGCAGGAAGGGAAGGGGTTTGGGGTGCCACAGAAAGGGCAGCTTGACACCGCATCCTTCCTGATAAGAATTGTGTTGAAGTTGCTGATACATTTTAGAAGAGCAGGATGTGCATCAGGAATGTCTATTGGGGTCTCAAGGCTGCAGCCTCTGGAAAATCCCCCCTCATTCTTCTCTTCTGCAGACTAAACAATCCCAGTACCTTTAGCATCTCCTCATAAGTCATGTGCTCCAGCTTCCTAATCATTTTTGTTGCCCTCCACTGGAATCTTCCCAATTTTTCCATATCCTTCTTGTAGTGTGGGGCCCAAAACTGGACACAGTACTCCAGATGAGGACTCACCAATGCCAAATAGAGGGGAATGATCATGTCCTTTAATCTGCTGGCAATGCTCCTACTTATACAGCCCAAAATGCCATTAGCCTTCTTGGCAACAAGGGCTCACTGTTGACTCATATCCAGCTTCTCTTCCACTGGAACCCCTAGGTCCTTTTCTGCAGAACTTTTGCCTAGCTATTCAGTCCCTAGTCTATAGCAGTGCATGAGATTCTTCCATCCTAAGTGCAGGACTCTGCACTTGTCCTTATTGAACCTCATCAGATTTCTTTTGGCCCAATCCTCCAATTTGCCTAGGTCCCTCTGTATCCTATCTCTACCCACCGGCGTATCTGCCACTCCTCTCAGTTTACTGTCATCTGCAAACTTGCTGAGGGTGCAATCCATGCCATTCTCCAGATCATTAATGAAGATATTGAACAAAACGGGTCCCAGGACCAACCCTTGGGGCACTCTGCTTGATACTGGCTCCCAACTAAACATGGAGCCACTGATCACTACCGACAATTGAGCCAGCTTTCTATCCACCTTATAGTCCATTCATCCAGCTCATACTTCTATAACTTTCTGGCAAGAATACTGTGGGAGACCATACCAAAAGCTTTGCTAAAGTCAAGGAATAACATGTCCACTGCTTTCCCCTCATCCACAGACCCAGTTTTCTCCTCATAGAAGGCAATTAGGTTAGTCAGGCATGACTAGTCCTTGGTGAATCCATGCTGACTGCTCCTGATCATTTCCCTCTCCTCTAAGTGTTTCAGAGTTGATTCCTTGAGGACCTGCTCCATGATTTTTCCAGGGACTATGGTGAGGCTGACTGGCTTGTAGTTCCCCAGATCCTCCTCCTTCCCTTTTTTAAAGACGGGCACTACATTCACCTTTTTCCAGTCATCCGGGACCTCCCCTGATTGCCATGAGTTTTCAAAGATAATGGCCAATGGCTCTGCAATCACATCGGCCAACTCCTTTAGCACACTCGGATGCAGTGCATCCGGCCCCATGGACTTGTGCTCATCCAGTTTTTCTAAATACTCCCAAACCACTTCTTTCTCCACAGAGGGCTGGTCACCTCCTCCCCATGCTGTGCTGCCTAGTGCAGCAGTCTGGGAGCTGACCTTGTTTGTGAAGACAGAGGCAAAAAAAGCATTGAATACATTAGCTTTTTCCACATCCTCTGTCACTAGATTGCCTCCCTCATTCAGTAAGGAGCACACACTTTCCTTGACTTTCTTCTTGTTGCTAACATACTAGAAGAAACTCTTCTTGTTACTCTTAACATCTCTTGCTAGCTGCAATTCCAAGTGTGATTTGATCATTCCTGCATGCCTGAGCAATATTTTTATACTCCTTCTTGGTCATTTGTCCAATCTTCCGCTTCTTGTAAGCTTCTTTTTTGTGTTTAAGATCAGCAAGGATTTCACTTTTAAGCCAAGCTGGTCACCTGCAATATTTACTATTCTTTCTACACATTGGGATGTTTTTTTTCCTGCAACCTCAATAAGGATTCTTTAAAATACAGCCAGCTCTCCTGGACTCCTTTCCCTTTCATTGTATTCTCCCAGGAGATCCTCCCCATCAATTCCCTGAGGGAGTCAAAGTCTGCTTTTCTGAAGTCCAGGGTCCATATTCTGCGGCTGTCCTTTCTTCTTTGTGTCAGGATCCTGAACTTGACCATCTTATTGTCACTGCTTCCTAGGTTCCCATCCACTTTTGCTTCCTCTACTAATTCTTTGTTTGTGAGCAGCAGGTCAAGAAGACCTCTGCCCCTAGTTGGTTCCTCTAGCACTTGCACCAGGGAATGGTCCCCTACACTTTCCAAAAACTTCCTGGAGTGTCTGTGCACTGCCGTATTGCTTTCCCAGCAGATATTGCAGTGATTGAAGTCCTCCATGAGAACCAAGGCCTGTGATCTAGTAACTTCTGTTAGTTGCCAGAAGAAAGCCTTGTCTTCCTCATCCCTCTGGTCTGTTGGTCTACAGCAGACTCCCACCACGACATCACCTTTGTTGCTTACACTTCTAAACTTAATCCAGCAAAGAATTCTGTGGCACCTTATAGACTAACAGGCATTTTGGAGCATGAGCTTTCATGGGTGAATACCCACTTCGTCAGATGCATGTAGTGGAAATTTCCAGGGGCAGGTATACATATGCAGGCGAGCTAGAGATAATGAGGTTAGTTCAATCAGGGAGGATGAGGCCCTGTTCTAGCAGTTGAGGTGTGAAAACCAAGGGAGGAGAAACTGGTTTTGTAGTTGGCAAGCCATTCACAGTCTTTGTTTAATCCTGAGCTGATGGTGTCAAATTTGCAGATGAACTGAAGCTCAGGAGTTTCTCTTTGAAGTCTGGTCCTGAAGTTTTTTTGCTGCAAGATGGCCACCTTAAGGTCTGCTATAGTGTGGCCAGGGAGGTTGACCTACCGACCGCTATGCCTACCTTCATGCCTCCAGCTTCCATCCCGGACACATCAGACGATCCATTGTCTACAGCCAAGCACTGAGGTACAACCGCATCTGCTCTAACCCCTCAGACAGAGACCAACACCTACAAAATCTTCACGAAGCATTCTCAAAACTACAATACCCGCACGAGAAAATAAGGAAACAGATCAACAGAGCCAGATGTGTACCCAGAAGCCTCCTACTGCAAGACAAATCCAAGAAAGAAACCAGCAGGACTCCACTGGCCATCCCATACAGTACTCAGCTAAAACCCCTCCAACGCATCATCAGGGATCTACAACCCATCCTGGACAATGATCCCACACTTTCACAGGCCTTGAGTGGCGGGTCAGTCCTTGCCCACAGGCAACCTGCCAACCTGAAACTTATTCTCACCAGTAACTACACTCCACACCATAGTAACTCTAGCTCAGGAACCAATCCATGCAACAAACCTCGATGCCAACTCTGCCCACATATCTACACCAGCGACACCATCACAGGACCTAACCAGATCAGCCACACCATCACCGGTTCATTCATCTGCACGTCCACCAATGTAATATACGCCGTCATATGCCAGCAATGCCCCTCTGCTATGTACGTCGGCCAAACTGGACAGTCTCTACGGAAAAGGATAAACTGACACAAATCAGATATTAGGAATGGCAATATACAAAAACCTGTAGGAGAACACTTCAACCTCCCTGGCCACACTATAGCACACCTGAAGGTGGCCATCCTGCAGCAAAAAAACTTCAGGACCAGACTTCAAAGAGAAACTGCTGAACTTCAGTTCATCTGCAAATTTGACACCATCAGCTCAGGATTAAACAAAGACTGTGAATGGCTTGCCAACTACAAAACCAGTTTCTCCTCCCTTGGTTTTCACACCTCAACTGCTAGAACAGGGCCTCATCCTCTCTAATTGAACTAACCTCATCATCTCTAGCTTGCCTGCATATATATACCTGCCCCTGGAAATTTCCACTACATGCATCTAACAAAGTGGGTATTCACCCACGAAAGCTCATGCTTCAAAACGTCTGTTAGTCTATAAGGTGCCACAGGATTCTTTGCTGCTTTTACAGATCCAGACTAACATGGCTACCCCTCTGAAACTTAATCCAGAGACTCTCAGGTTTTTCTGCAGTTTCATACCGGAGCTCTGCGCAGTCTGACTGCTCTTACATACAATGCAACTTCCCTACCTTTTCTGCCCTGCCTGTCCTTCCTGAACAGTTTATATCTATCCATGACAGTACTCCAGTCATGTGAGTTATCCCACCAAGTCTCTGTTATTCCAGTCACATCATAACTCCTTGACTGTGCCAGGACTTCCAGTTCTCCCTGATTGTTTTCCAGGCTTCTTGCATTTGTGTATAGGCGCTTAAGATAACTCGCTGATCATCCTGCTTTCTCAGCTTGAGGCAGGGGTCCTACCCTCTTGCGCTCTCCTGCTCATGCTTCCTCCCAGTATCCCATTTCCCCACTTCAGTGCTTTGGTCTCCTTCCCCCGGTGAACCTAGTTTAAAGCCCTCCTGTCATAAACAGATAGTTAAGGGTTAATGTCTCTTTTACCTGTAAAGGGTTAACAAACAGGGAACCAAACACTTGACCAGGGGACCAATCAGGAGACAAGATACTTTCAAATCTCGGTGGAGGGAAGCCTTTGTTTGTGTTTTTGGGTTTGCCTTTGGCTTTGTTCTCTCTGGGTCCTGGAAGGGATTAGACGTGCAACCAGGTTTCTTGCCAATCTCCCTGCTACAGTCTCTTATATATTCAGAATAGTGAGTATTTTAGTAAGAAAGGCTGTTATAGTCTTTTGATTGTTTTTCTGTATTTGCAAATGTGTATTTGGCTGGAAGTATTTTAAATTGTATTTCTGCTGGAGGAGGCTTTTTCTCCAGTGTCTATAAGCTGACAGACCCTGTAACTTTTACCATCTAAATTGCAGAGATAACTTTTACCTTTTTCTTTCTTTTTTTATTAAAAGTTTTTCTTTTAAGACCTGTCTGATTTTTTCCCCTTGTTGAGACTCCAGGGAATTGAGTCTGTACTTAACAGGGAAGGGGAAGGGAGGGGAGAAGGAGGAATCCCTTCGTTTTAGATTCATGGAGCTTGAATCTGTATTGCCTCTGGGTGAGGGAGAAAAGGGTGGGGGGAAGGGACATTCCTCCCTGTTTTAAGATTCAAGGAGTTTGAATCATGGTAATCTTCCAGGGAACCCAGGGAGGGAAATCCTAGGAGAGGCAACGGTGAGGAAAGGGGTTTACTTTCCTTGTGTTAAGATCCAGGGGGTCTGGGCCTTGGGGGTCCCCAGGGAAGGTTTTGGGGGGACCAGAGTGTATCAGGCACTGGAATTCCTGATTGGTGGCAGCTTATCAGATCTAAGCAGGTAATTAAGCTTAGAGGAATTCATGCTGGTACCCCAACTTTTGGACTCTAAGGTTCAGATTGGGGAAAGATACTATGACATGGTAGGCAGTGGTGGGATAAAGTATAGGACCCAAAAAACCAGTAGGATTATTATTTTTCTTCTTTTCCTCTGCTAGCTGTTTGTAAGCTGGGGAGGGGGTTTAAAACTACAGCCAGAGAATTTTTTTTCTTTTCTCCTTTCTAGTTGTGCAGAGAGATTGCCTAAGGCAAGGCCATTAAGTTTAACAAGGGTCTTTTGTTAAACAATAGAACTCCAGCTGTGAGTCAGCTACACCAGCAGAACACATTTGCATATCAAAGAGTTTTCTTTTGTTTTAATTTAAATGTGAAAGATTAGGTAGAAGAAGTTAAAAAAGGCACTGTTGCTAGGCAACCCCAAGCAGGCAGCAGAAGAACAGCATTTCAGGGAGTAAACAGAAGAGGGCGGACCAGCACAAGAAGGCAGGAACAATGAGCACCAATGCAGCAACAAGCAAACTAAAAATAGCTAAATTAAAAGCAATAAACAAACACAACGAACATAAAAGACTAATGGAACTAATTCAGGCAGAAATGGCCAGGGAAGATGCTGCCCACAGGAGAGACATGGAGAAGCAACAAAGAGAGATGGAAGAGCAGCAAAAACAGCTGGAGCTCCAGAGGGAAGCTCACCAGCAGGCCATGGAATTAGAACAGACTAAGCAACAGAACACAGCCAATCCTAACAACACTTCACCAGTTGTTGTTCCACATCCCAAAAAATTTCCCACCTACAAGGCAGCTGATGACACTGAAGCCTTAGAAAATTTTGAAAGGACCTGCCATGGGTACAGCATCTCTGAAGACCAGTACATGATAGAGCTGAGGCCACTGCTCATTGGACCCTTAGCAGAGGTGGCAGCTGAAATGCCTAAGGAGAACATGAACAATTATAAACTTTTTCAAACCAAGGCCAGATACAGAATGGGGATAACACCTGAGCATGCCTGTCGGTGGTTCAGAGCCCTAAAATGGAAACCAGATGTGTCATTCCCCCAACACGCCTACCACATTGCAAAGAATTATGAGGCCTGGATATCAGGAACAAAGGTTAACAATATGGACGAGCTGTACCTCCTGATACAAATGGAGCAGTTCTTAGATGGTGTTCCTGAGGAAATAGAGAGGTACATCCTAGATGGCAAACCCAAAACGGTAACCGAGGCGGGGGAGATTGGAGCCAAATGGATGGAAGTGGCAGAAAAGAAAAAAGCTACTGTCAAGGGGAGCGAATACCCCAGGGGGCACACCGACAATAAACCCTATAACTGAGGGCAGCCCAAGACCCCACCTACAACCCAAGGAAAGCCACAGACGCCCTATTCTTCCACCTCACCAGTCTCCAGTAACCCACCTCGGCCCAGTGACCAGTCAGCTGGACGATGCTTTAAATGTAATGAAGTGGGACATATAATGGCCAACTGCCCCAAGAACCCCAACTGAGTGCAGTTCATTACACCACCATCACACCAACGATCCCCAGGCCCAGATGCCTCTCAAATACCCTCGGAGCGAAGGGAAATTTTGAGAGTGGGTGGAAAGAAGGCTATCGCGTGGAGAGACACGGGGGCACAAGTGTCAGCTATCCACCAATCCTTAGTGGACCCCAAATTCATCAACCCAGCGGCCCAAGTGACAATTTACCCCATTCATGTCACAAGCTGTAGACTTGCCTACAGCTGAACTGCCTGTCCAGTACAAAGGCTGGTCAGGAATGTAGACTTTTGCAGTCTATGACAATTATCCCATCCCCATGCTGCTAGGGGAAGACTTGACCAACCAGGTGAAGCGGGCCAAAAGGGTGGGAATGGTTACACGCAGCCAAACCAGGCAAGCTTCCAGACCCATTCCTGTTCCTGAGCCGTCCACAGAGGCCCTCTCTGTGTTACCAGAGACCCAGACAGAGGTAGTGGACCCGGATCCCATGCCAACAACTGAAACAGCCACAGTGCCTCCAGTCCCAGACCAGGAACTGGAAAAGCAGCCAGCACCAGAACCGTTGCCAGCACTGACGCCAGCGCTTGCAAACCCATCTTCAACCCCAACGCTGGAGGGCGCCAGCGAGCCTGAAATGGCAGAAGCAGCAGACAACCACACCCAAGAGGCTCAGCCAGAGCCTGAAATACCACCTGGTGCACCAGTGGAGAGCGCTTCACCAGCAACGAAAACAACCCCATCACCTACATCGCTTCCAGAGGGACCAAGCCCAAGTCCACAGTCTAAGGAAGAACTGGTGTCTCCAGCTTTAAGGGAACAGTTCCAGACTGAGCAGGAAGCAGATGACAGCCTTCAGAAAGCTTGGGCGGCGGCACGGAGCACCCCACCACCTCTCAGCTTTTCTAACCGATTCCGGTTTGTTGTAGAACAAGGACTTTTATACAAGGAGACTCTTTCTGGTGGACACCAGGAAGACTGGCATCCGCAAAAACAGTTGGTGGTTCCAACTAAGTACTGGGAAAAGCTCTTAAGCTTAGCCCATGATCATCCCAGTGGCCATGCTGGGGTGAACAGAACCAAAGACCAGTTGGGGAAGTCCTTCCACTGGGAGGGGATGGGCAAGGATGTTGCCAAATATGTCCGGTCTTGTGAGGTGTGCCAAAGAGTGGGAAAGCCCCAAGACCAGGTCAAGGCCCCTCTCCAGCCACTCCCCATAATTGAGGTCCCATTTCACCTAGTAGCTGTGGATATTCTGGGTCCTTTCCCAAAAAAGACCCCCAGAGGAAAGCAGTACATACTGACTTTCATGGACTTTGCTACCCGATGGCTGGAAGCAGTAGCCCTCGGCAACACCAGGGCTAAAGCTGTGTGCCAGGCCCTAACAGACATTTTTGCCAGGGTAGGTTGGCCCTCCGACATCCTTACAGATTCAGGATCTAATTTCCTGGCAGGAACCATGAAAGAACTGTGGGAAACTCATGGGGTGAATCACTTGGTTGCCACCCCTTACCACCATCAAACAAATGGCCTGGTTGAAAGGTTTAGTGGAACTTTGGGGGCCATGATTCGTAAATTCGTCAATGAACACTCCAATGACTGGGACCTAGTGTTGCAGCAGTTGCTTTTTGCCTACAGGGCTGTATCACATCCCAGTTTAGGGTTTTCACTGTTTGAGCTTGTGTATGGCCACGAGGTTAAAGGGCCATTACAGTTGGTGAAACAGCAGTGGGAGGGGTTTACTCCTTCTCCAGGAACTAACATTCTAGACTTTGTAAGCAACCTACAAAAAACCTTCCGACACTCTTTAGCCCTTGCTAAAGAAAACCTAAAGGATGCTCAGGAAGAGCAAAAGGCCTGGTATGATAAACATACCGGGGAGCATTCCTTCAAGGTAGGAGACCAGGTTATGGTCTTGAAGGCGCAACAGGCCCTTAAGACAGAAGCATCATGGGAAGGGCCATTCACAGTCCAAGAGCACCTGGGAGCTGTTAAGTACCTCATAGCATTTCCCAATTCCTCCCTAAAGCCCAGAGTTTACCATGTTAATTCTCTCAAGCCCTTTTATTCCAGAGACTTAGAGATTTGCCAGTTT
Organism: Gopherus flavomarginatus; assembly: GCF_025201925.1. Taxonomy (NCBI): domain Eukaryota; kingdom Metazoa; phylum Chordata; order Testudines; family Testudinidae; genus Gopherus; species Gopherus flavomarginatus. The sequence continues at coordinate 218,476,004 of NC_066619.1, forward strand.
ACAGCCCGGGGAGGAGATGACGCTGAGTGGCCTGACGGTGTCTACTACGAAGGAAAAAGTGACAATGGCATGGAAGAGGTGAACCTCTCCACCACCCTGGAACATCTGCAGTGGCAACAAATCAAGGAGCTGTGCACTAGCTTCGTCCCATTGTTCTCAGCCACCCCAGGATGGACTGAACGGGCATACCACTCCATTGACACAGGTAATGCTCATCCAATTAGAACCCCACCCTACCGAGTGTCTCCTCACGCCCAAGCTGCAATAGAACAGGAGATCCAGAACATGCTACAGATGGGTATAATATGCTCATCTACCAGTGCATGGGCATCTCCAGTGGTTCTGGTACCCAAACCAGATGGGGAAATACGCTTTTGTGTGGACTACCGTAGGCTAAATGCGGTAACTCATCCAGACAACTACCCAATGCCACGCACTGATGAGCTATTGGAGAAGTTGGGACGTGCCCAATTCATCTCTACAATAGACTTAACCAAGGAGTACTGGCAAATACCGCTAGACGAACCTGCCAAAGAGAGGTCAGCATTCATCACCCATGCAGGGGTTTATGAATTTAATGTGCTTCCTTTCGGGCTGCGAAATGCACCCGCCACCTTCCAAAGGCTGGTAGATGGTCTACTAGCAGGACTGGGAGAATATGCAGTTGCCTACCTCGATGATGTGGCCATTTTTTCTGACTCCTGGCCTGAACACCTAGAACACCTGGAAAAAGTCTTTGAGCACATCAGGCAGGCAGGACTAACTGTTATGGCCAAAAAGTGTCAAATAGGCCAAAACAGAGTGACCTACCTGGGAACCAGATGGGTCGAGGAACCATAAACCCCCTACGGGCCAAGGTGTATGCTATCCAAAAGTGGCCTGTCCCAAAGTCCAAGAAACAGGTCCAATCCTTCTTAGGCTTGGCCGGGTATTACAGGCGATTTGTACCACACTACAGCGAAATCGCTGCCCCACTGACCGACCTGACCAAAAAGACCCAGCCAAATGCAGTTAAGTGGACTAATGAGTGTCAAAAGGCCTTTACCCAGCTTAAGGCGATGCTCATGTCTGACCCTGTGCTAAGGGCCCCGGACTTTGACAAACCATTCCTAGTAACCACAGATGCATCTGAGCGTGGTATAGGAGCAGTGCTCATGCAGGAAGGACTGGATCACAACTTCCATCCTGTTGTGTTTCTCAGCAAGAAACTGTCTGAGAGGGAAAGTCACTGGTCAGTCAGTGAAAAGGAATGCTACGTCATTGTGTACGCCCTGGAAAAGCTACGCCCATACGTTTGGGGACGGCGGTTCCAGCTACAAACCGACCATGCTGCACTAAAGTGGCTTCATACTGCCAAGGGAAACAACAAAAAAATGCTTCGATGGAGTTTAGCTCTCCAAGATTTTGATTTTGAAATTCAACACATTTCAGGAGCTTCTAACAAAGTGGCTGATGCACTCTCTCGTGAAAGTTTCCCAGAATCCACTGGTTAAAATTTGTCCTTAAAATGTAGAAAGTCTTGTAGTTTATATACTTAGTAGTATATGTAAAGGTGCATGTGTTGTATTAATCTGTTTATTCTAAAGTTCTAGGAAGAAATCACCGCCAGTGAGGTTCCCCACTGTCTGCGATTTGGGGGGCGTGTCATAAACAGATAGTTAAGAGTTAATGACTCTTTTACCTGTAAAGGGTTAACAAACAGGGAACCAAACACTTGACCAGGGGACCAATCAGGAGACAAGATACTTTCAAATCTTGGTGGAGGGAAGCCTTTGTTTGTGTTTTTTGGGTTTGGCTTTGGCTTTGTTCTCTCTGGGTCCTGGAAGGGACTAGACGTGCAAGCAGGTTTCTTGCCAGTCATCCTGCTACAGTCTCTTATATATTCAGAATAGTGAGTATTTTAGTAAGAAAGGCTGTTATAGTCTTTTGATTGTTTTTCTGTATTTGCAAATGTGTATTTGGCTGGAAGTATTTTAAATTGTATTTCTGCTGGAGGAGGCTTTTTCTCCAGTGTCTATAAGCTGACAGACCCTATAACTTTTACCATCTAAATTGCAGAGATAACTTTTACCTTTTTCTTTCTTTTTTTTATTAAAAGTTTTTCTTTTAAGACCTGTCTGATTTTTTTCCCTTGTTGAGGATCCAGGGAATTGAGTCTGTACTTAACAGGGAAGGGGAAGGGAGGGGAGAAGGTGGAATCCCTTTGTTTTAGATTCACGGAGCTTGAATCTGTATTGCCTCCGGTTGAGGGAGAAAAGGGTGGGGGGAAGGGACATTCCTCCCTGTTTTAAGATTCAAGGAGTTTGAAGCACGGTAATCATCCAGGGTAACCCAGGGAGGGAAATCCTAGGAGAGGCAACGGTGAGGAAAGGGGTTCACTTTCCTTGTGTTAAGGTCCAGGGGGTCTGGGCCTTGGGGGTCCCCCAGGGAAGGTTTTGGGGGGACCAGAGTGTATCAGGCACTGGAATTCCTGATTGGTGGCAGCTTATCAGATCTAAGCAGGTAATTAAGCTTAGAGGAATTCATGCTGGTACCCCAACTTTTGGACTCTAAGGTTCAGATTGGGGAAATTTACTATGACATCTCCTTACTAGGTTAGCCAGCCTGATTGCGAAGATGCTCTTTCCTCTCTTCGTTAGGGGGAGCCCATCTCTGCCTAGCAATCCTTCTTTTTGGAACACCCTCCCATGGTCAAAGAATCCAAAACAGTTGGTCACAGTCCTCTTTTAAACAGTCCTTAACATATATGAAGACTGTTATCAGGTCCCCCCTCAGTCTTTTCTCAAGACTAAACATGCCCAATTTTTTAACTTTTCTTCATAGATCAAGTTTTCAAAACCTTTGGTCATTTTTGTTGCTCTCCTCTGGACTCTCTTCAATTTATCCACATCTTTCCTAAAGTATGGCACCCAGAATTGGACATAGTACTTCATTACTCCAGCTGCTCACTTGTGCTGCTAAAATGAGCTATCACTCACAGATTATGCAGATATTCATAAAACGCCCCTTTCTCACATGCTTTGAACAGTGAAATAGTTGATACCCAATGACACTGTTACCATTTAAAGTATCTGAGCTTTGGTACCTATTGAGATGAATGGGACAGCTAACACCTCTTAGTTACTGAGTTACTATCTGAGATTCAAGGCTATCTCTGCAACCATTGACTTTTTTTAATGAAAGCTTAGATTCTGGAGAATAAGAAGGCATCATGAAGGAGGTACTGGTATGCTGTAACTGGTGCATACTGGCTGAATACAAGCCCTGCAGTAGCATTCTTTACCGCACTCTCTATACACTCAGCAAGCTGGACTCAAATTCTGCTGCAGAAGTCGTTTAGATGCTGTTACATTCTGGTTGAAATTTTGGAAGTTATGCATCAGCTTCAGATAAATGTTCTTAAATGAAGTAGTTGAATGAAATATGAAAATGAATAGTGCAATCAATACTACAGCCACCATATAACTTATTGCTACATTAAAGCTTATTTAACATGGTCCTACATGTTTTAGTTTTCATATGCCCCATATTGTCATTTTAAGGCTTGAGTCAATAGCCTGTTGATATGAAAGAAATTGCTATTGTTTCACACTGACAACTAACCTCTAAAGAAACCATTACATCTGTTTATGCTTGGTTTGTGTCACCAGGCTTTTCTTTGCAACAGCAAGGGCTAGAACTATATATATATATAATGAAAGCTGAGGTTTTGGAGCACAATTCTGCAGCAAGGGATGAATTCAATAGCAAATTCTGCAACTGTGGAATACTTGGGGCACTAGCTCTATGCATTGGGGATCAAACAAAGAATCAAAAATGCCTAATTGTAGGCTAAATGTGGTGATAATTAACAGTTGCGATAAATAGACCTTTGAGGCCATATCCATGGAAAATCTATTAATTTCAATGGAAGTTGGATCAATTCCTTGCCCAGTAGCACTAAAAGCAAGAAACTATTGAGGCAGAAAGCCAGCACAGTAGGATAAAGTTGTGAAGTGGTCATTTGTCTTGGGATATTGGGTAAAAATGAGACTTGAAAGACAGACCAACACAAAGGATTGACCTTGGGGCATTGTCATAGGATGACTGGCCTCATGGCAGCAGATGAGTGTCTTGGGGAATGGCAGGGAGAGTTCAGCTTGTAGGAACTTTGCTTTGTGTGTGAAGCTATCAAATGTAAGGAGTAATAATAATAAAAAACAAATAAAACATTCTTAAAGGAACTGGGCTTTCAGAATTGCTGTAAACCAGAGGTGGGCAAACTATGACCCGCGGGCCACATCCAGCTCGCGGGACCATCCAGCCTGGCCCCTGAGCCTCCAGCCCCTCCCCTCCTGTCCTCCCTCCCCCGCAGCCTCAGCTCACAGTGCCGGCAGTGCGGTGGCGTGGCCGACTCCAGCCAAGTGGCATGGCTCAGGGGAGAACACAGGGTGCCCTGGCATGCCCCTCCCAACAACAGGCGGCCCTGGGGCCGAGCACTCAGGCAGCTCAGCACCGGCGCACCACTGTGTGGGCAAGGGAGCAGGCGGGTGGTGTGGGTGGCAGGAGTGTGAGGAAGACTCAGGAGGAGCACCGGGCGTCCGCGCAGGAGGCTGGAGAGAAGTGGTGCTTTGAAGGGGAAACCACTGCTTCTCTCCAGCTGTGCAGCTGTCCCTGCTCCTCCTGAGTCCTCTGCCCATGTTTTCAGGGCCACATTCCAAAAGGGGCTGGGGGTGGATGGGGGGAGTACCAGGGGTGTGGTCAGGGGTGGGGGGTCCCAGGAGAGAGCAGTCAGGGGACAAGGAGCAGGGGGGGTTGGATGGGTCTGGGGGCAGTCAGGGGGAAGGGAAATGGGAGGGGGCGGATAGGGGGCAGGGGGAAGCACAGCCTTCCCTACCCGGCCCTTCATACCGTTTTGCAAACCCGATGTAGCCCTTGGGCCAAAAAGTTTGCCCACCCCGCTATAAGCAAACAAAATAAAACTTGAATCAGATGTTCAATTCAAGAAGGATAGCCTGCTACCCTATAAATGAAAGGAGAAAAAACAAACAAACCACACACCAACTCAGAAGCAGGCTCTGATATAAATTAAACTTCATGGCAGGGGCCCGGTACTAAAATTATAGCTGAAGAGGCATGTTCATTATATGACGGCTTTCTGGACTCTCACACAAAAACCCCCAACTTTCTTCCTTTTTCCTTTTGTAAATATGCATGTTTCTCAGAGGACTGCTTTGTTGGCTGTCTAGTCTCAATTAACAGTACATTTGGCAATATTTTCCTTACTCTACAATGCTGTCCTTGGAAGCCAAACATTTTGCATGTACTATTCAGGTGCATACAAGGTCATGGACGGAACTGGAAGTGAAGACCCAAAACAAGAATACAAGATTAGCAGTAGTGTGTAAAAAGTTTTAAATGATATTGGATTAACTTCATCAGCATGAATAATGTTATTGCTTCCAATTAATTTGGAGACAGGTCACCATAGCTTTATATAAGGGATAATCTCTAAATAAAGAACTGGATAAAAAAGTAGGGTGATGGATAATTTCTGTCTCTTGTAAATATTACATAGGAGCAAGACTGGTATGGCAGGAGGATCTTTCATAGATACACTCCTACCTTTCAATTAGTCTCTTCATCCCATAGTACTTTTCCTTCCACTAGCATAAATATTTTGCCTTTTATATCCTATTATAATATCTACACAATGTGGAAGAAATGCTGCTCATGCTCTTTTAGTGCTTATTCTTTTTTAGCTTAATTTCTGAGGCCATGTTTTAGGGATTTTTTTTGTATTTGCACAAGCAAAATGAGTATCTCTTCCCTCCACCTCTTTCATTAATTTATTATAGACACATAGTGAAATTTCTTCTTAACTACCTTTTTCTTATGGAACACAGACCTGCATTAGTAGCCTTTCTTACTTCTGATGAACTAAAATCTTTGAATTCCTGTATCACTGCATTCACTTATGTTCTAGAGCATAATCTACTTCTGTTGCATTGAGGTCAGGTGGACACATTTTTCTTTTTTTGCCACATGGTAAGAAAAGGTTAGATTTATAGTTGTCTCAAATCAGCTTATACTTCCTTAGGGCAGGAAAAGCTGACTTACAAACACTGCCAGTTTTATATTTTTGCTTCCCACCAGCATTCAAACATGGGTGAATGTCTTTCTCTGTCAAAGCAGCAGTGGGAGGTGAAAATGAAAGTCCTTTTTTCTTTCTCTGAGTTGTCAGTTTAAAAATGACATAGTGGCACCACATTTCTTTAAGGTGGCTCCTTTCATTTTTGACTCTTGCTGCCTCTCTGACAGCTGAAATGGCAGCAGGAGGCAAAAACTAAAATGAGCACTACTGGCATTTGCCCTCAGGCATAGAATTAATAATGGAAAAACAGGCGGACATCTAAAAACACCTAGTGTCCTATGTCAGCCAATGGGGTTTGTCCACCTCTATAAATAAGGTGACCAGAACTGTGCCCATTAGTCAAAATGTGATCTTATTTACACTGGAGCTGTTTTCTCCAGTTTATATTTGGTTCCTTGGCTTATGTATTACATATTTTCAATTCTATTAAGCTCTGTGCTAGTGGTTTTAGGGGTTTTGCCCTAGATCACTGACTATCTCCTTGCTTTTTACCTCAGTCTTTTTACATTAGTGAGTTAACTTGCAAATTACTGCATGATGTATCATCCTGTGCCATGGGGCTCTGTGCATAGTCAGATCCTGTTAAGTCAGTGGCCCTTAGAGTAAACAGCTATATGTTCAAAAGGCTGAAATGTTACAATTCTTGAAGATGTAAGCTGAAAATCTCATGTCCTCAATAAGAAAAGGGCCATTATTGGATGGGCTAGAGAAGGGAGAGGAATTAGCATCCTCTTGGGTAGGGAATGAGTCTCTTCCTTCTTAAATGACCATCATGGTGTTCTATATTTGAAAACTAGAGCAAAATTAATGTAAGAAGCAGTCACCCAAGGTATGTCTATGCTGCAAGTAGACACCTGTGGCTGGCCTGTGCCAGCTGACTAGGGCCAGGGGTAAAAGTGAGCCGATATGGGCTGGTACACCATACCGGGAAGAACCCGCACCGGCCCATACCCAGCCCACATTAAATGTCCCTGGCCTTTTTGCCTCCCCTGTCAGGGGCCCTGCCAGTAGGGTCCGTACAGGCAGTGCCACAGACGGTGGAGGGGGGAAGGGGCAGCAATGTTAATAGCTGCCGCGGCAGCGCTTTAAGGATGGTCCTTTGCTGTGGCAGCGCTTTAACGTTGCTGCGTCCCCAGTTGGCGGGGCCACCAACGGGGTGGGGGGCAGCAACGTTAAAGCGCGGCAATGACAAAGATCCCTGCGTCACTTTAACATCCCTGCCCTTCTTGCCCCAGCTGGCAGCTGCCGGGGTGGGCAAAGAGAGCAGCTGCCCTGGCGCCAGCAATTTAAAAGGGCCCGAGGCTCCGGATTCCTCTGCCCCTACCACAGCAGCGGCGTCTGAAGCTCCAGGCCCTTTAAATCAAGATGGGACCCCCCAGCCCCGCCCCTTCCACGGGCCAGAGCCACCACCCCCGTACCGGTAAGTGACCTCAGTTACTTTCACCCCTAACTGGGGCTTAGAGTAATGGGCTGTTTATCTGCAGTGTAGACATTCAGGCTTGGTCTAGAGCCCAGGTTCTGGGACCCTCCAACCTTGCAGGGCAGACTTTTCTCTCTGATCTCTAAAGCAGCCAGTTCAGGCCTTTCTTGAGTTTATCAACATTTTTTCAGTGGCGTTAGCATTCTCACTTCCAACTTTTCACAAGTGACAACTTTTCAGCTTTATGACTGGTGGCTTAATGGGATCTGACCATCTTAGATCTAAGTGATGTCATGATATATCCCTTGGTCACTTCATGGTGCTCAATTTGGAGGATAACTTGTATTTACTCTGTGCCTAACTTTTTCAGCGTATATCATTTCAACTTCTCTACATTATGCATTTTGCCTGCTGCCTCTTCAGTTTCATCTTTGCTGCTGCTATTGTTGATAAATACCTTTTTTGCAGAGCCTAGGGAAGAGTGTTTACTGTTAACAAATCAGTGAAATGGATTACTCAAGTGCTGTCCAATGCACAAAGTAAACAAATGAAAAAGTAGGAATTTTTTTTTTCTTTTTGTGCCATTACGTTTTAACACTTCCTACCTCAGGACTACTTAGCTCACACCCTAGAAAAATCCTTCTCTTTCTATCTGTGTGGGGTAATGATTCACCTGCTGCAGAGTCAGTAAAACCCACTGAATCCTTTCTCATCAGGCTCAACACCTGGAAACAAGGTGGGGCATAATAGGCAAACATTGTCAGCTTGTTATTAACTTTCAAAGGTTTTGTGTTAAACTTTTGTGTGATCTTCTTTTTATTCTCATCATCTGACTCCCCCTTTGTGTGTGCACATGTGCTCTCAGTTTAACTCTATAAACTTTCCAGACCTCCCTAATGCCATTTCCTTACTCTTGATTACTTTTGTGCTTCCTTGTTCATCAGCTAGTCTATTTTTGCTTGTCGTTTATTCATTGCTAGATGAACCACATAACTCTTGGGCATATATTAATTATCCTTGAGTACTTCTCATTTCCCTTCTGTATCCTTTCACTTCATTGCTTTATCCCATCCAGTTCCACCCAGCATTTTCTCTATTCCTACAAAATTTGCTCTGCTCAGTTTAGTCCCTTTATTTCCACCTATTTAATGTAATTTTAGTCCTAATTACAAACATTACTTGTTTATGGTTTCTGTTGCTTAACTACTTCTCCACCTCCAGTGTACTCTCCAAGCTTCTTGTGTTACTCAAAATTAAACCAAGCCTTGCTCCTTTTCCAATTTTCCTTTCACATTCTGTGTAAGGTATATTACTGCCTGATTTATTCCTTCCACTTAATGTTTCTCACTTCACTGCATGGGTAGCTACTTGAAATCTATCATTGCCTTGAGGGGATTTGTCTTTTTCACAACCCTCTTACATGTATTTTATATCTTAACATTTTATTGCTTGTCTAATATTCTGTTCCCTTTATAATACTGAATTTCAGACCCTGCTTTTGTTCTCTCTCACTTGAACTTCTCCCAGAAGCTCGTTTCAATTACTCATGGAAGGCTCCAATCCCGCTTCTAATGAAACCCTGCTGAATTCAATGGGAGGAAGATCAGGCCAACGTTGTGGATCAAATCCTGCTTACTTCTTTTATTCACAATTTCCATTCAATCTATAGGAGTTTTATTTGAGTGAGGTGAGCAGGGCTTGGCTCTCTGTCATTACATACAACTGCTTCCTGTATATTTTCTCCCATCTAAATTGCTCAGTATTCTCCCCTATTAATTCTGTCTCATCAAGCTTGGCCTAGCCCATTACCTCAACATTCCATCTTCTTACATATTATGGCTCTATCTTTTAATGCTTTTTGAATTTGTATACAAATCTCTTAATCTCCTGAAATTCCTTATTAATTTCAGTATGATGGCCTACAGGAAACCCACACCGGCTAAGAAGGGTAAAGCTGCTGTAGGCTCAATCAACCCTGCCCAGCTATGCTGGCAAGACTGAAGACAGGGACAGAGTCTAACTGTGGGAGGATACACCTGACATAGATTGCTAGTTTGGTTTATTACCAGGCACATGTTGGTGGGCATTAAGGCAGCTGGGTCCACCCGAAAGAGGGGAGGAGAGTTGCTGCAGTGGATCACCATGCCATGAGGGAGTGCTTCTGCCACACTAGGGTTTGGGATTTTTTTGAGAGGTTAGTGGCATTTCCAAAGTTACCTCTGTCAGTTTTTGAAGAGTTTGTGAAAATGGTAAGCTTGGCAACATTCTCTCCAACATGAACAGGAGTTAATTTTTCTGTGAAAATTCTGGCTGACACAAGTAGCTCCTAGAGCAAATATTTCCCACACCTCTTCTCCACCAAGATGTGGATTTTTTTTACATTTTCAAAAAATCCACATTTTAGAGATCAGTCTGTCTTGAATATGCTGAGGCATTTTGCACATACTGTATCCAGAATACAATAGTGGATGACCTCAGATATGCCTATTGACGTGGCTGAACTGTTTATTGTCTGGAACCTATTTAGATGGTAAATCCTAATCCTCCTTCCTCTGGTGTGAAGGGCTATCCTGCAGCAGAACAGCTGTGGTTCCGAGTCTGCATGGGGTGGGGGAAGAGCAGGATTTGGGAAGCTTGTGTGGGTGCTGTGTAGTTCTATGCCACATGGAACCCAGTTTCTTGGGGGCTCTTTATGTGCTGACTCTACCCTTACCAACTCTTCAGCCCCCCAAGAAAAGTAGTTCCAGCTGCCTTTGGACCTGAGGGGGTATGTGTAGGGGGAACACACTGTCAACATCCCATCACAGCATTCTGCAGCTGTCACCTCCATCCCCAAGGAAGAGCAACAGGTCTCTCTGCTTCAACACCGGGACTGTGTTCAGTCTCTGGTCCTGAAGAATGTGCCATGCTAGGCACAGCACTACCTGCTCAAGTAGTTTTGCCTCTAATGAATGAGATGCTGGTGTCTTGCACTAATTTAGGTGCCTAGACAGAAGCTTAGCAAAGGATAAAGAACAGATGGTACTCAAAGAATTGGTGAACTGGACCTGGATGTTTACAGAACATCAGAGTAGTGTGGTTGGCTTCTGCATACTGCAGTGGAGACCCTGACAAGTTTACCTGAGGGAGTCTTCAGATCAGCTGACTCTTCATCTAGTCTCTAGATTCAGGCAGGCTACCTGGAAAACCATTCATGCATGAGTAGCTCAATGACCACCTCTGGTGGTGGCACCACAACCCCTAATTCAGCTGTCCCACTGACACAGACATTTGTCTTTGTGTTTCATGCACTAACCCTTTTCCTCCCTCCGCAAATACTTTCTAATGTTCCCCATAAGAAGTATCACTTGCAGGGCAGAAACATTAACCAGCACCTGCCCATATAGACATGTACTAGATTGATCTAATTTCAGTGCCTAACTCTGGCAAAGTGCCCTTCCCCTACTCGACCTGCACCTAACACATCTGCCTATTCTGAAAATTCCAGTTGGGTGCTTAACCACTTGACCAGGCACACAATACACAAATACTAAGGGCACCTATGCCACTTACATCACATGCACCATATTAGGTTAAAACTTCCAAAGTGACTGGTAATGCTGAATGCCTCAATTCTGAAGTAGAGAGACAAGGTGGGTGAGGTAGTATCTTTTATTGGCCCAAGTTCTGTTGATGAGAGAGACAAGCTTTCGAGCCACACATCTTGTATCTCACCACCAGAAGTTGGTCCAGTAAAAGATGTTCCCTCACCCCCTTGTTTTTCTAACATCCTGGCACCGACATGGCAACATTGCATACATTAGCTCTAAAGTTTGAGACACCTAACATGCCTATTCTTCAATATTAAGCCCCCTCCTCCCTGAAAAGTCAGGCCCTTTAAGGGATTTCTTCTTGGTCACGCAAAATCATTAATCACAGAATCTTGGCTACCTGCCTCTTTGGGTGCACAGCCCGTTTTAAAAATATGGCTGGAATTTTCAATGTAGAACAATAACACAGTCAGAACAGAGGCTTGTTAGTCTAGTTTCCAAGTGATGTTAGCAGATTTATTGTAAACTGCTTACATTAAAAGATTGTTAACTTGTATATCATATTTGCAATGTCATAGTGACATAAGAATAAATAGCACATGACAACTGTCTTCTGCAGGCAAAACATATGCACAGATACATCATAAAAAGAACGATACTGCTGCAGTTTTTTATATGAACAGACTGCAGCACATGTTGAACTAATGAGCCTGAATATATTCTGTATTAGTCTACTGTTGAATGGACAAATATGCTTATTGACTATGTATCTTTTTATTATCAATATTTTTCCAAGCTACTGCTACCCCCACAAATACACTATTTTTTCATAAACATTGCTTTGATTAAGATGATTGTTGTTGTTGGCCTATGACATGTTGTTTCCTAAAGAGATATGCTGAAATTAAGAGCAGTTGAGCATAATTAGATACTAATGAACCTTACTGTGTTAGTATGCTTTAATAGGGTACTGTACAATATTAATTGTATTTACTAGTGGAGACTTTATTGCATATGTCAAAAGACTCTAGAGCTGAATAAATCTTCTACAGTAGAAAATTATAGGAAAATAAAAAGTACTATAGGCAGTTATTTTTTAATAAGTGCATTGCTTTTGCCTTATGATAAGGTGAGAGAATGAGTAAAAGAGAGAAGATATAAAAGGCTCATAGAAGTTAGAGATGGAAAATGCCTGCTGATGCTTATGATTAATAAAACTTCTCTATTAGTGAGTCTGTCCCCCTGCAGGTACAGTAATAATCTCACAATAAAATGAACAGGATATCAAACTGCTGTTACACTTTATTTTGGCATAGGATGTTGTCATACTGCTGGGGACACCCAGAGCTCAGAGTCACTCTTACTCCTCTGCCTCAAAAGCGACCTTTGCTGGAGATTAGACTGTGTCAGCTCCCTGCAACATGAGTCTGTCTTCATCATAATCTAATTAGTTAAGGCTCAAAACTTGCCTGGCAGGTAACAATCAGTGGATTCCAGCTCTCGAGCTTCTTATATGTTTCTTTATAATGCACAGCCGCTATCATTGTACATTCACAGAAGATATTACATCTGCTGCTCTCTTACAGAGTTAATACATCACAGTTTATAAACTTAACAGGGATAAACACACCCACCCTTCAAACACAGCACTGAGTTGGTTTATAGTAAAAGTAAAGCAAGTTTATTAACTAAAGGAAATAGGTTAAGTGATACTGAGTGGAAGGAATAAAGATAGAATTGTTACACAACAAAGAAAAGTAAAAATATGCATTCTGATGGCTCAGACCTAACTTAACAACTTATTCTTTGTTCAAAGTAGTTTTATTAATCTTTGTTTTCCAGCAATAGTTGGCTAACTCTTAGTCAGGATCTCCATAGAGTCCAAGGTGGTGGTTTTCCTTGTCTCTGTGGGTGAAGGATAATCCAGTGTCTTTCTGTGTCCTTTTTTTGAAAATTTTCCTTTGTTTCAAGGGTCAAACTTATCCCTTGGAGTTCTGTCTCCTCTTGGGGGAGGGATGGTGACACCATCTTCATTAAGGGGTCCCCTGGTATGTTTCAGTGTGATGCTTCCTGCTGCAGTTTTATAATGTAAATGTTCTCTTTCTGCAACCCCTGAAAACAAATGAATAGCCCATTGAATTTAGCTAAACATGGTTTGCGGTGTTCCCCTCTTTCCTTTGTAGTGAGAACCTGTTTATCAACTCCCTCTGACATGCCTGGTTTCAACAACTTTTAGTCACAGCCTTCGTGAATACACTCTGATATTATACTTTAAGTCCACATGCAGCATTGTTACATACATTTCACAATGATATTATTGTCCAGTGTGGTAGTAGTTTTCAAATAATACTTTACAAGGCATATTTTGTACAAATTTCGTAGTAGTAGTGTGTGAACAAATCAAGCTGCTGCTACACTTTATCTTAGCGTAAAACGTGTTCTCGTTTTGGTGTTTGTAGTAACCTTTTCAAGATAGCAGTTGTGATCCTTTATTAAGAAAACTTTCCAGGATAAACCTTACATTTAATTTAGCTAGTGGTAGCTCTATCATATGTATATCCACATAATTCAGGAATATAATACTTGTACCTTTGTAATATTGTACTTCTGCATTTTTTTTCAACCACGACAAATCAAAAATAACAATGGATCTTGTTTCCATCCGTGTTCATAAAGTAGTATACCTATTTCCTTCTCTTAGAGTCCTCTTACATTTAGTTTATTTTTTAAGTCAGGAAAAATCAATTATTTTTCTTATTTGTAGTCTACCAGTACTAAATCCTTTTGGGTTGATTTTAGCATTCTGCCATGAGTTTTCAATTTTAGCACCATATTACAGAAGCATATAGTTTAGTCTAAACAAGATGGAGCTTACAACAAGAAGCAGTTTTATTGGAAAAAGAAACCCAGTGTAAGTAATAATGAAGTTAAACATGGCTATATTTCATGCTGCCACCAGGATGCAGCATAACCAAGCAATTCAGCTATTCATAGAAACTTCAATCATTGAAGATTGTGTGAACCCTACAAAGAGAGGAAAATGAACTTTTAGCCCCCTCATGTGAATCAGGGGGGCTAAGGCTGGCATCAAGGATATGATGCACTAATTGAAAATGAGGAGGAAGAATTAGATTAGTAGAAATTGAAGGAAAGGGTGGCCTTATTGCTAAGGCACAAATCAGAAACTAAAAAGACCTGGATTGTTTCCTGTTTCTATGGCAGACTTGTTTTGTAACCTAGGGTAAGCCATTTAGTAGTTCTGTAATCCAGTGGTTCCAAAACTTGTTCTGCCGCTTGTGCAGGGAAAGCCTCTGGCGGGCCGGGCCAGTTTGTTTACCTGCCGTGTCAGCAGGTTCTGCCGATCACAGCTCCCAATGGCCACAGTTCACTGCTCCAGGGACGTATTGACCACTGCTTCCAGCAGCTCCCATTGGCCTGGAGCAGTGAACAATGGCCCTTGGGAGCCGCGATCGGCCGAACCTGTGGATGTGGCCGGTAAACAAACTGGCCTGACCCACCAGAGGGCTTTCCCTGCACAAGTGGCAGAACAAGTTTGGGAACCACTGCTGTAGTCTGTTTTCCTGTCTATGATATGAGACTAATACCCCTTTTGACAGGAGTGTGGTGAGATTAGTTAGGCTCAAATTCATATTCCCACTCCTAAATAATTAGCTTGATGTACCCGTGCCTCAATGGGAGCATTACTGACAATCAGATCTCTTATTTAGGGATTTAGAAGCCTAACTTTAGGCACCTACATTTGAAAATTATGGCCAATGGGAACTGAGGGCTGCTAAACATCTCTACGTGCAGATTGGGATGTATGTTGTGGGCTCCCTTTCCTGTTGTTTTAGTTTTAAATTCCAACCCCTGCCTTTGGGGAGACAGGAACTGACTCAGAAATTGTGCTAACACTATTATCAGTAAACACAGTCCAAGCACCCCTCCAACATCAATCTCTTAGTGACAGATCAAGGTGCTGCCAACCTTTTTTGGGCCCTGGCTGATTCTCACATGCAATGCAAGCTCATAGTGGCCATGCACCCAGTCTGCTTCCTGGATCTGTCCCCCTGCTCTGAACGCAGATCTCAACCTCCTGGGTTTCTGCACAGCAGCACATGCCCTGTCCTGCAGTCCATTTTCAAATGGAATCTCCATCCTGCCCCTTTCCCACTGTTAACATGTGGAGTGGGGTCTCCACAGATTACTGCTATTTGGCAGTAAGCCTGGTACTAAGGAGGATTTAGTTTTGTGGTGCAAGATCAGAGGTGTTAAGGTAATTTGGAATAGTGTTATTACCTAGGGAAGGGAATGAGATCTTAATGGCAAAATGCATAGGAAGGCTTGGAAGAATCAGAGCAGAACTAGAGTAGCACAGTAAGGGCCTTTAAATAGCAGGCATTCAAAGATCCACTATGTGCACCCTACTCTTTCTGTCAAGAACACTGAGGCTCATGGGCACATTGTTAGCTATTCTCTTTGGTTGTTCTGAACATCGTTTAGGATAAGTTTCCAAGATTTGATGGGAAATTGTACTGTTGCTCATGATGGGTTGTTCAAGGGTATGTAGACATTCATGTAAAACTCTCTGTGCCTTTCTTGAGGCTGGATTGTGCTGTATGAGTCTATTACTGCCTTTGAGCTCACATAGCTAGGTCTTTTAGCTTGGGCTATAGTACCTTATGCTTTTAGATCCAGCTGTTGAGTGTCCAAGATGATTCCACCTTGTCTAACTTATCTGCTAGGTGTCACTGATAACCATAGCATTATTTTGCAGAATATAACCTGGCAGTAGCAGAGCTGGTGGAGCTGACTTCCCTGAACCAAGGTCTGGCAGTAGCTAATCTGACAGAGCTGACTAAATGGAACTAGAACCAGGTAGAGCTGCATATCAGAGCAGAATCATGTGATGCAAACTTTCATGGGATGAGTGTGAACAGACTGAGGAGAGCCACCTATTGGCATCCAAATGTCCCAATCTGCCTGGATTCATGAGTGAGGTTTAAGTGGGTTGGAAATGTTTTGTGGATGAAATTCTGGGTCCCATTAAGCCACAAAGCTTAATAGCTGAGACAGTGGGGGGCAGCCATAACCCTGTCATACTGTTTGGGGTTTTGCTAATTTAATTTGCTATCTCAATAGATGTTTTCCCTAAATAAAAAAATATTTATGGCTTCACCTTCTGAAGAAATCCTGAGTAGGTGTGAGTGGGGAAGAAATGTCAGGAAACATGATCAAGGGGGTTACATTTTTTGTTCCTAAAACCTGGGAATGGATGAGGTTTTAGGTGGAGGCTCCAGCCAATTATTTTTACAGAACCCCTAGATATCTGAGCCTGGCCCTTCTTACTCCTAGTGATGCTTAGTAGAATGGTTGCATTTTGGGGGTGCCCAGGGTTTGAACTCAACAGCCCCTATGGATCTTTATGCATGAGCCTCTACTACTTGAGCTGAAAAAGGCAGCTCTGTATGCTCAAAGGATGTAATAGACTCATAAGCCTATGTGGCCCAGAAACTGAATCAGACAAAGAGTCACACTGTGTTAGTGTGGAATACATTCAAATGATCTGTCAGAAGAAAACATACTGGGCCAAACTCTACTGGATTTACACTCTGTTGATGCCAATGAATTGCCTACTTGTTTGGTGACACATGAGTACTAAAACTATTACAATAATTTTAGGGATATTATTCATTTCTGATCAAGTGAAAGATATGTTCTAACTAAACTATAAGTTATGAGCTAAACAGAGAAATTACTGGGTGAAATTCTACAGCTGTGTTTTGAAAAAGTCATGAGCAGATGATCAGAGGTCTCTTTAGGCCTTACTCTATTAAACATCTTTCTTGAATCTGAGAAAGTCAAGCAATGTTTTTTTAAAAAATACTGCAGAGCTATTTTTAGTGTGAAACTTTTCTGAAAGCATCTTGCCATATCCTATTTTCTCTTTTGCTAGAGTTTGAGACTGATTGACAAGCCATTATAACTTCCACTCTGTTGTTAATGTAAAATGCCTGAACTCCAGTATTAAGTGAACTCATCTACAGTGTTTCATATATAGCTACAGACCTGTCAAACACTGAGTAAAACAGGCAAATGAGCAGAGAGAGAAGAGAAGGAAAATCTATGTCTCTTCTGCTTGCTCTTCCTGTTAACACTGGTTAATATCTGGGAAACTGAAAAGCTGACTAAAGGGTCCTTCACTCACCCACCTTTCGTATCATAAATTTCCTCTGACCTTCAGTCCCAATCTGAAGGCCTGATCCAAAGCCACGTCTTTTTCTATTGACTTCAGTGGGCTTTGGATCAGGCCCTGCTTGCATTTTGTGAATGCCACCTCAGTAACCAGTTTTACTGCACTAGAATAGAACAGCAGAATGTTTGGCTAGATCTTACAAATGGGACTGAAACTGAGCATGAGTGGGGAGAAATAAAAGCTCACCTCATAGGAAGGTCTTTAAAAGTACCATCCTTTTGAGGATCGGTACCTAGCCTTTTATAACCTTGCTCGCAGCAGCCAAGTACAGTATAAAATGTACCATACAGAAGAGTGGCAATTATATATAGTAGCCACTTCCCTGATTGCAATCAATGTCACAGATTAGAGTGATCTCCTGGCTTGAGATCTGTCAGAGATAAATCTCTAGTACTGAATCACCCTGTGTCATAAGAGGGTGGGCACCCAGATTCTAAATCCTCTGTCTCCCCTCAGTCTGTTTTACTCTTTTTTCTTTTTTTATTTTACTGTGTTTGTGTAGGTGTTGAATGACCTATAAGTGGCTATTTTAATTACTGGGAGTGCTTAAGACTTACAAAAGCCCCTATTTCTGGGTGTGATGGATTACATGGTCTCTTACAGCAGAATTTCTGTTCATAAGGTGCAGAGCTGTGTCCATTACTGTTATCCATGAGTTTGAGTAACAACTGAACACTGCTTTGTGTTTGCCTCTTGCTGCCTTATCTCTCTCCTGAATGCCTGATTACTTCTCCTGCAGTCCAGTTCCTCTCTTCACTGCATAGATGTGGCTCTTCTGCCCTGATGACCTGTTCTAAAATCTAATCATGAAAGCACCATTTTGTACTGTATGGTTTTGCTTAATTGTTTATATTGTGCCTGGTATGAGATCCCTAGTTACACCAGAGACAGCAAACAGCTTCTCTCATGACAACTAGAAACTGAAAGTATACAGTGCTGCTCTGAGTTATGTTCCAACTAACATTTGTTAATGTGGGAAAATTGAAATAAACATAATTATACTTAGCACTTTTCATCAGTAGATATCAAAGAACTTTACAAAAATGTGTATCATTACCTTCATTAATGGAGGTGCAGAGATGAAGGTCCTAATCTAGCCTCTGTTGAAGTCAATGGCAAAACTCCCATTGAGTTTAGAGACACGATCAAGCTGCAAATTACTTGCCTAAGGTCAGATAGGGTAAATCTTCACTACAGAGTTAATTTGGTCTCTTACCTGGGTGTTGCGCCAAATCTCCCTCCTATCCCCACACAACCCTCTCACCTCAGTTTGATGGTACTTTAAGCCCAGCCCAGCTGGCATGACAGGGGGCATAGCAGGCTATTGCTTGGGTGCCACTTTAACTTGGTCTGGTAGCCCACCACTTTGCAGGATAGACACAGGCTAAATCATTTAAGTGCTAATAGTTCTAATATGCTTTCTCAGAATTCCTCCCAGGTACCCAGGACAGACACGTTCTCTCACAATTCTCTCAGAGAATCCTAGAGTGACTCTGGTTACTGCAACACAAAGAATTGTGGGCAATACCTCTAGAAGGAAACTATTTGCAGGTGCAAAATCTATGGACACAAAATCAAAGGCCAAGCTGAGGATCATTAAGTCAAAGAGCTTAACAAGTAGCTTCTATAACTGAATAGGAATCCCAGATACTGTACATGAGTCACTTTCTCCATGCAAGCTTTATAATGTTCGAATGGAAGCTTAATTGCTGCTTTTTCTTTCTATGCCATACAGTAGAACACCTTCCCCCATCCCCACACAAACTCCTCAGTGCACTTTAGAGGGTAAATGAAAAAAGAATCAAATTAAAAACAGCATTACATTATTAACAGCTCAATCATTGCCCCTAAAGTAGATCTGTGAAACAGGCTCCTTTTTGGATTTGTCACTGGGTATGTAAAAGAAGGGTGTCAGTCACCTCCATGCCCTCACATCCCACCAGCCGTGGACTCTCAGAGGGTGCTTTGTGGGTCTGGGAACCTATTAGGATGGAGCTGGCCAAGATGGAGCTGGGGGAATGCATATTGTTTCCCCCTGAGATTTCTGGAGATTCCTTAATACATCTTAAGTGAGGGCTTGAAGGATTGGGCCAGAAAGTTTAATTGGTTAACCCAAGATGATTTAGGGTAAGATTTAGCGTTGTGCAGAGGACCAGCACAAGGCCTGTCAGTCCATAATTCCAACTAGAGCCTAGAAAATAGAGACAGAGAAAAAACCCACATATAAACCATGAAATACACAAAAATTAGCTGAAACTAAATATCTTCTTTATTACTTAAGATTGTAACTGTTCATCACTAGTAAGGGCTTGTTGACATGGGAAAGATTAATCTGCAATAAGGGGATGTGAGAATTTGAAGTGCAACAGCTATTCTGGAATAACTCCCTATGTGGACACTATTATTCTGGTCAATGTCACTGTGTAGACAGGCTCTGTATTTAAGACTGTAAATCTTTATCATAATACTCTGTCTTTCAGTTGCTTGAGACACAAAGGAGAACAGTCAAATTGTTATATGTACAACCGAAGGGATAAAGGAAAACAATACCAAAGTTAAACATAGGCCTGTGGCCTTGTGGATAATCCCAGAAGTGCACAAGAAAGTTGCTAAGTACCTCTGATACTTTTATCTAGGATCATAATCAAATCTGTTTGAGAAAGTGGAAATCAGTGCAATTCCTGAAGAGTGTGGTTAACCATTCATTCATGTACACTCCAAACGGATAGCAAATTGTGATAGCAAATTGGGGGGGGAGGGGATGTAAGGGAGGAGACTATTTCATCACTGAATAGCAGTCAAAAATAGAAAAGACAGAAAATCGTGATGTGATAAACCTTTATTCCAAGGAACTTTCAAAAGTTGTGAAATTATAATGGACAGAGAATATGTTTCTAAATCTCTTTTTTACAAGAAACTAATGTGGTGACAGGAAAAAAATCCAGCATGTGTGATAGGAGATTATAAAGATACTGATAACCTTGTATGCTCAATGGTGTATACAGGCAGCATTGTTCTTCAGGATATATAGTTTGTGTCTACATCACTCATCTCTAGCTACAGTACGATAGTTCTCATTTCTTTTCTTTTACAGTTCTAGTTTGCTTTGTTCTTTGCTTTAATCACCTTCCCTCTAGTACTGTCTGACCTCCTTTTCACACTATAACACAGTGTCTGGTTATTTAAATTATTGCTAAAATCTATTTAGTTTGGGAAAGCATATTCATTACTATAGAATGTCTCAGGAATGTAATCATAAATTTAATTCTGATTCTTTTTCCACACTGCTTTTATATTAGATTTTATACATATATTTTTACCAATCAGTTTTCATGACTGAAGTGAATGTACTCTATCATCGCATATCAAGGGGACTACTATGACCTTAAGAACTGCAGTGTCAGAAGAATCTAGGGAAATATATGCTATGTACATTTAACAACATCACTATGGGGAATTAGTTAATGGCTCCATATCATGAAAATATAGCACTGGGAACATGGTTGAAAAGTTCACAAATACAAAAATTGCAGAGTACATGGGGTTTTAAATATCTGCTTCAGCTCAGTCATGTGATTGATTTAGCTGCATGATGGGACTTATTTAAAGGGTCATACTCATCTTGAAAATCACACTGCTGTCTGAAAAATGTGTGCCTACTATAATTATAAGTAACATCTAAGATTATTATAACTGAAAAGTTAGCTGAGAAAAAAAATCTCCAGTTCTTGACTGGTTTACTTTGTGCATTGGACAGCTCTAATAACAAATTAATTAGTGAGACCGATCTTGAATATAGACCTTTTCATTAGTAGATCTCAAAGAGCTTTACAAATGTACAGACCAGGACACAACAACTCAAAATAGCACCAGACCCTCCCAGAAATGATGCAAAATCTGCAGACATATCTCCATTGCTACGATGATCAACACCCCCCACAATACACCTTTCAAATTCTATGGATTTTACATATGCCTGTCACAACTTGTGATGTACCTCATCCAGTGAGTCAAATGTCCCAACAGCAACTACATGGGTGAATCCAGACATTTGTTACACTCTTGAATGAACTCACACAGAAAACATCCTATCGACTGTGGGCGAACACTTTTCACAAAAGCCATCAATCCATATCTGACCTCTTGGTCCTCATCCTCAAAAGAAACCTCCATTTAAATTCAAAGGATGGGAATTTAAATTTTTAACTCAACAGACACTGCTTTTATGGCTGATTATAACAATTTGTAACACATCCTCCTGACTATTACCCTCCTTCGTCTATAGCTGCTGAGGTGTTAATTGTGTCACATGCAAACTCCTTCTGTTTAACAATCTGTCCCACCTTGTATTTAGGACACTTTGGTTACTTTCCCCAGACCCAAGAAAGAGCTCTGTGAAGTTGACAGCCTGTCCCTTCCACCAGCAGAAGTGGATCCAATGAAAGATATCTTACTCACTTTATCTCTTAGAAATGTAGATTCAGTTTTGCTTTGTGTATAAACAGTTTCACTGCCTCCTCTGTAGTCAGTCAATTTTTCCTTCTTGAAAAGACTTTTTTATGAACATCAACAGAGGAACAGAAAAAAAAAAACACTTGTCCTACTTAAAGAGTCTCTATCAACTGGATTTTAATTAGTTGCTTAAAAAAAGGTTGACAATATCCCTTTGAGATCTTTAGGAGGGAAGAACCATAAAGCAATAATTTAATATTTTAATAACTTACAACCTGCCTCCAGTTATTGATATTGGCAAGCTGCTTTCTGAATATTGGCAAATTCATTTAACATATTAGGTATGCAAAAAGAGACCACCACACATGGTTACCAACATAATGATCTGTGTATCAGAAATGACTTGAATGGCTCCTTTGAACCATCTTTGCCTCTACAGAAGCATCTTTTATGCTGATAAAGAAAGACAAAGGCACCTGGAGACACAGGCTTTTTCACTAGTTTCATGAAAAGCATTGTTGTTTTGCTCCTCTGATTCTTAGCTTAACAAATTACACTGTTAATTGTTAGCTAGTATTGCATTTAGTGCTTTCTATTTCCAAATTTCATTGCAAAATTTTCTTGATTTAGGAATATGAAATTTGTAAAAGTATTGCCTTTGTGGAAGAATGTGCATGAATGATTCTGAACTGGTTCAAGAGGTGAAATGAATACATGTGTCATAAACAGATAGCTAAGGGTTAACGTCTCTTTCACCTGGAAAGAAGTGATCTGAAACACCTGACCAGAGGACCAATCAGGAAACGGGACTTTTTCGGATCTGGATGGAGGGAAGTTTGTGTGTGAGTCCTTTGTTCTTGGTCTTCTGCCTGTCCCTCTCGGCTATGGGAAGGATTTTTATGTTTCCTGCTTTCTAATCTTCTGTTTCCAAGTTGTGAGTACAAAGATAGGTTTGTTTTTTTGTATTTACAAGTATGTAATTGCTGGAGTGTTTTGAATTGTATTCTTTTTGAATAAGGCTGTTTATTCATATTTTTTTTAAGCAATTGACCCTGTATTTGTCACCTTAATACAGAGAGACCATTTTTTATGTATTTTTCTTTCTTTTTACATAAAGCTTTCTTTTTAAGACCTGTTGGAGTTTTTCTTTGGTGGGGAACTCCAGGGAATTGAGTCTGTGCTCACCAGGGAATTGGTGGGAGGAAGAAGTCAGGGGGAAATCTGTGTGTGTTAGATTTACTAGCCTGACTTTGCATTCCCTCTGGGTGAGGGGGGAAGAGAGATTAGCTCTCAGTACTTTTGTTTTCCAAGGCTGGAAACGGGGAAGGTGGAATCCCTCTGTTTAGATTCACGGAGCTTGCTTCTGTGTGTCTCTCCAGGAACACCTGGAGGGGGGAAGGGAAAAGATTTATTTCCCTTTGTTGTGAGACTCAAGGGATTTGGGTCTTGGGGTCCCCAGGGAAGGTTTGGGGGGACCAGAGTGCCCCAAAACACTCTAATTTTTTGGGTGGTGGCAGCTTTACCAGGTCCAAGCTGGTAACTAAGCTTGGAGGGTTTCATGCTAACCCCCATATTTTGGACGTTAAGGTCCAAATCTGGGAATAGGTTATGATATGAGTGGCAGTGGTGAGATAGATAGAATCCAGAAGCCAGTAGGAATATTATATTTTTCTTTTCTCTGCTAGGGGCTTTTAAGCAGAGAGGAACGGTTTGGTTTTAAAAGGAACCAGAGACAATTTTTTTTTCTGCTCTCTCTGGCAGTTTTTGGCTTGCATGTTAAGCAAGGAACCATTACGCGACTATTACGGGTCTTTTGTCACACAATAGCACTCCCATTAGGAGTCAAATACCAGCACTATATACATACAAATAAAGTGGTTTTTCTGGTTTACTTTACATTGAAAAGATTAGCTAGAGGAAGAAAGGGAAAAAGGCACTGTTGCTAGGCAGACCCCAGGAGGCAACAGAGCCTGCAGTTCAGAAGATAAACACCGGAGGGCACCCCAACACAAGAAAACAGGAACCATGCCTCCCAAGACAAAAATGGAGGCTGAAGAACAAATCAAAGACGCCGAGCACAGGCAAGAGATGGAAAAAAACAAACAGGAACTAGAAATAAAACAAAAAGAGATGGAGATGAAAGAAAGAGAAGAACAGATCAAACAGGCAGCCCATAAAAGAGAACAAGAAGCCAAAAATGCAGCCCACCACAGAAAACTAGAAGAAGAAGAGGTGGCCCACCGCCGAGACATGGAAAAACAACAAAAAGAAAGTGAAGAGAAGGAAAAACAGAAAACATGAACTGGACTTAGCGCAAGCTGGGCTGCATGCGCCAGCCAATCCTAACAACCCTTCGCCAATTATGGTTCCACATCACAGAAAATTTACCATCTACAAGGCAGGTGATGACACTGAGGCCTTCTTGGAAAATTTTGAAAGAGCCTGTCTTGGGTACAGCATCCCTGAAGACCAGTACATGGTAGAATTGAGGCCACAGCTCAGTGGACCTTTAGCAGAGGTGGCAGCTGAAATGCCTAAGGAGAACATGAACGACTATAAATTTTTCAAACCAAGGCCAGATACAGAATGGGGATAACCCCGGATCATGCCCGTCGGCGTTTCAGAACCCAAAAGTGGAAACCAGATGTGTCATTTCCCAAACACGCCTACTACGTTGGGAAAAATTATGAGGCCTGGATATCAGGACACAATGTTAAATCCCTGGAAGAACTGCACCTCCTCATACAAATGGAGCAGTTCTTGGATGGTGTTCCTGAGGACATAACATGTTACATACAAGATGGAAAACCCAAAAATCTCGCTGAGGCGAGGGAGATTGGAGCCAGATGGATGGAAGTGACAGAAAGCAAGAAAGCTACGGTCAAGGGGAACGAATACCCCAGGGGGCACACCGACCATAAACCCTACAACCGAGGACAGCCAAAGACCCCACATACAACCCAAGTAAAGCCACAGATGCCCTATTCTTCCACCTCACCAGTCTCCAGTAACTCACCTCGGCCCAGTGACCCATCAGATGGAAGATGCTTTAAGTGTAATGAACTGGGACATATCAAGGCCAACTATCCAAAGAACGCCATCCGAGTGCAATTCATTACACCACCATCACACCAAAGATCCCCAGACCCAGATGCCTCTCAAATACCCTTGGAGCGAAGGGAAAATTTGAGAGTGGGCGGAAAGAAGGTTACTGCGTGGAGAGACACGGGGGCACAAGTGTCAGCTATCCACCAATCCTTCGTAGACCCCAAATTCATCAACCCAAAGGCCCAAGTGACAATTTACCCCTTCATGTCACAAGCTGTAGACTTGCCTACAGCTGAACTGCCTGTCCAGTACAAAGGCTGGTCAGGAATGTGGACTTTTGCAGTCTATGACAATTATCCTATCCCCATGATACTGGGGGAAGACTTGGCCAACCAGGTGAAGCAGGCCAAGAGAGTGGGAATGGTTACACGTAGCCAAACCAGGCAAGCTTCCAGACCCGTTCCTGTTCCTGAGCCATCCACAGACGCCACGTCTGTGTTACCAGATACCCAGACAGAGGTAGTGGACCCGGATTCCATGCCAACCACTGAAACAGCCACAGCACCTCCAGTCCCAGGCCCGGAACTGGAACAGCAACCAGCCCCAGCAAGTGCAACCACATCTTCAAACTCAACGGCAGAAGGCGCCAGCGAGCCAGAACTGGCAGAAGCAACAGACAGCCATACCCAAAAGGCTCAGCCAGAGCCTGAAATACCCTCAGGTGCACCAGCGGAGAGCAGTTCACCAGCAACGGAAACAACCCCATCACCTACATCGCTTCCAGAGGGACCAAGCCCAAGTCCACAGTCTGAGGAAGAACTGGTGACCCCAGCCTCAAGGGAACAGTTCCAGACTGAGCAGGAAGCAGATGACAGCCTTCAGAAAGCATGGGCGGCGGCACGGAGCACCCCACCGCCTCTCAGCTCTTCTAATCGATCCTGGTTTGTTATAGACCAAGGACTTTTATACAAGGAGATTCTTTCTGGTGGACACCGGAAAGAATGGCAGCCGCAAAAACAGTTGGTGGTTCCAACTAAGTACCGGGGGAAGCTCTTAAGCTTAGCCCATGATCATCCCAGTGGCCATGCTGGGGTGAACAGAACCAAGGACCGGTTGGGGAAGTCCTTCCACTGGGAGGGGATGGGCAAGGACGTTGCCACGTATGTCCGGTCTTGTGAGGTATGCCAAAGAGTGGGAAAGCCTCAAGACCAGGTCAAGGCCCCTCTCCAGCCACTCCCCATAATTGAGGTCCCATTTCAGCGAGTAGCTGTGGATATTCAGGGTCCTTTCCCAAAAAAGACGCCCAGAGGAAAGCAGTACGTACTGACTTTCGTGGACTTTGCTACCCGATGGCCGGAAGCAGTAGCTCTAGGCAACACCAAGGCTAACACTGTGTGCCTGGCCCTAACAGACATTTTTGCCAGGGTAGGTTGGCCCTCCGACATCCTTACAGATTCAGGATCTGATTTCCTGGCAGGGACCATGGAAAAACTGTGGGAAACTCATGGGGTGAACCACTTGGTTTCCACCCCATACCACCATCAAACCAATGGCCTGGTGGAAAGGTTTAATGGAACTTTGGGGGTCATGATACGTAAAATCGTCAACGAATACTCCAATAATTGGGACCTAGTGTTGCAGCAGTTGCTGTTTGCCTACAGGGCTGTACCACATCCCAGTTGAGGGTTTTCACCGTTTGAACTTGTGTATGGTCACGAGGTTAAGGGGCCATTACAGTTGGTGAAGCAGCAATGGGAGGGGTTTACGCCTTCTCCAGGAACTAACATTCTGGACTTTGTAAGCAACCTACAAAGCACCCTCCAACACTCCTTAGCCCTGGCTAAAGAGAACCTAAAGGATGCTCAGGAAGAGCAAAAGACCTGCTATGACAGACATGCCAGAGAACGTTCCTTCAAGGTAGGAGACCAGGTTATGGTCTTGAAGGTGCAACAGGCCCATAAGATGGAAGCATCATGGGAAGGGCCATTCACGGTCCAAGAGCGCCTGGGAACTGTGAACTACCTCATAGCATTTCCCAATTCCTCACTAAAGCCCAGAGTGTACCATGTTAATTCTCTCAAGCCTTTCTATTCCAGAGACTTACAGGTTTGTCAGTTTACAGTCCAGGGAGATGATGCTGAGTGGCCTGACGGTGTCTACTACGACGGGAAAAAAGACGGTGGCGTGGAAGAGGTGAACCTCTCAACCACCCTGGAACGTCTGCAGCGGCGACAAATCAAGGAGCTGTGCACTAGCTTCGCCCCATTGTTCTCAGCCACCCCAGGACGGACTGAACGGGCATACCACTCCATTGACACAGGTAATGCTCACCCAATTAGAACCCCTCCCTACCGGGTGTCTCCTCATGCCCAAGCTGCTATAGAACGGGAGATCCAGAACATGCTACAGATGGGTATAATCCGCTCATCTACCAGTGCATGGGCCTCTCCAGTGGTTCTGGTACCCAAACCAGATGGGGAAATACGCTTTTGTGTGGACTACCGTAAGCTAAATACGGTAACTCGTCCGGACAACTATCCAATGCCACGCACCGATGAGCTATTGGAGAAGTTGGGACGTGCCCAGTTCATCTCTACAATAGACTTAACCAAGGGGTACTGGCAAGTACCGCTAGATGAACCTGCCAAGGAGAGGTCAGCATTCGTCACCCGTGCGAGGGTGTATGAATTTAATGTCCTTCCTTTCGGGCTACGAAATGCACCCGCCACCTTCCAGAGGCTGGTAGATGGTCTACTAGCAGGACTGGGAGAATATGCAGTTGCCTACCTCAATGATGTGGCCATTTTTTCGGACTCCTGGCCCGAACACCTACTACACCTGGAAAAGGTCTTTGAGCGCATCAGGCAGGCCAGACTAACTGTTATGGCCAAAAAGTGTCAAATAGGCCAAAACAGAGTGACTTACCTGGGGCACCAGGTGGGTCGAGGAACCATAAACCCCCTACAGGCCAAGGTGTATGCTATCCAAAAGTGGCCTGTCCCAAGGTCAAAGAAACAGGTCCAATCCTTCTTAGGCTTGGCCGGGTACTACAGGCGATTTGTACCACACTACAGCGAAATCGCTGCCCCACTGACCAACCTGACCAAAAAGACCCAGCCAAATGCAGTTAACTGGACTGATGAGTGTCAAAAGGCCTTTACCCAACTTAAGGCGACGCTCATGTCTGACCCTGTGCTCAGGGCCCCGGATTTTGACAAGCCATTCCTAGTAACCACGGATGCATATGAGCGTGGTATAGGAGCAGTTCTCATGGAAGAAGCAACTGATCACAACTTCCATCCTGTCATGTTTCTCAGCAAGAAACTGTCTGAGAGGGAAAGTCACTGGTCAGTCAGTGAAAAGGAATGCTATGCTATTGTGTACACCCTGGAAAAGCTACGCCCATATGTTTGGGGAGGGCGGTTCCAGCTACAAACTGACCATGCTGCACTAAAGTGGCTTCATACTGCCAAGGGGAACAACAAAAAACTTCTTCGTTGGAGTTTAGCTCCCCAAGATTTTGATTTTGAAATTCAGCACATCTCAGGAGCTTCTAACAAAGTAGCGGATGCACTCTCCCGTGAGAGTTTCCCAGAATCCAGTAGTTAAAAAGTGTTCTTAAAATGTAGAAGTCTGTTAGTTATATACTTAGTGGTATATGTAAAGGTGCATGTGTTGTATTAATCTGTTTATTTTAAAGTTCTAGGAGGAAATCGCCGCCAGTGAGCTTCCCCACTGTCTGCAATTTGGGGGGCGTGTCATAAACAGATAGCGAAGGGTTAACGTCTCTTTCACCTGGAAAGAAGTGATCTGAAACACCTGACCAGAGGACCAATCAGGAAACGGGACTTTTTCGGATCTGGGTGGAGGGAAGTTTGTGTGTGAGTCCTTTGTTCTTGGTCTTCTGCCTGTCCCTCTCGGCTATGGGAAGGATTTTTATATTTCCTGCTTTCTAATCTTCTGTTTCCAAGTTGTGAGTACAAAGATAGGTTTGTTTTTTTGTATTTACATGTATGTAATTGCTGGAGTGTTTTGAATTGTATTATTTTTGAATAAGGCTGTTTATCATATTTCTTTTAAGCAATTGACCCTGTATTTGTCACCTTAATACAGAGAGACCATTTTTTATGTATTTTTCTTTCTTTTTACATAAAGCTTTCTTTTTAAGACCTGTTGGAGTTTTTCTTTGGTGGGGAACTCCAGGGAATTGAGTCTGTGCTCACCAGGGAATTGGTGGGAGGAAGAAGTCAGGGGGAAATCTGTGTGTGTTAGATTTACTAGCCTGACTTTGCATTCCCTCTGGGTGAGGGGGGAAGAGAGATTAGCTCTCGGTACTTTTGTTTTCCAAGGCTGGAAACGGGGAGGGTGGAATCCCTCTGTTTAGATTCACGGAGCTTGCTTCTGTGTGTCTCTCCGGGAACACCTGGAGGGGGGGAGGGAAAAGGTTTATTTTTCCCTTTGTTGTGAGACTCAAGGGATTTGGGTCTTGGGGTCCCCAGGGAAGGTTTGGGGGGACCAGAGTGCCCCAAAACACTCTAATTTTTTGGGTGGTGGCAGCTTTACCAGGTCCAAGCTGGTAACTAAGCTTGGAGGTTTTCATGCTAACCCCCATATTTTGGACGCTAAGGTCCAAATCTGGGACTAGGTTATGATAACATGGAACAATGTATGGTGCCTTTTGCATTTCAAGAGACATTAGTTCTCATAACTATGCTGTATTAACAGCCTTTGCTAACTTCTAGTAGAGTGTCCTGCTTTTTTGAGAGAGATTCATCTCTTTGGTTCACTTTTCTCTTAATGTTTTAGCTAAAACTCACACTATTTGCTTTCCTTATCTTTGCTGAAGGTAGTGGATCACATGCTGAGTAAATAATCTATAGTCCAGGATCTACTATTCTATCAGCCTTGTTATCCTGGCTCCAACCCCTTAGATGCTGGATACCTGGCTAAAAGTATTCCCAGGAAGGCTTCTTAATGACTTTCCCCACTGTTTATCATCATCATTGCTTACATACATATAGAATCCCTCGTAGCACATTGACTGTATTGGGAAGAACTAATTGGAGGTTCTGCTGGCGTTTTTGTTGGGCAAAGTGACACTTCTTGAAGTTAATAAAAATATCTTGAGTCACTGTCTTTCATCAGATGTAACAAAACATTGAGCAAATAGACTCCCAGGTGTAGTATTAGTTAATTTCTACATACCTTGCTGTCAGCTCTGTGTAAGTGGTAAACTGGAAGAGGAGCTTGTTAAAGCACAAAGTTAGCTTAAAAAGTTAAACTAAATCAGACGAAATTTTTTTAGTGATTTGGCTGAGTTGCCATTTTTATAATAGCTATTGACTGCATTTATAAGGCTTTATATATATATATATATATATAAAACCCCCCTCTCACCCTTATGGGTGGTATGTGTCTTCCTCAAACTCGGGTCCTCTACCAGAGGCCTGGGAGTTTGAGGGTTCTGCGCAGTATCTTAGCTGTTCCTAGCACTGCACTCTTCTGGACAGAGAGCTCTGATGTTGTTCCTGGGATCTGTTGGAGCCACTCACCCAGCTTAGGAGTCACAGCCCCGAGTGCTCCTACCACCACTGGGACACTTTGGCCTTCACTTTCCACATCCTCTCTAGTTCCTCTTTCAGGCCCTGGTACTTCTGCAGCTTCTCATACTCCTTCTTCCTGATGTTGCTGTCACTTGGCACTGCTATATCTATCACCATCGCTGTCTTCTGGTCCTTATCTATTACCACAAGGTCTGGTTGATTGGCCAGTACCTGCTTGTCCGTCTGGATCTGGAAGTCCCACAGAATCTTAGCCCTGCTATTCTCCCACAACCTTCTGTGGAATCTCCCATCTGGTCTTGGGAGGATCTAGCCCATACGCTGTGCAGATGTTCCTGTACACAATGCCAGCCACTTGGTTGTACCGTTCAGTGTATGCTGTTCCTGCCTGCATCTTACATCCTGCCACTATGTGTTGGACTGTCTCTGAGGCCTCTCTGCACTGTCTGCACCTGGGGTCCTCTCTTATATGGTAGATCCCCTGCTTCAATGGATCTGGTGCTCAGTGCCTGTTCCTGTGCTGCTATGATCAGTGCCTCAGTGCTGTCTTTTAGTCCAGCCCTTTCCAGCCACTGGTAGGATTTCCCAATGTCAGCCACCTCAGCTATCTGTCGATGGTACATCCCATGCAGGATCTTGTCTTGCCATGGCACTTCTTTCTGCTTGGTCTTCCTCCCATGTCTGCTGCTGCCTCAGGCATTCTCTCAGCAGCTCATCTTTGGGGGCCATCTTACCGATGTACTCCTGGATGCTTCGGGTTTCGTCCAGGACAGTGGCTTTGACGCTCACCAAGCCCCGCCTGCCTTCTTTCCGGCTGGCATACAGTCTCTGGGTGTTGGACTTGGGCTGGAAACCTCCGTGCATTGTGAGGAGCTTCCGGGTCTTCACATCGGCAGCCTCCATGTCCTCCTTTGGCCAGCTCACTATACCAGCAGGGTATCTGATAACTGGCAGGGCGTATCTGTTAATGGCGTAGATCTTGTTTTTCCCACTGAGCTGGCTCTTCAGGACCTGTCTTATCCTTTGATGATACTTGGATGTTGCTGTCTTTCTTGCCTCCTCATCGTGGTTTCCATGTGACTGTGGGACACCAAGGTACTTGTAGCTGGTCTGTATGTCTGCTATGTGGCCCTCTGGTAGTTCCACCCCATCAGTCTTGACTACCTTCCCTCTCTTCACTACCATCCGGCCACACTTCTCCAGTCCGAATGACATCCCGATATCCTCACTGTAAATCCGCGTCAGGTGGATTAGCGAGTCGATGTCTCGTTCATTCTTAGCATACAGCTTGATGTCATCCATGTAGAGGAGGTGACTGATGGTAGTTCCACTCCTAAACCCATACCCATATCCAGTCCTTGTAATTATCTGGCTGAGGGGGTTTAGGCCTATGCAGAACAGCAGTGGAGACAGTGCATCACCTTGGTATATGCCGCACTTGATGGCCACTTGTGCAAGCTGCCTTGAGTTGATTTCCAGTGTCATCTTCCATAGTGCCATTGAGTTCTTGAGGAAGGTCCTTAGTATCCTATTGACTTTGTATAGCAGCAGACATTCACAGATCCACGTGTGCGGCATTGAGTCGTAGGCTTTCCTGTAGTCAATCCAGGCTGTGCTCAGATTGGTCTGTCTAGACCTTGAGTCTTGGGTGACTGCTCTATCTATGAGCAACTGGTGTTTTGAGCCTCTGGTGTTGTTCCCAATGCCCTTCTGAGCTGTGCTCATATACTGGCCCATAAGGTCCTGTAGCTTGGCGGCTATGATACCTGATAGGATTTTCCATGTTGTGGGGAGGCAGGTTATTGGCCGGTAGTTGGATGGTTCTATTCCCTTGCAGGGGTCTTTCATGATCAGCACTGTCCTTCCTTGTTTTAGCCAGTTTGGGTGGGAGCCTGCTGCCTGCTGGTTCATCTGTGCTGCTAGGCGTTCATGCACTGCTGTTAGTTTCTTTAGCCAGTAGGTGTGGATCATGTCTGGGCCAGGTGCTGTCCAGCTCTTCATGTTCTTGACCCGCTGCTGGATGTCTTCTACTGTGATGGTAACTGGT
The DNA here is from genome assembly GCF_025201925.1 of Gopherus flavomarginatus. Taxonomy (NCBI): domain Eukaryota; kingdom Metazoa; phylum Chordata; order Testudines; family Testudinidae; genus Gopherus; species Gopherus flavomarginatus. The sequence goes on from NC_066619.1 coordinate 218,508,451, forward strand.
TTCTGTTCTGGGAGACTGCTGTGCTCAGTTCCTGCAGCCACTTTGCAGTGGTGTTATGAGTCTTCTCTTTCTCCCATATGTTCTTCCAGTACTGTTCAGTTTCTGCTGCTGGTGGCTCTGCTGTTATTGTGTTGTTGCACTGTAATTGGGAGTACACCTTAGATGGTTCTTTAGAGAACAGGGCATTTACTTTTTTGGCCTTTGCTTCTCTAGTGTATCTCCTTAACCTGATAGCCAGTGCTGTGAGCCTTTGTTTAGCAGTCTCTAAGGCTTCAGATGGAGTCAGGCCCTTGTATTTTTTCAGTAACCGAGTCTTATCCTTAATCTCTACACCCTTCTGTAGTTCCACCAGCTGACTAACTTCTCTCCTAGTCGCCTTGGTCTTATCCTCCAACCTCATTTTCCAGGGTGGGTATATACTGTTGTTCTTCTTGATTGTACAGCCAAGCATCTCCAGGATTACAGAGGCTGTAGCATATACCAGTTCATTGGTTTGAGTTATGGTGGTAGTAGGGATTGTCATGAGGGCCCTATTGGCATCTTCTAACATACTATTTGGTGGTACTTCTCCACTGAGCCTTGGTAATTGGTCTCGAGGATTGACTGTAGCTAGTTTCTCCATGAACTTATGCCTCATATCAGTTGCTGTGCTCTGCAATGGAGGGGGTGGCAGTGAAGTTTCAGCTTCAGGAATGGGCTGCACATCCACTTGTTCTTCCAGGCCTTCTTGAGTCTGGGATGTAATGTGGAGTTGGTCTATCTCAAGCTGTGAGAGCAGCTTCCTCTTTACTATGTTGAAGCGTTGGGTAACTAGCTGTTTCTCAGTAAGTGTGGATGTAGGTCTTTTGTCTATCCATAGCCCCCTCATACGTTTCATATATCCCCTCTCCTTAGGTCTACTGTTATAGTAGCATTCCATCAATTCCAGGTTCTCTTGTCTCATCCATGAATGGTTTGTTCCAGTAGTCCACTTATTGTCAGATTGTCCTGGTTCCTCAACATCTGGCATGGACCTCGTTAATCCGGGTGACGTCTGAGCCGGTATGGCTCTCCTAGTTCGTGTTGCTCTCATATTTGAGGTAGGCAGGTGACACGTTAGGGGTACCTACCGGGATTTGAACCCCAGTTTCCCGTATCAAAGGGCAGCGCTCTTAACCACTACACTATGTCACATATATATATATATATGTACACTGTAAACTGCTACTAATTGAATTCTAGACCAGGGCTAGGCAACCTGTGGCACATGAGCTGATTTTCAGTGGCACTCACACTGTCTGGGTCCTGGCCACTGGTCTGGGGGGCTCTGCATTTTAATTTAATTTTAAATGGAGCTTCTTAAACATTTTAAAAACCTTATTTACTTCACATACAAAAATAGTTTAGTTACATATTATAGATTTATAGAAAGAGACCTTCTAAAAATGTTAAAATGTATTACTGGCACATGAAACCTTAAATTAGAGTGAATAAAGGAAGACTCAGCATACCACTTCTGAAAGGTTGCTGACCTCTGTTATAGACCATTCTATAAGAAGAGAGTGTACATATGTGAAATATCACTATGATTGAAATGATTCTTAAGATGCTATTTCAGCTCAATTTACAAGTGCCCACACAAACCTTTACTAATCTAATTAAAAATAAAGATTTAGCCTGAGCTCCTGAGGGATAAAATGCTATTTGAGCAAGATAAGACTGATAACTGATAACTGAGTCACTGAGGGTTTGTTGAAAGGTCTTTCCTCAAGATTAAGTCAGATTTCAACACCCTCAGGAATGTATGATATAATTCTTTTCAGATGGTATGTTGCCTATAGGTAGGAAGAAAACACCAAAAACCCTTTACCCTGCAGAAGAAAATGCAAAGTGGAAAAAAGCAAAGTCCTCATTGTGTTGTCCTCTTCCTCAGACATGTACAATAACTTTCCATGTTACAGTCAAGTTGAATCCACCCTCTTGCAATGGGTCTGCACCAATTCTATGCACTGGTAAGCCATGCTGGTCCATAGAACCTTGTGCAGGCCCACCGCCTTGGGGTGAATTTTCCTTTCATGAATAGCTGATGTTGTTTTGTTCACACAACACTGCCTCCCTTAAATAGTACAGCTGTCCTAATTTCTAGATTCTTATCTCTCTCTCCTCTCAGAAGGTCCCCTTTCTTATTGCTCAGGTAGGCCTGAATTTCCTACTCCACTTAAAGCAACATGTCTAAAACACCAAAACAGACTATGGTATGCAACTAATATAACTAATTATACTACCAACACTGCAGTTGCCGTAACCAATGGATTGAGTTCATTTTAGTTTTGTACATGCTGGATTTAAAGCTGCAAAAGTGATATTTGAGTCAACCTGAATAAAGACAAATATCTTAGTATGATTTTCACAAGTTGTTTTAATATTATATGAAGACATAAATGGGGCTGAAATTGAGGTCTTGGCTTCTCATGGCATTTTCATTAACCAAGAATTCACATACTTGTAAGTTCATCACATGTCATCCCTTTTATGCAGATGTTCTCAATCAGCTTCTCCCAGTTGGTAAGAAATACATGCAGGATGGCTTTTCTCCTGGGTGGATTTTCTACTTTCCGGATTATGAGATTATCTAAAGAATGTAGGAATATCCTGTAAAGTCTATATCTATCATTTATCTAACAGCTGTCTGAGTAATGTCCTTAATGAGCTCACTGAAAATAGTCAATGAATATTTGGATCTAACTTCTGGGTAGACCTAGAGACACAGAATGTGCCAGAAGTACTGTAGTTTCTTCTGTATAAAAGCAAATACAAAAACTGAAGAAACATAATACATGTATACCCTCTGTAGTGGGGTGGCTGCCCCACTGCCATGTGAGAAGGGTGGCCCAGGGAGAGAGGCGCACAAGGGGAGAGAAGGAGGGCAGGAAGGCTGCCACCAAAGGGTCCCTAGGTCAGGACCCAGTGTAGAGGGCAGGCCTGGGTCCCCCCCATTCCCTCTTGCATGAACACCCAGCCAGTGGATGTGGTGATAGGGGACTGCACCAGACTTTGGGTTGTGGTTGACCACAGTGGCTGGGGTGCAGAGAAGGACTGCTGATAACCTGGAAAGGGGTGAGACTCGAGCAGTGGGCACTGCTGGATGGCAGTGTCCTGAAGAGGACGCTGCCTAGTGGGAAGCAACACGGGTCCAGGCAACAATAAAGGAGCAGAGGATGGCTGGGACACCACCACAGTGGGAGCCCTGCCTAGGACTGAGCTAATTCCCAGAGCAACCAGTGGGAGGCGCTGCGGTGGTGAGCCCCAACACTGTCACACCGTCCCAGAAGCAAAGGAAAACTTGTATACATTTGATCTTACAACAGACATTTACTACTTATTTAAGCTGCTGCCTTGCAGATCCACAAACAGTGCCATTGTACAGACCCGATGTAAGAAGGCTAGTTCTGTCTGAGAACAAATGATCTTTCAGCTGGATCTTCTTGAAGTTAATAAAAATATCTTGAGTCACCATCTTTCATCAGAAGTAACAAAACATTGAGCAAATAGATTCCCAGATGTAGCATTAGTTAATTTCTAACTAATTGAGAGAAGACAGCTTTTCTGCATATCTGCTATTTATCCCTGAGTGACGGGATTGAAACTGCTCATAAATCACTTAAATGCTTTTGAAAATCCCACCCTAGATCACACATCCTCTGCAAGGATTAGGTTCTTCCCTTGGTGCCATCTTGGAGTGCTGGAAAGGCATTACACTAGGAACAAGCAAGGGCTGCCCTTCCACTGGGATTCTAGACAGACTCATCTTATGGATACAAGGGAGATGTGGTGAAAGCTAACGATCACATACTTTGGAGCATCCAAAGAAGAGTTGTTGGGATCTAGCCGTAACCTTCATTATATGTTCCAAAGGGTCTCAGTGTGGAGTTCAAGCCGCTAGGAAAAGCATATTTGTAGAGTGGGGATATAGCTATAAACTCAAATACTACATTGGATAAAGAAGCATCTCCTTGAGAAATGTCTCTCTTTTTTTATAATGCTGGAATGAAACTAGCTGCAATCACTTTGACAGAATGCTCAGATGCGGTCCTTTCAAAGAAATCACTCACTTAGTGTGAGATTTTTCTTTTTTTAAAGACAGTTTTTCATATTTTTTTTTTACTGTTGCAGAAAAGTTAAGTTGAAGCAAATGTATAATTGACAGAACATGGAATAAGCAAAATGCTTAGTGAAAACTAGATTTATTTAAATCCGTCATCAGAAATTAGCTGCTATGCCAGTGCCCTCACAGCCAAAAGTATAATGATGTATATCGGGCAGTTTGGTGTGCCTTCATTTAATCAGAACTAACCTTGAGCTTTATGTAGTAGCCCTTATGTGGTGGTGATAAATTCAGCTTGCTGTGCTGTTCATTTGCAGGGCTAGAATTACTCAAGTGGTCAGCATCACTGACTCACTGCATTTAAAGGGGCAGGGAGTTCAGAGGGGTGCTGTATAGAGCACTGTTGGGATATCCTGAAAAACATTTGCTGAAATTGAGGAAAAAATGACACAAATCATCTAGTTTACATTATAACAATAGATGTGTAGTAATGTTTTTGCACAGGATTCTAAAAGAATGCTTTACATACTAATGAAGCCTCTCAACACTTCTGTGGAGTAGTTTAAGTATGATCAAACCTGTTATTTACAAACAGGAAAACTGACTTTCACAGCCAGTTCATATGTGACTGGCCCACAGTCATAGCATGAATCAGTGGCATAGTGGAGAATGGACTCAGGGGTCTGCTGCCTTACACTTGGAATAGTCATTTTCACCTGTGCAAGCTAGCTGTTAAATGCTACCAAATCAAAATGGTAACTCTTTACTGGCCCCCAGCCATAAATGACTACAGCAGGTTCAAGGCAGTGGAAAAACTGGCTCATTTTCTCTTCCTTAATTTATATACTTTATTCCCTTTGCCAAAACATACCGGTATTTCTAAAACATTTATAGACCTAAATGCAAAGCCCAGATAAGGACATTCATTCATTATCTCTGGGATTGTCCTCCTACAACGCAATTCTGGTTCCAAGTTGTGATTTGCTTGCCAGAGCACTGTACTGTGATATTTCTGCCTTCCCAACACTTTAGCTTCTAAATAAACCAAAAAATGTGGTAAGTATCAGAGGGTAGCCGTGTTAGTCTGGATCTGTAAAAGCAGCAAAGAATCCTGTGGCACCTTATAGACTAACAGACGTTTTGGAGCATGAGCTTTCGTGGGTGAATACCCACTTCCTCAGATGCATGTAATGGAAATATCCAGGGGCAGGTATATATATGTGTGCTAGCAAGCAAGCTAGAGATAACGAGGTCAGTTCAATCAGGGAGGATGAGGCCCTGTTCTAGCAGTTGAGGTGTGAAAACCAAGAGAGGAGAAACTGGTTCTGTAATTGGCAAGCCATTCACAGTCTTTGTTCAATCCTGAGCTGATGGTGTCAAATTTGCAGATGAACTGAAGCCACACCATCACTGGTTCATTCACCTGCACATCCACCAATGTAATATATGCCAGCAATGCCCCTCTGCTATGTACATCGGCCAAACTGGACAGTCTCTACGGAAAAGGATAAATGGACACAAATCAGACATTAGGAATGGCAATATACAAAAACCTGTAGGAGAGCACTTCAACCTCCCTGGCCACACTATAGCAGACCTTAAGGTGGCCATCCTGCAGCAAAAAAACTTCAGGACCAGACTTCAAAGAGAAACTGCTGAGCTTCAGTTCATCTGCAAATTTGACACCATCAGCTCAGGATTGAACAAAGACTGTGAATGGCTTGCCAATTACAGAACCAGTTTCTCCTCTCTTGGTTTTCACACCTCAACTGCTAGAACAGGGCCTCATCCTCCCTGATTGAACTGACCTCGTTATCTCTAGCTTGCTTGCTAGCACACATATATATACCTGCCCCTGGATATTTCCATTACATGCATCTGAGGAAGTGGGTATTCACCCACGAAAGCTCATGCTCCAAAACGTCTGTTAGTCTATAAGGTGCCACAGGATTCTTTGCTGCTTTTACAAAAAATGTGGCCCTCTTATCAAGAAGGAGGAAGTGGCTTTTATCCAATGGCCTGCCTGTAGATTGTAAAATCACTTGTTTAAAGCAGGCAGCAGCAGAAGTTCCAGCAATGTATTTTTGGATACTCACATTGTTCAGGAATAGAATTCTGGACATTCAGCAGTTACTGCACCTTCTATAAATTGCCAGATACCTTTGGAAAAGCAAGGAACCAAATAATTTAATTCCTTCAAGAAAAGGCTCAAGGTCATTATGTAATTGGTGGGGTGGGTGGAGGGATCTCAAACTTTCTCTGTGTAAGATCCCCACTCCTATTTTGTTTTGTTGTTGCTCTAGCCCCACAATTGATAATAGTCACATCCCAAAATCCTTCTGGGATCATGGCTAGTTTCTGGTTGAGTGGGTGAGTGCAGGAAGAAGGTGAGAATTGTTAGCAGGAATCAAGTGCTGTACTCTGCTCAAGGGAAACACAGTTTAACGTGCTGAGGAGCTGGCAGAGTAGTGTGAGCAGTAGAGATAAGGTGAGGTTAAGGCAGTTGGCTCTTCTCCACCATTAAGCAGAATTTCTCTGGCGCATAGCACACAAAAGCCTGGAATAAGGGAGGACTGAGAAGCTGCCTTGACTCTTAGCAACCTGTCCTAGGGCTTGTGATCTCTAATTTGCAAACTCTTGGTCCAATGGACAAGTGATTTACCTGATTTTTGTATGTTTGATCTCTGATCAAAGGAGGGTGGGTGATTGTCTGGTCCCATTATTTTAAGGAGATATATTTAACCTGTCAGAACCTGACTGTACGTTAGTGTGATGCACCGAGTTCATAGTTATCATTCACTCCCATCCACATCGTTAGGTGTGAGTTAAATGGAATTACTGTGGCAACAATGGCAGTGTGGTTCTAATGTGCATCTCTCTGGGTATATCTGCACTGCAGACTCCATATGGCAGCATGTAGAGTACAGACACTGCTCATCTCCTAGCATGAGTATAAATAGTGTAGGTGGCGATGCACTGCTTAGGCAAGTAGAGCAAAGATATCCTGAACCCTTAGAGTATGTACCCTACACTGCTCTCTAGGCACCCAAATGGTGCCTCCCCCATCTATACTGCTATTTTTAGCAATGTAGAATCATGCTGCTTCCTCACTGCTGGAGCCTTTCCCCACCAAAGGGGACAGCTGTAGTGGTGGGCAGGGGCAGCTCCAGGCCCCAGCATACCAAGCGCTTACTTGGGGCAGCAAGCCGCGGGGGGCGCTCTGCCAGCTCCGCGAGAGCGGCAGACAGGCTGCCTCCAGCGGTTTGCCTGCAGAGGGTCCGCTGGTTCCACGGCTTTGGTGGACCTCCTGCAGGCACATGTGCCTGCCATGCTTGGGGCCACAAAATCCCTAGAGCCGCCCCTGGTGGTGGGGAAAGGATCTGACATGCTCCTGAGGCAGGGAAAGGCTCCAGCAGCAAGGAACTTCTGAAGCTTTTCCCCACTGCCTCCACTCCTGCCAGAGCCTTTCACTCCTGTGTATAACCACACATCACAGTGTGGATGCATCTTGCTTTTGAGTCTGGCTACACATACACTACACACCACCACCAAGAGTATGCAGTATAAATATTCTATCATTAGGCAGCACTGCATGATTACATGTTCACTAAAAGCAAAACTATCCTTTTGTAATTCTTAAAGGTTATTATTCTTGTTTATAAGAATCTTATCTTATTATATTAGCCTGATGTGTGGTGATAGCTGGAAAAGATCAGATGTATTCCATTGTAAAATATCATGATAAAGCAATAGATCATTATGTACTGACACTCAGTAGCTATTTCAAACAGAAAGCTCAACCGGGGGACGTTTTTCAACCAGCTGCTCCCACACCCACATCTCCCCAAAAATCAGTCCCTTACTCCTAAACTTCTTTACAGTTCCCTAGCTAGAACTGAACTGTCTGGCTCTGAGGTCAGTTTCAGAAGAACAATTCCCTTCGTGCTTTTCTGATAGGTGGCTTCCTAAACTTGACGGAGATTAGCAGCTGAAGTCTTAGTTAGTATCTGGTTTCTTACTATATTTCCTTCCCTTCCAGATGGTAAGTATTTCTTGTATACTGTATACATAAACACTTCATAAACAGTGTAAGTGGGCTTGGAGAGTAGAATATGAATGGAACAAATTAAGTTCAGCTTAGTGGAATAAAATCTTTTTTTTCCTTAACTTCAAATATCTATGAGGCAAGTTTCCTTTGGTGTATAAAGGATACAATGAATATAGAACAGAGTTGTATGGGAGCTCTACAAATGTAAGCTGTCAATGTTCCCAGAGTTGGAAAAAAACCCACAAATTTCTGTAATAAATCAAAAACAGTGGTTGGTGAACGATGGCAGAGACTAATCTATAGATATTTTGATTGATAGAGTTTCACTCTGTGTACACATGCACTGATGCACACTCCTGACATGTGTCTGGCATGAGAAATGCTTTCCTACCTTCAATCTCAGCCTGCACCATTGTACATACATTAGACAGTCATCTGTTTTTACACTCACATCAACAGAGTTCATGAACATTATGAATCTAGGTAATAAAGTGGTGAGTCCTTGTTTTAAGGTTAGAGTTGATGAGGTGTTTTAACTATACCTGACTCTATCTATTATGCAGATGAAGTTATTTATTATACATGTATATAATCAAATCTTACAGACTTCTTAAATCTAAATTTGTTTTAATACCTGAAAGATAAGCTATTGTTTTCATGCAGCTTTTTTGAGGCACTTTGGATTTGTAATATATCTAACAGCTAGTTATCATATGTTAATTTTACAGTTGTAATGAATTGGTAAGATTCATTTAGTTTGCCTGTAGACTTCAGTTTAAACAATTAAGCAACCACTAGATGTTCTGTCAGCAAGTTAAATACAAATCAACAATGTTTTGAAATACACACTGCTTTAAATACAAGATGATACCATATTTTTTTATAAGTAGATTTTTGTGTCTGATAAGTTATTGGTAGTGTTCACATTTAAAGAAAACAGGATAAAAATATCTCTTAGCAAAGCCTTTCACTTGCTGAATTACAGTAATAGTTATTCAGACCTGAGACTTAAGATTTGCTTAAAACTATAGGGCCTGATTCTGTTTTCACACCAGTCTTAGTGATTAACTTCATTGCTTCAGTGGAGTTACTCCAGATATTCAGAACCTCTTAAAATTTTGAAACCCTACCCTTCTATATCCATTTCTATTTTACTCTGTCTGTTGCTCTTGAAATACATAGAAAGTATTAATTAAGTCCAATTGGGGAGCAGTGCATGTTGGCTGAGCAGAGTTTGTGAGAAGGAAATACCCATCACAGAAGAACCATCAGTTGGTTGGTACCAGAAAAATAATGACCTGCAACTTAATTGGACAATATCCTATTCCCAATGCATCAACTTAGAATGGTCAGCAGTCTACATAAATAGGTGTTCAGGCAAATAGTTGTCATGTTGCTTTCAGAGATGCGCCAACACCCACATTACATGCAGCTTCTCCAGTAGATACTCTAAATAAAGGGGACAGCCTGCCTTAGCTTATTTCTATTCTAATTAATGTGTAGAACCCATCACCATAGTATGAAGGCTGAGTGAGTTTACTGGATGTCTGGCCTGATTCAGAATCTCACATCAGACTCCTTTACGTACATTTGGAGTCCTTGTTTGTTTGATTGTGTCCTTTTTTGTTATACCTAGGAAATATTTGAAAATAACTGTTTTTCCCCTTGCAAGCGTTTGTCACATGTAAAGTGGTGGTGGAATTTAGATCATCCTTTCATCATTTCACAAGACAAGCACTGCATGATCACCATTGAGCTACTGAAGTCAAAGGGGTGCTACTTAGGGGAAGGCCTTTCACTCTGACATAGAGTGTTTCTTGTTTCAAGCAGTCTAGACAGTAGCTTTATTTTTGGGTGTGGAGGGAGGAAACTAGAGAGGGATTTGGTGATAGGTGCTGAGGTGTTGAGCGGACCAGGGCACTGCTACCAAGTGACCACCATTTGGGAGTCCATTTTCGGTCTGTAACTGTAAGGTGTGAAGAAAAATTCTCACCCTCATTAGCTCTTACTTTGTTCATTTAATTTGTGAAGCTAGTAAGTCCTGAATTGGTACCTCTTTGTCTCATGGCAGGTGTTTTTTGACATGCATTGTCTTGTCTATGGTCTTGTCTTGCTTTCTGGAATTAGGACGGTTTCCTTTCCAATATGGAATGGGTTTAAGGTTGGTAATATTTAAAGAAGTTGTTAGGTGGTGCTCTGACTTTCAATACTTGTATTAAAAAGTGGCGCGGGCTGAGGGATGTGCTGGCCGCCTTTCCTGCAGCCCCCATTGGCCTGGAGCAGCGAACCACGGCCAGTGGGAGCTGCGATTGACTAAATCTGCGGAAGCAACTGGTAAACAAACTGGCCCGGCCCACCAGGGGCTTTCCCTGAACAAGCAGCAGATTGGCTTTGAGAATCACTGCTCTACGGTACTATATGAAAAGCTGGCACCAGATATGATTATTATAGCACAGCAGCACCAGTATAGTTAGGATTGCATCATTACTTCTGTTTAAAGGTCAATCTTTTTGAGTCCTGTAAAATGGACATGCTAAGTCAGATTCCTTTGAAATTCTGTGTGTGTCTCAGAAGGAGAAGTTAAGGTTAGTGACAGATAATAAACCCTAGGCACATGGCGAAACATCACATGCACAAAAAATGAAATACTACATCGAAGCCAGGCCGAAATATCATTTAGGGGCAACTTTTGACATTGTTCGCCTGCCATCTATCAACACAGCCAGATTCTACTAGCTGGCAAGGGCGGGGAAAGGGAAAGGAAGGCAATGACTCTTTCATACCCTTCCCCGCCAGCATTTCAAACACGGAACGTTGATCACGTCGGGACTGTCAGGACCCACACATCTACTTGTAATCTATTCATTTGACTGTGTACAAACTCAGGTCAAAATGCTTGGCCATAGTTGTTAAGGAACTGCAAAGATTTCCCAGAAATGAACAAAGGTAAGTGTTGTTTTCGTGACTGAAATCTTTCAAAGGCATTGCACTTCATAAATTTACTCATGATATTTTACCATTTTTCCATGTTTTTTTTTGCTATTTTTTTTGCTATGCACAAACTTCCAGGTATCCTGATCTGAATGATCTCCCGTTTGCCCTTTTGTCAAGTCATGCTGTTAAGCGCATTGAAATAGTAGCCATATAATAAAAGTATTAATTTTAAATAGTCTAGTAAAAAAATCAATCCCAAAATATCACTGTCTAGAGGTCTAAAGTGTAAAAGAACAATGACTTTCAATCTGGATGGCTGGATGAGTCTATAGAGACGGTCACACTGAAGTCACATAGTGTAATGCTTGTTAGACTTTGTGAAATATTCACTTATAATGAGGACAATGGAGTGGTTTGTGTATATTGTCGAGATGCCAGAGCTTCGGGAGAATTTTCAACAGGAAGAATGTGGAACAATGTATGGAAGTTGGATTTATAAAGCATTATCTGTCAAATAAGTCTCATATAGATGGTGTAACAAGACTTAGAAACAAAAGCCCTTCCTTACGTAGCGGATTGCTTAGCATGATTCTTGAAAGTCCAGCTGAAAAGCAGAAGAGGCAAATAAATCTTGAACATAAGCGCTTAAACCCAGGAGAAATCAAGGTACTTATTGACAGTATGTTGTTGGCTATTAAAATGAACAGCTCAGTGCTTTCTGTTCAGGATATTAATGACCATATGGAAAAGTATGTGCGCATACCAGCGAGTTGAAGAAGTAAGAAGTATGCTTTTGAATTTCTTGAAATTATCAATTGCATGAAATAGCATAGGCAATATTTCATACTCTAGCTGTTGATGATAACATTAACAGATACTTGATACTCTACTTTAAATATAGATCCATAAATTCTGCAGACTATAAAACTTTGTTTGCTGGACTATTACGATTGCAAGAATGTGTTGCTGTTTCAATAGTGTCTGCAATCGGAGTTTTTTATAAAAAACATCAGCTTGCTCTAATGAAAATGGTGATGTTCACATCTGATGATGCCTCCATGATGTTGGGCAAACTCAGTGGTCTGGTGGCTCAGCTGAAACGTGATATTCCACACTTAGTCCAGCAACATTGTGTTGCACACCAGGAAGACTTGGGGATTTCTGATGCATGGAAAGAGGTCAAGCTGATAAGAGACATCAAAACCTTAATGAGAACTGTCTACACAGTGTTCTGTCGGTCTTCCAGGTGAAAATGCAAATTTCAGGAAATAGTGGATGCTTCTGAATGTGAGTCAGTGGCTTTCAGGCCACTCAATGAAGTGCGCTGGTTATCTAGGCGCTTTGCACTTCGAGCAATTATTCACAACTATAATCCTCTTCTGGAATATTTTGAGTAAGACAAAGATACTGATTCAGTTTCTAAATATTGCCACAAAAAGCTGAATACCATGAAATACCGAATAACATTAGAAGTTTTGAATTATGTTTTGTTAGAGCTGGCTTCGCTATCCACACTGCTCCAGAAACGGAGCTTTACACTTCTTGAAGCATTTCACCTTGCCCAAGGTAAACTGAGGAAGATTAGGAGCCATTACCTTGGAGATTCAGTCTTATGGAGTGACAAAGTTAAGGCTCTCTTAGATATGAGCTTTCAAGAAAATAATGAAATTGATACCAGTTCCATAATAACTTTCATAAACATCTTGTGTGCACATTTGGCAGACAGGTTTCCAGAGGATGAAGTCCAGGAGTGGTCCGCTTTTGATTGTGGAGTAATTGTTAAGTGTGACTTCAATTTTGGAATTCATCAGGTCAAATCCTTATGTTCAAAATACAAAGATTTTCTTGCTGAAGAGATTGTTTTAGTCAGTCAGTACAATGACTTCAAGTTTGCAGTAGCCAAAAGAATCAAAAGTCAATTGGTTTTAAATTTCCTGGATATAGTGACATTTGCTCACTAGAATGAACAGTTTCAGGATCTTGCAAAGTTGATGGATATTGGAGGAACATTCCTAACATCAAGTACAGACTGTGAGCATGACTTTAGCTTAATGAACACTCTGAAAAACAAACTATGGAATCATTTACAAGTAGATCATTTGGACATGCTGATGTGTATTAAGAGTTACCAGCTGGATGGAGGACAGGTAAATCTGGAGTTTATATTGAATGGGCAGATGAAAAAGATCACAGGGAAAAACAGTAAGGTTAGTTTACCAGTCTGACATTTTGACCAATAACAAAATTTAAAATGCATTTGTAATTACATATCTTATTCTTGTTTGATAATCGTTTACTGATTTTTTTTTTAAGGAAAAGTTTAGTTTTAAAACACAAACTCTTGTTTTTATTTTTTTACATGTGATGTCACTATCTGAAAACCCATATAAATTGACATAATGGGATACTTATTAAATTGTCTTTATTATATGTTTATCAAAATCTTTTCGGATATGTGTATAGAATGAAAGGTGAAAATGGACACCAATGGGCAGAAGCCTATGGACTGATAATGATCATGATTAATATGTGCCTGATATATGCTTGTGACTGTCTATAAAAAAAAAGATCATAAAGCATAATGCTTAAAACCAACTTCTGCTTCATGAAGAATGGTTAAATTTCCTTTTTCTAAGTATTTAAAAATGACATAAAATAATATGGTGTAAAACTTTTATTATCACAAATTGCAAATTAAAACTTTTTAAATGTATAAGTATTTTACTCGCTTGGGCACATTTGCCTCATGGTGCACAAATTTGAACTCTGCTTCAAAAATTTGCACAGAAGAAATTTTTTTATGCACACGGCCTGTCAAAAGGACGGAAGGAACATTGTTAATGATCCAAATTTGAAGTATTTTTAACTAGGGGATCAAGGAGAGAGGCTCTGAACAAAAATAGATATTTTTCAAAGAGTTTTTTAGGTATTTTTTACACAGAGCTAGAGATCTAACTATTGATGTGATGTGGGTCAATATGGTCTGTCTGAGTTTTACCTAAGACAGTGCATGGCACCCACTAAATCATTGGGGGACCCAAACTGAGAATGGTGTTTAATATAATGTACATTTTTACATTGAGCATGTGCCAATGCAGAAAAACAGCTTACAGAGTTTCCATTTCCGACATTTTCTATGCTTTAAAGTTCAACTCTTGAAAAAGCTCTATAATCTAGATGGTTATTTGAATTGCTTTTAAATTTGATGTGGTTCATAAGGATATGGGGTATCATTAGTGAGCCATATTTGGGGTCAACTGACCCAGGGATTCCTGAGTTATAGCCCCCCTCCCAAAACCAGTTTCCTTCTGCTGCTTTGTACGGTTAAACTGAGAGACCAGACACTTTCAACCGCACTTCTCTAGTTACAAACTATAGAAATGATCCTACTAATGACTGGATTAAACACAGACTTCATTAAAACTGATGGCTGTGAACTCATCCTTCAATTAACATAACAAAGGAGAAGTTAATCACAAGCCCCTACCAAAGACACATGGAGTTTCTGACTAAGTGGCAATTCTATTTTGAGGAAAATGTAATTCAAGTATTTGGGGTAAAAATAAACATGTGAATGGTTCCTGGGAGGAGGTTCAGGGGGAAGAGCAGTAGGGGAATAAGGGAGAGGGATTTGGGGCTGCAGGGAGGGGGATGAATAGGGATAGCTGGCAGGAGAGAGGTTGGAGGCTCAGGTAAGGAGGTGTGGCACCTCACAGATCTGCTAGTAAGTGCCCCCAACATATACAATTTAAGAACCACTTCACAGCCTTTTACAACTCCCTTGCAGGATACCATCTCAACCGACACTTTTACGTAATCCTCATTAAAGCATTAGAATCCTCTCATATGCGACCTCACTGCTGGCAATCTCCTTGGCAATAAAAGCCCTATGCCCTGCAACCAACATAAGACTCAGTTTTGCATCGAAATGAAGCATACTGCATCCTGAATGTGTACATGCACCTCTTCCCTTTGCTCACACACGGGAAGGTGCAAAAAATAGAGTTCCCCATATCCCAACCACAGCTCTGTCCCACACTTCAAAGTATGTGTTCTCATATCACAAACACACCGGTCCAACTATTGCCTCCAGCTAGGAACACCTAGCATGCTGACTACACCTGGAGTGTATGCAAATAATTCCCATTGCTGTGGCCAGCTCTAGAGCAATAGAAGGAACGTGGTGTGAGGAACATTTGTCTTTTGTCCTTTAATAGTGGTAGAGGGAAACCTGTGGGTGAGCGTGAATGGGTTGTAAAAGAAGGTGAAACGCTTGTCGTTCAGCAACAGAAGGGTTTCCAGAACGAAGGTATGTGTGTTAATGGGGGCATTGCTGAAACAGGGCAGAGTTAAAGTTGCATTGGCAGCCAAAACTGCAAAGGGATGACATACCACACAGCAACATTAACTTTGTGTTAACATAGGTGCTTTTTTTTTTTTTTTTTTTTTTTTTTTTTTTTTTTTGGCCATTGAATTGTTTCTCACTTGAGGGAGAATGACTTGGTGGGATGCACCCCTATGGGATTGGGTAAATATTCTGTTTACATTCTTGGTGTGGTAAGTCCTGCTATCATGGCATGTTGAGAGAGGGGCCAACAACCTGATGGCTGTGGACAGATTTTTCTTTAATATTAATTGGGGAATGAAGAACAGTCTGGCAGTACACAGGCATAATTTATGAGTAAAAAGAGTTCCTCTTTCAGTTATTGGTTTGAACATTATTGGCACTGTGTGTGTGTGTGTGTGTGTGCATTACCCTCTGCCCCCAAAATGTAGGGGATGGTAGACAAGCAGGATGCTAGTGCATGTAGTATCAAGGTGGTCCTGGAAATTAAATATCATTTTTATTTTGCTAATGTAAAATTTAATTGGGAGTGGGACACACGTAAACCCCAATCCAAGCAGATTAATGTAGCTCTCTATAGGAGACTCCAGTTTTCTATTCCCTGACCACTTTGGGAATTTTGCATATGGGAACTCAGCACAGGGTGCTAGCATAATACTCACTGGTTATATAATATTTATACAGTTGAAATAATTGCTCATCTCTTTGGGGTAACAGAATAAATATTAAATTAATAAAATTAAACACATTGTAGCCTTTTGTCATTCTCTTAAAAATAAGAAGCCAGTCATTATTCCTGTGCTGTGGTAAAAGTTAGTTTGATTATTTATTTATTTATTTATTATTTTCCAATCCAGTTTACTCATCCCAGAAGTGGAATGTATATAACAAAGACAATTCTCATGATGGAGTACTGAAAGAGTGGAAAATCCAATATAACTATATTATTGGAATGTCCTGAAGATGGCACAATAGGCACATCCAGATGCAGGATTTGTTTTAGGTCATCCTGTAAACTGAAATTTTTCTTGCTGAAATATAACTTCCGTAAACGAGCCCTTCTAAAGTATAAGCAAAGGGGAATTTTTGAACTTTTAAAGCATATTCTAGCACTAAAACTATTTTCCAAGGGACACAGGCTGTTAATTTTATGCTGCCTAAAAGATTAGGTATAAACAGGTAGACAGTCACAGACCTGTCACAGTCTGATGTTGCTGGCAAGAGTGAATTTAGTTCATTTTTTTATCAAATTGTAAAACAGTAGATAACCTTATCTCCAGCATAACATATAAACTACAGGCAAATGCCACTTTTTCTTAGGTGCATTATGAGTATGGGAAAGAAAAATAAATACTTGAAAAATCTCTATTTTATTAAAATATAAAAATATTAGGGGACTTCTGTAATAAAAAGAAAATACCGAGTGTCAGGTTGCATTAATGAATTAATATTATATCTAAGGTAACAATAGCCATGCTCCCCCAAACATCTGTGGCACACCTGTAGATGTATGGTTTATAAATACTGGGAAAAGTTTCATGAAGATGCCAGAGCTACATCAACCACAGTGCTGCATGCTATCAACCTCTAATAAAGTAAATGGAACCTGAGGGGACAAGCACCATTTTACAGAAGGCATTCAATATCTTGCAGGAGCAGGCCTTTAGACCAATTCAAAGCAGAGGTACCATCTATCCATTTTTAACTTTCTTCATATAAATCCTTATTCATGTAACTGGCACCTTCAGTACCTATCACTATTTCCAGTATAGCTGAAAATGGGCAAATGTTTGGATACTTTGGTTGCTTTTTCAAACCACTTCTGTGAGTGATTTTTATATGCATAAATGTTAGGGAAAGACAACAAAGGCAATAGTGTTATCACATACGCTGATCCTGCCCTGTGAAAGTGGTGAAGAAGCAAACCTGCTAGCTGTGGTGAGCCTCTGCAGAAGGATAGAGTGACTCAGCTAGGGAGGTGTGAGTTGTAGGGAAGGAGCTAGAGTGATACTACTCTAAATGATATGCTTCCCCCACAGTGACTATGGCTGGTTCATGGGTAAGGTTTTCAGAGAATAATGAGGCCTGAGAGAGTGCTACCTTTATGCTGTACCTTGAGCAAGAGGCCTGCAGCCAGGGGTGGCTCCAGGCCCCAGCACGCCAAGCGCGTGCTTGGGGCGGCAAGCTGGGGGGCGCTCTGCTGGCACCGCGAGGGCGGCAGGCAGGCTGCCTCCAGCGGTTTGCCTGCGGAGGGTCTGCTGGTCCCGCAGCTTCAGTGGACCTCCCACAGGACCAGCGGACCCTCCGCAGGCAAACTGCCGGAGGCAGCCTGCCTGCCGTGCTTGGGGCAGCAAAATCCCTAGAGCCGCCCCTGCCTGCAGCCAACAGCACAGCAGCTACTGGTGCTGCCATCCCTGCCATGCAGCTACCTGAAGGGTATAGCCTTGGTGCCTCTGCTACTTTTTGTTAACCATATCCTGTCCCCTCTATACCCCTGGTGGTCCTTGAGACTTCATGACTTGTGCACTAATTCATCCCTCTACATGCATTTATTTTCAAAAGGAGAGAAGTATATGGGGCACAGCTGTTTGGTTTAATATATATAATGTAGTCCACTCAAATCTCTGAGTTATTTATATATTATGTTTGGTTTATATTTATAAATAACTCACAGATTTGAGTGGACTACATTATGGGTTAATCTAATATTTAGGTAATATTGACATGAGTTTGTGATGGCTGAGTCATTCACTAGGGACTGTGTGTTTCTCTACCCAGAAAACAAACTTTTACTTTGAGTCCAGATAACTTATTTTAGGTGAAAGAAACAAGGAAAGAAAGAACAAATAAAGTCTCTAAGGCCATGTCTACACTACTACTTATGTCAGCAAAACTTATTACTCAGGAGTATTGTGAACAGAGCCATGCTAGCAGGAGAGCTTCTCCCACCAGCGTAGCTTCCACTGCTTATTGGAGGTGGTTTACTTATGTTGACGGGAGAGCTTTCTCCCGTCAGCATAGAGCAGCTACGCTAGAGACCTTACAGCTGTGCAGCTTCACCAGTACAGCTGTGCTGATGTAAGGTCTCTAGTGTAGACATAGCCTAAGCATGAGCACCATGTGTGTGACATTCTGTGACAGCAGATGTGGCCCTGCATACAGGCTAGAGGGGCTAACTTTTCTCTTAAAGGTGCAATACATAGAACATTAGGCACATAGCTCTGTACGCCACACACAAAGGCAGAGCTAAGGGTAAGCTATATGGGTAATTCTAAAAGAGTATGATAAAACCTTTATACCATACTGACATGTCTTTATATATAATATATGTGCACTCACACCTACACCAATGTGTTTTAGAGAAAATGTATTTTAGATAGCTGGGTTTTTTTTAAATGTTGTAGGCATTATATATTTTTAATCCCTTGGTGGCTCATAACTTTACCGTGCTATTTAGACACTGCATGTGTTAAAGGCAATGTAATGCCTTACCACCGTAAGGAGAGCGTGGTAGTGGTGGGGAAATTGTCCCTTCAGGACAATTCTTCCCCAAACTATCCAATGTGCTAGGGTGTATGCAAGCTGAACCATTCTTGCAAATCCAGTTTGCTCTTCGGACTACTGCAGGAATAAAAGGACAATGATCAGTACTCTTTTCTCTGGGCCATTCTGAAGGATTCCCATTCTGAAGGATTGTGTGCACCTAATGTATTTGGCACTGGTATAGTAGAATATATAAATCAAATCTCCCTTGGTCCATTATGCCCACGGTTCTGATGCATCCCAACTCAAGTGCAATATAATTATGTTAACCATGGAAGTTTGTTTCATTCATGAGGTATGGTTGTTATTAGCAGGTACCATAACATTTCACTTTATTAACAGTGGTTCAGCTGCTACTAGTAGTCATAATGCCAGACAAGTGTCCCTTCCTCTGCTTAAGTCCTTAGTACACAGTGGTGGGCCTTTAAAAGTTTATCAGTCATTGTAACTAAGGATTTGCAGTAAGCTAACTGCAGTATTTGCAATATTCAGCGTATTTCCTATTGTAAGCGTTGGGAAGCATAAAGGAATACTATAGATTCTGAGGTAACTTAATATTACTGTTAGCAAAATTGGCAAATATTTAACAGTCCCCATTGTCGTCACCTCCATTTGAGAGAACTTCTATCATGAGTTCAAAAAGGGAAAACAAAGTATTAAGAAAAAAATAGAGCTATTAGTGGAGCTATTAAGATTTATGATACAGTTCTTATTGTCATGTAGGCATGCGAAAGCCACATGCCAAACTGTCTACTGAAATGTTTACTGAAAAGTTTTATGGCATGTGTGCTAGTAACCTTCAATTTTGTTCATTTTATATACCTAATTAGACTGTGCTATGGACTAACTACTTGCTAAATTATTTTGTTTAAAAAATATGAAACAGACACAATACTTTGTTCTTTCTTCTAGCCTAAATTAAAGGACCAAAATGTCAGTACTAAGGTACTAGTGGGCCTAATTCTCTCCTGTCTTGCCCCTTGTGTATTCATTTACACCCATACAAAGTGAAGGTAAAAAGCTACCATTCTGCTTTCATAGAATTTTATAGCTACTTTGCACAGGCATAAGTGACTGCCCAAGCTACACGGCCACTGAGAATAAGGCCCACTGCATGCAAATATAGGATATAAAATGTGTTAGTTACACTGTTGTCATGATGAGATTATCACCATCTCACTTTCAGGCTGAGGTGAGGGCCTGTTCCTGCATGGGTAGTGGGGACGTCTTTTTAGAATCCCACCCCCTGACACTAATCGATCCTGGAGGCATGTGATTAAATGAGAATCCCAGCTTTTATTTAAAAGAAAAAAGTTTCTAGCCCTCCTCATTTCAGAGAAAAGCTGCAAAACATGATCCCAGTGAATCCTAAAGACTCAAAGACCAGGGTTGAGTCAAATTGAGTCAAAACTTTAATTAAAAAAACACATTATTTTAAAGCCAACTTCATAATTTTGGGTGCCTGATGTAAGGTTTTTGAACATCGGGGGTTGACAATACTGAGCTAGTTCATATATTCTGTATTCAGAACAAAACAGAAAACTAACAGTTATGCCAGTCATCACACAGACTGCATTCCATGTGCAATCAATGATAATGACTATTTTCCTCATACTACAGTGCTCTACAGCCAAAATGCTTCTGAAATAAATGTAGTCCAACTTTACTAATTCTGGGTCACTGAGAACGAAAATGGTGCTTAAAATTGTTGATTGGCTCTAGTTTTCAAGATATGCTATTGGGTCAGTATATACAACCCTTGACTTGGGAACGGTGGAGGATAAGTGAGTTATAAAGGGAAAGGATCTCAATTTAAACCAGAAATGATTAAAATACATCTTTGACTGGATCTATGAATAAATGTATGACTGGGTTTGGACAGTACTTGCTTTTTAGGCAAAACAATGAATGATTGCAATCTGAAGCTGGTATTGCGTCATACATGATATGAATTGCATCATGTTCTTCCTAGAAGTCATGGATGATGCAATCATAACGAAGCTTACATCACTCTGCTGAACAAATTGCCCTATATCAGCTCTAGAAATCATACAGTGTCGTGCTCTCTTATTTGTCAGTGTTTGATTTTGCCAAGGGACACATTTCTGTTTAGCCAAAGTGAGCAGAGATGCCTCGTACTTGTGTGAACAGTGCAGATAACTTCCGCTATGTTTGTGGTGAAGTGACTTTTGCATCACAAAAGTGCAGTATAACCACTATGGTTAAGAAAGCCTATCACCTTTCTTTTGGCTGCAAAGTTGGAGATCAGGACAAGAGGTGGGCCCCACACATATGCTGCAACATTTGTGCAACAAATCTTTGCCAGTGGTTGAACAGGAAAAGGAAATCTATGCCTTTTGCAGTGCCAATGATTTGGAGAGAGCCAACAGATCATACCAGCAATTGTTACTTCTGCATGGTACCTCCAGTTAGGAAAGGTGTGTCAAAGAAGAAAAAGTGGACTGTGCATTATCCAAACATTCCATCAGCTATATGCCCAGTACCCCACGGAGAAGGACTGCCGGTTCCTGATGCACCAGAATCATTCTCACTTGAGTCAGACGAGGAAGAGAAAGAGGATGAAACTTCTGGTCCTGAACCATCAGTGTCACAGGACCCACATTTTCTCCCATCCTCCTCCTCTGAACCACACCTCATAACACAAGGTGAACTGAATGACCTTGTCAGGGATTTGGAACTACCCATGAGTAAGGCAGAGCTGTTGGGCTCCAGACTATAGCAGTGGAATCTCTTGGCAGGCTATCAGGGCAAATGGAGCCCATCAATGCTTGCAGACTATTGCTGGACAGTGACAAGAGATGCTCTATTTAATGAATACAAGAGACAAGCCAAGAAGCGCCAAGTAGACACTAAATAGGACTAAACTATGTACATAATAGTTTTTTGCCTTTTGTTTCATAATAAATTTTATTTATATAACTCTTTTGCTGATTTTTAAAGTGTTACATAAACAGGACAGGTGAAATATTATCATGTAAAGCAACCATAAACACATGAAAAGACCTAGGTTTACAATTTATGATTAAAACTCTACTATCTACACAATATACATAGACATAAAATGTAAAAACTTAAATATCTTAGAAACAGTAGCCAATCAGTTGTTTAAATTGTCATATTTGAATTCATCACATCAAAATACATAATAAATATCACATTTTATCTCTGAAGCAGATGACTTCTCAAAAATTGTAGACCAGTGTTATTTATCTTATTTAGGTTTTTAGTTTACATACTCTTCTCGTGTTTTTACAGAGCCTTCTGCATTGTGGGCACTGCAGAAATATTAAGACATAATGAGGCACCAAAGTTAGCAAGTTTTGGTACAAAATCTGTATTTAGCCACTTTAACAATTAACTTGTTTTTTCCCCCCGAGATTCTGAGTACCCCAAGTTCCATTTAATGACAACTATGGATGCTGAACATCTAAAAATAAGGCCACTTATTTAGGTGACTAAACGTTGCCATAGATATCTAACTTTAAGTGCCCAAGTTTGGCCAAAGTATCTAAAGTATCATAATTCATCAGTCTGATTTCTTTAAATCCAAATTAATGTGATGGTTCTCATCTCAGTTCCAGTCATATGTGCATTTCATAAAATCACTGCTCTTTTTGGGATGAGACTGGCAGTTTATGCTGAAGGGCTGCTCCAAAGCAGAAAACCAGTCATATGGAAGGTGCAGATAGATGCAGAGGAACAGTTAAAGTTGCCATGTCACTGCACTATGCCTGGCTTTGTCATTCTAATCAGCTCCTCATTTTCTTCAGCATCCAATTCATAAATAAAAGAATAATAATTATTATGGAACAGAATCAAATTGTTTCATTTAGAAATTATTTAAAATTGTATTCCTACTCTGTTTCCATATGTCACATTTCTGTAGAAAGTGAATTGGTTAGCCAACTTACAAAAGTTCATAAAAAGAGGCTTATAATGTAAATGCTGAGACCCCAAACTGTCATGAATGCAAACTGTAGTAGCAAGGATTCTCAAGAGAAATCATGGTATCCTTGTGCTCATTTACTGGATAAAGTTTCCACTTTTGGAAAGAAAAACATACAGTTGTTTATAGAAATGGCTTATGTGTGTCTGGAAAGCAGTACTTAGTTCATTTTAACTAAAGCAGCTGCTGTAATTATTATACATATTATATCCAATATGGTAACATGGATTTGGCTGGTACTTTCAGAACAATAATATACAAAGGGATCTAATGATTGATGGTATTTTTAAAACATCTTCTTCTGGACCTGGTCCTATTAGTGTTTCCAAATATTTTTGAACTGATGCAGTAATAATTCATGCATATAATGTCTTTCATGTCAGAATCTCAAAGCATAAGCATTAATAAATGAAACCCCACAGTGACACTGTCATTTTAAGTATTTTTATCCACATTTGACAGATGGGGAAACAGAAGTTGCAAGAGAGTTACAGGTGCATTCTCAAAGGTGTGATTCTGATGTGCAGCAGGGTATTTGAATGCTCTGTTTTGGGGGCTCCAGAACCATGGGGAATTTCTGGATGGGAGGCTTGAACATTTGGACCTTGCTCTGGGTGTGCAAAGCTGACAGGGCGATGTGGCTATATCTGCATGCTTAATCACTGGGCTTGTCAGAATCCAGCTGTCATATTGGGTTATGAAACCAAGCCACTTTTGTATTCAATGGCGGCCAAATGTCACAGTGCCCTACTCCTGTTCTGGTCCCCAACCTTTCAGCCAGTAGTCATGAAGAGCCTATATGACAATATGAAGAATCAACACAGAACCAGGAAACATACAAAACATAGGAAATGCAAACGGACTTGTACAGGCAATTCCTCACATCTTCTGTAGCTACCTAGAGCAAGTACATAACAAATGGAAGAAAGGGGAAGTTGATAGTAATGAATATAAAGCAAAAGCTAGGAATTGTAGGAAATTGATCAAGGTAGTAAGTGATGTCAGGGATTGCCCCTACTTACCCATGTCAGCAATCTAAATTATGCTGGATGGACCTGTTCCATAGAGGCCGCTGCAGTGAGGATGGTTATGTTCTCTGTCTCTGTCTCTGCGGCCCCTGGAATGCTGTTTCTCCTGTCTACCCTCCACATCAAGGGGGTTGGAGTAGGTGATGTAAAGCTAGCCTTATGCCGTCCTAGAAACACCCTGCACTGGAAATCCCCAGCTGCCTGTTTGAGGCATCTTGAAGTGCCCTCTGTACAACTGTAACATCACAAAGGGCATTTAATTAGGGCCAAGGACCTAGCCCATTGTTTAATCAACAGCCTAAATTTTTAAATGTAGATTGGTTCACCTCCCTTTTTGGTATTTATCAACCTTTTTTGAGTTCCCCAGTATGGGTAATTTTCCATTCACAAGTCATGTATATCAAAGTGTGAAAATATAGTCAGACTAATTATGTGGCAAGCAGACTTTGCACAATGTAAAGATTACAAAATTTGAACTCAAACTAGCCATCAGTGTAATTTATGGTATTTATGCTCTTATTACTTAAATTACATAACATTTTCAAGCCAACATACTGCAGTAAATAATTGCTTTTCTATAAAATTAAGAAAGTAATGGAGTTTTAGACTTACTTCACTAAGTCCAAACCGCCAAGTTACAGAAACATCATTTTCAGTTCCCTCTTTTGTGTTTTGCTTTTCTGCAGCATCTAGTTGATGGATGGCTAAGAATGGATTATTAGCCACTTTCTTCCAGTGCTTTTTCCACTACACTCCATTGTCTTTAAAACACCATGCTTTTTCATAGCTATTTTTAAGCCATTTTCATAGTTTCTTTTTTATATCAAAATAAAGCAAAATTACATCACTTTCAAATGATATGAAAAGCTACTTCAGTCTCATAAGAACATAAGAATGGCCATACTGGGTCAGACCAAAGGTCCATCCAGCCCAGTATCCTGTCTACCGACAGTGGCCAATGCCAGGTGCCTAAGAGGGAGTGAACTTAACAGGTTATGATCAAGTGATCTCTCTCCTGCCATCCATCTCCACCCTCTGACAAATAGAGTCTAGGGACACCATTCCTTACCCCATCCTGGCTAATAGCCATTAATGGACTTAACCTCCATGAATTTGTCCAGTTCTCTTTTAAATGCTGTTATAGTCCTATCCTTCACAACCTCCCCAGAGTGGTTATCACAACCACCTTCCCATTAGTTCAACAGTTGTCTTTAATTAACTGAAAATTCTGAGCTGTATTAGATTGTGAGTTTATAAAAACTAAATCACAACCTTTTCATTTCCAGTTTGCAGTGAGAGAAGCTCATCTTAATTAATCTCTCATCCGCTGTTGGCGCTGTTGATCATAAGCTACCTTTTAACATCTTGTTTTCTCTTGGGTTTCTCAGTGTTGGCCTCTCCCGGTTGTTCTTCTATCCCTTTGACCATATTATTATCATTCACTGTTTTATTTTTGTGCTTCCTCTTAAAACACAATCCCACAAAACACAGTCAAAATCCCCACTATATTAATACAACACCCTAACCTTTGCTGAGTAACTGTAATCTAATTGATGTTACCTCTACCATTCCATGCTGTATTGGTGTCTAATGTTTGTAAGCTCGTGGGGGCAGAGGTAATATCTTCTGTTTCAGGAGGAGTTAAGCACACTTGTTGATCTTGTTAGAAATAATAGATTAAGAAAAAAATTACTAATGCTTCCATCTGCTCTGAGCTCGGAAAAATCAGTCTGATTGTGGATAACTAATAAACAGAAAAGAGGGATATAGTAATCAAGAAAAACTGTTTCCTGTGAATAGTTTTTCTTGCTCTAATATTGTATTTACTAGGGACCAGATTCTCCATTTTTCTTATCTAAAATGCATTAAATGAAATGCAAGCCTCCTGTGGATCAGTTAGTGTATCAGTGTTTGATTGTGCATAAATAACCTTTTCTTTGGTTCTGTAATAAGAGATATGAAATGTTAGGTAATGCACATTTCAGAAAAATGCACATTAAAAAGTTAATTTTCTTCTCTAACGTGTAGGTAAAATACTAAAAATACATAAACCTTTCCTTGACTTAAATTTTGAAGTTTATATTTCATGAATGGTGTAGTAGCAGCCCATTAACTAACTGTTGCTTGAAATAAGTGCAGGTAACAAAGACTAAGCCCTATAACTGTAACTGTAAAAGTGGAATCTTGACAATGTTTCAAGTAGTAGACAATAACTAATGACACTTCTTTGATAGAAATGTTCTATATGCAACTATTTTTTAAAAAATTCTGAAAACAATCATGGCTGACCTTACCATACATTTGGAAGTGTTGACTGTCAGATGAAAATATAACCTGAAATAAACCAAGGTCCTGACCAGTAGAAGTCACTAATGAAAATAATTTCAAAGGAGACTCAACCCAACTTCCGTTTCTGTGTACAGTTTAGATTTTTCCGTATCTCCATTTCCAGGGCATACCCATAGAAGAGGGGTTCTGTTAACTGGGTATGTACTATGGTCAAGCACTCAGGTGGCTGTACTTGTGAAAAGGCTTGGTTGAGAAAAGGGGATTTGGAAAGGTACTCCTTTAATAAAATAAGATCTATGT
The DNA here is from genome assembly GCF_025201925.1 of Gopherus flavomarginatus. Lineage (NCBI taxonomy): Eukaryota > Metazoa > Chordata > Testudines > Testudinidae > Gopherus > Gopherus flavomarginatus. Next base: position 218,534,989 of record NC_066619.1, read on the forward strand.
TCTTGTCTGAAATAAAAGATGAAGCAGTACAGAAGATGCCAGATTTGAATACCTTTCTCTGGCATAGTAGCACCTTAATCCACAAATAGTCACAGAATTTCAAAGGGAAATGTTCTACAAGGTGTATTATGGCAGGATAGGAATATAGAGCAACAAGAATCACCAGAGTCTCAGCCAGCTAGAGAAAACAGGGCACTTGGGAAACTAACATTACATCATTGACATAATTGATAAAAATGGATTGCCCTAACCATCCTCGGTGCCACATGAAGTTGCTCCTCACCATTTAAAAAATATAGTTCCTGTGCTATAAAGGGTTAAGCTTCATCAGGAAGTTTATATTTGCTCTGCAGCCTGCAGAAATGCATACATTGCCACAGTTTGAGATGCCTGTTGACACTTATAGACCAATGAGAGTTTCCTAAAACTGAACTGAAACTCCACAACCCCCAATGTTCCAGACGTTAACAAAGCAACCAGACACAGTCATACAGATCTTAAAGCTCTTTAAACCACATTTATCTGCTAGCCTGATGGCAGTATTATTTGTGAAGTACTCAGCTATTAGAGTGATGAGCATGATAGAAAATCCCGTGATGAAATTAATAATTCTGTCATCAGAGCAAAATTTGAATCATAAGCAGCAAATAAAGCATGAGGCCACATGGTGAAGAACAAGTAGAAAACAAAATATTGAATAGCTGCTTGTTAAGGGAGCACCATCTATTCTGTGCACTGAATAAAGCAGGGCTTCTGTGGAAAAACAAATATGTGATCATGTAATTGAAGACTGTATCATGATATATATACGCAAGGGGGCTGAATTAAGGTAGTATGGAGACCTTAATTCTGGCATTTCCAGATTTTTTGTGCTTGACTTTGCAACCTTTAAAATCTTTTTGCATAGATGCTTTTTGTGTGTTCAACAGTTCCCTTTTCTGTAGAAATATACAAGTTGATCCTTTATGAATGAAAATTATTTTTTTGGTCTCTGTATCATTTAGTCTTTTCAAGGAGACTATGAGAATGAAGTCAGGTTGGGGAAAAAATCCAGTGCATTTCAGAATAGTTCTGGACTATAACTTTGTCGTTAGGAATTTCGCAGCTATGTGCAAGAAAATGAGTAACAGTTTTGGGCAATAATTTTTCTGCTGCTTCCCTTTTTGGTTTAGTTTACCTGAACATGTTCTGAAAATCTCAAACCAATAATGCTACCCCCCCCCACTCCAAATATTGCCTTTCAAACAAATGTTTAGGTGCAATAATAAAAAAAAATTGTTTACTACAAATAAAATAGATTTTTCAGGATTTGTGATGCCCAGTTACGTATACACCTGAGCACACCCAGTTATGTGTGCAACCTAAGAGATTCTCAATAAATTGAAGGAAGCATAGGCCATTTCATGGAAAAGAGGGTATGTGCCTTTTAAACACGGTAAAGCCCACTGGCCATCTTGCATAGGGAAGAGTTTAATCAGAAAGCCTATGAGGACCTGGGTATACCTCGTAGCAATCTGGGATGCAAATCTACCTTCCAGTAGCCTGCTGCACACTCTGTGTCTATGTGGACCCTTCTGCTGTGGACTAAAAATTCCTAGCAGGCTTTAATCAACCCTGCTCTGCAAGATGAGTAGATTAAAGCGCACTAGGGAACTGAGTGCATGGCAACAAGGTCCACATGGACGCTAGGCCTTTTCTGCACTTGTGGTGGAATGTAGGGTATGTGTAGCTACATGCTGTGGTCGCAGGCTGTGTCTGGGCAGTAGTGTGTAGCTATATTTGGTCCATCAGAGGGAGGCATCAGGGAAAACATTTGGCAGTGGGGAGCTGCCAGGGTCTTTCTCTGCTGTCGTCCTCCTGCCAGAACCTTTCCTGACTGTTGGAGTCTCTCACTGCAGTGGGGAAAGGCTCAGGCAGTGAGAGGCTAAAAATAGCAGTGTAGACAAAGGAGGTGATGCTTGAGCCTGTAGAGAGACCACATAAGGCATATACCCCAGAATTCTGGGATGTCTCTACTTGCTTAAGCAGTGCCTCACTGTCTACAGTGTTTACAGTGTGCAGTGTCTGTACTCCATATGCTGGTGCATGTGCAGATCTCCCCTTAGTGAGCCCCAGGCTAGTGCATGGTATATATACATCCCAGCTTGCCACAATCTCAGTGCTCATATAGAATAGATAAATTCTGAGAAGAGAATCTTTCCAATCTATAGTTGAAAATGGCAGTTGGAAAAGGAAGTTGGAAACAGAGTGAGCTGAGTTCCACTGCTAGGTTAAGGAGTCTACCCTAACTTATTGGGAGTCCTGTAACCCTGCACTGAACCAAATTAAATGCCTGGTATGTGAAATGGGATGGCAATATAACTTAACCATTGTTAAGGCACAATGCTGTTAACTTAAAATCCATCCGAGTGTCTGTCTGTTTTTCATTCACCTGTGTGTCCTAAGACATTTGAAATTTAGACTAAAGTTTGTGAATGCTACTTTTGCATTATTTCTCTATTTGACCTGCTTCTGAGGATACTAATAAAATATTGAGTAAGCTAAAAATTGGAGAAATAAAAGGGACTGGGAAAAGGAAAGGTTTTTCAAATAACCATTTTGCTTGCCCAGTCTTTATGTTAAAAGGCTGCCACTAAAGCACAAGTTAAAGTATTGAGGATAAAGGCTGTATGCAGCGAGAATCTCTATAGACTACCCAAAGTAACCATTAGAAAGTGCCCCATAATTTCACATATCATAAAGTGTCCATCATAGAAGCATTTTAAATTAGTGAAAGACTTTAAATATAACTTATTGTTCACCACATAACCTTTAATAGTATTTCTATACAGTATTAACTGGCAACCAACATTTACATTACTTTACAAATTGCAGGCAAACATGACCAGTGTTTTATTCACTCCTGGAGAGAAGAGTTAAAGTTAAGGGCAGTCAAATCTGACTCCATCATGAGTACAGAAAATAAGGGCTCTGAGCAGTAGTTAATCAAGCAAGTAGTTTTCATCCTTTCATAAAAGTCTGTTTCAGAAATAACAGATGTGATTGTAGACTTCCTGTCAATATCTTTGTCATCTGTGCATAGGATTTCCTGACTAAGGTTTTTGTGCTTGATGTTGCTCATTAAAGAATATTTTGATGTACATTGATGATAGCAGTTGTTGATGCTCAGTAAAATTATACAGTGTTCCTTCAATGTAAAAGTGTCCTCAGATTACATGTGCTTTGGCAACTGACTTCACTAGATAGTATTTCATATGGATGGGTGGTTCTCCTTTATAGTGAAATTTCAAAATGTACGTAAATACATTTTATATAAGGTTTTCAAAGTTTGTTCTATACTAAAGTTACCCATTCACATTTAGTTTATTAAACTACATAAAACAAGTATAATCTTTCCAATAATATATTTTTCATCACATTTCAACAGTGTAGTTGAATTTCTGGGTATTTCTATCGTGTTATGGGGAAGAACTGGATTTTCTAGATTTTCTTTTTTAAAGCAGTAACCATAACAATGGTTATACTTCATCTTTTGATTTTTAATATTTTTCCCTGGGTGGTTTATTTTTATCTTGACATTTTGCGCATCCTGTGAATTTCATCATGGGGAAGAAATAGCAGTTTGTCTCAGCGCAGTTCAATTTCAATCTCCAAGTGACAAGCTGAAATTTCTTTCTTTTTGAAGAAGCTTTTAATATGATGTGTTAAATGTCAAGAAAACTTCCCAACATATATTGAACTTTACTAACCTTATTTCTCTTAATATTAATGACATATTGACAGCCTGTTCTGAGAAATGAACATTTTATCGATGTCAGGCTCGAACATTCCTACAGGAATCCTGTACTTCAGTTAGTAGTGCTTAGAATTATAGAAATATTTGATAAAAATATGAAAAGTTACTTTTTAAATGTATTTCCTAAGTTTGTTACCATACAATAAATGGCTATTGGATTTATGGCTGAGCAATTAAAATTAGTTTATGCAGGATTTGGGACAATAAGTTTTTAAATGTAGATCTTTGTTTTCTAACACTGCTTCTATTATCTTGAAAAAATCCATGTGACTCAAGGAGGAAATCCTACACTACACTTGCTACAAGTCTAAAACAAGGAGGACTTCTTCACGTGGCACAAAGTATTGGAGCCCACCTCCTTTTAGATGATAGTGAAACAGTGCTAGTGCAGAAAGTAACTCTAGATAGACATTCAAATAGGAGGAAGAGCCTGATAATTTGTTAAAGGAATCAGACAGGAATCTGGATCTTGTTGAGTCTTTTGCTATTACTGACTTTTGTGAATGATTTGGTAACATATCACACTTTTGATTTTAACCAGGCATGAACAACCATGCCTCAGCTCTTTTCCTTTGGCTCATTTGTTTTCTTCTTCCCTATTAATGTGATGTACTGGTACTTAAAATGTTTTCCATATACTATTAACTAGCATTGTGCAGAGAAGACTGAACACCCATATGAACTACTTTTAAAAAAACATAAGTAAGCTTGTTGGTTATTAAGTTTACATGCCCTCCTAATAATTGTTCCCCATAATGTAACAGAAGGCTTTGGCAAAAAGTGCATCACAAAATAAAAACAAAGGGCAACCTCCCCCCCGCTCCTCCCTCCCACACACATGAAAACCACAGGGTAAGTACTGCATATATAGAATTTGTTTTGTGATCACTCACATTTTAAAATGGTATTTTATTTACCCACCATCCTCACTAATTTGCAGATTCTATTTTTAATTTTCTTTTACTCAGCTTGTGAGGAATGTCCCCCTTTTCACAGTTCAAATACCACCAAAAACCCAATTCAAAAACCTAGCTGCACAGAAATGATTGCTTTATTTTACAAGCTGAAACGTTCTAGCAATTTTAAATCAAAGTGATTTGACAGACTGACTTGTCAAATCACAAAATGCTTCAGAAGAGCTTAAAGTTTCTAAGAAATCTTGATTCTTGACACTTGGAATAGGATTTTGTCCAAGCCCATGTGCTTGTGCAGAGGAGTAAAACCTCTTCAACCTCCAGTGTGGTTGTTCGTGCTTCCTGCCTCATAGCAGTCTCAGGAACTCATCCCACCAGGCAGATGGATTAGGACCTTTCACATGCATGCACTGGCCAACTGAGCTGAGTCAATGCAAGGTTAGTGTTTGTTTGAGGGGGAGAGGAGAATAATCTGTAACCAGTAAATGGCTGCTGTAAGTTAGTTTCCTTTGAGAGAAGAGTTACAGTTCCTCCTACAATGATGCACCCATTGACCAGGGCTCTTCCCGGAGTGGTGTAGCTGTGTGCTATCTCTTATACAGAGGCTGAGCATAAGGGCTAAATCTAACCTGTAATTTATAATGGAAGTTGGCACTTCTATACTCAAAGGGTCCCAAAGAGTGGAACAATAATTTTTGTTTCAGAACACATCTGTGAGATATGAAGCATTATTTTTCCATTTTGAAAATAGAAGCACCATTTTCAAAAGTGCCCACTAATATGGGTGCCCAACTTAAGACTTGCCCAAAATCGCATAGGCAGTCTGTGGCAGAGCCGGGAATAAGGTGAGGGGAACTTTTGTGAAGTTATTACATTATTTTACTGTGCTAAGAGTTGAAGAAATACATAATACTTAGTCTCTACCCTCAAAGAGTTTACACACTTTACTGTGTATATTCTAATAAAATACTTGTGCTTTGTTTTTAGTTAAATTCTTGGATGTGCATGTAGTGCACTTATTATTATTTGATTTCAATGGGAGTTAGGTATATAACTTGTTATGCACTTTTGAAAATCCCACTAGATGCTTACTTGCATCTTTAGGTTCTTAAATACCACTGGATAAGTACTGAGTTATGGCAAACTTTCTTCCCTGTTTGCTTGTACGAAGGATAAGCTTGAATGAATACAAACCAAAAAATGTGGGAGATATCCAGAAAAAATGCATCTGAAACAATGTTTGTTTGATGGAAAGAGTAAATTTCTAAAATCTTGTGCAGGAGGTTTAGTTGCATGATTCAAATCAATAGCAGTTGTCTGGCTATATCTTCACTCACGGTGCTAAAAATGAAAAAGAAAATCTGCCACCTAATTTGCAAAATTGCTGATTTTAAGAGCCCACTTATCACACAATGCAGCTCTGAGGAGCATTTAAGTTTTAGAACAGAGACTTTCAAGGGCTGATCATGCCAATGTCAGGAGAGAATAAAGTGCTTTGTTGAGATTTGCAAGTAGGAGCCAAGAGGACGAGGAGAAGAAGATGATACTATTAAGGTAAGTCTGCGTTGCACACCGGTGTTAGTGGCATGTAAGGTATGAGTAGCTACTCACCACTGTGAAAAGCAGGCTGTGTCTATATTACCTTGTGTAGCTACACAGGGCAGTGAAGGCTCTGGCAGTGGGGAGGCAGCAGGACACTACACTGCTAAGAATAGCAGTATAGATGTGGTAGGCACTGCTTGAGCATTCAGAGAGCCACATAGTGTACATACTCTATGGGTTCAGGCATTTTTTACTTGCCTAAGCAGTGCCTCACAGTCTACACTGCTATTTATACCTATGCTAGGGATGTGTGCCTTGTGTATATACTCTACATGCTGCCGTAAGAAGTGTGCAATGTAGACTTACTCTAAGGCTATATCTCACTTTGTGGACTGTGTACATGTGCATGTGGGGTACCTGAACTAATGCCAAGTGTCCACGTATGCTGTACTGAACACGACTACATATCCTGTGCTGGGGCATGGGTACACGGTGTACCTGCAACCATGCTGCCCTTTTTTTTGGTATGTGATGTTAGTACTATTGCTTCAAGCGTGGTATCACAGGGTTCTGTGTGTCACTGGAGACACTCTAGGAAATGCTTTGCAGTGTGTTAGTACTGTCTGCTGCCTTCAGCATTTGTTGATGGCAGTCCCCGCTCCCTTCTGCCAAACTTAGTGGAAGATATGGAGCAAGTGACTGACATTGTGGTTTTGTTCCTGTGTCTTTCAACAAATGTTTCTGCAGTGCAGGCATCAGTCATTGAGGTACTGGATGGAATTGGGCCAGAACTTTTTGAAATGCTGAAGAGAGCTGACTGAAAGGGTGACTGATAATCCATTCTGGTCCCATGGAACAGATGCGGTGTGGACTTTAGGGTTTAGGGAGGTTAAGGCACAATAATACACATGGATATATGTGCAGTCATTAGTGTTGACCTAGCCTTAGAAGCAATTGCAAATCATATGTCTACTGTAGAGTTTTATTATATAACTCAGCAAAAGACCGAGGATGGAAGTAAAGAAGACAAATATCGGAACATAAGGAACCTCTGCCCACAATGAAAGAAGTGACAAATGTCAAAGAGAGGGAGATGAAATAGAGAAACTTATGCTTTGACTGAATATTGACTATCAGGTGTTAAAAGTCAGAACTAGGTTCAGATGAGCCCCTATATATAGAGGGAGAGGGTTCAAACTTCTGATTCAAGAAATCATCTTGACTTGATGTCATCTTAAAAGTGCAGGTGCCCACAAAATTGTGAAAGATGTGTATAGAGAAGGTTCTCTAAAGTACAGCTGAGCGAATAATTGATTGTTTTGGTTAGCTGGATAAAGTGAAAAAAAATTGCTTCAGATCCACCAGAAACAATTGTTTTCTCAGGAAATCAACTCCTGCCATCCCTCCAAAAATATTTTTGTTTTGAGTTGAGTGAAACATTTTGTTTTGATTTTGGCCATTATTAACCACGTTTTATCAAAAGCAGAGGACATTTAAAAATGCCATTCACAAAACTGGAAGAGGAGGTGCTTTCCCTATACCTTATAGCGCTGTGGTTATTGTCATCTGGGATGTGGAAGATTTGGGTTCAAGTCGGCAGTTTGCCTGAATTGGAATAGGGAGTGCACAGATAAGTGTCATGACCACCATGCTATAGAGTCATCTCAAGCTCGCTCTCCCCCCACACCCCAAGCTCAATGAATATAGACATATTTATACAAAGTGGAACAGCTTCAGCAAGAGAGATTGAGAGAGACCCTTTCCAGAATACCATATAGGCCAGTGGTGAGATCACTCACTTGCATTGTGGGTGACCCAAGTCCCTGCTCTGAATCTGATAGACTTGAACCTGGGATCTCCTACATCCTGATGAATGCTCTCTCCATGAGGCTACAGAATGTAAATGGGAGCACCACCTCTTCCTCATCTGGTTTTGTGAATAGTACCTCATGCCCCTGTGAATTTAGCTTGAAATATTCTTTTGGACCAAAACTATTCTGTGAATTTTTGCCAAATTCACAAATAGTTTCACTCAATCTGTAACTGCACTTTTTGGTGAATAAATTATTCCTCTCCTCTAAATTGCCATCACAAAAGAAACAGTTTGACATAACTATAGTAGAATGATGAGAACAAACTTTAGCTCTGCTTGCTGATCCCTTTCAACTCAGAATGTGGACCTAAGGTCATGTAACAACTTCATCCAGCTTTTCAGCATGTTTGTATTCCAGTAAAAATTAATAGCATTTGTTTACATGTATCCAAAAATGAAACTAAACACATTAGGTATCAGTCTATGCCACTTGAACCTTATTGAACCTCAGTGTAAGCAAGGGCACTCCACTGAACTTTGTTAGAGGTTTGAATGCAGTGGCACTGAACACGTTGTTTTTGCAAAACATTTGCTCAGAATTAATTAGTCTTGTGGTATTTCCTTCATCTTGCATCACATCCAAACCAGATCTAATAAATAGGCTATTAGACATAAAACCATAGTGGTGGGTTTAGATTCTGTGTTTTTAATTTCAGCATCCCTGAAATTTGGAGAATGGATTTTTTTTTTCAAATTTCAGTTTCTCATTTGGAACTTTCTCTAATTGTAGTTATTTCCACAATATTTATGTAAGTTGTGAATGTATGGAATGGGTGTCAAACTTGAACCACCACCTATTATCACCCATTCATTTTCATGAATGTTGCCTTTTCTTGGTTCTGCCTTTGTTGAATAGTTTATTGTATTTTGTTTGACTGTTTCACTGGAGACTAGAACTATTCTAATTGTTCATTCTGAACTGTTATGTAGTTTCCTGCACTTTTTGCTTTCCCTTGTAACCCAGCTATATTCGGCACCAGAGAACATGTATACTTTGCCCAAACAAATTAAATTGTTTTTTTTTTATTAAAAGCTTTTAGGGCTCTTTAATGACATTTAAAGCATAACAAAATAATTGTATACATATAATGTGTATGCAATTGTATACATGTGGAGATCCTTTTAATTTTCCCAGTGAACATGTATTCACAGCAAGATCTGGAACACAACTGAGGCATTTATTCATTTAGTATCTAACATCATCTGGTTTTTTATTTAAAAATCTTCATGGGTAAAAATAAATAATTATTGGAACAAAGTGGGTGGAAGGGAACACCTCTTTCATTCCCTTGGGAAGTCTGAAACCAAATGGAAATGTATTACATTTGACTAGAGAAAAAGCAAGCCCTGCCACATATAAATATATGTTTTGTGTTCACTTGGAAGGGAAGGGACTGCGGCTAGCAGCAAACAATAGAACAAAATCAATTTATTTATTTACTTATTTAGTGTGATTTATTAAAAAATGCCTATTCAGTCTGTTGGAGCGTGCATGACTATTAAAAGAACCACACAAAGCTAAATATTCTTAATAGAAAAGCCCAAGGCCACTTCACAGCATATCACTATCACACATAGCCTTGTTAACAGTTAAAATGCCATTATAAATAATTATACACCATAATCAAATCCCTCAGCCTGCCCTCTCAGAAGAGCCCAATAACACAGAGAAGTCTTGCACCAAAATTGGAACTACAGGGAAAATAGTAATATGTTTCTTCTAGAAGTAATGAAGCTTCAAGGTTTATGACAACAGCATGGAGCAGGGAAGATTGTAGTATCTTATAGGATATCATCAAATGCTTAGCAGCATAAATGCCATATATCCTATGGCAAGCAGGAGGGAAAATACTGCATCACAATATTTGATATGATTACTGAACTCCTGGTGCAGCATACCACTGAGATCAGCAAGATTTATAGGCAGGAGGAACAGCTCCAGGCATATATGGTACTGCATGAATCTTGGATTTTTGTGTGTGTCACAATGTGACTGAGCTATAACAGAATTGAAGACCTGCTGGCAATTTCACCTACACTCAGGGTGTTGTTTTGTTTTTAAAATTTCTTAGTTCTGCCCTGCAATGGGTGGCACTGGTACCATGCCCACAAATACCACAACCATATAGTTACATGAAAATACCTGGTCCCTACCCAGTCAGGTGCAAAGACCATATTTTGATTTCTTGAGCCCCACAGTTGTTCAGATCCTTTGGAAATACAAGATATTTTATTTTTCTAATTTACACAGTATTTTTTCCAAATGCAACAAAAACGGGCTGTGAAAGCAAAAGTCAATTTGAAAGAAAAATATCTGCCTTTTAATTTCCCATTGTAATCAGGAGGAGGGAAGGAAGTACAACTGCAAAGTCCCTAGAACTGGATGCCATAAGAAGTCTGGTTTAAGGGGATTCCTTGGTGGTGGGGTTATTTCTCTCAATGAATAAAACAGACCATATTTAAGTTGTATTTGCACTCACGTAGTTGTCTACACTTAAAATGCTGCAGTGGTGCCACTGTAATGCTTCAGTGAAGATACTATGCCGATGGGAGGGATTCCCTCATTGGCGTAGTTACTTCATCTCCCCCAGAGATGGTAGCTAGGTCGATGGGAGACTAAGGCCTGGTCTACACTAAGAAATTAGGTTGGTCTAACTACATTGCTCAGGGGTATAAAAATCCACACCTCTGAGTGCTGCAGTTAAACCAACCTAACCGCAGTGTAGATAGCACTAGGTCGACAGAAAAATTCTCCCATTGACCTAGCTATTGCCTCTCAGGGAAGTAGAGTACCTATACCAACAGGAAAATCCCTCCTATTGGCATAGGTTATGTCTTCATTGAAGTGCTACAGTGGCGCTGCTGCACAGCTGCAGTGTTTTAAGTGTAGAGGGGGCAGCTTCACTCGATTTGTCAACCAGAGGTTCATCCACAGGGCCCGGCTCAACTGCATGCCACTGAATGGAGCCACAGAAATTGGGACAAGGGATGCAGGAAGTGCGGCTATGCCAACAAAACACTACCCCACGTCCTGTGTAGCTGGAAGCCCCATTTGAGAGCTTGGCAGCTGCAACACAAAGCCATCCAATATTGCCTGGCCTGAGCCATTCCACCACCCATGGGAAAAGTTGCCATAAACTCCATCATCCCCAGAACCAATAGCCAACTGTGACCAGACATTGTCATCGCCAACAAGGACCGGAAGAAGATCATCATAGTGGATGTCACAGTGCCGTTTGAGAACAGGACCTCGACGATCCATGATGCCCGAGCTTGAAAGGTAGAGAAATATGCCCCTCTGGCCTAAACCTTGAGAGCTAAGGGTTACCAAGTCCAGACACACATGGAATCAGTCAACGCTATGCTCGTCTGATGCAGCAACTAATGGTGTTGGACACCATCAGGTGGTCAAGGGACATCTACATAGTACATCACTGGACATTGGAATACCAGGAAGGATGAGCTGAAGTGCCAATGAGAAGCGCAGTCAGGAAAGTAACAAATCATTTCCTTGTGGACTGTATGTTCTAAATGGACAACCAACCTAATTCTCAATTACTGAGGGACAATCTCCACTCATTGATATACTTTGCTTTCTACAACCAAATCTCTGTACAACTTTTCATGAGTGATGTACCCAAGTATTCGGATTCTAATATCTAAACTCTATTAAATTTATTCACCTAAATATGTGTGTGTTATTGCTGATTAAGTACTCTATGTATCATATGACTTTTAAAAACTACTTTATATTTGTAGATAATCTAAGCACTATACCCAGATGTACAAACACTCTCTTCCCAATGTATATATTATATAATTTTTTAAACATTAGCTTTAATAAAATTTTTAACCCCTAAGAATGTGAGGCCTTAGAGCTAAGCATGTGAATCTTTACATCTACACAAAATCCATTTGATGCAAGTGAGACTCTGCATTGTTGTCATTGTCCATCTTGAAGTAGCCCATTGTAAGATTGGGGCTGTGGAGACTGAGTAAAGTGGAATAATTTGGCATGACTTCCAAAACAGGACAGTTAGGGCTAGTATATTTTGGAACACTCAGGAAAGGTAATCTGAATTAACAAAAGATATGCATTTAAAGTGAGTTAGTTAAACAAGCTTAAATGAATTAAAGCCAATTTAATTCTGAATGAGTGTCTCCTCGCAGGTGTGTAATGCAGTTTAATTAATCCACTTTACATTCACATATTCAGTTAGTTTGGATTATTTTTCCTGATTGTCGATGTGCAGTTTCTTATTTAATTTTATCTTTTTAACTTGCTTTGTTTAATATCAGAAACTAGTCCAGGACTAGAAGAGGTAAGCCTTCTGATTTTTGCCTACTACAAGAAAACTACAGGGAGAAATGTGCTTGACAATCCCATTATTTCTTCATATGTTTTTTCTTATAAGGATTTTTGGTAAAGTCACTATCACAATGAGAGTTCTGTGGCTAAAGTAGACCCAACCAGAATGTTTTGAGTAAAACAAAGCTTCTCAAAAAACAAAAGAGAGAGAACCAAAGAGGAAAAGTCATTGGTTTTAAACTGCACAGTTGTATTAAGTCTTATACCTTTATATCTATTGCCTCTTTCTTCAATAGCCTTGATATTTATCTTCTGAGTTCCATAAATTACACCCTACTAGTTATCACACCAATTTTTATATAATGAAATTGTAATATTATCATAAACAAACTAGGGAAATGTAACCTAGATGGAGCTATTATAAGGTGGGTGCCTAACTGGTTGGAAAACTGTTCCCAGAGAGTAGTTATCAGTGGTTCACAGTCATGGTGGAAGGGCATAATGAGTGGGGTCCTGCAGTGATCTGTTCCGGGTCTGGATCTGTTCAATATCTTCATCAATGATTTAGATAATGGCATAGAGAGTACACTTATCGGGTTTTCGGACAATATCAAGCTGGGAGGGGTTGCAAGTGCTTTGGAGGATAGGATTAAAACTCAAAATGATCTGGACAAACTGGAGAAATGGTCTGAAGTAAATAGGATGAAATTCAATAAGGACAAAGGCAAGGTACTCCACTTAGGAAGGAACAATCAGTTGCACAGATACAAAATGGGAAATGACTGCCAAGGAAGGAGTACTGAGGAAAGGGATCTGAGGGTCATAGTGGATCACAAGCTAAATATGAGTCAACAGTGTAACACTGTTGCAAAAAAGCAAACCTCATTCTGGGATGTATTAGCAGGAGTGTTGTAAGCAAGACATGAGAAGCAATTCTTCTGCTCTAGTCTGTGCTGATTAGGCCTCAACTGGAGTATTGTGTCCCGTTCTGGGTGCCATTTCAGGAAAGACATGGACATACTGGAGAAAGTCCAGAGAAGAGCAACAAAAATGATTAAAGGTCTAGAAAACATGACCTATGAGGAAAGATTGAAAAAATGGGTTTGTTTAATCTGGAAAAGAGAAGACTGAGAGGGAACATGAGAACAGTTCTCAAGTACATATAGGGTGACCAGATGTCCCAATTTTATAGGGGCAGTCCTGATATTTGGGCCCTTGTCTTATACAGGAGCCTATTACCCACCTCCTGTCCCAATTTTTCACACTTGCTATCTGGTCACTCTAAGTACATAAAATGTTGTTACGAGGAGGGAGAAGAATTGTTCTTCTTAACCTCTGAGGATAGGACAAGAAACAATGGTCTTAAATTGCACCAACAGAGGTTTAGGTTGGACATTAGGAAAAACTTCCTAACTGTCACGGTGGTTAAACATTGAAATAAATTGCCTAGGGAGGTTGTGGAATCTCCATCATTGGAGATTTTTAAGAGCAGGTTAGACAAACACCTATCAGGGTTCATCTAGATAATTAGTCCTGTCCTGAGTGCAGGGACTGGACTAAATGACCTCTCGAGTCCCTTCCAGTCCTATGGATTCTATGATTCTATGATTATTATTTTATTATTATTATCATCCATTTCACTTAAAATGACACTAGTAAACATATCGTTATAGGTGTTATTTAACACTTCACATAAGGTCATGTAACTATACAAAAGTACAATTTATGAGTCTATTTTTTTTTTAAAGAACACATTTTGGCCAAATCCTGGGCAGCACTGATATGTCTGAGTCCCAGGTAGTGGGATTTTATCACTCAAAAATTAAAGGGTTTACTTTTAACACTAACATACTATGGCATTTTGTTGCATCTAACTATATTTACTAAGTATTTAGAAAGTACTCTGCAACCAACCAATCAGATTGAATTTATAATCCTGCAAACTGGAATAAACTGTATTTTTTTTTAGTGCTCCATTAATGTTAGAATGATGGAGAGGAAGACATCGTTAATTTTAATAAAATTAACTTTATAGTGTTATTTCAGTGCTTTATAATAACTTTATATGATGCCCCTAGGGTACTTCTATTTGTATTAAAATATCTCATTCACAATTTAGTTAGGCTAAAACCACTCAGCCTTACTGCCTGGTTTTTATAGCCTGAACTCAAGCTGCTTTCTAGCTGCCCTGCAATCCAAATAGATGTACCCTTGGGCCACTGATTACATTTCTTGTTTTAATAGTAACATAATTCTGTTAAAGATATTGGCACAAAAGAAACTTCTGAACTAATCAGACTCTTCCAGAAAATACATTATTTTCAAATGGACGATCAAGGAAAAGGAGTTAGACTACACATAGCACGTATTCATCTTAAAATACTATTTATGCATATTAATTAGAAGTAACCATGAGAAGCAGTATTAACATAAATTCTTTTTATTTTAAGACAGGCTGTCTATACCCCACTTGATTAATTGTCACAGAGTGTAATTTTATCATAGTTAAAACTAATTCAAGCCAATTTCCCAGTAGTAATATATATCTATATATTTTTGGTTTAGAGAAATTAATATTCCTAAAAAAATAATTAATGATCTCCCAAGAATCATTTGCATAAAGGATGTTAGAGTTCTATAGCAATTATGCATTGTATGTAACTCATTAAAAGGTCCATTTTCATTACTGGATTTAGTGATGAGGTGACAAGCGTAACCACTCCAAATGGCCAGGCAAGATGCTAAGTGAGGCTGGGAAATCCTTTAGCTGAATTCCATCAACATAGCCAAATTGTTTTTCCACCATAAAGTTTTTACAAGAAATGATTCTAAAATTAACAGGAAGGTTCTTTGAAGGTTATGTCTTGCTCTGGTAAAAGCTCTGGAACATTCTTTGTGTTCTAAGCAGAGATTGGTTCTATATTTTAACACTACTGAGGGCCCGATCTCGTTCTCATTAGGAAATAAAACCTCTCCACATCAGATTCTGATCCCCTTATTCCCACTGAATAGCGTCTTTCCCCACTAATAGTTCCACCGACCTCAGTGAGACCAGTTGAGCAGTAAGAGGCTACTCAACACAAGGAAGGATGTTAGAATATGACCATCACTGATTTACCTGAGAGCAAGTTTAGGCCTGAAGTATGAACAGTATTATCTGCCAGTAATGGATTGTCTTCTTAAACTACATTCTTTTTGTAAGAACAAAAATCAGAAAACATCATTGTTTTATTTTTCTTAAAATGTCAATTTATTATTAGATCTCTGGCATGGAAATGGAGCTATAGTTCTCTTACACTGAAAATGACTATGCATAACAAACTTTAATATGTTTCATTTGTCTGAATTATCATTAAGCCCCACCAGGCTGGCTGCATGCAAGAAAGTATAATTCATGACAGACAGAAGATCCATTCATTATTCCTGCCATAATTATGGCGAGAACATTATTGATAAATCAAACAGAAGTAATAATTCTTTGGAAGAAAATGCAGTACTTGTGGCTTTTTAATGAAATGGAATGATGCTGTACGTAAAATCTATCTGCCCAATCACACATTCATTGGGACTTCTGAGGCATTGATCAAAAATATCCAGACCTTTTGACCACACTTCAAATATTTATTTCATCCCAGAGAGGAATTAAACTATAAAGAGTAAAAAGTAGTATAGTTAACACCCCCTGCCTCCTGAATAAATCAGTGGTAATAATATCAGAGGTCCCAATCCAGCAAAGCGCTTAAGCGTGTATTTAACCTTAAACACATGAGTAGTCTCATTAAAAGCAGGAAGACTCCTCATGCTTTAAAGTTAAGAATATGCTTAAGTGCTTTTCTGAATTGTAGTCAGAATGAAATAGTTCACACTGAAGTGCTGTATTGTGTCCATGGTTACTGTATTGACATATGTCTACAAAGACCGAGTATTAATGTTGAACTGTGAGTTGCAAGCACACTATTAATTCACTCTCACTGGCCTTTGTATGGCAGTATATGTAGCATAAAAAGAAGCTTTTACTTTTAAAATTTGATTGTACAAAACAGTAGGTAATAGAAAAATGGTGAGGCTGGTGATCACTTGTTACCTTATGTCAGAGGTTCTCAACCTGGGGTACACAGATATCTCCCAGGGATTACATCAACTCATCTAGATGTTTGTATAATTTTACAACCGCCTACGTAGAAAGACCTAGCAAAGCCAGTACAGATTAAAATTTCATATGGACAGTGACTTGTTTATATTGCTCTACATACTATGCCCTTAAAGGTAATTGCAATACTTATATTCCAATTGATTTATTCTATAATTCTATAGTAAAAATGAGAAAGTAAGCTTTTTTTCAGTAATAATGTGACCGTGACACTTTCGTATTTTTATGTCTGATTTTGTAAGCAAGTAGTTTATAAGGGAAGTGAAAGTTGGGGTATGCAAGAGATACAGTAGTCTGGAAAGGTTGAGAGCCACTGACTTATCTCATCACACTTGTTTCTACTGTTATCTTGTCCTTACCATTGTTTCTGTTTAGTTGCCTCTTGTGCATTTTCTAAATTCTAGATTGTGAAGTTTTAGACATTATTTGTACAGTAATTCATAGAGTTAGGTCCTGATCCCTATCTGAGGTCACTTCAACAGAAAAAAGGATATTATTACTTGCACTGGCAGATGGATGGCTCAGAGGACATAATGACATCTGTTGTCTTCAGACGCCTAGAAAGGTGTTCAGTCTTTGCAAGTTTGCTACAAACATGGGCAAGTGACCATCAGAAAACTATATCATCCATTAAAAATTCAAAGGACAAATCTGACCTGAATTGTGGTTGTTATAATCTGAAATATGTTAATAAAATAGATCCGATGTGAAAACATCAGACTAAGAGTTAGCCCATTGGTAATCCCAATGGAGTTTTAATATTTTACAAATATGATCTAAGGGTAA
Organism: Gopherus flavomarginatus; assembly: GCF_025201925.1. Lineage (NCBI taxonomy): Eukaryota > Metazoa > Chordata > Testudines > Testudinidae > Gopherus > Gopherus flavomarginatus. The sequence goes on from NC_066619.1 coordinate 218,552,359, forward strand.
TTTGTATCTGCATATAAAATGAAGGCAATTAGAAAAGGACGAAGGAAAATCTAACGTGGTCTTTCTGCTTCTATTTTTGATTAATACAAATATCTTTTAAAGACTCTATTATCTGTATGTAACTATAGCACCCTTCTGGTCAATATGGAATCTGTTCTGCAGGGTAGCTCTAGATTAGAAAGGGCACATGCAGGACAGGAGGGAAGCTCCCTTCCACCTCAGGGGCACCTCTTCCATACTCTCAGGAGTTAAGAGACAACACCCAAACATACACAGACACACGTGCATCAGAAGCATACAACAAATATAGGAAAGGGAAATTATTTATTTACAGAGGGATAAATGGAGGAAAACAACAAGGGGAAAAGAGAGAAAGAGTGGTAAAACAGGTTTACATCCGACACACAGACCCATGGGCCTATATTTACATTTAACCATATTAAAACACATATTGTTTGCTTGCACCCAGTTTACCAAGTGATATAGATTGCTCTGAATCAATGACCTGTCCTCTCCATTATTTACCATTCCCCTAATTTTTGTATCCTCTGAGAATTTTATCAATGATGATTTTATGTTTTCTTCCAGATCACCGAGAGAGATATTAAATAGCATAGGGACAAGAACTGATCCTAATGAAAAAAGATCTGCTCGATGATAATTAGCCATTTACAATTACATTTTGATACCTCTCCATTAGCCAGTTTTTAACCCTTTGAATGTGTGCCATGTTAATGTTATATCATTCTAGTTTTTAATCAAGATGTAATGTGGTACCAAGTCAAGCCTCTCAGAGAAGTCAAAATATATAATGTCAACACTATTACCTTTATCAACCAAACTTGTAATCTCATCGAAAATAGATATCAAGTTAGTTTGATGGGACCTATTTTTTCATAAACCCACATTGATTTGCATTAATTGCATTGCCTTCCTTTAATTATTAATTGAGTCCTGCATCAGCCACTTCATTTTCTTGTCCAAGATCAATGTCAGGCTTACAGCCTATAATTACCCAGGTCATCCTATTTACCCTTTTGAAAAACTGGCACAACCATTAGCTTTCTTCCAGTTTTCTGGAATTTCCCTGGTGCTTGAAGACTTATTGAAAATCACTATTAAGAGTCCAGTGAACTCCTTAGCCACCCCTTTTTTAAAACTCTTGGATGCAAGTTATCTGGACCTGCTGATTTAAAAATGACTAAATTTAGTAGCTTCTCTTTAGCAACCTCCAGAGACGCTAGTGGAATGAAAAGAGTGTTATTACCAGGATTGAGACTGCATCATCTCCTCCCTCCCCCCTGCAAAAAAAACCAAAACAAAACCCAGAACAAAAATATTTACTGAATACTTCTGCCTTTTCTGCATTATTTTTGATAAATCTACCATTCCATTTAGTAGTGGACTAATACCATTGTCAAGATTCTTTTTGTTCCTAATACATTTTAATAAAATCTACTTATTGTCTTTAATTCTGCTGGCCATAGAGTTTGCCTGGAGTCCTTTGGCTTCACTTATCACTTTTCTACAATTCCTAATTTCTGATATATATTCATTACTGTTAACTTCCTCTTTATTCCTTTTATTGTATATATTTTATAGCTTCCTTTACTTCTCTTCTGAATTAGGTAATTTTTTTAACCAGTATGGTCTTCTTTGATGGTGGGATTATGGCTTTTTGAGCATTTAGTAAAGGTGTTCTTAAATGATTCCCAATTATCATTCACCTAAGAACTAGCAAATGAAAACTAATGTACTTCCAGTACAAACATGAGTATCTTTCAAGATCTTCAAATGTTTTTGTGAATACCAGCAGTCATACAAATATTCATAAATGAATAATGTTATAACCCCCGTTTACAGCAGTAATTTGAATTGGAGAGGTTTATTAGGGAAACTACTTGTAAAGCTACTATTCAATTTTCTGACTTGCTCTAGTGAACATACACTTTGGTGTGTATTATTGCTATCCTGTATGTATATTTTAAAGAGGCTTAAAATTATGTAGATATAGATAGATCTTAATTTTTCATTTTATTTATTAATAATTTTTCTCCTTGAATGTATGTCTAGGTCATATTAAAGTCAATGAGATCCACTTGCATACCTTTTTAGGACACTGAATCCTAAAATAATAGCCTTTATTCCAATGTAAGAAGTAACATGGGAACAGTGCTTTCTGCTGATGTCCAAGTTTAGTTTTGTTTTCTGTAGTAGCCAGGGCTAATTGAAAGGGTCAGTGAAGTAAAAGAGAATTAAAATATTTAATGTTGCCTAGGCAGAAAGGCTGCACTGTGGTTTGGAGATATTTCTAGAACATTTGGGTCAGAGAGTATGTCTACACTGCAATAAAACACCCCTGGCTGGCCTGTTTCAACTGACTAGAGTTCACAGGGCTCAGGCTGAGATGTTATAAAGTTGCAGTATAGACATCCGTGCTTGGGCTGAAGTCTGGGTTCTGGGACCCTCCTGCTTTTCAGGGTCCCAAAGCCCAGGGTCCAGCCCAAGTCTAGACATCTACATTGCAATTTTATAGCCCAGTGGCACCTGTTTTATTGCAGTGTAGACATCTGAAAGGGAATTTATTTGAGAACTGTTTAAACAGAACTATAATATGACTTCTAACAATATCTCGAGAGCCTGTAAAAAAAAAGGGGGGGGAGAGGTGAAACTATGACAAAACTGTTTTTTAAAAACTAATTTTTAGACCAGACAGAGGTCTAGGCTAGAAAATTATATTTAAAATTGTTTGGCGTGATTTTGGGCCCATCCTCACCAGCCCTTCATTTTATTATAGATGGTCTTGGTGTCAAAGCACAGGACCGGCAGTCATGGATTCTTGGACTTCATGCTCAGGTTAACCTCTCTTGTTCCACAGTTTACCCATCTGTATAATGAGAGATAATATTTCCATACCTTACAGGAGTGTTTTGAGAGCTAATTCATTAGTTTGGAAAGTGGTTTGAGATCTATAAAAGAACAATAGAAATATAAAGCTGTAAGAATCTTATATTTTATCATGAAGACAATGGTTTTAAAACATAATTTCCTCCCCTATTGTAGATAGGACTGAAGAGTGAAGTATACCGTACTCTTTGCAGAAGAGCAGTCTCTTTAAACCTTGGCAGGGACATAAAGGGTTGAAATGAGTTATATGAACTACAATAGCCTTTTTCCCCCTGAGAATAATTTTTTTTTTGCATTTCACTTATGAAACAGTACAGCACATCTAACTCCATTTAGACACTAACATTAATTGCTAATGGTTTCCTTTTACAGATTTTAAGTGGTGAATTTATTGAAGCATCCTAAACTTGCTCCTCTGTGGGGTATGTAAGAATGAGCTTTTGAATCCCTTGGAACAAATTGCAAATCAGCAATTTTAATGCTGCCTAAGATCCTTTGTGTTTTTTGTAAATTACTAACATATATCAAGTTTATGTTAATTGTATGAAAATGTAACAGAAATAGTCAGTAACATTTAAGCAACTTTTAAGTAGTTAACCTCATTCTGAAGCAGCAGAATATAATAATAGTCAGCACATTAAAATAGGTACAAAATTATAATGGGACATTTGCTTTTACTGGTTTTCAAATTTTTATATAAAAACAAATTTAACTTATATTCTTGAATATGTTAATGAATCTCCCTTAAGGACCATCTCTTCATTTTAGTGCAAACCTGAAAAGTTACCATTGCTTAATAAGCAGTCACCTAAATTGTTGTTTTCCTTCCCATGCACACAGTGCAAAAATGTATTTTCAGTCTGAATAACTTGGAGTTCAGAATAAATAAAACAATAAAGACAGATCAAATATAATATTTTCCATGAGAGAGTGAGAAATCAGTATAGTTAGTCATCCTGTAGCAGGCAGCTTAAATTGACTCATCTGCTCCCAAGCAGGAAGAAAGAACCATTAATTTATTATTGCCCTGCTCCTTTTCTAACCATTTACACCATGCAAAGCAAATGTAGAATTCTACCAAATCTAAAGGGCAGCATTTCATAAGCACTTTTCACTGGAATAAATGTTTATATGAGGTGAAGGGCAATGATGAAGGGCAAAGGGCAGGAAGTCTGATTACAGTTAAAGGTACAGTACACAGAAATAGAATCATAATATGTCCCTTGTATTTACATATATGCAGTGCAAATCCAGACTTCTCCAGACTGCGACATTCAAAATTAAGATACAGATTTTTGTGGCTAAAATGTGTTCATGTGCTAGTTTCAGTCCTCTCCACACAGCTGAGCTAATGCAGACCACAGCTTCTCTATGCGTTAGATTAAATGTGTTGGGTGCAGGTCTATAAATCTCTCTGTGTGTGTACAAGTATGCATATGCACATGGGTGCATTTGAGTGTATGTGTGTAGGATGTGGGGTTACTTATCTTTTTAAAAAATACCTTCAGTGGGACTTGGGGATCTCCCACATATCATCTTTGCAGAGAACCTGTTAACAATAAGATTAATTAATGCAGGAATTTACTTCTGAAAGGGAAGTTAGCATGTTTTTTACTTCCAAATTATTGTTTCTTTAAAGTGATAACCCCTCATGAGTGGAATTAATGAAAATTCAGTCCATTCTGAAATATGAGACTATGCACTAAGGGAAAGTAGTGGGGGAAATAGAATGAATCCATTAAAATAATTGTAGATATCATACTGAAATGAATTGTATTTTTAAGTTTCTGAGAATGTATATGCCCAATAGTTTTTATGAAAGCTTTCTAGAAGATGCATAACTGCAAGTTAGTAGACTATTTTTTAAAGCAATAAAAAGTTACAATGCAAGCATTTGCATGTGACTGTTAGGAGGAAATAGAAAGGGAATAGTAATAATATTAAAAGATACACAAACTACCCACCTACTGGTGAGTCCTTTCAATAAAAAAACCGTGTCTAGCTTCTGCAATGTGAAATTGCTTGGGCAAGAATGCAAAAGCGATAACAAATCAGTTTATTTCCACAGCTTACTAATGTACAAACATCATTTTGTTTTTAATTGCTCCCTGTAAAAAACCTGTGGCCTTGTCTGAAAATTGATTTTTTTATTTTGTTTTAATGAATTCACTGTTTATGAAGGGTTCTATATTGACAACTGATATACTCTGTTTATCCACAGAACAACTGTGTCTTGGGCAGCAGCAGTGCTAGCTTCACCAAATTGCCTTTTGTTAGAGTTGACATAGTCCCAATGAGCCTTTTTTATTTAACCTATAATGTTCCTATGTTTGAAAACAGTCCAAAGTATGCAACATCCTCCTCAGAATAGAGAATCAAATTCAAAATAAATGATTGTCATCTATTTATTATAGAATAGTACCAAGCATAATTTCTGTAGGAGTTTGAGAAACTAAGTAGTGGAGTGTAATAAACTCTACTGGAGTAATTTGGTAAAAATCCAAACTTCACAATTTCAGCTCTCAACAGATTTGTTAAATTTAATCTTATACATTCCAAGCATAGTGTTTGCATCATATTGGTTATTGTTAGATGAAATGAAAAATGGTGATTCTGCAAAAATCCCTTAGTTTAATTTGCATTTAAAGTTCTTGCAAATGCATTTTAATTAACACTGTGTTCCACATCACTCCTTACTGACTAGGTGGTTTTGGCCTCTACGTGTTTTTATTAATGCTATTCAAATCCTGCACAGAGAGCTGTATGCTGTAACCCAGAGAAAAAATATTTAACAGAACAACACAGTCTATAACAATAGTGCCATTACATTCAGAAGTGATTGCAATTATACATGTGATATGTGAAGATTAAAGGCCAGCTAGTGACTGGCTGCACTATGACTGCGCAAAGGAATGGAGAAAGTGCATGGAACGCTCACTATTACAGTCCCTGCATGGGGGACTGTTCCTTTTATGCATCCATTAAGGAGTAAGACAGTTCAAAGCGGGCAAGGAGGACATGGCTCTACCCCCTATATATCATATGCCTCAGTGTGGGGCACATGGGGGGAAAATACCAGGGAGCTTAGAGAGGAAGTCTGTCATCTTGAGAACAAGAAGAATTCTCCTTATGAAGACCGAATTCCTTCCAGAATTGTTCCTGGATAGCATGGCTCTGTGCTCCCTCCAATGCAGGCTGTGCCTCGATGGCATAACTGAGTCCTCAATGAGGCTCCCTGAAGAATCCTTGCCTGACCCCTTGTACTCTACTCATTTGGTAGGCACAGTTGCCAAATTTAGGCCAACACCTTGTGTGACATTATATGCAAAATAGCAAATGTACATAATTATAAATAATTTGCATATCTGTATAGACAGCGGTTTTTAAATACTGTGTGGTTTTAATGCTGGTGAAAGATTGGATTACCACTAAATTTTTCTTGCAGGGCTCCCTGAACTATGGAAGCAGGTATGGGCAAGCAGGACCTTATTCTTTGCATCCCTCAGAAGAGATGGGAAGGAAGGTCATGTCGGGAGCTGGAAGTCAGCAGGGATTTTTGAGGGTGGTTTACTGCAGTATGGCACTAACTCCATTAGCCTCCGTCCATATTCTGTTTCCTTATTAGCTCAGACTTTCCACACCACCACCTTCTGCTTCCTTAGCTGCTGTTTTCCTGCAGCCTCTACGTGCCCCCCGTCTTTCCTATACACTAGTCGCAGCTCCTGGAATGGTCCCCTGTCCCTCCTAGAACCCTCCTTCTCCAGCAGTTCCAAGTTTCCCCAGCTTGTGGGTTACCAAAGCTAATAGCACCGCCACTACTTTGCCTCTCTATTGCTTCCATGAAACCGGGCACAGCAGGGGAATAAAGAATAGCAAAGAAGGAGCCAGAAAGCACCCCTGCCTCAGTAGGTGCCACAGCCGCCTCTGTGGGCATTCAGACTGAATTGCAGCCTTAATCAGGTCTCCAGCCTGACCAGAGTACAGCTGAATGCTTGGCACTGAGCATGGACTGGGTGAGGGGCAGCTTCCATGTTGCACAAGATGCATGGCCTATGTCTATTCTGATTATAGGTCAAATCTGAAATCGTTTATTCTGCAAAACACCCACTGAGTTCCATGGGAGTTTAGCCTCAGTAAGGCAAATAGAATGCGGCCCTAAATTAATTCCTTCATGAGATTTTTTTTCTTCTGAGTAGTTTCTCTCTTCAGTAGTTGAAGCTGTTCCCTTCACTAAAGGAGGTAATTATGTTTTTAAAAAAAGACTTGAAGCTTTCTCAGTTGTTCAGATTTTTATTATAGGCTGCAATTACTTGCCTGTGGTGCCTTACCTAGGGCTACATTTCCCAGCTGAAGTCATGGGATGCAAGAAAGGTTTTATAGTTTTACATTTCATTTAGTAAAGTACAGTGAAGTAAAGTTTGAAGTCAGTGGGTGACTGCCGATTAAGTAGACTTACAAACTAGAGCTTGTACTGAAACAAGAAAATCTTTTTGTAATATATGCCTTGTAATATATTCCATCATGTGCCAGCAATGCCCCTCTGCCATGTACATTGGCCAAACTGGACAGTCTCTATGCAAAAGAATAAATGGACACAAATCTGACATCAGGAGTTGTAACATTCAAAAACCAGTAGGAGAACACTTCAACCTCTCTGGTCACTCAGTGACAGACTTAAAGGTGGCAATTTTGCAACAGAAAAGCTTCAAAAACAGACTCCAATGAGAAACTGCTGAGCTTGAATTAATATGCAAACTAGATACCATTAACTTGGGTTTGAATAGAGACTGGGAGTGTCTGGGTCATTGCACATATTGAATCTATTTCCTCAAGTTAAGTATCCTCACACCTTCTTGTCAACTGTCTAAAATGGGCCATCTAGATTATCACTACAAAAGTTGTTTTGTTCCTTGCTGATAATAGCTCATCTGAATTAATTAGCCTCTGACAGTTGGTATGGCTACTTCTACTTTTTTATATTCTCTGTATGTATAAATATCTTCTTACTATGTGTTCCATTCAATGCATCTGATGAAGTGGGCTATAGCCCATGAAAGCTTATGTTCAAATAAATTTGTTAGTCTCTAAGGTGCCGCAAGTACTCCTGTTCTTTGTAAACAGGAGCTGCCAATAATAATGAAAATATTCTTCTAATTCTGATCCAGTGAAGCTATTAAATAAGACTGAGCTATAGCTTACACTATTTATAACTTTATGAACAAGACTTCATTAATTGTTGAAAAGGATCATCCAAATCAGATTCTGGACCTAACAGTAGGTCTGAAGTGTGGCTCTTCAGCCAGTGCTTGGGGTAGGTGGAGTGTGTAGGTGCCCAACCCCCGTGGGAACTCTCTGAATACTGACTCACATGCATTCTTATACATTCCTTGAAAGTTAGCCTCTGAGCAAGGGAACAGTTAGTTATGGAGGAGGGAGAAGGTTTCTTTCACCTTCCTTCCTTTCTAACTCCCTCTGCTGCTTCCCCCATCCTTTCTTTGAAGAGGACTAGCCACAATTCAGCCCTTAAAAAGTGGATTGAAGTGATAAACAAGTGAACCTAGGATAGTATAGATATTGTTGAGCCCCAAGTGTGATTCGTGCAATAAAGACAAAGGAAAACCCTTTACTTGTGGACATAAGGATTAGTGGAAGGAGATTATTCCTCCAGGGTATTTATTAATTCCTTTTGTTCTTTCACATAAGGAATCCTCATGCTTGAGGACTGAGTTCCTCACATACTTTATATAATTAGTTGGCAAATTTGTGAGGTGCTTTGGAGCCTGTCTTTGTCGCAATAATAAACACTTCTATAGCACTTTTCATCTAGAAAAGTTGTATATGAATAGTAACTTTACCATTACTCAGCTCATTTCCACTAAAAAATGCAAACCTGTGCAACTATTAGTAAATAATGTTTACAAACTGGCTTTGTAATTTAAAGACCATAACCTGTTTTCTGATCTTAGTTAGTAGTCTTTGCCTATGATTTATATGGATAACGTAGTTGTGGAGAACTAATTCAGTTGGAAAATGACTGACTGGTATTGCCCAGTAAAACTTTGTTATAAAAGGAGGAATGGGAAGATATACTGAATTATTTTCACCCCATCAGCCAACAAAGAATGTACCGTTTTCAAAGAAACATTGAGGCCTCAATATTTCACTGCTGTGTTTAGTAGTGAGCAACACTCTGCTAGAGCTGAGCAAAATTCAGAACTCCCATCCCATGGGAAATTCTGACATTTCAACATTTGTTTTCATCTGTAATTGGAATGAAAAACTGAAATTTAGAATTTTTTACAGAACTGAAATTCTGCAAAAATTTTATTCAGTAATGTTTTAATGCTTCATTTTGACATTTTTGATCAAAACAACATATTTCAACATTCTCCAAAAATCAAATATTTCTTGTTGGTTTTCTGAAATGAACCAGAGCACTTCATTTCAAGTCAGCTCTACATTAAACTGTCATCTTATTGTGGCACATTGCTTTGTAGGAGTTGTAGTGCAGAAACCTGATGTTCCCATTCTCCTGATGTTCCCATCCCCTTTTCTGCACCCAGTCATGTGACTCTCAGAATCCTCCACACAGGTTGGCCAGAGGGTAATGTTTTATGGGAAATTCAGTCCTCCAGGAAGCCTGGCCCATGGGGGCCAGATTTACAACTCCCATGAGGCAATGCACCGTTATAGGGGAATGCTGTTTTATGTATTGTTGAACTTATTTAAAATAAAAACACTTCAGGTCAGTTCAATGGCAAACCACCCAGGCAGAAAATAATACAGTGTTGCTCAAATCTAGTGGGAAAATATTCTAAATAAACTAAATATTCTATGATTCAAGTCAAATTTTGATTTGAAAATTTTCAGCAAAATCAAAATTTTCCTGAGGAGAAAACTTGATTTGAGAAATACTGTATTTCTGTTAGATAATCATTGTGATGGAAAATTCCCAACCAGCCTTTGCTTTGCTCCATTTAACTTCACTGAGAGTGGAGTATGTTAACTCCACAACAGATGCTTAGCTCCCTGACCAAGCAGGCCCTTAGATTTCTGTGGAGTGTTGTCTCTGCTGTTCCTCAGGCTTTTTACTAGGTGGCTTGACACTATGTCTTTTACTTTTTGTATCAGTTTCCTCACTATTGGCATTTCTTAATAAGTGCTGCTCTGCAATGCTTTCTGTAGAAGTTTTGCTTTCACGTTGTCCTGCATCAGAACTGAAAAGACATGGTAGAAAATACTGACCTGTACCAAATACAGATTTATAATGTAATCCTGATTCCACCAGACTGACTCATGATGCAACAGTTTACAATATATGCTCTTATCTCTGTTTTCAAATAAATATTAAAAGTTTTCATTGTTGATTTAACAAGTGAAATAAATGTTCTAGATACCCCAATTTTTCTTATTTTGAAAGGCACAAGGATACCAATGACTGATATGGAGATATTTAGTTAACTCAGAAGCTAGGTATTAATGTTGTGTTTCTCACTAAACAAAAAAGGGCTGATTCCTTTCGTCCAGCTGAGTTGTGCTTGGCACTGTATGCTGGGAACGTAGGTGGCTTTTGCCATCTTTGTGGTTCCCTTATCCTGGGGTTGGCTGGGAGAGCCTGTGCATTGCATTTGGCTGTCTACTGCCCATGCATCACAGGAGCACTCTGGTAATCCCCATTTTGGAGCACAGGGCTCTTATCTGCATTGGGAGGTGCCTACCATACTTTTTGGGAATTCGTTAAGATAATCCAACAAGAATAATGCCTCCAAATAATATTTCACTACGTAGGAAGCACCTTTAATGCCAGTGGGCCATCTGTCACATATGTATTCGGATATTTCATTCTGGCACATTCTTCTTCTGCAGTCTGTTTATCTCATCCACTTTGCTTTGTTTACCTCTTTTTTTAAGTGATTCATCCTATTATAGCACAATCAGCAAGCACCATAGCAAGGTTGATGAGTTCTCCATCAAAAAAAAATTCTAATAACTTCTCAGACTAGACTCCACTCCTGCTTACTCACAAGTAAACTCTATCTGTTTCAAGAATCTTCTCTTCTGGAACCAAGTTCTAGTCTCATTTAACTTTAGGGAGATCCTATTTCTAATTTCACATACCAATATGTAAAATAGATTATGTAGCTATCTTGTTTGTGATTTTATACTGGACCAACTCATATTCCCAGCAAATTTGGTCTAAAAAACTACCGTATTTTTTCTTCTTGTGAATAGTGACTGACGAGAAAAACAGGGGGATATGGTCAATTTTGTTGATTTCCCTTCGCTTCTATTCGTCCTTCTCAATTCTCCATTATTCCTTGGGATTTCCTCAAAAATGGAAAAAAATGGAGCTGCAAAATGTAGATTGCAGAACCGCATTCAAAATCACAATGAGAATAGGTAAAAAATGTAATGGGGAGGAAAAGTATGCAAATGTCCAAGCCAGTCAGGTGATGATTAATCTTTGATAGACTTATTAAGGGCACAGTTACCATGATCAGCATCATGCCACCATATTAGTACTGTAATACTGGTACTATGATATTACAGATATTGCCTGTACTTAATAATACTGCCACAATGACTTTCAGATGGAAAATATCACTGTTAGTGGTGTTCCAAACCGTACATACATTTACGGCATTATTTAGAGTTAGCCTGCTCAGACAAATTTTTGCTATTGAATTGAAAGCAGGCTTGGACTCATTTATTTTATAATCTTTCAAAAAAAAACAAACAAAACAAAACAAAACAACAAAAACAAACAAACAAACCTAAACCCTAACAATGAGCTATTGTGAAATTAACATTGTCAATGTAACTTAACAGTTTTGACCGCAGCATTCCAATTTTTTGGATGTATGGGTGATTTGTGTTTATAATGACAATGTTGTTGCAAATATAGACCTTGGTCCTGCAAACATTTATATGCACACATGCTAAAGATTAAATATGCCCATATGTTGTTGCAGGATCAGGGTAGCAAACCCCCCCAAATGAAACTTTGCCAGAAGAGTTTGACTGATCTGATACCTTCTGAATGCTGATTTAGTACAAATGCCAAATGATAAAGATATCTGTCAGTGAATCATGCCCAGGGATGTCTCCCTCCACCCTCCAGAATTAGGAAATTATGATCTTTAGGCAAAACAAAACAAAAACCAAAAAAACCCACCTACTCTCAACCTCCCCAAGAAACCCAACCTTTATACAAATTATCTGATATTTCAAGGGCACATTATTAAGAATGTTGTTGTAATAATGCATACAAAAGTGTTAAAAGATGTTCCCCACTCCCTTCTTCCCCACCAATTTTTTTTTTTACTCATCATTTATACAACTATTTTCTGGAGCTGAATAATTAAAGTACTGATGCAGTACTTTAATTTCTTGCATCTAATTAACTAGCATTTTCTTAAATACACCCAGTAATGGGACATCTGGCGCCCTTTCTGTTAATTTTTTTTTCTCCTCCTGTCCTACCTATGATATGTGCATGCCACACGGGGACATTGAGAGGTCGTATCCTGTACTCCTCTGAATGCAGGGATTGTAATTGTTACAGATCTTTGACAAAATCTCACATAGATGCTAGATTCCTTTGTATGATTTCCCACCCTTCAACCATGCCCTTGTCTAAACAGTCTGTCGCATTCTGGACAATTTGAGTATGTGCATATGTGTGTTCACAGAAATACATATTCATGTTCAGCATTGCCAACTCTTGCTATTTTATTATTTGTAAAATAATATTTTTGTAATTTTTAAATAGCTCTCATGATTTTTGGAGCCTGACTAATGATGTTTGAATACTTGTGGTTGGCAGTACCGCTATCACACACATTGGGGAGGATTCCGTCTCACAGATGTCTCCCTCAATAGATTCTATATCTTACATAAGAAAATCACTCAACATTCCCAATTTGTGTTTAAGGGGAGTCTTTGTTCTCTGCCCTAGCTATTAGCAGGTGGTTCACACAGGGCTTTCAGGAAGAGATTCTTTCTCCCTACTGTCAGAGCTTCTATGTCATGAAAACAAAGTCCCTTCATAGTGAAGTGGTAACTGAATCTAGCTGGTCCATTTCCTACCTCTTCCTAGGCCTGCATTCCCCTCTTTCCTGCTCCCTGGGTGTATAGGGTTTAACCTCTCCCTTCCTGTGGCAGGCCCAGCACCACAGCATCCCTTTGTGGCAGCGGTGGGATGGGGTGTCGGCGCCTCACCCCTCTCGAGTCCTTGCATCCGCCTCCCCGTGGTCAGTCGGTTACAGCCTCTCGGCCTTCTTCCCCACTATCACCTCTGTCTGGTGAGGTAGCATGACCTAGCAGCCGGGGTCTACACAACCCCCCTCCCCTCACGAGCGAGGTAGCATGGCCTAGCGGCCAGAGTCCATACAACCCCCCCTCACAAGCAAGGTAGCATGGCCTGGTGGCCAAAGTTTATATAATCCCCCTTCATGATCAGGGTAACGCTGCCTAGTGGCCAAAGTCTATAGAACCTCTCTTACGAGTGGGGTAGCGTGACCTAGAGACCGGAGTCTCTAGGATCCCTCACAGTTTGGGGGTGAGGGGATAGCAGGTGGGTGGTTATGACCTCTCAGCCTTCTTCCCCACTATCACCTCTGTCAGTAATCCTGCACCTCCCTATGGATGCCCGGTCAGAAGAACCTCTGGGCCACCTGTTACAGCATTTTCTTCCTCCCCAGGTGCCCAGCCCACGGTACTGAGTGAGCTAAGTGGAGCAAGTTCTGCCAGAACCACCATGGGACCAATAGTTGGCGCAGGTCTTCTTTTGTCTGTGGTTCCTGGACTGCCCAATAGAGTAAGTCATGATGGATCTCAAATCAGAGTCCTTGCTGCCAGCCTTGAGGTGGGTCTTCCTCCCTGAGAGGTCCCGTCGCCTGTTCCCAGGCCCGACTGAGGGTAGTGTTCCCTGGTTGTTCTTCCAGGAAGTCAGTGTCTACATCCAGCCATCCATGGCCTTCTCTCATTGGGGCCTCAGTAGGGGTTCAGCTCCCTTTCTCTATCTCTGGACTCCCCAAATGTCCCCCCAGAGGGTCATCAGCCACTGGTTGGCCTAATAATCCATGCCTTCTAGCCTGCCCCCCACTTTTCCTCCCAGGATGCGTACCCCACACTCACAAGAGATCAGCAAAACTTGGCCAGTCACGTCTCAGGATCACTGGGTAAGCCAACTTCGGGGCCACTCTGACTAGACACCACCTTTGGTGTTGAGCAGCCTCAAGCTGCACCCAGATGGGAGGGTATGGCTTCACAACTCCATGAATATGCTGCAGGCTGATGGGGGCCATGGTGGGCTCTTTCATCCCATCCAGGATGACTGTCTGGCTACACCCGAAGTTCACCAAGGCCGAGGTAGACGTCCCGTCTACTTTCACTGGTATGACTATCTTCCCCAACTCCCATGTCTGTGCACGGTGACCCGCAGCCAAAACCTGCCCATAATTAAAATCCATGTATCTGTCTGCACTCATGACACCGGTCCCACTTCCCTTCTTCAGTTGGGGTATTGTGGGGGCTGCTCTTCCTCCCCGGCGCATCATCTTGGCTTTGTACGAAGTCCACCCCAAGTGGGTCCTTGGCACTGTGGGTCGTGTGTGTCCCTGATGACTGAGCATACCGACGGGGGGCTCCCTCCTCCACCTTACTGGCCTCCCTGGCTGAATTCAGGTTCCATTTGCCTGAGTGCCCCCTCCCCACTTTTGGGGCTGGACTTCTGTTCTCCCTCCGCTGTCAGGTAATCCTGCATTAGGGAGGTCGCCTCTGGAAGGGTCTTTGAGTGGTGTCTCTGCACCCACTCCTTCCCTCCGGTGGGAAGGGCCTGCTCTAGTGCCACAGCCTCGGCTGTTGGTTCCAGCCACCACCAACAGAGGCCGCGGATTCGCTGGGCCATGGCTCGTGGCCTGGCTCCCGGCATGTACCGTTCTCTGCGGAGTCACTGGCTTTAAGTTTCAGGGCTGATGCCTGTTTGATCTAAGACAATGGCCTTGACCTTTGAATAGTCCAATGCGTCCTGTGGATCAAGATTACAATATATAACTTGTGCTGGGCCCATCAGGTAGGGTGCTAAAATAGTAGCCCAATGTGCAGGGGGTCATTGTATGGTGGTTGCAACCCGTTCAAAAGTCACCAGGAAGGCCTCGAGGTCATCCCCCAGCCCCTTCTTTGTTAGGTGCACTAGTAGTCCTCCGAGCCCCGCACTGGCGGTGCCCCCTGCCGCGCCTAGGGGAGGTCTTGGTGCTTATTCTATCAACGTTGCCATCTGCTGAAACAGTTGCTCCTGGTTAGCCTGTATATGTTATTACACACAACCCTTTCACCTCCAAACATGGCATTAACTTCAGAAAAGAACACACAGGTCTTCACTTAAGGAACACAGCCAGTCAAAACTGAAACAGGAAAAATGAGCACACAACCCCTCCCCCTCCCGCCTCTGCCTGACACAGAAGGACCATCATGTACCAGGACAAAATTCAGAAAAACAGGCTAAATACCACTGGGGTTTCTGTTGTTTGCCTTTGCTCCTGTCGCCTATCTTGCTGGGGCTCCACCAGTCTCCTAAAAAGCAAACTATGTGTTGTCAGCTTTCAGCAGAAAACACGAACACATCAGAAGCTAAGCTTGAAAGAAATGCTTGCTTGTGACTTGTTCATTTTCACACCAGATTTGAGCAACACTGTATTATTTTCTGCCTGTGATGTTTGCCATTCAGCTCAGGATAAAAAAATAAATAAAAATATTTATTCTAGGTTTGAGTGTCACTACATAGCCTGCAGTGCTATAAATATGAAGCAAAAGAAACAGGAAAATCAGGGCTCAGTAATGAGAGTGAGCCACCCAAGTTTTGATTTCTTCGGCTTAACGTGAACCAGTGACACACTGGTTCCACAATGGGAAAGGAGTGCTTTTAAAAGCACCAGTTTGCATACATCTCAGGATAGAGGCACTTGCTTATATCATTATAATTAAGTTTGTCAGCATTTCTATTGCTGACTCCCTATTTTCAGGGATTTAGAACTCAGTTCTGAAAACAATTAAGCCTGAATCATAATGCAAACAAATCTTACCTTTTTATTTAATTTTGTTTTATCCCTGCTGCCCCACATTTAAGTCACTGTGTGGGAACGTAGATAGAAAAATTAGGAAACAAAACTTATCACTTTCTGCTACGAATTCTCTCTCCTATAGCTTAACAGAACACCTGTGCAATTTTTTTCCTGTGTGATTGTTTTGAGTTCGTGTGTGTGCATGTATGTATGTATGTATGTATGCATGCTCATGTTTGGCACTCAAAGGGAAAGGGTAGCCCCTGCATTGTTAAATGCTGTATGAATAAAGAACAGAGCTGATAAGCTCTGTGGCAGATCTTTTTCAATACTGCCTACTTCAAAAAGTGGTGTGTATTATTTTTCTTAATTTATTCAAACCTTGCTTTGCTCTTCTTTAATCTGATCAAATCATACTCCATTTCCTCAGTGCCCGCCGTCTGTACTATTTGATCCTCAGCTCCTTCCCCTAACCTCTACAATATTCATGGTCTACTGCATGCCAACTCTTCTTCCTCAGTATGAATTCAGGTGTTGTCACCATTGTCATTAAGACATATCCCTTAGGAATGTAACCTCTTTCCAGATCAAGCAGCATCTGGATTGAATTCTAACCAGGTCCTTGAAATAATCTGGCTGGATGTTCAGCCTGTGTCCGTAAGTGGCTATCTTACTGTGCCACCAAACTTTTGGTGACCAATGGATTGCCAACCATGTAGCAGCATTCCTTGGGTAGCCATTGATCTTCCATGCTAATATTATATCTGTACTAATATTATGTCTGTACTAAGAAAACTGCCAAAACCAAACCAATGCTGATGAAAGCAATTTCTGGGTTTGGCTACAAATATCTTCACGGGTGATCTTGTCGGGCTATGTAATATGGAACAGAATCGGCCCTCTTCAGTGCCCAAGTTTCACTGCCATACACTTGAGTTGATATAACTATCATTCTATGGAGCTGCAGTTTTGTAACATGATTGATGACCCTACAGAAGCCACTGAAGTATCTGGAACTTGATGTTGCTGCAATATGAGTGTCCACAACTTTCAAATGTCCTCCAGTACTGTCTATAATGCTTCTTACATATTTCACAGTCACCACTGGTTGATATCTCATTCAGACAGGTTAATAATGAGCTGGTTATAAAATGACATTGAAGGCTGCTTTTTGGTAACATCCAGGGACTTAGCTTTATCTGGACTGATAACCAGACAAACACATGCTACTTGGCTGATCAGATCGCCCATCAGCTACAATGATTCACATAATAGAGGGGAGGATTCCTTCTCCCATTAGCTATGAATAACCAGCCTGCTTCTCTGGTTAAGTCTTGGACTGAGGACTGGGTCTGAGGTAACAGTTTTGAATCCTCTCAGACTCCAGTACAAGGCAAAATATTGGGCCAGATTCTCTGCTGGTATAAATGGCTCCAGCTCCATTAATGTCAACAGAATTTCACCATTTGCGCCAGCTGAGAATTTGGCCCATTTCCTTCTAGCCTGTCTCAGTAGTTTAACTATGGAAAAGTTACACTGATGGTTTGACATATCAGTTCACGACAGTGCCAAAACAGCTTCTGTTTTCTTCCCTGTCCCCAATTATTGGTCCCAAACTTGCAGTGAGCTACTTTTAGAATTTTCTACCTGTTCTGCTACAATGTGGCTTATTCATCTGTCAATGTATAAATTGCAAGATCTTTATAAGTGCGTGATGCTTCTGAGTGCCGTTCTCAATATTACTTTTTGCTTTTCCATTTGCTTTTGTCTAGAACAGTGAAATGATCGAATATTTCTATCTGACATTTTTTCAGCAGACACTGACAGGATAATGGAGTAACCATTTAAATAATCCATTGACAAGTATAATGAATTTTACACAGTTCTGTACAAACTTTAGTTAAAATACTGTTAATAACTGGCTTAAATTGATCAAAATTGAGAAATTCAAATTCAAGATTGAAATACATCTGAACTTATTACTTAGGGCTTGTCTACATCAGAAAGTTGCAGCGCTGGTGAGGGAGTTACAGCGCTGCAACTTAGGAGGTGTACACATCTGCAGGGCACCACCAGCGCTGCAACTCCCTGTTTGCAGCGCTGGCCGTACTCCCGTTTTGTCTCGGGTGTAGAGGATCCAGCGCTGGTGATCCAGCGCTGGTAATCAAGTATAGACACTTACCAGCGCTTTTCTTGACCTCCGTGGAATAAGCAGGTATCCCAGCATACCTGAGGAAGCCTCTGGTAATCAAGCTGGTCTCCTTCCCCGGTTTGCTCTCACGTTCCCCGAACCCCGAACAAGCAGGTCTCCTTCCCTGAGGTTTGCTGGGTGGTTCCGGGAACGAGAGAGCAAACCGCGGCGAAGCTGGTCTCCTTTCCCGGTTTGCTCTCTCGTTCCCCGAACCCCCGAACAAGCAGGTCTCCTTCCCTGCGGTTTGCAGGGTGGTTCGGGGAACGCGAGAGCAAACCGGGAAAGGAGACCAGCTTCGCCGCGGTTTGCTCTCGCGTTCCCCGAACAAGCAGGTCTCCTTCCCTGCGGTTTGCAGGGTGGTTCGCGGAACGCGAGAGCAAACCGCGGCGAAGCTGGTCTCCTTTCCCGGTTTGCTCTCGCGTTCCTCGAACCCCCCTTGAAGCCACCCAACAGCGCTGCAGTGTGGCCACATCTAACACCACTTGCAGCGCTGGTTGCTGTAAGTGTGGCCACTCTGCAGCGCTGGCCCTATACAGCTGTACTAATACAGCTGTAACAACCAGCGCTGCAAAATTTTAGATGTAGACATGGCCTTAGTTCCTTAGGTTTTATGAATGTATTACAGTGCTATTGCCCTCAATTTCTGGGTTGCTTCATATGAACTGAAATATCTAGGCAAGATGAAATCATATTAAAAGACACAGTATGAGTAATAATTTTGAATTTCTTCACTTTTTAGGTTTCAGCTGGACCCTTTAATATTAGTTCAGTATTGAACTGTACAATAAAATCTGCACTGAATCTGGAAACCAGGTGAAAATCACTTAGGTTCAGGTTTTGTTCTAGAATCCAAACTCAGATTAATTCTGTTGAAAGCTTCTTGTGGAATAAATCCAGGCTCAGTTTCAAGGGGGTTAGAATTTATGGTTTTGCACTGCAATTGTATGAAATCTGTGGTTCTGAAATGAAATAAGGATAATAGGATACAAACTGAATTGTACTTAGAGATTCTACACTTGTTCAAACCCAGAAAATTAAAGCAAAACTTGAAATGTGAACATATGTTATATTTATTATTATTTTATTTATTATCATAGTACCTAAGGGCCCCAATCAAAGCTTATTGTGCTAGGCACTGTACAATCACTTATAGACAACATCCTTCCTGCTCTAAGGAGCTAACAGGATGTTCAGGTATGTGGAGGATGAGGGAAAAGAAAAAAGTGTGTTTTAGCCTGAGGGTTAGTCATGGCTTGCTACCTTCCTCACCATTGTCAAGTGACAGCATCTTATAGATATCATAGCAGAAGTGAGTTTTAAGGAGAAATCTGAGGGTGAAGGTGGTCATCAGATTTTCTTGGGGAATTTTCCCCAAGAATACAGGACAGAATGGGGGACACCACAGAAGTGTTGGGGGGGGTGGAAACTGAAGGATGGGACACTGGTGACGTGAAAGTGGTGGCCGACAGTGCGATGAGCTAATAGAGCAGCTCTTTGAAACCAAAGAAAATGTTCACAATACACCCATTTCTAGTTTCCAATTGATCCTCCTCTTACATACTGTAAGCCAAAGGGTCAAGACATGAAGACTTTCCTTTTGACGAGAATAAATCCTAAGGCTAAAGTTAAAGGAGACAAGAGAACATCTTTATCTTACTGAAGTTTTCACATATGTTTGAGTTTTGTAAGAAATATATAATATGCTTTCCCAGCAGGATGGAGTCCCAGCCCTGACTGAGCACTGTGGGGTATTTCACAATATCTAAATCTTAAAGAAGAATAGCAATGTTTAATTCAAACTGCAGATGTGCTAAGCTCTAGCTCTAAACAGCAGCCCTCTGGTGTTGACAATAAGATCATTTTCATCACACCTGCTCACTCCTTGATCCTGTGACATCTTCTCCTCAAAAGACTGGTTTTTAGAAGTGCGTTGGGGGAGGAGGGAGAAGAAAGCAGGTTTCTGAGGTTCTGCATGCCAATATGTCAACTAGATGTTGAGTGGGTATGGGTAGGCAATTGTGGTAGTCAGGTATTTCAGTACTTATCCATCCGTAATTCAAAGAAATAGTTAAAAAATAACAAAATGAGATATCATTGTTTAGTTGCTGATAAAACGGAACATTAAAAGATGCTGAGATGTCTGACTACTTGGACATTATACATTAACAATGGCTGAATTGAACAGACTTGCAGTGATAACTTATCAGTGTGCTTCATAAAAAATGACCACAAACTAAATTTAACAAGCTTTATAGACAAGGAAAAACCGTGCTGAATTGTATAGTACCTAGGCTGTAGAACTGCATATATTCTTTACATCAAATATATTTGCATACTTTGCATTTTTTTTAATTTAAAACTGATATATATTCACTAGTGTGACAAAATGGCATCATCCCTTTTATGATCCTTGAAAGGTAAATGCAGCTGATATGTTGTTTTACATTTAAACCAGACATTTTTTTGAAAAACAGGTAGTTGTAATATCCGAAATATTGTATTAACTATTAATACTATATGCCTAGCAATTGTGTACACTTAAAGTATAGGAGTGATCTTAACTTTAAGAAAGAACAGCAAATACTTCAGGAGCTCACTGAAAATCTGACGGTTACTGCAATTAAAAAATAATATGTATTTGATGCTCACTATGAATGCAGAAAAACCTCAGATCTTTGGACTTCCAGCCTGATCCAGAACCCATTGAAATCAATGAAAAGACTCCTATTAACTTCAGTGAACTTTGGATCATGCCCATAGTGAACTAGGTCTGACCAAGGTTGCTTGATACAGCTGGATTTCAGAATTTTTGTCATAAAATAATATATTCACCACCAGCACAGTAGTAGATATTAAGACAGGCAGGTGGCAGAGACATTTATTGATTTAGATTGATTTTTTCTTAACCACTGTCAACCACTCAAGTACACTATTGCAGAAAATAATAGGCACGTTTTTTAAAAAAAAAAGTCTAAGTACAGTAATTCTCACTGAAGTATTATTCCAGGCCCACATTTCCCCTATTATAGCATGCTGCAGATAACTATTAACAGAAAATTTTTGACAAGGGAGGCATTTCTAATGCTTGCTCTGAAAATGTGCGATAATTTCATGCTATTAAAGTTTTGACAGAAAAGGTATGAAACCTTTGTAAATCTTTTGTAATACATAGTGTAGGATTGGTATTCACTGGAAATTGTCAAATATTTATTCAAGAATAGACTGTTTCCTGTTCATAGGGATGCCTTAATGTGACAGCCTGACAGACAGACAGACAGACAGACGTAACAATGATTTTGATAAGATTACATAGGCTTTAGTTAACACTATTATTGTTCTGAGGAAAAACAGGAAAAGGACTCCAGTGACAGAGGTAAAGTGACAGATTATGATTTGATCACTGTGAAGAAAATGAGATTTTTCTCCATGTGACAATTTTCAATTTTATAAACTTTGTTGTTTCATTTGTAATATACCAATCACCTATTTAAAATATATTTGTGGTTTAAAAGTATTTTACTTAATAGATATGTGTTAAACTTCACCCATATGTTTTTGTCCTTTTTTGGTGTGAGAAGTTATCCAAAGAAGTTGGGGTCTTGCCACATTATTTCTGTTTGGATGAAAAATCTGTGACACATGTCACGTATATTTTTGGTGTAATCTTGTTTACATGCACACAAATTGAAAGCAGTAGCAACTGCAGAACAGGTACTTTCTTGCTCAGAAATCTGCAAGTATTCAGTGAGTCTGCTTCAGTGAGCTCTGTGCCAAAGAAGGCTGTCTCTCTGCTTCCTTTCCAGCCATGCTCACCACTCCTTTTGCCAGCTTCCTCCCTCCAACAAACATAGCCTGCAAATAGTATTCTCCTGGCCCCTGCATATGTGACCAGGGAAACTTCTGGCTTACTTTTGTCCTGGCCATGCACCTTGGGCAGTTGCTCTCATTGTCTGCATGTGGCTTTATTATATAAAGGGGCTTGATTGCTCCTTCACTTGAACTTGAGAGTTCTTGGAATCTCTATCGACTTCAGTGGTGTCTGTGAAGCCAAGACCTCCCGCACTGATGCATCTTTCAGCATAACATTATAGTCAACTGACATAGTAGCATACAGTAAGATGTATTTGATTTTTTTCAGAGTAGTCCAGTGGCAGTAATTACTTACGTTGTACTTTACCTGTGGATTGCTGAAAGGATACTTGAAGTCTGTCAACTACAATAGTAGTGTAACTATTATGTAATTATTTAAATAAATTGAGAGTACTTCTTGTTTATAGGGCAGAGTAGCAGTATATTCCTGAGCTAAAGAAAAATGACTGTTACTGAGTATAAAGGAAGAACTCTGGAGTTATTGGTATGCTAGGATAATTTATACACAAATGTTTCCTGAATTCTGTTTGCCTACTAAAAATCCTTCTGTTCTGATTAGCTTCTGCCGTAGAGTGCCTTATCCATACACCTACAACAGATATGGCTTTTTCAATTTCAGAGCCCCTCCTAACACCATCATCATACCGAACCCCAATTTTCTGAATATCTCCCCTTCTTTTCTTTACCTTGTTCAGAAAGGCTTAGCTCTACCCAGGGTGGGTGCAAGGAAGTTTGCTTTTTGATCCCTAGGTGAAACTTCCACCTTGCGCCACCCCGGTCCAGCTAACCCAGCCCCACACCCAGGAAGCTGGCCGCCCCCCCCTGCAGTTATCCCCCCGCAGCAGCTAACCCTGCCCAGGGAGCCCCCCACCCCGCGGCAGCTAATCCTGCCAGGGGAGACCACCCTGCGGAAGCTAACCTCACCTGAAGACCCTGCCCCAGCTCACCTCAGCTCCACTTCCTCCGCTGAGCACGCCAGCGTTGCTCTAATTCTCCTTCCCTCCCAGACTTGCGGCACTGATTGGAGAAGACTTAGAGCGGGGGCTGTGTGTGCTTAGTGGAGGAGGCAGAATGGAGGTGATCTGGGGTGGGGAGTGGTTACTGCAGGTGGCCCTCCCCGCGCCCCCCACCCCAGCTCACCTCCACTCCACCTCCTCACCTGAGCAGGCTTTTAGGCGCCCTCAACCACTAGGCGCCCTAGGCAGCTACCTGGTTCGCCTAGTGGCTGCACTGGCCCTGACTCTACCACCCCAAATAGTAGTGATTCCTTTAAAAACAAAACTGTAATCCAATATTCAGGGTCAAACAGAGCAAAGGTGGGATTTATAACTAGAGTAAAGATATAATCACTTTGTGGTTATTTGGAAATAATCAAACAACCAGTATGCAAGTCAGCCCTCTTTCAGCCAAATGTTATGCTATGTATTTACAGATGTCCATTATAGCTATCTATTGAGATTTATTATACTGCCTCTGATTGAAGCTAGACAAATTCAGACTGGAAATAAGGTGTACGTTTTTAACAAGTGAGAATAATTAATCATTGGAATTATTTATTAAGGGTTGTGGTGGATTCTTCATCACTGGCAATTTTTAAATCAAGATTGGATGCTTTTCTAAAAGATCTGCTCTAGGAATTACTCTGGGGAAGTTCTGGGGCTTGTGCTATACAAGAGGTCAGACTAGGTGATCACAGTGGTCCCTTCTGTCCTTGGAATCTCTGAATTTGTGAATATAAAAGTTAAATAAAAGTATTTAACTATTGGTTGTAAAATGTTTGAGAACATGTAGAGTGCTATTATGTATGTACCTAATTTGCATAACATACATGCAGAAGACTCACAAAACTCATGAAGTCCCATTGACTTCAGTTTTGGATCTGGCCCTCAGACACTGCATTGATGGGGAGTATAGAAAACCCAGAGGTAATTGGATAGTACTTACAATGATCATACTACATTTATTTGAAATCTTAAGGCAGTTACTATGATTGTGGTAATATTGATATAGTTTACCTACATTTACAGAGAAATGACAATTAAAACTAAGTACAACATAATTGCTAAAATTGCAAGAGAACAGTCAAATCATAAATGGCAATTGTTTCAGTATTAGAATAATAAATGGTCATATATTCATAGTTAACATAAAATGTATATTAAATTACTTGCTATCATACAAAACAGAACGTAAGCCAGTTAATCAGCATGCTGATTAGATGGCTATTATATAATAATAACAGTTAAATTAAGTAAACATTAACCTATCATAACACAGTTAATTCACAGAAGTGTGGAAAAATGTTTAAATAAAGCCTCTCAGCCACTTAACCATTAATAATTCAATTGCACGTGTTCAAAGAGACAGCATCAATACAAATTTGGCCAAATTTTAGACTGAGTAAAAATAAGTATTTACAAAACCTTAGGTCAAATAAAATGTTTTCAATACTGAAAATAAACAAAAAAAATCAAACAATCCAGCTAAAACAGTTGTTCTGAAAAATGAATACACATTCCTCATGCAGTTTGTTCAGTCTGAACATTGCAGCACAGAGAGCTTGGAAGTGAATCTGAACACACACACGCGCGCACACACACACACACGGCTTAGTTACTTTTCATTGCTGAAGTTGAGATAAAAGCAATGAATAAACAAACAACTTAGAGAAATATAAACTGCACTTTAAAAATTCAGTGAGTTTAATATTTCAGTGTGAGATCAGTAATATAGCAAATAAGGGATTTTTGTGATTAATTTTGTATTTATTTTCATAAAGAGCCAAAAGTACAAAAAGGTAAATGACTTACAGCTTGTATACACTTTTGAATACTGCACGCTTCAGAGGATTGACAATAGAATTATGCAATTTTACCATGTGAAATCTGCAAGACCAGACAATAATATAAGACCAGAGACATAGATGTAATATGAGAAGGTGGTGGTAACAGTAATAAAATAGAAAACATGCATGAATAGGGAGAGGAGGAAATAAATAATCTGAAGGTGACAATCTCTTTAAATAAAACTGATTGTAGTTGAAGTCTGCTTCAGTGGCTGCGTGGTAATCATAGTCAACATCCTCCTGCTTAAGGTAATGTGAGTAAGATGGAACGTGGAGGACTAAGGTAGGAATATAAGGGGTGGAATCATGGCTCTAGCAAATGTTTTTTTGATTTCAGTCTCTGAGTGAGATGAGAGTCCTAGCCTGTGTGTGCTTTGCAGGGGGACATAGGGTTATGCATGACTTGGAAAAGGCCTAGGATGACCAGACAGCGAGTGTGAAAAATCGGGACGGGGTAGGGGGTAATAGGAGCCTATATAAGAAAAAGATCCCAAAATTGGGACTGTCCCTATAAAATCGGGACATCTGGTCATCCTAAAAAGGTCCCTCGCATGTATTCCATGGACTTGCAAGCCCCTTAATGTGATAGGATCTGCTTTCATGTAGTTGATTGACAGTGGAGAGTAAAGCAATTTTTCAGACTCGTATGGATTTGGAATGCAATATTTATCTTCCTGTTTTATCCCCTTAGTTCTCACTCCTCACACATTTGAAGGCCTATTTCTATTTAGTCCCAAAATACAAAGCATAGCCCTACCGCTTATGTGCTTAAAGGAAACTATGGGCATTATCCTGCATTCCTTGTGCATCTACTATTACTCACACTGATGTCAATGAGAATTTTGAGTGCACCGTGAATGCAAGATTGAGACCTGAATCATTTTCTAATATTTCCTCTACCATATTCCTGACCAAATGCATCTAAATGAATGGAAGAGTTCCAGAACTGGGTACGGTACAAAACCTGCAAAGCCACTAGTGCACCAGTGGTTCCTGTAGAAAATGATTTATTTATGGGGTTGAGAGACCAGAGTAATTTCTGTGTTAGATTCAGAACTGTGATGTCTTAAGGAGTATCTTCAGGACCTATCCTAGTTTAATCATCTTAAAATGCTATTCTACTTTGAAAAATGGCTGTGTATGGCACCAGGTAGCTCAGCAGATCTGCTTCCTGTGTATATTCAGAATCTCATCTGCTTTCTTTAGTGGCAAATATACATTTTACTGCTTTTTAGTCAGGTTAAAACTGCAGAGCCAGCACAATCAAAAAAGACTGTGCTGGTTTCTATTCTTTCTTGTGCCTTAGAGTTATTTACTAAGTTCCAGTGTGCAAATCCATGGTTGTAAATGGGGTAGCACAAGCTTTACTGAGGGGATGATCTGAAGATAATAGGGTTGCATTGATGTGCCTGACAGCTTTCCTTGTAAACATTTTTTCTATGAATACGTATCGCTGAATTATGCAGAGGAGTGTGTTCTCATCACAGAGCAGATGATTGGGAGTCAGAACTCCTGGTTCCTATTTGTTACTTTGACTTGTGGTATAATCTTAGGAAAGTCACTTATGAAAACTGGGGGACAGAGGATAAGTAAAAGGAAGATTATAATATATTTACTTTGTTATATATTTGAGATCCTTGTATAGAAATTGCTATATATATTTTATGTACTGTATTTTTATTCTAAATTGGAACATTGATTCACTCTGTGACCTTTGGAAAGTCAACTATCCTCTGCATATTAATGAATTAGGCTATGTCTACACTATAAAGGTAAGTAGTCTTAAGTTATGTCAATGATCATCCACTGCTGTAATTAAACCACTTTTGCACATCCACAAAACTCTTTTTGATGGCAGTGAGCATCCAAAGTTGGTGCTCTTGCATGGACAGAGATAGCAGTGCACTGTGGGTAGTTATCCCACTTTGCAACTTACCACTAGCTATGGCTGTATGTTCTGGGAATGGATAACAGTGCCTCCTGGGGGCAGGCTCAGCATCGTATGATGTATTTTAGTCTGTCCCATCATTCCACTGGCTTCCAACTATGTTTCACGCCACTTTTCAACAGCCTGTAAACTGTGCGCCCACCATCTCTGTTTGAAAGCATGAATCCTGCATTGCTCTCCAGTCTTGTGATGAGTGTTATGAACACAATGCGGCTGGTCCTGCAGTATTTCATGAACTGCGAATCTGAACAAGAATCCATGGTGCCTGCCCTGCTGTGTGCTACAGAAAGAAACAATTCAAGATTGCTGCTGGCATTCATCGAGCAGCTGCACATGGTGGACCATTGCTACTGGGCTCGGGAAACAAGCACTGAGTGGTGGGATCACATCGTGATGCCTGGAATGACTAGCAATGGCTGCAGAACTTTCTGATGTGCAAAGCCATCTTCCTGAAATTGTGTGTAGAGCTCCCCCCCATCATGTGACTCAAGGATTTCAAAATGAGAGCTGCCCTCATAGTGAAGAAGTGTGAGTGATCATTGTGTGGAAGCTGGCAACTCCAGACTGCTACCAATCAGTCACGAATCAGTTTGGAGTTGGGAAGTCCACCATGGGGTTGCAGTGATGCAAGTGTTCATATTCTGCTACAAAGGACTGTGACTCTGGGCAATGTGCAGGAAAAAATGGATGGCTGTGTAGGAAAGGGATTCCCTAACTGCGGTGGTATGATAGATGGCACACATATCCCTATTTTGGCCATTATGTGACAGAGAACATCAATAGAAAGGGCTACTTCCCTGTGGCATTGCAAGTTCCAGTGGATCACTGGCATCAACGTGGGATGGTCAGGGAAGGTGCATGATGCATCATCACAAACACTGACCTGTACAGAAAGCTGCAAGCAGAGACTTTCTTTTCAAACCAGTATTTCATCATTATATGATATGAGTACCTCATCCTGCTTCTTTCTAAATACAGAACAGAAATATGTACTAAATGTGACAGGTTATATATATTCCAGTTACATTATATTCACAATCATTAGTATATTTTCATAAAATCATATGGAGTGCAACATCACACTAAATACTTCTGCCTCTCTTCCATCATTAACAACTATTTTACTATCTCCATCTAGTAATGGGCCTAAACTACTGCTAAGATTTCTTTTTGTTCCAGTAGACTTAAAATAATCCTTCTTATTGTCATTAGCCCTGTCAACCATAGCTCTTTCCCTGGTGTCTTGAGCTTCCCTTATCTGTCTTCCGTACTTCATAACCTATAATTTATAGTGATTGCTATCTATATTACCTTTTTTCCTGTCATATATTGCTTTTTATTTCTAACTGCTGCCTTTATTTTCCCACTGAACCAGGATGAACCAGAGAAAATTGTTCTCTTTCTTGATTGTGGGATCGTGGCTTTTTGGGCATCTGAAGAACAATACTTAAAGAACTCCTGATTTTTATTCTTATTTTTACATTTGAACTTTTCCTCCCAATCAATTTCACTTGTAATTTTCCTGAGCTTTGGGAAATTAACTCTTTAGAAGCACCATGAATATATATTACTGGTTGGGACTTCCCAGTGTTTGCCCATATTGAATGTAATCAGGTCATGATCACTGATCCCTAGGAAACCACCAACTTGCAGTGATTAATGCCAATCCAGTAATTAATTAATCTTTATCCATCATAAATGCAATTCAAAATATCTCTTGCAATGCCTTTTGTGTTAGAAAACTAATTATGTGCACAATGGTTACTCATACATAAACAGCCATTTTGTGTGCAAAAACATGTTTGCATGGGTAAATGCTGTTTCAAAGGTGCACATGCATCTTTACTGCAGTCTTCAGCCCCTAGATTTTAGCATTTCTGGCCATGAATTGTTTTCATTTTCATCTGTGGTTTTTTCCTGTTAATGCTTTATAAACTTTGTTTTATTAGATTTACCTTTTTTTTTTGTATTGCCAGGGCTCACTGACCTTTAGTAATTTACATTCTTCATAATTTTTTAAATGACTGCAACTGTCTTTTTGATAATGGAATTTAGACAACTTGGTAATTGGAGAGCTTTTTTACCCCAAGCAAACTCCATTTTTGTTATTTACACGTTAATCCATTTGCTTTGAGTTTGTGTAGTTTAAACATTTGTTACTATCAATTCAAGTTCATTTCCTACTAAGTAATCATTTTAAAAAGAAATGGTCCTGCACCAAAACCCCCAGCTAAAAATTCCCATGCTTTAAATGCTCAAAATCTAGGTCCAATTATGCGGCTTGAGCCCTTTTAAATAAAATTTCAATTCTGATTTACCATGCAAAGGCTGAATAAAAGAGGTGTTATTGGGCATGTGTAGGGGAATTAGCTCCTTACAGATGTTGTGCCCTCCTCTGCCGGTCTCTCCACCTATCATCCCACTGTTCCCCTTTAGCCCCTCTCTCTCTCCAGGAACTGCAGCTTCCTCTTCATGACTTGGCCCTCCGGTCAGGTCACTATGGTCCTCCACTTCCAGAGTATCAAAGTCTTTCAGGGCAAACTGTCACAGGCAGTCTACTGTCCACAGCCTGATCTGTGCCACTTCCCCAGTGGCTGGTAGGGGAACCTAGTCCTACCCTCTACTCCAGGTTCCAGCTCAGGAGCCCTCTCTTCAGCAGTCAAGATCCACATTATCGCATGCCTTACTGTTTTTTCCTTTGAGCCTTTATGGTTCTCCCCCTCTCAGGGTTTGCCAGCCCAAACTCCCTCCTCCTAGGGAGTAACTGTAGATATTTGCCTCTAAAGCCCCAAACACACCTCTCTTCTTACAGAGAGTGACTACAGAATACTCTCTGCTCCCGGGCTTTATATAGACCCTTCATGTTCCTGTCCATCTGAGCCTTGTCTAATTAATCCCTGCTCTGTGGCTTTTGCTCCAGGTGCAGCCTGGGCAGTTAATGGGCCCACCTAGCCACCTTAACCTGTCCAGGCCTTGTGTGGGGTGGACACCCCAACATAGGGGGGCATGCTGGAAGTCTTCTTGCAATCTGCACATAGGAACCAGTGCTCCCACATAGCCATACAGCAGCTCCTCCTGAATATGGAGGAATGACTTAACCCCGCTGTGCCCATCCCCACAATGGCTTACAGTGCCCCTCCTCAAGACTGTGTGCAGAGTACAGCTCCATGGAGCAAAAGGAAAACCCCTTATGGGGTGAGGGAATGGGGGGTATCTCAACAGGCTTGCTCTCCCTGGTGACAGAAGCAGGGTTTCCTTTGTTTTTCAGGATGTAGATGCCAGTAGCTGGGGGAAGTTGGGAACCAGCCCTTAGTTTATGCTACAATATTGAAGCTAGGCTGCTGTTTGAATACTTCTTTAATTGCCATTGGGTTTCCATATAGAGTGTAATAGCCAAATGAATTCCTTCCCTCTTTTAAGGCAAAAGAAAAAAAATGACTAGTAGAATCGCTTATCTCCATGTTGTGATGTTGATACCTGAGTCAACTAATAATTGTCAATTTTTTTCCACACAAAAAGTTCAGTTTTGAAAAATGGCTTCTTTGAAAATACTGAACAGGCTTCTACCTTGTCATCTTACATCTTTACTCTAAATTATCATCTAGTGAAAATTATAACCTAGAAGCAATCAATATAAATCTGCCTTTGAAAAACATATAACCTAATTATCCCATGTGCCACTTTCTTAGCTGGTGAAAACAGGCATAACTCCATTGACTATGATGGGTCTCTGTAGGTTTATCCCAGCTGGGAATCTGGCACACAATAGTTATTTTGAAGGGAATTTAGGTGCGCCTGATTAAAGCACTTATTAAAAGGAACTTGAATTTAGCATTATTTAGCATTTTGCTTTTAGTCACTGGATCATTATTTGCCTAAACACAGGACAGGAAGGACAGTTTAAAAACAAACAAACAATGGGAATGAGGAGGTCTAGGTTCCCTTCTTAGCTCTGTTATAGATTTCTGTTCCTCAGTTTTCTCTCTGCAAAATGAGGGTAGTGATATTCTTCTTGCTCACAGACTTAAGGCCATGTCTACGCTACACATAAGACAGCTTTCATCGACAGAACAGTGGAGGTGTACATACTGCAATGCTCCTTCCATCAATTTAAATCTCCTACTATGCTGATATAATAAAACCACCTTGACGAGAGGCATAGATCATTTTGTGATTAAGTTAGAGAGACACAGAGTCTTTGTAGACACTGCGTTGCCTACGTTGCCAAAAGTGTAGATCCAGGAGGTGTCCTTCAGTGCCCATTATGATTGCTCTGGTCATCAGTTTGAATGTCACTGCCCTGCAACTGGGTACTCGGGCACGCAACCCTGCCCCTTTAAATCCCTGGGAATTTTTGAAATTCCACTTCCTTTTAGCTTGGTATGCTCACATCACATTGTCCCAGCTGACCATGCTGACTCCCTGCCGCAAACGCATGGCCAGATAACTTGCACCCAAGAGTCCTAAAAGAGTTAGCTGAGGAGATCTCTGGCCTACTGATGTTATTTTATAATAAATCTTAGAATACCAGGAAAATGCCATAAGAGTAGATGGATGCTAATCCTGTGCCAATATTCAAAAGGGTAAAGTGGAACAATCTCGGTAACTATAGATGGTTAGCCTGATATCAATCCTGGGCAAAATAATGGAACAATTGATACAGGATTCAATTAATGAAGAATGAAGGGAGGAATATAATGAATGCAATTCAACATGGTTTACAGAAAATACGTCTTGTTAAACAAATCTGATTTCATTCTTTGAGATTATAAGTTTGGTTAATAAAAATAACTGCACAGATGTTATATACTTAGACTTTTAGCGCTGCAAAACATTCTGATTAAAACAAATCAATAGAGTACACAGTAAATGGATTAAGAACTAGCTAACTGACAGATTTCAATAAGTAGTTGTCGATGGGGAGGGTTTTTTTGAATAGAGGTGTATCTAGTAGGGTTCTGCAGGGATTGGTACTAGGTCCCATTATACTGAACATATTCATTAATGACCTGGAAGTAAATATAAAATCACTGCTGATAAAACTTTTAAGATGACATGAAGATTGGTGGACTAGTAAATAATGATGAGGGTAGGGTAGTTACTAAAAGGGATCTGGTGTGATTGGGAAACTGCCCGTTCAAACAAAATGCTGTTTAATAGAGTCAATTGCAAAGTTAGACGCATAAGAACAGGGAATGCAGGAATCCTGGACACCGTGACTCTGAAAAAGGATTTAGTGTTCATAGTGTATCCAGTTCTGCTGTTCATACTGTATCCAGTTCTGGTGTCAACATTTTAAGAAGGATTTTGAAAAATTGAACCCGATGCAGAAAAGAGCCAACAATATTACTAGAGGGCTGGAAAAAATGCCTTACTGTGAGAGACTTAAAGAGCTCAATCTGTTTAGCTTATTGAAAAGAATATTTAGAGGTGATATGATTACAATACGTAGAGAGAAAATACTGGGTAGTATAGGGCTCTTTTATCTAGCAGATAAAAGGCATATCAAGAACCAATGGCTGTAAGCTGCGAAACCAGACAAATTCAAATTGGAAATAACATACACATTTTTAACCAGGAAGATGATTAATCCCTGGACAAATTAACAAGGAAAGTGACGGATTTTCCAGCTTGATGTCTTCAAATCAAGACTAGATGCCTTTTTGGAAGATATGCTATTGTCAAACACAAGTTATTGGGTAATTAAATGAAATTTAAGGGTCATGACATACAGAATGCAAGACCAGATGATCTAATGGTCTCTCTTTTGGCCTTAAACGCTATGTATCTGTAAATATTTTGCAGACACTTAAATGGCTTTGTGCGTGTAGATGCACCTTTGTGCATCTGTTCTCAGCTTTCACTCTTCTGTAAATATGATCCTAGCTTTACAGAGTCAGTAAAAAAATGAAAAAGAATAAATGGACACAAATCAGACATCAGGAATAATAACATACAAAAGCCAGTAGAAGAACACTTCAATCTGCCTGGACATTCAATAACAGATTTAAAAGTAGCCATCTTTCAACAAAAAAATGTGAAAAACAGATTTCAAAGAGAAACTGCAGAGCTACAATTCATTTGCAAATGTAACACCATTAATTTGGGTTTGAATAGGGACTGGGAGTGGCCGACTCACTACAAAAGCAATTTTCACTCTCTCTTGGTATTGACACTTCCTCATCAATCGTTGGGAGTGGACCACATCCGCTCTGACTGAATTGGCCTTGTCATCACTGGTTCTCCACTTGTAAGGTAACTCCCTTCTCTTCACGTGTCATTATATTTATGCCTGTTTCTGTAATTTTCACTCCATGCATCTGAAGAAGTGGGTTTTTTACCCATGAAAGCTTATGCCCAAATAAATCTGTTAGTCTTTAAGATGCCACTGAATGCCTTTTTTTTTTTTTTTTTAGTAAAATAATGAAGCTACTGCCACAGCTGGCTCCAGGCATCAGCTGACCAAGCATGTGCTTGGGACAGCACTTTGTAAGGGGTGGCCAATCTTCGGGTGGCAAGGCAGCACTCGGTGTTTTTGTTTTTGTTTGTTTTGGCCAGGTGGTGCTTGAAGAAGCTGTTTTGGTGGGGCAGCATGGTGCTGGGAGGCGTTACAATCTTGGGGGGCGGCACTTGGGGGGTTGTTTCGGTGGGGTAGCGCGGCACTTGGCTGGGGGGGTTATTATGGCAAAGCAGTGCTTTTTTTTTTTTTTTTTTTTTGCTTGGGGTGGCAAAAAAGTTAGAGCCAGCCCTGACTACTGCAAGTAGTTCCTAAAATGTTTGATATAAAAGAGCAGGAACTAGAGGGAAACTGACTAAAAATAGAACAAAACAAGAAGGTAACTGGCTATATGTAAAAGAAAAGAATGGGATGGTGTGGTGGAATAGAGATGTAAATGAAAAGAAGAGACTCTGCTGACTCAAGGTATTTTACATTAAAATCATAAAGTGTGATAGGCCTCAAGCCTGCATTATAGCTAAGAACAACCCTGCAAGAAACTAATGTGCTGTGTAATGGCCATAACTGCATTAAGTTAACTATAAGGAGTATTAAAAATATCTCTTATCTTAAACTACTCTATGCTGTGCAAGATGTCACCTTGAAGGCAGGGGAAAAACAGCTATTTGCTGTATAGGAGAACAAGAAATACTCTTTTGTGTAACGGCAGAAAGCAGGTGTTCTCTGACTAAAATAGCATCATTATAGCTTAAGAACTTTCAAATGGTCTGTTCCCGCAGCTTCCTGAAGACCTTGCTCACTTTTATTTTTAAATGTTTGTTGAAGTGAGTATCCTCAGTCTCAAATGGATATTATTTATAACTAATATTGCTTTCAATTCAGGGTCAGGAGCAAAAGCAGTATAGTAAAAGCAATACAATACTGTATAAGAATCTGATCTTGCCCTGAAATGTGTTCCTAACAGACCTTGAAGGGGATTTTATCTTCAAACCTGTACAGTCATGTCTCTTAGGAGATCACTGCTATACAACAATTACTCACAACTGAGGCTTAGATTTGAAAATACTGAAGTAAATTGCCTTTGACAATTTAATATAGCACTGGAAACTGAAAAAAAGACTACATGGGCTACTCTAATTTATAATCAATTCCTATTTTGAATGTATCGATAAATACCTAAATGTCAAGGAACGTAGAGCAAGCTCTGATTCCTACCCCCAGAGTACTTCATGTCACTTTGTTTCATGATAAATGTTAAGAGGCCACCTACTCCTTATAGAACCAAAATTTTGCATACATGTCATTTTCAGTGTTTTATAATAACAGCCCTTTGTCTTTAATCAGTTGCTGCTATGATAGTTAATTAGTCCATGTTCACAGCACTGAAGTCACAATACATTTGCTATAGATGTAAATATCTCTAGTCATACTTGAGTTCAGTTTCAATAAAAACTAAATTCAGAAATGATAAAGAGTTTCCTTTTGGATATCATCACCAGCTGAAATAAGATAATTATATTAAATGACCATGCTCTCCCTTAAGGAAACTGTACTTTCCTTTGAATCAGCCTGTTAGAAATGGTAACTTTTCTTTCCAACCAAGCAATTATTAAAACATCTTAAAAATGGATTAATTCCCCTCAGAGTAAATTTTTCTATATAAAATGCTAGAAGTCACTTTAAACATATCTAAGAAATAAATCTGAAGTGCTATAATTTATGGAAGCATATTCTGCTCTGATAATATAAGCTTTGGCAACCTGAGATTTCACTTGGAGAGATCTGTATGTAACAAGAAATTTGCTTAAGGTGAAGTTTTATTGCTCAGATACATATGAGGTTTATTTATTTCCTAAAGGCTCACATTAGCTTCATGCAACAGTCTAATGAGCTAATGACCTTGCCATAAGCTTCCTCCTGGAAAACCGACATTTACATTTGTACAGTTAAATAAAACATGTAATGGGGGGAGAAGCTAGAAAGAACCAAGATTATGAGTCAAAGAAACATGTCACAGATTTTATCATCTTTACTGACAGTCTTAACCCATGTGTAATGATGATGTCAAGAACAATATCTGTTAATTCGATCTCCCTTTATATTAGGCTTGACAATTCAGAAGTATGTAACAAAATGATATAACAGCTCTACATATTTTAGGGCTACAGATCAGAAATGTGACTGCACTTGGTTATGTTATCAAACAATGCTGCTGACTATTCCAACTATCAGGGAATTCTTCAGTTTTATATAAGAGACTGAAATAGATTTCAGGCAATAATAACATAATACCTACGTGATTAGGTACCCTTGGGCACCAATGTAAACATCTGCTTCTTTCAGCTAACTTGAATGTTTAAAATCCTATTTTGGTACCAATATGAGTTTCTATTAAAAGTATTATTGACAGGCTTTCAGGTAGGGTGTATATATTAACATATTAAAAATGCTGGCTAAAAAGTACTTTGTAGTATATACCATTCAGCTGCTCTTATCAATGTCAGAAGCTGAGAATGGGCAACAGAGGATGTTCTGTTCATTCCCTCTGGGGCACCTGGCATTGGCCACTGTACTCAGACAGGATACTGGACTAGATGGACCTTTGCTCTGACCCAGTATAGCCACTCTTACATTCAATTAGTATGTACCATGCAAACAGCTGATGAGCATGGGAAAGGATATGACAAAAAGGGAGGGAAGGACAAGAAGAACAAAGCCAAGAAAATGAGGCCTCTCATTCCAGGTGGCCTCCTCAACTCATCCTCTAGCAAGAGAAGCTGGATCACTAAACAAAGGTGTACTAATTGTACATTTAGTGATCTCCCATGTGTACACAATTGCCAGCAAGTTTTGGGAATTCACATACAAGTTTTCAAGAAGTCTATTCCCTCTTTGTCTCTAGTACCAGTAACAATATCAGTCAACATATAATATGCTTAAATGAAAGACAAACAACTGCAGGTAACACTTCCAAAAACAAAACAAAATAAACACTACATACATATTTTAGTGTTTTTATAGAGTTAATGAAAAGTATCAAATTGACAGACCTTGAGAATGACGCCTTCCATATATCTACAAAACAGGTAGATAAACTTTGCTATGCTGCCCCTCTAATATGCTTGAACCCTACCCTGGAGGGACCGTATCTGGTGAGTAATAGCTTAGTTCAGTTTTCATGCTGGTTTATCCTTGTGGTCTCTGCTGACACTGTCAATAAGGGTGCTAATTAGTTCCAAATATGGTGGTACTTGTGTGATATGGACTTCTGTCCTTTGGGAGCTGGTCTGTCAACTCATTTCATATTGGTCTCCAAATACCCATCAAATGGGGATGAAAGGGTGGGGAAATCTTATGGTTCTAATTACATGGCCTTGCTAGGGAATCAGAGACCAAGAAATGAAAGGTTTAAGGTTGCATTCCACTTTGGTGGGGCAATTACTCCTACTCCTAAAGTATTTTTAAATGAAAATTAGTTTTTCTTTTTCTTTTTTAACTGAAGGGTCTCTTTTAGCAACACGGCTTCATGTAGCACTAGAAATTAAAAAAAGAATTAATGATAGGCAAGACAGACACAGTTTTAATAAATCTCTTCCCCTTTATTTATCAGTACTGTATACAATGTTTTCTGGAGCCTAAGTATACAATAGAGGCCAGGGTTAGAAAGGGTCTCATGAGTCATCAAGTCTCAAATGCTGCATCAAGAGCAAGTTATCTCCCAACCCTTCTTCCTTAGTGTTGCTTGAATTACACCCTTCACTACTTTAAGATTTCTTCTCAAGTATTGCACATTCCTCCCATTTCTTTTATTGGATTATTTTATTGCTATGGATCACTCTGTCTAAAACACGTGTATCATTTGTTTACTTGTAAGTGTCAAGGCTATTATTTGTATTGCTTCCCTCAAGGAAGGAAGAACATATTGCTAGCACCTCTTTCAAGTTGCCATCTTGTACTTCAGAATCCAAGTTTTCATTTAGAAAAAGTTTTTAGCCTCCATGGTTGTGAGGATAATCTTCGAAAAATGGAGGGAGCATAATTGATATGGTGATGTCTGCCTAAACCAGCAGATGGACTAAATCAATAGCTCTGAGAGGTGTGAGCTGTTCCTGTTTATAGATGCTAACTTAGAAGCTTGTTGATGGTCCTTTAAATGTCAATATTGTTAATTGCCTGCTGATCAAAGTATGCTGAAAAGAAATGTAGCATAAGGAGAAGAAAATCTGCACAATCTACTTGAGTGATATCTGATTTTTGTGTCATGAGTTGATGGTACTTGTGAGACACTACCTCTACTTCCTTTTCCCCCAGTCAAAAAGGAGCCAAGCCAGAGCCCAGCAGTGTAGCTGAACTACACAGAAGAGGAGTTATATCCAAGGAGTACACAACAGTACATGGGAAGGTACATTTGAACCTTAGTTGTGTGGGAGTAAAGCCCAAACATTCCCCAGGGTTTTCTGTTCCCTACTGGCCCAGATAAAGGCTTCACAACTCAGAGACTGCAGGCAAGGTGCTGAGGGTTTCCATTGTTTGCTTTTTTGATTGTGCAGCTAAATTACAGAATGCAAAATTACTGAGCATCACCAAATGGCTCTATTACTGATAGTTCTCTTGCTTGTTCTGTTTTTATGTTAAAACAATTAAATCTTGGAAAAATGCTGGTTGTCAGTTGTGACACATTTATTTAGAAGCTGTATGTTTACATAAGTCTATTTACTGCAACAGTCTGTCTGATGGAGTCATTTCTTAAGTTCTGCTATTGCCTGCAGGATATATCTACACAGAGTAAACAAAACTGGTGTTAAAACATTACACAGATGCTTTTAATGTTTTAAGGTATTATCCATAATGACATGAAATACCTTTTTGTTTGTTTGGGTTTTTTTGGCTTGTACTTCACTTTGTTACTCCTTTTAGTTTAGTCTTTGTGAGAATATTTTCTCTCTGGTCTCATCATTACCTAATACTTTTGTGAATTAAACCACAAGAACAATTTAGCAGCCCATAAACTAAATCTATTAAAATAATTAATTTGTTCTGGTTCCATGTATTATCTCACCAGCATAATTTTGTGTTGCCATTAAATTTAGATAGCTTTTAAATTACAAACAGCTCATGCTTACATTTACTGTGTGTCCAAAAGTGATGCCTGATTGTCACCTTTGATCATCCTCTACTGTTTTGTTTAACCGTCATTCTCTTTCATGAGTCTGAGTCAGTTTTGTATTAGTTTCATTAGTTATTTCCCCCCCTACCTAAACATATTTTATGACTTCATGGCCCGGTCTCCAATTGTGTGTGAACAAATTGACATGCACAATAATTTCTGCATCGAAATTTATTGTTTGCTGTCACAAAGTGGTTTGAGCATTGGCCTGCTAAACCCAGGGTTGCAAGTTCAATCCTTGAGGGGGCCATTTAGGGAACTGAGGTAAAAATCTGTCTGGGGATTGGTCCTGCTTTGAGCACGGGGTTGGACTAGATGACCTTCTGAAGTCCCTTCCAACCCTATGATTCTATGAGCTGAGAGGGGGCCCATTATGCTAGAAGTTGCATACACATTGTAACAGACAGTCCCTGCTTCAGTGAAGTTACAATGTATGGAAGGAGTGACAAACATATGGCCCATATGCTGGATCCAGCCTGCCTGATGCATTTATGCGTCCCATATCGTATATTCATGTATTTTTTCTAAAGGGAAAACAGAAGAGAAATAAAGTATTATTATTTACCTTGCATAAATAGGGAACTGAGGCACAGATTATAGCCCAATTCAGGAAAGCACTTAATTAAGCACATGCTTAATTTTAAGTGTATGATTAATTCCATCCTTATTCAGCATAGCACTCAAGCATATGCTGTGTAAATTTCATTGGAGTTGATGGGATGACTCAGATACTTAAATGTTTTTCAGGATCTAGGCCACAGTGAAGAATTCACCTCCGAGCTCTTTACTAAATATGGCTGGGATTACTCATGTGCTTAAAGGTGAGCACATCCTTAAGCGTTTTGCTGAATGAGGGCATATGTGACTTGTTCAATATCACACAGGAAGTCTGTGGCAAAGTCTGGTTTAGGAGTTCCACACTTGTACCTTAGCTACAAGAGCTCCTCTAATGATCAATTTACTAATGCAAAACCTCTC
Organism: Gopherus flavomarginatus; assembly: GCF_025201925.1. Classification (NCBI taxonomy): domain Eukaryota; kingdom Metazoa; phylum Chordata; order Testudines; family Testudinidae; genus Gopherus; species Gopherus flavomarginatus. Next base: position 218,591,786 of record NC_066619.1, read on the forward strand.
TTTGCGTTTAAGTGAGATTCATGCCTGAAAATTCTGGTATTTGCATGTAAAACTGATTCCAAAAAGAAAAAAAGTGTACAAAGTACAAAGAGAAAGAGAAGCCACATTTTAAAGTATAATTGTTATTCAATCTCTTTTGTGATATAGAAAATGCTTTCCTAAAATCTGGAGACTTGATAACCACTGTTTTACCTTTGTTTATGAATTCAGTCATGAACTTGACTGGATAAAACTATGCTGACTGTCCCTTTTTCAATTGTACATTAATGTTTTTATAATCCGTGTTCAGTGTCTCCATTTGTCCAATATCTTCCCTATGTGTCCTCCTTAGTTCCATTCTTAAACATTGATATGGCATTAACAGCCCTCTGGTACTTCCTACTCTGAGTGTGCTATCAAATGTTGCCAGTGGGTTCCTATTTCTCTTACTGCTTTGCACAGAACTCTAAAATGGAATTCCTCTGAGCCTGGAGCTTTCACTGCTTTGTATAGTTCTGATTGCCTAATTCCCTGTTCAGTGCCCAATGGGAAAGACTTTTAAAGTTTCACTGTCTCCTCCCAAACTGGATATCTCAGTCTCTTAGTTTCAGGGTCATGTTACTGAGGGGCCAAATGTACTTAGGTATCTCAGTTTCTGAGTCTTCATGCTTGTTCCTGGATGGCCTATTCCGTATTCTATCTCTTTGCCTGTTTGCTTCCTACAGGTAAATAAATAAAAGAACTTCTTACTGTATATCTTGGCTTATGTGCTATCTTTATTAGCTCCTTTAGCCTTTCTTATTAATTTATAACACTTCTTTAATGTTTGTGCACATACTTTTCACTGTCTTTCTTCCTTGGACCCTTAGATGTTCAATAAAGCATATATTTTTCTCTACACACACTGTGCAATGCCTTATTTATCTCCATACTAAGTTGTATTCCTGATGTATTTTTACAAACCTAACAAGAGTAACTCCATTCCTCAGATTATTTTTATCTTTGTCTTCCAAAATATTCTCTCTATTACTCCTTACCAAGTAATCTGTTGCTCTTTTATTTGTTTGTGGAATTACATAGTTAAAATTGACTGCTGTTTGGTGTTGTATTTGTACATTTTCCATACTTCCAGTCTCATTAGCACATTAGTGTACTCCAGGCTTTGCCTAAGTAGTAAAAAACTTTCCTTTTCTTACTACCACTGTGTCCTTTTTATACTTTTTGGTTTGCTCTATCAGTTTATAGTCTAGTTGCTCTTATGCTGTCAAGCACCTTATAACATATTTCTGTAACTACAATTGTTTGCACCTTGAAACATCTAAAATCTCTGTCTATAAAGATTTTTACACCACTATAGGTGTCCTCTAATAGCTAATATGTGTGTGCTCATATAATAAAGATATGTGCAGTTAATAAAATGACATTCTTCAGACATTATTGATATTACACCCAGCCCATTACACTCTTGTATCTGGAAGTATTGAATACACAAGGTGATCTTTTGGGTGAATGAACTTTATGGCAACATGAAATAAACATGCCTTGTAATACAATAAGAACTGATTTTAGACAACCTCGTTTTTGCAAACAATTATGTCTGAGAGTTGGGCATCCTCTGGACTGTGTTGAAAATTCCAGCCTAAATACACTTTAAAGACAGAGATGGAGCAGAGCTTTATGGAGTTGGGTGCAAAGACTCAAATAAAGAGAAATAGAAAACTACTGAAAGAAGGAGTAGACCTGTGTCAGAAAAGCACTGAATTTTTAAGAGTAGTAAAGATGCATGTAAGCATTCTGTAACAAAGAATCATTGAAGCATAGGTTAAAAAGGGGCCCTAAGGGTCATCTAGTCTATCCCCCTGCCAAGATGCAGAATTTGTTGTGTCTAAACCATCCAAGACAGATGGCTATCCAGCCTCTTTTTGAAAACTTCCATTGAAGGAGATTCCACAACTTTCCTACTGTTCTTACAGTTAGGAAGTTTTTCCTGAGATTTAATCTAAATCTGCTATGCTGTAGTTTGAACCCACTGCCTCTTGTCCTGCCCTATGTACTATTTTCCCCAAATTCTACAATATGTTCTCATGATCTGACAACTCTGAAGCATTGTTTGTAACCAAGCCAATTAAAGATTTGATTTTCCTTTTTAAACACCATTTGTTAGGTAGTCTCTGAACATCTAGTATATCACATTTTATCTTTAACACAAGAGAAAGTAATTTACTATGCTTTTATTCTTAATTTCTTTTTGCATAATTGGTAATTGCTTGTGTGTCAAGATCTTTGGTACTATCACTTTGAATTTAAATTTTAAGCAATCCTTGATTATAAAGCACTCAAATACACCTGGTAAGGGTTTTTATATGCTACTGCAAAGCACACTTTTTGGCATTAGGATTTTTCTGAGAGTAGATTACTGTAGAACTTTGTTTGCTGCAAAGTGCCTACTGGTGTAATAGACCATGCATACATTGGAAAGAAGGAAGCTGATAATACTTTCAAAGGACATCAGAAGAAACACCCACTTTTAGTCTAAGGGATTATAAATGATGCTGCAGAGTTGCTCTGTGGGATCTGTCTTTTTACGCCTTCCCTAGGATAACCTGGAGTTGGGAACTGGATTGTGTGCATTTGTGTAAAGGAGTATTATGAGAAATTAAATAACGAATATTAAGGAAAATATATAGCTCAATTATGACAAATTTGCAAGCTGCAGTTTTCTGTTAGCATGACATTTTGAAGTGCAATTATGTGAAGAGAAACTCTGTAATGACATGCCAGTGCTTCATCATGATTATCCCTCCATGCTTTCCATAAGAAACTTGCTCACTTAATAAGTTAAAGCAAGACCCCCCCAGATCGTCAGCTGGTGGAGGCACTCTTGAAGCCAGTGCAACTTCACTGATTTACACCAGCTGAAGATCTGGGCCAAGATTTTGTTTATAACTGTCAGCACAGCAAATTCAGCCATAGGGTTCAAAATAAAAATCAACTTGTGTTCTTTTAGCTTCTCATATAATCACCAGTAATAAAAATGCAGGAATCAGAACATAGCTGGCAGTGCTGTTGTTTAGAACTGGTCAGCTTATTCACTGTAAAGAAATTATTTGATGAATTTAATACCCTTTTTTTCATTTGTGAATTGTTTGAGAACCAGTCCAAATGCATGAAATTATTATTAGTAAGCATCTGCCAAATAGCTTATGTAAACAAATTTCAGCCTGTTTTTTTTTCCAGACTGACAATTTGTTGTTCATTTTTTGTGGTGTGTGATAGATCATTTAAGTCACATGCTGTTGTTTTTTATCCCCAGTATTTTTGAAACAAGAGAATAATAGTATTAGCAAATATTGAATAATCTACATGCAGCACAAATTTTTGGATGCATAATAATTTGCGCTAAAATCTGTTAAATGTTTGGAATTCACAAACAATAGTTTGACTCCCTACAGATAACAGTGGAGTGAACTTCCCAGCTCTATGCATGAAAGTATTAATGAATCACATTTTGTATACATTTTGTAAGTCAATGAAGCTATGCCGGTTTACACTAGCTGAGGGCATGGCCCATAAGGTATAACCACTGCTTTCTTCAGTTGCTTTGCCTGAGCTCAGCCATCTGCTTCAGACAGAAGATGTCACAAACAATTACTATGCTGCAGCAAAGTGTTTTATAAAGTGTTCATAAAGGGAAGTGTATCAGATAATGATAAAGGGAAGTATAGAGGAGATAAATCAAACACAAAAGAGGCAGTAAGTATTTTAAATTGTTGGATAAATATTGTGATGTTGCCATTCAGGTTTTATGTTTTCTTGATTCCCAAGTATTGTAAAACATTAAAATATACACTCCCAAATGGCACACATTATAACTGCATTTTTATTTCACTGTTCTGCTGTGAAATAAAATACTTGAGATTCCCTATTGTTGTATTGTTATCACCAGTAACTCTTATAAAAATACAGCTATGCATAGTACAATGGAATATATCCTTTTTGTACTTTAGGCATTTGTCAGTTTATAACTTAACTATAATTTAAGAAAATATTCTAAGTCAGTTTGGTTTTTTGCCCATTGTAATGACCCCTTGCTTACAGATGGGGGGGGGCAGTTGATGTGATATGTCTTGACTTTAGTAAGGCTTTTGATATTGTGTCACATGACCTTCTCATAAACAAACTAGAGTAATATAGACTGTAAGGTGGGTGCACAACTGGCTGGAAAACCATACTCAGAGAGTAGTTATCAATGGTTCACAACTGAGCTGGAAGGGCATAGTGAGAGGGGTCCCACAGGGATCATTCCTGTGTCCAGTTCTATTCAATGTCTTCATAAATGATTTGGAGAATGGCAAAGAGGGCATCCTTATAAAGTTTGCATCTGATATCAAGCTGGAAGAGGTTGCAAGCACTTGTGAGGACAGGGTTAGAATTAAAAATGTTTCTGACAAACAGCAGAAATGATCTGAATTAAAAAGGATGAAATTCAATAAGGACAAATGCAAAGTACTAAACTTTGGATGGAATAATCACTATGGGAAATGACTGCCTAGGAAGTTTAGCAGAAAAGGGTCTGTGGATTCTAATGGATCATAAACTAAATGAGTCAACTATGAAATCCTGTTGCAAAAAAAGTGATAATTTTGGGATGTATTAGCGGGAATGTTGTAAGCAAAATGCGAGAAGTAATTCTTCCACTCTGCTCAGTGTTGATCAGGCCTCAGCTGAAATACTGCAAGCAATTCTGGGCATCACACTTTGATAAAGAGGTAGACAAATTGGAGAAAATCCTGGAAAGAGCAACAAAAATGATTAAAGGTCTAGAAAACATGAGCTATGAGTAATATTGAAAAAAATAGGTTTGTTTAGTCTGGAGAAGAGAAGACTGAGGTGGGTTCATGACAGTAGTCTTCAAGTACATAAAGTTTGCTAAAAAGAGGAGGACGATAAATTGTTCTCTTTAACCATTGAAGATAGGACAAGAAGTAATGGGCTTAAATTGCAGCAAGGAAGATTCACAGTTTTCCCTAAATTAGTTAAGCACTGGAACAAATTACCTCAGGTTATACAGACACCTGTCAGGGATTGTCTAGGTAACATCTAGTTCTGCCTCAGTCCGGGGAATGGACTAGATGACCTATGAGGGTCCCCTCCTATGCTACGTTTCTATGATTTGGTATCTGTAGAGACCTCTATTTGTAATGAATCATGCTTGGATGGGCCATTGACAGCAGAGATTGAACCTGGGATCTCTGGATCTAAAAGCATGAGCCTGTACTGCCTGAGCTAAAAGATCCACTTCAGTTCACTCACAGTCATAGCAGACTCAGGAACTTTACTGTGGTCCAGCCACTAATGTGGGACAGAGAACCACGCTATATATGTACGTTATGAAGAAGATGCTATACTACACAAAAGAGAGTATTTCATTATTCATTTAGATTGTAAGCAATTTGGGTCAAAGACTTACTATGTGTATGTAAAGTATCTTGCACAATGTGGCCCTTGTCTGGGTTGATTGGTACAGTGTTACTGTAATAATTACTTAATCAGGATTTGATCGTACTGATAACAAATGTAGGTGGCGCGCGTGCACACACACACACAGACAGACTGTATGTCAATGTAGTGAGAAAGATGACTTGAATTAGAATGAACTGATCAAAGAGTCAGTTTATTATATAAAATACAGTAAGTATAATGTAGACAATTTGGGAGAATACTTCCAGTGTCTCAGCATGGAGTGTTTACAGTTTGTTGTTACCCACAACTCCTCAAAGGTTTTGTAGTTATTTATTATTATTATTTTATTGATTTATTTTACAGCTGTGCTGAGATATAACTTTGAAGTATTTGGAAGTTGGGCTTCATTTGGATAAACATATGAATATTTGCATGCTTATCCAAATGTATCCAAGCTTATTGGCCTGGAAATCAAGATAAGCAATCTTATAAGAACAGGATTTTCTTGTGAGGTTTACAAAATTTCTTGGTCTCATCTGGGACAGGAATATGTTTGGGCCTTAAAAGACTTCAACTGGAATTTTGCTACATAAAAACTCCAAGTGAGAACATTTCTTGTGGTGTATTTCCAGTCTCAGCCAGTTTTTATTTTTAATACATTTAATTTACTTCAGATTGTTTAAAATCTGTCTGTCGTATTTTATTAATTTTAACGCAAATTTGGTTTTCCTATTGCATTGAGACTACTGTCACAAAAGACCTATCACACACACTGAATTGATGCTCTCTGCTTTTACCTCAGAAATATAGTTTTGATCACAACAAAGTAAAATGAGTTTCATGGTCTTCATTAAATTTCAGCTACTATAGATATTTATATCACAAATCAATGCACAGTTTGGCACAAATGTCAGTCTCTGATCCCAAGACCGGAATAGACATGGGTCAAAATTCAGATGAATTAGCAAAGTTGTGTGGAATCTTGCTCAGCATGTGTCTGCACTACAATTAGTACATGCCAGTGTGTTACATCTTACTTTCACACACAGTAACATTAATTAATTATATTTCCTTTCATAAAATAACCTTCAGATCTGCTATTTATAGATGTCTTAATATCCCTACAATGCCATGTTTCAATCCATAGCAACAGCATCACTGAAGATGTAAGAGGAATATCAATTGTTTTAGATAAAGCTTGGGAGCCTCTAAACAGCTACCTAGGATTTGTTTGTGGTTTAAATGCTGATGTTAAATGCTGTGCCTGATAGCTGGCTGGATAATGAGTAGAAATGTATGGTATAGAAAATTCAGATGCTGGCCAGAATGTATATGAGGTACATATGGATTTGAGATGATCAAAGAGTGAGAAGAAAATTTCACTCATCTTTGACTGTAAAAACGTGTTTTTTTGTTGTTTTTTCTTGACTCTGTTTGCAACCTTTTATTTTCACATTCCCTGATTATAGCTTGGTTTTGTGGTTGTTCCCTGGTAACTTCTGGAACTAACCAAGACAGTGAGAATTGCAAATTGTAAACTTCAAATATTACAACTGCATAAACAATTTGAAATGGGCATTGTTATAGTTAATGTAATAACTATTTACAGCATGAATTATGGAATACTATTAGTGAATATTAGGTCAGCCTTTGCAACTGAGAATTTGAAATAGTTAATACATGTAAGGCATCTAACACATCGTATTGGATAATTAGCCAAACTTTTACCCAAATCTTTCAGCATCTATGTACTTTCAGCACAGGTAACTTTCCTCACATGACTATTCACAGTGATTGATCCTATGTAACCCTTCAAAGCCCTGGGCACTGGGGGCATTTCTGGAGGAAAGAGACATGGCCAGGGTGCATTCCAGCTATTTCCAAGGACCAGAATATCCCTTTTGGGCCATGAGAAGCTGGCAGTAAATTTGAGCAGCAGTTTATGCCTGACCCAGCCCTATCCCCAAATTGGCATTGTATTTGAGAGCCATGAAAATGGCCCAAAGCTATCTTTGCCTTCCCTCCTCAAGTACTATGGTTGGTTCAGAAAAGGTGATCATTTGTTTCTATGTTCTTTCTGTCCATTATTAGCATATAACAAATGAATAACAATATTAACAGCAGCTTTATTGCCTAACTCCTGGGTGTCTGGCCTATAAAGAAAAATGTCTGCAGACTCTGTATCACGATATTCTCAGCTGGCAGACTTGACATATACATTAAGGATCTCATCTTTCAACCCTTATGCTACTGATAGTTTCTCTTTGAAGTTAATTGGAGATGAGGATGCTCAGAATCTTTAACGATTGGGCCTTAATTTTGGACACTAATGAGCAGTCATTTTAGCTCTGACAGTATTGCATTACTTACAGTCAAGTCATAATTAGCTCAGTCACAGAATATTATGATAGATGAAACAACAGACCCAGAGAAGTGTAGGTCATGTGGTCCATCCTCCTGGTCTGAGGCAGGATTGAAAATGCAAAATCAAAATCTCATTGAAAAATCTCATTGAAAGAAATAAGGGACTGATTTCAGCACCAAGTACATGTGTACACATGCATCTAGATATGACCTGCAAAATAACTACATTAAAAAAACAAATAAACAAAAAAAAATTGCAAAGTCAAGTACTCAAATGTTAGGCAATCCCAGAATTAAAGTTGCCCTTTCAACCTTAATTCAGCCTCTTTGTGTCTATGGATTGATATAGTCTTTAGTTACATGACTCTCCAGTTAGGATAGTACGTGCACAGCCAGGTCAGCATGTAGGAGCCGTGTGGGAATGGAGCATATTTGGTGCAGATGGAATCTTTGGTGAATTTACTTGTCAAATTCATGATTTTCAGAGCCTTAAAAATTGGCCAAATTTGGGTGGATTTCCACAGTAAGAAAAGAAAAAGCACATGCATGACATGAGGGCAAACCCCTGGCCAAATGTAAAGTCCTTAATCCAAAATATGGAGTTGATACTGCTGCTCAATGAAATGGCTGTAAAATTTTTTTACCATGGGCAAAACACAATATATTTCCCCAAACTTGTTTTGGAATTGGCTGAAATGTTTCCCAAAAATTTCAGCCTGAGACTGTCACCTGGCATGGAAAATTACAGCCTGAATATTTAAAGTTTGGCAAAGGTATAAGCAACTGAAAATAGTATTTTCTAATGGAAAGTCTTAGGCAACTTTAACTGTAAGCATATATATCAATTTTCATTTGGCCTGAACATCAAAAGCTACACTTTGAGGGTGACACAACACAACTAAACCAGACAACATCACAGATTTCCCCAAATTTACCAATATAAAGTCATTTTCCAAAAAAGATTAAATTGGGAAATAAAAGAACTATCCTTTATGTACCACTGCAAAACAGCTCTATTACAATAAACAAGGCAAAAAGAGTCATTAATAGTCTGCTATGAAATGTTAATACAAACAATGATAAAGACATCTTAGGAAACAATCCTTAAAACTGCTTGTTACATTAACAATTCACTGTGATGTGCATAAATACACACATTACTAAAATGTCACAAGTTACAGTCCTTAAAAGTGCTTATAACATTAACAGTTCATGCAGTGTTATGCATAAATACACATATTATTAAAAAAAAATCACAGGATCAGTTGTTCAAAGTGCTTGTACTGTTAACAGTTCACACAGTGAAGTGCATATAATACATAATTATCTAATCACAAAAGTGTTTATGCTTAAGACATATGCTTAACTATTTACAAGTGATACTAGATATTGGAGCACCCATCCCTCTATAAGTGCTGTAAAACTAGAGGGCAGGTTGCATTACAGAACATCTTGCTCTCTATTAAAATATCTTTGAAATGGAACTCAAATCCATTGCTAAAAAGCTAAATACTTCAGTGTTTCCTTTTGAAAAGTACTGAGTCCCTTTTCTGTAGTTACTGTACATCCATCTCTAGAATAGATGCCGGCATGAGAGGTGCATTTTTCGGGGAGAAATGGAGTGATAAATCACTATTAAAATCTTTGGGAGATTATTGGTGCTTTAGTTGCCCATCTACAAATGCAGGGAGGAGTTCTGGAATTTGGGGAACACACACTAGTTTATAACACTGAGTTATATTCTTTGACATATCCAGTACACTTATCTCCAATGTGTTCTTTTATAAGCACAAGTGGATGATGCTTTTCTTTCTTTTCTTTTCTATGACAACTTGAAAAGCAACGTCAAATGTTGATGCCTAAGGTTCTCATTCACTCTATGGCTACCAGTGACATGGAATGAATCAGGTCTGTCCTTCTGGAGAAGGATCTTAAAGGGAAGCAATTCACTAGATGTTCCATGGTTTGGATGTTTTCTCCACATCACCCATACTAGTATGCTATATTCAGCTGCTGAGAAGACCAGGGCCAAGATGGCTGTCCACAAGATGGGAGCATATGGTCCCCAACTGGTCCTGAATAGTTTGTAGATTATATTATTCCTAGCCTTTATGTTGGCAGCCGTCTTGTCAGATGTGGGTGGCATATGAGGCTATGATTCAGAAGTACTCTGAGATATTTTGGGACATCCTCGTGTCTGAGTTTGGTGTCACATGTGACATTCTGACATTTCGTTGCATGATGGTTACTCAGGTGGAACATGGAGGTGGCTCTTTTTTTGAGGATTCAGCCAGAGTTGCTGTAACCAATAGTACTCCTCCAGTTTGTTTGTTTGTTTGTTTGTTTGTTTGTTTCCCATAACTTCTGTGAGGTTGCATTCTATTTGGGTGAACATGTTTGCTTGGATGAAGAACATGAGATCATCCACGTATCCAAATGTCCATGATTGGGTTGATGGCATATCACTGATATAAATATTAAAGAGTGATGGTACCAGAATGGATCTCTGTGGGAACTTGTTGTTCAGTAGATGAATCTTCTGGTCCATTCTCTTAGATGTACATGAAACTTGCCATTGGTGAACATAATTGTCTGTATGCACAATAGTGGTCTGCAATGCACTATTTTTGACACATTCAGAAGCAGACCATACTCCAAAACTTATGTATGCCAAGGACATGCTGCTGCTGTTTTGAGCCTGTGTTGATACATGGCTTCCATTCTGGGTCATCATTGCAATTACCTTATTACACATGGCTTTTCACAGTCTGCACCTGGATTAATCTTTAGAGATGTAGTCCCCAGAGATGGGTGTATGTCTCTGGAGAAGCATCTTTTCCAAGAACTTGTACATTATGCATAGTAAGGATATTGGACAGTACATTTCCGGAACATTGGCTGCTTTCTCTGGTTTCAAGATGGTAGTGACCTTTGACTGTTGCCATATCTTGAGTGTTTGACCAAGAGGATACATGGTGGTAAAGAAGCACTTTAGCTAGTTGTGGCCAGGATGACCTAGGTTTTTCAGAAATTCTGGGAAGATGTCATCTTGGCCTGCTGCCTTGCTAAGTTTGTTGAGTGTCATGGACTAGTCCACTTCTTCTCTAGTGAATGGCTTTCATAGATTTGATGTTGCTGGGCAGTTAGGTAGGGAGCTGAATGAAGCTTTTTCTTTACTGTCCTTTTGTGATGATGATCCATTTAATCTCTGGAATTTAGGAATGTTTGGATGGTGACAGCATTGGCTGTGACATGTAGCATGCTGCTTTGAAGAGGGTCACCTCAGCCAAAATTATGGAGAAGCCTCCAAGTTTTCCTGCTTGAGTGGGTGAAATCTAGCGTTTGCTTAGCTTTTGTCCACTGCTCTTGTCTAATAGAGTTCAATGATTCCAGGAGAGTGGTTGCAGCAACAGTATTACTTATACTCCTTTCAGAGTCCCTCACTGGCTTCCAACTGGCAGGGAGTATAGTCTTTCCTGTAGTCATGGGGCTTTTTCTTTTAGCAGCAACTTTAAGGAGGTGGTTGACCCTGTTGTAGTTGGCTATGTTCATATGTATTTGTCTAACCACTTTTTCTGTGGTTTCTGTGAAGCTGTTCCAGTTGATCTTCCTAAAGTTCCAATGTGGCATTGGTAGCAGTGTGAATAAGGGAACTTGGAGATTAATATGCATAATGACAGGATGGTATTGGCTGTGTGGAAAATCAATGAGAACAGTTTGTAGTGCTTCTAGTATAGGCCTGCCCTTAGTCAGGGAGTGATTGAGAAGAGGCAGAGTACAGGTGGATCCTTAGATCTATGACCTTCAACCCACTGGTCAATGCAACAATGTCAGTGTGCCAGGAGACACATGGTAGTATTGGGTACATAAATTTCACTCCAGAACAGGGGAAAACTGGAATGCAGATTGTAGCTCTGACAATCATTCCCTTACTCAGTCTCTACAGTAACTCACAAACAGATGAATCTCATTTTTTAAAAATTAAAACTCCCTGTTTCTTCCTTGCTCTTCAACTGCTGAACTTTTATTGGCCTCTTAGAATTCAAAGATGACATTATTATGAGTTTGTAATATTGTGATCCATCACATCTATTATGAATAAAAAGGCGATGTAGGCAATTCCTTTTAATTAATAAATGATTCGTTCACCTCAAAAAGAAGAATGTGGAATGAAAATGTGGTTTTAAAGCTTCCAAAAGCTAAGGGCTGATAAACATGTAAAAAGGGCAAAGAGTGTCATGGTGCACATCACAGAATCTCTAAGCTTTTACTGACCTCACAAATTGTTTCTTGGAGAAGAAGGTGAGGAGTTAGTGATGGTAAGGAGATAGCCTTGCTAATGGTTGTCTTTGTGTTTTCTGGGATCTGAGCAGTGTATACTGAAAGGGGAACAGTCACGACAGATGAAAAACGGAGAAAAATTATACAGGAGAAGAAAAAATAGAGGAGGGCATCAAGCTAAGAGAGAAGAAGAAATCGTAGATTCAGAAGTCAACAGAAGAAGAGTAAATAAAGAAGAGACAGAGTGCAAGAAAGAGAAGCCTGAAGTCAGGGAGGTAAGTAATATAGAGTAGATACAATTACATGTTTTCTTTATCTTTTTACTAATAAGTAAGCAATTGCTGGTTTGAGCTGGTATTTCCCCTACTTAGACTGGAGGATAGCACTAGAACTGGTAACATCTTACTGGTAAAAATGTAAAAGAAAACTTTCTAAGTGCTTCCATTATATGCTGAGAAGATAAAATAAACTTGTCTGGAGGAAATAAAATTATTTTTTGGATAATGCAGAACAGCTTTGCAATCGTGTGCTTTGAATAAAACCTATTATCTGAGAATTTTAAAATATGTTGGTACTTAATATATTGGTACCTGGGTTTTCTGTTGGGGACTGTGCTGAAGTCAAATGAAGTATTTGTTATAACTGAAAGGGAAACAACATTTCTTTTCTTTAAGAGAAATGGTCAAGGCTTTGTCATCTCTCCTTTCAGGATGGGTTGATGTATCAGCCACTTTGAAACACTCTAGTATTTTCATACAATAGGGCTGCACACATTACATTTACCTTGTGCTTGAAGCTGGTAAAGGATCCTGAAGGATGCCCTTCTTCTGTCAGTGGTGTGAATCCTCACCAGAAGCACTTCCAGTGACTTAAGAGGGGCAGTGGGAAAGGTGACAGCCTGGGCTCTCAGCTGCACATGCAGTTCCCCACCTCAGATCCCTGCCCCCGGCCTCTGGGAGACTGTCTGCCCCCCGGCTATGGACTCCCCGCTCTCAGCTGCCAAGAGCGTAGCTGCTCGCCCAGGCTCTTGGCTCCCTGCCACTGGGAGCCCAGCTGTTCCTCTGGGCTCTTGGCTCCCCATTGCCTAGCACAGCAGGGCTCCCAGTGGGGAGCTCCATGCCCAGAGTCCGGGTGGCTCCCAGTGGGGAGCAGAGAGCCTTGCTGCAGCTGCTGGGCTCTCCAGGGGAAGCCAAGAGCCTCCTGGCAGCACCTAGCAGGGAGTGAGGAGCCCAGGCAGCAGCCAGGTTCAGGGAGCCGGGACTCAGAGGGCAGCCCAGCTCTGAGTGGGGTGGATGCAGCCCAGGTGGGAGTAGGGTGCCCGGGGACAGACATTCTCTAGCTGGAGCCCCTCACCTGCCCCAACATGACAGCCCGGCTTTCTTGTCAATTTCTCAGCTCCAGGCTGAAGCCATGAAATTGAGAAGAATGACAGCCAGCAGCCAATATAAGTAAAGCAGTGTCCACATGGACACTGCATTACCCTAACTACACTGACACAAGCCCTTTGGCTCTCATGGAGGTGGAGTTATTATGTTGGTGTAGTAGGGCACATACATCGGTGGGAGAAAAGCTGTAGTGTTGACACTGACATAATTAGGTTGTCGTAAACTGCCTTACATCGAGCTAACTCTGTAGTGTAGACCAAGCCTTCTTTATCTGACAAGAGTATCCCTCCCCCTTTATTAGAAAATATACTGCAGTTCACATTTGCCTATGATGAATTGCCCCTAGGTATGGGTAACTGGTGCTCACTCATTTGGACACATGTGCAGTAATGACTTTGAATATCAAATGCAATGAAAATATTTTTTTTATTTTTAACTGTGTCATAATTTAAAGGCTGATTGTGTGTCCTTAGTCAAAATATAGACAAATAAGACAGCTGTGCTCTACTTTTGTTTTACGAAACCTAGCAAGTATTTTATTTGCAATAAAGAAACTGAAGTGCCATCAACGTTGTGTACAGCCATCTGCTTCTGAAATTAGTTTCATACAGGGGATTTAAGCCTGGGTAATGCTCTTCTATTTATGGTACTAAAAATCCTCTGTGTTGTTTTTTTTAAGTATATAGCTGAATGTGATTAGTTTGTTAACTGCACATATCTTACTCTTCTATGTCTCCTCATATCAAGTTTGCAAGTACCAATTTCCCAAATGGCACTTCTATCAAAATAACTCAGGACTTATGCATGAAAATAAATCATATCACTGCTCTGAAGACTGTTGGCTTCCTGTTTACTGTCAAAAGAAGCTGATTGTTCAACATGATGTAGCACAGGTGATAAAAATGTGGCTTAAAATGATTGTAGTTAAGAGGTGATGGGTGTTCTTTGAAACACAAGAGAGATCAGGCTTTATAAAAATCTGTAACTGTGTGGATCCAGTTGTGGTATCTGATACCAAGATATTAATGCTGGGGTACCAGGTCCAGCTTGTTAGACCAGTAGGAAAACTAGTTAGAGCCCTATCCAGTAGAGCACTTAAGCATGTCCTATGGAAGTCAGTTGGAATTCTCACAGTTGTTGCAGATTTTATTGCAAGTCTTTTGATATTTGGTGTTTTGTCTTAAAGTCCCAGCTCCTAGAGTCAAATATTTACAAGACAATCTCAGCTTTCATGTTTTTAAAAGTAAGCTTCTAGCCTTGTGATTGCAGAGAACAGCATGGAAATGTGAGACAAGTGCACCTTGAAAGGCTATGAAACCAGAAAGAAAATAAAAAAAACATTTTTTTTAAATTCATGATTTCTAAGTCAATCTCATGAATTTTTGATAACAGTCTCAAGACTTTTGTATGCAGTGTTGTTGTAGCTTTGTGGATCCCAGGATATTAGATACGAGCTGGGTGAAATAATAGCTTTCATTGGCCCAGCTTCTGTTGGTGAGAGAGCCAAGGTTATACAGAGCTCTTCTTCAGGTATGGGGAACTTACTCAGAGTGACCAGGGCCGGCTCTAGCCATTTCGCTGCCCCAAGCATGGCGGCACGCTGCGGAGGGTGCTCCGCTTCTCGCCAGTCCCGCGGATCCGGTGGACCTCCCGCAGGCGTGCTTGTGGATGCTCCACAGGAGCCGCGGGACCAGCAGACCCTCCACAGGCACGCCTGTAGGAGGTCCACTGGAGCTGCCTGCTGCCCTCCCAGCAACCGGCAGAGCTCCCCCCGTGGCATGCCGCCCCAAGCACACGCTTGGCGCGCTGGGGCCTGGAGCCGGCCCTGAGAGTGACACTCTGTGTAAGGGCAGAAGCTTGTCTCTTTCACCAATAGAAGTTGGCCCAATAAAACATACTACCTCACCCACCATGTCTCATGACTTTTGAACATTTGGCCTTTTTTGGGATGTCTGGTCACCCTACCTTTCAAGAAGTCTAAAACTGTGAATGGTGGATAATAGTAGGCATGTGCCTTGGGGTGCTGGCATTCTAGGGCACCTAAAAGTTAAGAGTGGATTAAAAGTTAACAAGTTAAGACATACAGCTCCCCTGTGGGCAGACAGGCTCCTGACACAGGTTGGTGGCCGCCCAGTGTGTGATGCTGGTCCAGGGTATGAGTCTGAGTCAGCCCGGGGGCACTGTGAGTCATGGCTGGGCTGGGCGGTTGCTGATGGTACTGGGGATGTCCCAGCCCCTTCCCAATCTCAGCTGCTCCGCTGCCTCCTCTCTGTGCCGGGGGCGGGGGAAGCATTCACTTGCATGGGCAGAGCTGGAGCACAGCTGCTGTGCTGGGCTGCGAGAGGAATGGAAGACACCTGGGGACCACTCACCTAGAGAGAGGTATAGTCCCCCCCTTGCACCTCACCTGGAGTGGGTGGGCTGCACCCTGGGTTGGGCTGGGAGTGACATGCATGCCAGAGGGTCTAATGCCTTCCCAGGGAGGCTGTGTTTATATTTTTTTTGTTTCTTTTTTCACAGAAAATACAAAGGTAGCTGCAGGCAGAGTGGCGGGAGGCTCTGAAGATGCTGTGTCTAGGGGAGTGTAAAGTGTAAATCCAGCCCTGTTCAAGCCAGGTGGCAAATCTAAATTATATTACAAGGCCCTTGGTTTCTTTGGCAAGCTGCAAATGCTGAGATTTAAATTCAATGAAATATGAAAACAAATTCTGCCTTTGGTACACTGTTCCTTGAACTTATGCTAATATTAATTTAAATTTAATTAATGCTGCCCCAGGATTTCAGTATGGCACAGATTTTTGTATGGACAGACATTAATGACATTGTTGACGTTTTCAGAGTGGTAGCTGGAGGATTTGACAACACAATAGTGGAATTTTGGAGCCTTTGGCTCCTGGAAAAGTGTGGAATTCAGGTTGGGTTTTTAGCATCTGTTAGAGGGCAATCTGTCACTTTCAGAGGTAGTTGTGGTCTGGGTTCAGGCAGTCCTGTTCTGAGGCTTGGCACTTTTTAAGAACAGGAACTGGGGGGATCTGTATTTCCCCAGGGGGAAGACATCATCATCAGAAGTCATGTGGTATGGGGATCATGTGACTGTATGCAGAAAAGTTTAGGAGTACTACTGAATTCTTCTCTGAAACTAACCTCTTATAGAGCAATATCTGGGAGTAACACTCATTACCATATCTGGTTGGCTAGGAGACTCTGTCCCATCCTTCTGGACAATGACCTGGCATCAGTTATTCACAACTCCATCACCTTTTGTCTGGACTACAGCAATTCAGTATACTTGGGCAAGAAGCCATTAGCCTTCAGAAAACTAATCTCTTATTTTAGCAGCTTCAACCCCAACAACCCTTGACATCAGCTAACTGGCCCATTGTCCCTCCTCCAGTTTCTGCCACTATATTCATCAATGAGGGATAATCAGATTAGTTTGATATTTCTGCTACAGGGAACAGCAGTGGCATATTTAACATTTTAATTGGTCTTCTTCTCACACCACATTGAGCTCACTCCTCTCAGCACTCTGGTTTGAGGCTGCTTGCAGATTCAAGAAGGCAATCTTGCATTGGATTATATTTCAGGTAGAATTTTTCAGACGCACTTTGCACTGGTCTAACTCTGCCACTGAAATCAAAGGGCACTTTACCATTGATTTCAATTGGAGCAGTTAGGCCAATGTTGAATGTTTTTGAAGATACCAGGTTGGTTTATATTTTTAGGATTTAATTTGTAAACATAAGAGCTAGAAGCTTCGTTTTTAATCAAATGACAGTTCAGATTTTGCACCACACTTCTGTGACAGTAGTTGGTTATGTGGCAAATTCTGTATCTTCAGAATATTGTAAAACACAGGAAGCTGCTTTTATAGTGTAGTTTTGTAATGAGCAGATTGACATATATTTAGTCCTGGAAGAGTGTAGCTTCCTCCTTTATCTAATTTTCCCTTTGCAGTTGAATTTTCATTATTTTTCTTACATATGGGAACATGCTTCTGCTTCTCATGAATAACCTTGAGCCTCTGCCACGTTTTCAAAATTTCTGTGTGCACAGAAATGCATATGAGGTAAACAATAAGAAATTCTAGGATATAGCAACATTTTTCCAAATCATAGTCTGTTTTGTATTTGTTTACACGAATTCCATAGGAAGCATTGGCTTCCTGATAAAATGGAATTGGAAGTGGACAATGGGGAAGGCATCCCCTAAACAAGCTGGGGAACGGGGCTAGGGCTCCTAATGTCTGAAAGAGGAAGAACACATTCCCTTTTCTTTAGCCCCTCCCCCTTTTGTGACGGGAGGGTAGTAGGGTCTTAACGATGAGCTGGAACCAGTTGTGGAGGAGTGAAGGATTCATGGCTGGTAGAAATGATTAAGGAAGAAATGCTGACCTGTACTGCAGCTTGTTCCTAGATGAGTTAATAAACTTATGATCTATTTAAACCATATCCCTTGCATCTTGTCTTTCTGAGTGTCCAGGACAAAGTGGGACAGATAGCACTAGAGACTGATAGCCTGCTATACACAGAAGAAGAATAGCAACAGCGAAAGTTTCCCTACCTGGGACCACAGATGTGCTTCAATCTGGTGTCATAAACAGATAAGTAAGAGTTAATAGAACAGAAGTACTTCATATCTCTTTTTCCTGTAAAGGGTTAACAAGATTAGTGAGCCTGGCTGTCACCTGACCAGAGGACCAATCAGGGGACAGGATACTTTCAAATCTTGGGAGGGAAGTTTTTGTGTGTGCTGTTAGTGTTTGGTTGTTGTTCTCTCTGGGTTCTGAGAGTGACCAGACGTGTAACCAGGTTTCTTTCCAATCTCTCTGATACAGTCTCTTATATGTCCAGAATAGTAAATACTAGGTAGATAAGGCGAGTTAGGCTTATGTTTGTTTTCTTTATTTGCAAATGTGTATTTGGCTGGAAGGAGTTCAAATTTGTATTTTGCTGAAAGAATTTTAATTTGTACTTGTATACTTAGACTGGAAGGGTATTCCCAGTGTCTATAGCTGAAAGACCCTGCAACATATTCCATCTTAAATTTACAAAGATAATTTTTACTGTTTTTTTCTTTCTTTAATTAAAAGCTTTTCTTGTTTAAGAACCTGATTGTTTTTTTTATTCTGGTGAGACCCCAGGGGACTGGGTCTGGATCCACCAGGGAATTGGTGGGGAGAAAGGAGGGAAGGGGGAGAGAGAGGTTGATTTTCTCTCTGTGTTAGGATTACTTTCTCTCTCAGGGAGAGTGGGAGAGGGAGAGAGAAGGAGGGGAGAAGGTGAATTTTCCTCACTGTTTTAAGATTCAAGGAGTTTGAATCACAGTAAACTTCCAGGGTAACCCAGGGAGGGGAAGCCTGGGAGAGGCAACAATGAGGGAAAGGGTTTACTTTCCTTGTGTTAAGATCCAGAGGGACTAGGTTTTGGGGGTACCTGGGCAAGGTTTTGGGGGGACCAGAGTGTACCAGGCACTGGAATTCCTGGTTGGTGGCAGCGCTAAGCTGGTATTTGAGCTTAGAGGAATTCATGCTGGTAACTCATCTTTTGGACGCTAAGGTTCAGAGTGGGGGTTTATACCATGACACCTGGGCTTGGCAGGACTCACCTCTAGCAATAAGAAGGGGACCATTCCACTATCCTTTGTATTGCAATGTTCCTTGGTGGCCCATCTCTTTTTGATAGTTCTTCTGGATGGGCAGCAGGAAACACTCTTCCCATCTGAGTTCACAAGTTTAGACCAAACATGTACATATGTCCTTAGAGCATGGAATACAGACATTACAAACAAGATCAGTGCATGCAGTAGCTTACAAGCAGTCTATAGAGTTTAAACACTAAATACAGTCTTATAAGACTAGTACCTATTTTGAGCACCACTAACACGTACGTGAACTGATCTTGTCTCCAATTATGAGTTTGTAAATTCCCTGCAGACTTGGCACGAGATGGCACTTGGCCTGACAGTCGCTCTTACAATCTGAGTCCTCACTTAATTTCCTCTATTGCCATTAGCTTTATAACTTCTGTCTTGGGGATGATTTGCATTATTCTGATATATTATATTACTACTTTTAGTCCAAATCCTGAGACGTGTTCAGCACCTGCTGTGCACACACAAATTCTAGGAAGGTCAATGGCTTAATTTACCAGTGTAGGTGCAAATTGCACTCTGCCAATTTGAACAGCTGCATCATTGAAATCAGCCTCCTCTCAACAAGGACAAGTGTCAGTAAACTACCCCAGGAGTTCACAGAAGGAGCATGTGGCAGGTTTCTACCAGCCTGGGCTCCCTTCGCACTGTATTGCTGAGGCAAGCCACCCAAGCCCTCCCTCAGGCTTCTGACTTCATTTTGCCAGCGCACATACAGGTAGGCACACACCCAACTGCAACTTTACACACAAGTGCTGAGATCAGTTATTGTGTCCTTGCTGGTGCTGCACTATGTGGGGGCATACCCATAATTCTTTGTTCTGCCATAAGACAAAGCACTCTGTGATTCTTTCCCAATGAATTTTGGGAGAATTTGCCTTCCCTTCTGGGCACATGAAGAGAATTGTACAAAGGCATTGGAGGACTATCAGCATGTGATATGAGTGATTTAGCTGATATCCTCACTGCAGAATGGGCAGGTTACCAGCCCAACTGAAAGTGGAATCAGGGCTCTAACCCACACCCCCATCTAGGCTAGCTAGCCTGGGTTTAAGGCACCACTAAACTCAAGTGAGGGGATTTTGTTTATGAATGGGAGTGGATTTGGGGTAAGGGCCTGAGTTCTCTCTTCAGGGAAAACATACCCTCAGGCTACCTTATAGAGTGAGAAACCTCCTCTGAAGGCGATCAAAGCAGAAAAAATGGGTATGTATGTGTATGCTAAATTAAAGAAGTGTAAATATTCTGCTGTAATCCTACCTTATGATGCAGATGTAATAAACTATATTTTAATTCCATAAATGTGAATTGTATAAGCAGCAAGAAGAGTTTGCAAAAGTCTGAATATGAAGAACGCACTGGCAGACTTACTACCTAAGCCTTTGTTTTTAAATGTTTCTTTGCTTATTTTAAAGGTAAACGTTTGTATACTCTACTTTTGTATTTGTATACTATACTAGAACTGGACACAAAATGTTTAGTGAATAGTAAATTTGCTGAAAAAATCACTCAAAAAGCTATTGACAAATTTGGGTTTAATTCAGCGCATATTGTTGTCTGAGGAAAAAAAACTGAAAACAAAATTCAGAAACATTAAAATGGTTCCTTTAGAAAATGTCAACATTAATCATTTTGATTTTTCATTTTGAAAAAAACATTTTCTAAATGAAAAATCAATTCAATTCAATCTTTTGTTTGGAAATGTCAACATTCAAAATGATTTATTTGACCTGAATGAATTTTTTTTCCATTTTTCTTTTTGAGGAAAAAATGAAAAAAAATCATTCTGCTCAGCTCTATACTATGCTTTCCATCTTTGAAAGTGACTGTAACTGTTTGTAAGACCTAAATTCTGAGTTCTCAATATAGTCAACTGGTGGATGGACTCAGTATGATGTAGTTGGAACATTTTTGATGAAATATATTTTCGTTGAGATATGGTGTTTTGTCAAAGCTGAAATGTTTTGTGCCAATATATTGATTTTGACTAATTTTTCTGGGGGAAGGTATGGGGCCCTAGCCTCTGTTTGCCAGAAGCTGGGAATGGGTGATGGGCTGGTTCACTCGATGATTATCTGTGCTGTTCATTCGCTCTGGGGCACCTGGCATTGGCCACTATTGGAAGACAGGATACTTGGCTAAATGGACCTTTGGTCTGACCAAGTATGGTCTTATGTTCTTGTGTAAGGTTTCAGAGATCCAGGACTTTCTATCCTCTTCTGATTAAAGAGAGGGAATGAGAGAGACCCTAAAAAAATGAGGTTTCAACAAAATCCCATTTAAAAATGTTTGGTTTTCCTGGCCAATTCTAACGTAATGTTTTCTGAAAATTTTTGAGAAGATGGAACTCCAGCTTTTGCTTCAGCGAGGAGTAAAGCTGAGGTGGAGGAAACAGAAGTGTACTAGCATGATAGATAATTTCGCCTCATCCACATAATATCACATGGCTGGCTTCTTAGCTCTAGTTGTGTATGCCTCTGATGATTCTGGTCATATCACACTGCCTTCCAGAAGATGTCCTACATTCTTGGCTCCACTTATTCTGTTTGTAGAACCAGTGACTTGCAAGTGTTCAGTGCATCTCAAGATTTTCTCCTTTCTCAAGTGAAACAGATATCAGATAAGGTAATATTTTCTCAGTTTTTTAATCTACATTTTGATTGGCTCTGATCTCTTCTTTGCAACCTCAGAGAGATGAATGAGAAAAAAATTCATAGTACAGATTGTGAAAACATAAAGTATTGATAAGGTTCAAGTTGTGTGACATGGTTATTTAAAAATCTAACAACTTGTTGTGACAAAGTTGTAAGGCAAAGAGCCAATGGAAAAACCATTCATGCCTTTTAATAAGATGATAAAAAGAACGGGAAATGGCACAAATTAACCAATTTTCCTTACATTCTTAAAATGTAGGCTATTTTCAAAGCCACTTTAAGGATTTGCATGCCCAATTCCCAGTAAAATTCGTTCCCAGGTGGATTTGAAAATCTTAACCATAATCTTGGACTTCTAAGATGTTGTATCTCTGTTTCAAATGGCTCCTTAAAGGGAAAAAGACTGGACTCTTCATTGTCAGAGAGCACTTCTATGATGCATTATCTTCCTTAGATCTTCTCAGCATTTTTGAAACATCCACTCACTCTCCCTCCTCCATCCTTTCTTTACTCTTTCTTTTTTTTTAGAAAAGCAACCAGCCCCTAATCCATATTCAGAAGAGTATCCAAGCCATAACCCTGAGATCCCATCTTAGTTAAACAGTAATGAATTTTTATTTGAGTTGCAGTAGTGGTAGTGAGTGAGTCTCTAAGTGAGCCATAGCACCAGGTATCAGTTAATTAAGTGAAATGATTTTTTCCTGCATTATCTTAATACAGATTTATGTTAGAGGGATAGTTAAATATAGGCAATTTGAACAAATTGTAATTATCTATTACTGTATACCTCTGGGTATATGGACATGATTATTTTTAATGACTTTTCTCCTTTTCAAATGATTATTTGGATATTATCTTGTCATCTTTCCTAGTAGTGAAATGCAAATTATGTTCTACCACATTGATGACATTATAATTAAGAAAAAAGTCACATATTCATATTATCTTTTGTATGTTTTGACAAAGCACAATTAAAAAACTTTCTGCTGGGAGCAATAAAATAAATGAAAGAAAATGTCCCACCAAATATTTCCCTTTTGGTATCCCCTGTTAATATTTTTATGAGCCTCTTAAGCTTATCTAAGAGATTTTTAATGTAGCGGGGTATGTTATTAGGCTTGTATTTTTTGCACAATATCATACATTTCAGTCTTTATCACAGTGGGGAAAATAAAATAACAGACCACAATGCATTAGCATCATAAAGAAAATGTAATAAATGGCTTTATAACTGTAGTAAAAGTTGCCTGAGCACCAGCAGCTGTAACAGAGATGTTGCTACAGCAGCATTTTATGACCTAATAGTACTCAGTAGGCTGATAATATTATGTGTGTGTGTATAATGCCAGCAGTTTCCAAGGCCTAGATTTCAATTCAGATGAATAATTGAAAGCACTTTTGGACTTTTCCATAAAATGTTTAATAAGAAATCAAATCCTCCCTCCATGTAGTGGAAAATTAAATAGTTTTTGCAGAGGTATTGAATAATGAAATTCTAACTATTGTCTGTGGAAAAGGGGTGTTTTTAAAATGGAGTTGTTAGAAATAAAATATGTTTGAAGCAGCTCTTATTTTCTTTGTTTCTAAATATTGGTTATAGAGAATGAAACATTTTTTAGCCCTACCTTCCCATTTCTCTAGACTTTGAGGGGTGACTATAATAATAAGATTTACTGAAATACTTTGAATGTGGTAGTAATCACAATACAATGTATCTGCACTCCTGGAATGAGAAAAGGACAGGATCATTGCAGCAAGTCAATCTTCTGAAAATGACAGAATTGATAATCATATACTGTAAATATAAAATTCACCTGGAGTTCTCTGCAGATTATTTTTAAAAATGATAACTATTTTTCCATCTGCTTCTCAGAACAGAAGAAATGTGATATGACTGCTATGTGAGTGGATAAAAATTTCATATAAGGTACAATCTAGGAGTCTGCACTTCCATTTAAAACACAGAGAATAAACATTCTTGTGTGTTTTTAATAAGATATTTAATAACTACCCTTTCTCTACTTCTTAGAATCATCTTTGTCCTTAAAGGGGGCTAGGGCAAGAGGATATATGTATAACATTCACTAGTTTATTAAATGTGCCTTTTCTGTACTTATGTATGTCTATATTGTTGTGAACCTGCAGGGACTCAATGAACACATTGCATTTTCAGTTGAACTGAAACTCCTCCTGCTTACATAAGCATTTATTACGAAAGTTAATTGTTGTTTGTTTGACACAGTGCATGCTGCTAGTCTATCTTGCTTGCATTGTCAATATGTTTTACAACTTCTTTCAAACTGAATCAGAACCAAATCATTTTGAAGGTCTGAAGCTACTCAGGTCACTCATTTGTTTTTCACTTAGCACATCTCTGTGCTTCATGGTTTTGGCCAAGCTTGAAAGCAGAAGTGCTGAAAAAAAAATCACAGCCTCTGCTCTCCTCTCTCACTCTCCTCCATTCACCTCCAAAAATATATAATTGTTGGGCGGAGAAGTTGTATTTTATCAGCATAAAGTCTGCAGGGTCATTTCTTGGGGCTCTTTTTTATTTGGGAGCCAAAGGATGAGTGCATCAGCAAACATGATGATACACAAAGAGGTGGGGAAAGAAAGGATCTTCAGAAGAGAAAGAGAGAAGAATCAGAATATACATACTGGGTATACAAAATACACATGCTCTTGCTGAAATGATGACTTTAATGCTGTTAGGATTTTATTGTATGATTAATTATATGTTACAGAGCCTTCCTGATTTGGGTCCCATTCATCACAGTTGCAGAAGATTTCTTTTCTATCAAGGGCATCATGTAACAACATAAATGACAACTATTTTACCAACATTTTATAGACTACGAGTGAAGAGCTTAAAGAACAGGAGTACTTGTGGCACCTTAGAGACTAACAAATTTATTTCAGCATGAGCTTTCATGAGCTACAGCTCACTTCTTCGGATGCATAGAATGGAACACACAGAGAAGAGATATTTATACATACAGAGAACATGAAAAGATGGAAGTATGCATACCAACAGGAAGAGTCTAATCAATTGAGATGAGCTATCGTTAGCAAGAGAAGAAAAACTTTTGAAGTAATAATTAAGATGAACCATAGAAGGTGGGAGGAGAATTTAACATAGGGAAATAGATTAAATTAGTGTAATGACCCAACCATTCCCAGTCTCTGTTCAGGCCTGAGTTAATTGTATTTAATTTGCATATTAATTCGAGTTCAGCAGTCTTTCTCAAGAGGAAAAGACAATGTACTTATACAAGATTTTACAAAAGCATTCAATCACTCTAAATGCAAACCAGAAATTAGCACAACCAATTGTTCTTTTCTTTCAGGCAAGCAATTGGTTTCCCGAAGCTATTTGACCATACCACTTTCTCCTAAATGGAAAATACCTCTCCACCATGCATTAGTTTGCACTGTATTTATGGTAGTTTATTGATTAATATGATACCTACTCTGGCAAGGGAAAGTAATCCCTTTTACTGTCAATATGTGGGGAATCGTGCCACAGGATAAGAGTGACTCCAGTAGGATATCAAAATTTAACATGTTAAAAAGATTTCATGTGTTTCAAAAGCTCAATGTAGAGGCCAGTTTCTGACTGTACCACAAAATGCCTATATTAATGTAGCCAGAAAAGTAAAGAGCTGTTGATATCTAAAAAGTGGATAGGCAAACAAACCTGATGTATGCCCCAAGAGATGTTTTTGTTTTTTTAATTGAAAAAAATACATCTAAGATCATTTTATGTAAATTTGCGCAGACAGTCTAACAGGCATGAACTTAAGAGTCACACATCGATCACCTTCAAAGAAGAGAGACATGCCCTAGATTCATATCTGTGCAATATACTCTGAGATACACAATATAGGAAGAATAATATAAACCTGTAACTTCTGCTGAATGATATGAAAGAATAAAGCACTGAGCTTTCATATTTCACCAACTAACTAAATTGGATGATCACAAGTTTTACAACTGAAAACAGGTATTTAGTCTGGCATTAAATTTCAGAACATTTTAATTATAAGTGTTGAAAAGATTTACAAAAGGAGGTATATCTTCTGGATTAGGGCTCTCAAGTGTATGTAATAAACACTGTATCCATGTGTAAAAATTACATTGTCTTGGTTTAGAGACTAGTAATTATTACTAGGACTGTTAAGTAACTTCTCATGAGCAAAACTATTCCTATATTTTCTCAGGAAGCAAGAAGATCTGCTAAAACCAGATCTTTTCAGAACATTTTAATTATAAAACCAGATCTTCTGCTAAAACCAGATCTTTTCAGAACATTTTAATTATAAGTGTTGAAAAGATTTACAAAAGGAGGTATATCTTCTGGATTAGGGCTCTCAAGTGTATGTAATAAACACTGTATCCATGTGTAAAAATTACATTGTCTTGGTTTAGAGACTAGTAATTATTACTATGTAAAAATTACATTGTCTTGGTTTAGAGACTAGTAATTATTACTAGGACTGTTAAGTAACTTCTCATGAGCAAAACTATTCCTATATTTTCTCAGGAAGCAAGAAGATCTGCTAAAACCAGAGGTTGTGGAAAATAAATGTGTATAATAAAAAATTAAAGGCCATCTCTTTGAAATTATGTTGTGTGATGGCCATTTTCAGTTAAACTTCCTTGACCCAATTCCATCTGGCTTGGAGTTTGGCTGTGGCATAGAGGGTGTACTGTTGTGTTGGTATTTGATCTCATGGTGATTAACATAGGTCATTTTTCCATGCTGAATCTTTCAGGACCATAAACAGCTTTCTATAACTTGACCAAGAGGCTGTTTTTGTTTTAAACTTAGCTTCTGGAATAATGAGGTAGGAGGCACTGCTTTTCTGTAATTTTTTCTCTGACAGCTCCCAGAGAGCAGTGTTGGACAAATTGCTCTTCTGCTCTACTGAGGCAACTTCCATCCTGTCAGCAGGCAGATGGAACCCAGCTCCATGTCTCTTTTGTCAGACCCCAATGGTGCAGTTTCTTTTGGTTACGAGAAGGTACAGAAACAGTTCCTCTCAAAGGATGTTTAAGAGGTCTGGGGTTGGCATGGTTCTGCTCTCTCTATGTACTAGCTAGCTAACTGCATGGAGAAGAGTAAGCTGCACCCCATTAAATGATTATCCTGCCTCTGGGAGCTCCAATAAGCATTTTCCAGCCTTAATGCAGATTGCTTCCTGGCAGTTCATATTTACACCACTCCCAGTGCAGAAGTATGCCCTGGTTTGAAGATGTGGATTTTGATTTATAAAGATCTATATATTAGGATCTTGGTTACCTTAGAAGCCATCTGTCTCTTGCTCCCTCTCTGTATTATCATAGCAGGTGAGATATGTGATGTTGCACTCCACATGCTTTATGGAAATATGCTTATGAATATGACATAACTGGAATATTCTTTATGCTAGTACTCCTTGTATGGTGTCATTAGAAAGCTTGTAATCTATTAAGTGTGTTCATCCCATTTGTTTGCATGTATTATTTCTATATCTGAAGTTAGAAAAATAAGATATAAACTTGTATTTCTGATGTAAACATATTAAGTGGAAGTCATTAAGGGTGCTTCACAATCAAATAACTGTGAATGGGTCTATTTAACTGCAAGCCTTCCTGTGTACATGTGGGCCAGCCCCTGGGTAATGAAGAATGAGGTCTTACAGTGACATGTGACCATGTTACCTGATACTGGAATCCATCTTAAATCTGGTATTTTTCCATTTAGAAGGAGGGGTGGGGACCCAGAGAGACAACATATTCCCGCCTTGTGCCAAAGCCAAAAAGGGGGGTGAAGCAGGCCAAAAGTGGCTGCCAGTCATCCTTTATTTTGCTTAGTGACTTACTTCGTTCTGTTATTACCTGAAACCACTTAAATCCTACTTTTTATACTTAATAACATCACTTTTGTTTATTAATGAACCCAGAATAAGTGATTAATACCTGGGGAAGCAAACAACTGTGTATATCTCTCTATCAGTGTTATAGAGGGCAGACAATTTATGAGTTTGCCATGTATAAGCTTTATACAGAGTAAAATGGATTTATTTGGGGTTTGGATCCCTTTGGGAGCTGGGTGTCTGGGTGCTGGAGTCTTTCACTTAAAGCCTGCAGCTTTTAGGGCGTGGCCTGGACCTTGAGTCAGTGTTGCAGCAGGCTAGCATGCCTGGCTCAATAAGACAGGGTTCTGGAATTTCAATATGGCAGGGAAAACAGGCTCAGAGGTCATCTAAGCACATCAGGTGACAGTCCCAAGGGGGTCTCTATGACCAAACCCATCACTAGATCATCTGAGGTGTTTTGGATAACAGCAACTGGATGATAACTCTGCAGGGACTGGGAACAGAGTAGTCTTGGTGGAGTCCTCAACTCTAGTAAATTATTCTGTTGGTTTTTCCACAAAGTCTCACTTTGTTGATGTTAAGGACATGATTAACTATAAGACACTGCTATTTATAAGGTTTTTGTTTAATGAGGTTGCTGGTGGTACCAAAGGAGTTCATCTTACCTGACACTGGCCAATAAATTGTTTTTATATTTTTACCAGTACAGGTGCCCTGAAACTTAGACTAATAAATATAGGTTACATATTAATGGGCTTTTGTATTTCATTTAATATTGTTGCTGTTTTTATGTAGACCAAGTGTATTTTATATCTTTCAGATTATTTGTTGACATTTTTCCTTTTTATATTTCCTCAGTGTGTTGTTATAGTGGGTGCCATAGTAACCAATACTTTTAAGGTTGAATAACAATTTCCAGTATAGGATTATATGCATGATGGTATGTTCTATTATGAGATAAATAGTATGTGTTCATGTAAGTCAGACTGTGTCATAAGGTATACGCACAAAGGACAGAATTAAGGGTATCTATGAAACCTTCATTTTGTCACTTCCTAACTGTTGAGTGCTTAACTGTATATCTTAACATTCCTTGTCATTATGGGGATGGAATATAAAGCAATGTTATTTTCAGTATTAGCCCTCATCCAACAAAGTACTTAAGGATGTGCATAATGGTTTTGATGGAGGTGTACTCTCTCTGTTTATACTATTAAATGCACAATTTAAATATATAGAGTTACTGATTTACTGTACACTTTATTACATGTATTGAATTTAACAAGTCACTAAAGAGGTAAGCATTGTATGCCTGATCCTAGACCCCACTCTGTGTTCTTTGCACTGCTCTGACAGCAGAAAGCTGACATAAAGCCAATTTAAGTAGCCAGCTGAGAATTCTTCATAGGGAAATCCTTCAATGGCATAGAGCCATCTCTATAAATAATATTTCCATTCCTTGTCACGCCCATGGCGCAGAAGGCACGTGCTTACCCTGGATGCCTTTATACCTGGCACCACTTAGAGGTCTTCAGGATGGGATGGGCAGCCTAATGACCAAAGAACTTCAAAATAATGGTTTGCAGTCACCCATCTTTTGGGCTCACCCGTTGACTTATGCTAGATGCCAAGTAGATAGTCCTGAGTATCTGTCTCTATAGTACATTATGTATAAGATTGTAGTACATGACATTCAGTATGAAGGTCATTCTCATCCCTAGTGTTATACTGTGTTAAATACCACTTGGTGGCAATGAAAATAGGTGAAGGTTTATTTATCATTCTCTTTTGTTTTGAAAGTTAAGAGATGTGTGAGATTCCACAGAATTTTTGCAACTGAATGTGACTTCTGGAATTAATTTTTTATATCAAAGTTTCCATGTTTAGTCCTGAAATGTATATTTTTCTCTGTGATTTCCATTAAGATAGACACTAGTTTACTCTGGACAGGAAAATTAACAAACATTAAAAAATCATCCATATTGTCTAAAATCTGCAAAATTAATTGAGAACTAAGATTACTGAAGCAGAAAATAAGGCTGGCCTTGAGTAATGAACGATGCCTGGTTAATGATACTGGAGGACATTAAAGCAGGAGGGAATCTGTTCCCTCAGTATAGGATGATTGGGGAGTGTGATAGACTTGGCAGGAGGTCAGAGTAGATTCTGATGGAGAATAATGTTCTATTCAATGCAGGCTACAAAAAAGGAAACTTGAGAAGCAAACGAGAAGGCGAGAGAACCAAGGAAGGTCAGAAAGAAAAATTGGAAAAACATGAAGGAGAACAAAAGGTTTATTTTTTTTTAAAGAAAGAAAGGTGACATGAATCACTGGTAATGCTTGTTCTTAACAATTACTTCAGGTAAGAGGGGATTTGAGCTTTGCCTGACTTAAACAAGCTTTTATTTATGATACTTTTCTGCTTTAATAGAATGGTAGAAAAGTCTTGCTATATTATTATATCTTATATTATAGCTTCTTGTTACATGTTCTGTTACTGAATTATGAATGACAGATGCAGCATCTAAGGTGATCCATATGCTTTTGTATGGCATTCCAGTTTACATGGACAGTGGCAACTCCAAAACATTGTTAAACAACTTCAATTTCTTACCTCTCCCCACTAAACCATATAGCCAATATTTATATACATTCAGGCTCAAATTTTCAAAGACACTTAAGGATTTTTGACCTAAGTAGAAACTAATAGACAGTGGGCCTCTGAATCCCCTGGGTATCGCTGAAAATCCCATCTTTAGACATTATACAATTTAACAATAAGAAGAAAATGGATTTTGTAAACAAATTCCAATCAATTCTCCATTACTTCTATGTTATCCATAAGGAACATTACGGACTTACAATATTAAGGTAACTTCCAAAGTCCCCCATCAATCAAACTGTATCAGCTCATGCTTCATCACCAACAATAAACGTTTTGCCATTGGAATTTAGGGCTTGGCTATACTCGAAACTTCAAAGCGCTGCCGTGGGAGCGCGACCGCAGCAGTGCTTTGAAGTGTGAGTGTGGTCACATCGCCAGCGCTGGGAGAGAGCTATCCCAGCGCTGCACGTACTTCACCTCCTCATGGGGATTAGCTTGCAGTGCTGGGAGCCGTGCTCCCAGCGCTGTGGCATTATTTACGCTGGCACTTTACAGCACTGTATCTTGCAGCGCTTGGGGGTGTTTTTTTCAGACCCCTGAGCGAGAAAATTGCAGTGCTGTAAAGCGCCAGTGTAGCCAAGGCCTTAGAAGACAACAAACATCTGAGTTCTCTGGATGCAGCAATCTAGAGGAGACTACCCACTGAATTAACATACTCATATACAGCCATCAATCCCAAAACAAAGGGAAGCCATTGTTAATGCAAGCGCGGTCATAAAAGTGATTGTAAAAATGCCTCCTTCTTACTTAACAGATCAGTATACATACCACTTGTATTTAGGGTATGGCTACACTTGCACTTCAAAGCCTGCCGCACCAGCGCTTTGAAGTTTCGAGTGTGGTCGCAGTGCCATCGCTGGGAGAGTTCTATAGTGCAATCAAATTCCTTGGCAGTACTCAAAATGAGAAATAAACCATTTCCCTCTCTTATCTAAAGACTAATCTAAAATTAAACAATAATAATTATCAGCATCATTTTTTGTTTTGTTTTTTGAAATATACTGCTTCATAGGCCTACCATAAATCAGAATAAAGGAACATGCAGTTGTGGGGGAGCTTTATTGGTGCAGACAAAACTGATAACAAAATGAAATAAAATGTAGATTGGGAATGTGTGCCCTCAGAAACAAACATTCACAGTAGCTCCAGGGAACATACAGCCTAATGTGAGTGAGATTTGGCCCAGTCTAGGTAAAGTAACTTGTCCTTCTGGTTTTACTGAAGTTATTTTTTTCTAGTGGAATTTTAAAAGTTTAAAATCGATTTTATTTCTAACTCAATTCTAATAACTCATCTAGTTGCTACCACCACACGACTATCCATACCCTCTGTCAGTGACAACTTACTAACTCCATCATCAGAGATACAGAAAACATCCTTTCTATGTATTTTCTAGTTCATCTGATAATATTTGATAGTGACCTGGATGGTGGGGATGAGTAAAGAGAGGGTGAGGAAAGCTGGTATGGCGCTTAGATATCATCCAGAGCAGGACTGTAGTATTAAGGAAAATCAATTACAACTCAGGAAACACCTATTCCCTTCAATTCCAAAGTGAAGCTTTTGTCACATTTTTAATATAAAAGCAAGAATCCGTGATTCAGAATTGTTTCTCCTTTTTTAGCCATCTTTTCACCGAAAGCTCATTCAGTGAAAATGATAGCACCTGCAACTAGCTAAACCTAATTTACATTTTTACTTAATAAATGTGTTGTTTAGTTTCAGTGTTATCCTAATTAAGGCATGGGCCTGTATCCATGGTCACAGGCTAAAAAGCTAGTGAGGCAGAGCAATAAGCTGCCATTGATGCATGGCATGAAGCTGGAGTCACTGGTGTGGGACATAAGGAAGACAGTTTTATGGCACAGCCTAAGAGACTCCAGGGAACAATGATATGCTGGAAAATGTGACTAAAGTACTGTAGAATGAAAATTACTAGAGAAAGACAGATGGATGGATGGCCAATATAGGAAAAAAAATCTGTAAAATGGCTGGTTTAAGGGAACTGGTGGATAGCGTCTGTCAGAAAAAAAGCTACAAGTGGTTGACCATTGGAACAGAAGCAACTGCTCGAAATCACTGGTGTATGATACCAGGTGATTTTTCCATAAACTTGATTAGTAGAGCTCAACAATTGTTCTGCCCCTGAGTGGTCAACTAAAGTAAACTTTGAAACGTAAATACCATTCAAATTAGCCAAGCGGCCAGAATACACTTGCTGCATCAGGGCTGGAGATGCCAGATTGGGGATAGAAAATCCTACTCTGTTTTCGTTAGTGATCTCAGTGTGCAGAGCTGAGGTGATGAGACTCTATCAAATGGCAGACCTTTTGCTTTTGTGTGCAAATCACAACAAGCCATGCTGGATATTAGGCTAACAGAAAGATATACATCAAATGGGTTAAACTCAGGAGTGAAGCCCACACCAGCCCATACCCAGCCACATTAAAGTGCTGCTGCTGCAGCACTTTAATGCCCTTGCCCCTTTTGCCTCCCCTATTGGCAGCCCTGCCGGTAAGTTCCCTACCAGCAGGGCCGCCGACGGGATGGAGGGGAGATGGGCAGCGCTGCCCAACTCCCTCCACCCCATCGGCGGCCCTGTCGGTAGGGTCCGTACTGGCAGGGCCACCAACAGGGGAGGCAAAAGGGGCAGGGACATTAAAGTACTGCCACGGCAGCACTTTAAGGATGGTCCTTTGCCATGGCAGCACTTTAATGTTCCTGCGCCCCCTCCCTGGTCGGTGAGGGGCACAGCAATGTTAAAGCACTGTCACAGCAAAGGGCCCTGCAGCACTTTAATGTCCCTGCCCCATTGCCCCCCCCTTGTAGTCTCTGATAGGTGGTGGGGGGCAAAGAATCATAGAATATGGCAGAAAGGGATATAGGGGTTATAGCGGACCACAAGCTAAATATGATTCAACAGTGTGATGCTGTTGCAAAAAAAAAAAGCAAACGTGATTCTGGGATGCATTAACAGGTGTGTTGTGAGCAAGACAAGAGAAGTCATTCTTCCGCTCTACTCTGCTCTGGTCAGGCCTCAGCTGGAGTACTGTGTCCAGTTCTGGGCACAGCCTTTCAAGAAAGATGTGGAGAAATGGGAGAGAGTCCAGAGAAGAGCAACAAGAATGATTAAAGGTCTAGAGAACATGACCTATAAAGGAAGGCTGAAAGAATTGGGTTTGTTTAGTTTGGAAAAGAGAAGACTGAGAGGGGACATCTTAGCCTCTAAGGATAGAACAAGAAGCAATGGGCTTAAACTGCAGCAAGGGAGGTTTAGGTTGGAAATTAGGAAAAAGTTCCTAACTGTCAGGGTGGTTAAACACTGGAATAAACTGCCTAGGGAGGTTGTGGAATCTCCATCTCTGGAGATATTTAACAGTAGGTTAGATAAATGTCTATCAGGGATGGTCTAGACAGTATTTGGTCCTGCCATGAGGGCAGGGCACTGGACTTGATGACCTCATGAGGTCCCTTCCAGTCCTAGAGTCTATGAATCAGGGTTGGAAGGGACCTCAGGAGATCATCTAGTCCAACCCCCTGCTCAAAGAAGGACCAATCCCTATACAGATTTTTGCCCCAGATCCCTAAATGGCCTCCTTAAGGATTGGACTCACAACCCTGGGTTTAGCAGGCCCATGCTCAAACCACTGAGCTATCCCTCCCCCCAAAGGGAGCAGTTGCCCTGTGGCTGGTGATTTAAAAGGGCCCAGGTGGAGCAGGCCAGGTGGCCTGAAAGGGCTGGTTGGGGGATGCTGACCCCCCCACCCTGCCCCTTCCGCCAGAGGCCGCGCCCCTTCTGGGGGCCGGAGTACCCACCCCTGGCCCGTACCGGTAAGTGGCCTAACCTACTTTCACCCCTGGTTAAACTTGGTGCTTTGGTAGATTTGCATGTGATGCTACCTATCCTTTTTTTGTGGTCATGAGATAGCTGTAGTATGTTGG
Organism: Gopherus flavomarginatus; assembly: GCF_025201925.1. Lineage (NCBI taxonomy): Eukaryota > Metazoa > Chordata > Testudines > Testudinidae > Gopherus > Gopherus flavomarginatus. The sequence continues at coordinate 218,626,033 of NC_066619.1, forward strand.
CACTGCTTGCCCATCTGTAACACCAGCCAACCAGAGAGATGGGAAGGGAGGAGGATTCACCTCACCTCCTTCTAGCCTAGAGGGAGAGGTGGTGAAGTGACACTGGGTCCCAGAGTCTTACTTCCCAAAACAAGGTGTCGTAAACAGATAGCTAAGGGTTAATGTCTCTTTCACCTATAAAGGGTTAACAAACAGTGACCTGCAAACACCTGACCAGAGGACCAATCAGGAGACAAGATACTTTCAAATCTCGTGGAGGGAAGCCTTTGTTTGTGGGTTTTGGGTTTGGCTTTGTTCTCTCTGGGTCCTGGATGGGGCTAGAGGTGCAACCAGGTTTCTGCCAATCTCCCTGCTACAGTCTCTTATCTATTCAGAATTGTAAGTAAGAAAAGGCGGTCATAGTCTTTTAATTTGTTTTTTTTCCATTTGCATATGGAAGTTGCTGGAAGTAGCTTAAATTGTGTTTCTGCTGGAGAAAGTTTCTTTCTATTGTTTATAAGTTGAAAGACCCTGTAACTGTTTACCATCTAAAGTGCAGAGATATACCTTTTACTTTTTTTCTTTCTTTTTTATTAAAAGTTTTGCTTTTAAGACCTGTTGATTTTTCTCTCCTAATTAAGGCTCAAAAAAATTGAGTCTGTAGATACCAGGGAATTGGTGGGAAGCAAGGAGGGAAAGGTAAATTTGTATTGCCTCTGGGTGAGGGAGAGAGAGAAACTTGATCTCTCTGTGTTGTGTTTCAAGGAATTGATTCACGGTATCTTCTAGTGTACCCAGGCAGGAAAGATCTGGGAGGAGGTAAAGAGGTGGGAGGGAATGGTTTATTTCCCTTTGTTGTTAGACTCAAGGAATCTGGGTCTTGGGGTCCCCTGGAAAGGTTTTGGGGGGACCAGAGGGTATCAGGCCCTAAAAATTCCTGATTGGTGGCAGCGCTACAGAATCTAAGCTGGTAATTAAGCTTAGAGGACTTTATGCTAGCACCCATATCCTGGATGCTAAGGTCCAGATTTGAGAATTATACTTGATACAAGGCCCCCACACGTCTGCCCATTTTAGCTTAGGGAAATAGTGAGAGATCATCTGGTTCCTATCTTCCTTCCTGTGCCTGCCACATTGTTAGAATTTACATGTGTATTGTGCCTGGAATTAGGATGTTAACTCCACTTCTGTTTGTACAGCACTTTTCTAATTTTTTTATGCTTCAATGTTAATATTTTTCAACCCCTGAGATTTCACAAAAATAACCTTATGAAAAAACACAGGAAATAGACTGGCAATTAATTTTGCAAGGCTTTCTGCAGTTTTATTTTTGGCTAATTTTGTCTCTCTACTTACTAACCTGATTGTATTTACAAAAGGGTTCTGAGACCTTTTAGTTCTGTGTCTGCTTTTAATTTTGGCCATAGGGATCTTGTATTCCTTTTTATTGTATAATTTATATAATGCTCAAGAGTTCTGGGTGTTTTCAGAAGGAGAAAATTCCCTGCCTCACAAAGTTGGGTAGACAATGTAGGGATGGAAGATGGTAAATAGGGGTTAAAATAAATGTCTTTTTTTTAACACTGTGTTTACGAGGGTGTGTGGGGAATGAACTAGGGTTTTTAAGTTCCCTGGAATTAAATGTGTTTTAAAGAGGAACTTGAAAAGGGAGGGAATGAAGGTAGGAACCACATTTATAATTCAGTACTATAGTAATCTATAAAATAAGAAACACTAGTAAATCAACTTGAAATAAAAAGATTGCTGTTAGCCAAGCAACCATCACTCACCATAGAAGCTAAGTGATCCTTGAACTAGGTGAATCAATCTAAGAGGCTGCCAAGGTCAATGAGTTGTCACACTCAAGGAAATATTAACAGATGTGTTAGGAACCTGGAGATAAAATGGGACAAAGCCTGCAGTCCTTACTCAGTAGGGGGTAGCTTCCAATATTCTTTGAAAGACAAAGAAAATGTATTTGCATATTGTGTAAACAATCCATAGAGCTAATAAGAGGTAGAGGCAAACCTCACACTAACAAGTGGGAGAGACCACTGCATGGCATCTACACCTGGCAGGAAAGAGAAGCTTTCAAAGAATATGTTACAAAGGTTTACTGACCTATGCAAATGGGGGCTGAACCTCAAGTGACAAGCAACTGAATCAACTGGACCATGAGGTCCAACTTCCATGAAGGGATAACAGATAAGAATCTGTGCTCATGAAATGTGCCAGAGAGACCAAAAAAAGAGTCAGTGTTGGAGCCTACTCAGACCAAGGGAAGCTTGAAAGCACACTGATCCAGCATGTAGGACCCTCACATTTGCCTAGTTGTGCCCAGAAGGGGCTGAGACAGCTGGGGTGTGGGAGAATACACTTACCTTATCTGTTAGATGTTCTGGATTTCTCTAGTTTCTTCTCTATCAGAAATTCTATCCTGGACCTGAGAAACTTTCCTGACGCAGTTTTGGTCAAAACCAATATGTTTCCAAGGAGAGTTTCAGTGTAGGCAAATCAGCATTTTCTGACAAAAAATGCTTTGTGGAAAAATTAACAACCAGCTCCATTTCTGAAATACAATCAGCCTATCACACCATACAACACAGTGGTGACAACAAGCATTACTGATTTAATAAGAAGTTAGTTTCCAGGAGATACTAATAGATAAAGATACTAATATTATCATTCCCACATCCAGTTGAAATAATGGATAACAGCAGAAATCTACTCATAGGTTTTAATGCCACTTCTGTATAAATTTATCATACACAACAGAATGCTATAAGGCTGTATCTCTATCAAGGATTTTTGGTGATAATAGACATCACCAGATCTATCATATGTAGTTTGCATATGATGTGAGAACCCTGTAACAAAAATAGCTTTATAATATGCAGTTTGGGTATATTTCATTATTTATAATGTGTAAGAACCAGCATCTAGTAAGCCTACAAATTTGACTCAATTATGAAAAGATAGCTATGATATTTTAGCTGACAAAGTATATTTGCATGTGAAAACATTATGCAATGACCTATAAGTGAAAAGGCTGAGCCTGCATAGGTAAATCCTTGGTTGTGTGTGCAATGGACAAGCATGCACTTTTTTTCTGTCACACCTGTTGCACCCTAGGTTGAAATTATATCAAACAGTTGACAACACTTATCTAAATATGTTTAAACTAGTTTGGAAAAATATTTCAGCCATCAAACATTTTTCTTCCTAGCTTAGCGAAACCAAAATGTTAAAGGTTCAGATAAGATAATCAATACGTTGTTCATTATTAAATGAATGAAATGTCAAAGGAGATTCAGGAAGCTGATGAGTTCATGGACAGGACATAAATTCTCTAAAAATGCCTCAGTAAACTAAAGCAGGACCCACTTAATTGACCTAAACTTCCCTGAATAACATCATCAAAATAACTTAAAAAAAAAAAAGACTCCATAGAATAGGAGAAGAAGAGAAAGAGCAATACCTCCAAAGATCACTTTAATTGATGTGTGCTGATATGGTGTGCTGGGTTTGAAGTAGGAACGCAGAGATTACATCTGTTACAAAAGTCACATGTTCATGTTTCTTTAAATATTCTTCTAGTAGCAATAATGGCCACGATGCAGGGTGTATTTAGGGATTAATGAGCAATTGGTTTTAACTCTTTCCATCTGCTCTCTGGGAAATACTGTTGCCATAATATTCCTTAATTAATGGTCTTTTCTTGTCTACCTAATCTATTGTCCCCTGCCTCTTCATATTCAAAGTTCCTCCTCTAGCTCCTTGCCTTTAATGAAACTCTTATAAAATTATTGCTCCGAATCACTGTTGCTCTGGCTGCCTTGAATTTACAATGTCACTCACGGACATACAATTAATTCGCAGAACACTTTAATGTAACAATGCAAAGCCTGTGACTATAGTACTAGAACAATGCAGAAGCATCTTCTGAGACTGCCAAACAAATGCCAATTGACAATGATGGGTTCTTGTCTGATAGTGTTATTTTTGGTTACCTTTGACTGTAGCCTTATTTATTCTGATGACCTGTAGCTGAAAGACGCCACTGCCATTTTCCTGAACCATCCAGTCTTGCTCACATCTTTAAATTACAAGATTTCATGTGGCTGTATGTTCTTTTTCTGCATTGTTGTTTCTTCAAACTTTAATACCCACAGTGTTTGAAATTGTTTGTGCCTTAAAGTCTATTCAAAATTGTATCCAGGATATTGCAGCTTTTTCCATGAAATCTTTTATTTTAGTGGTTTCAGATAAACATTTAACAGCATTAAGAAGGCTCAGAGGAAGCATAAGGGGATGGCAGAAGAACGAGGTGTAAGGGTACTTTTTATTGTGTAATATTAACGACAAATTCATTAAATATAATATGATTTAAGGGAATAACTTTTTGTTTGAAAAAGTGGTATGTTAAGACAAAGGATAAATGGTGCAGAAGAAGGCATAGAGAGAAGTTCACTCATAAATTCATTGAGAATTAAATTTAAATGTTTCTATAATTGCTGGTGTACTTTACTCTAAAGAGTATGTGGTGTGCTAAAATGAAGAGAGCAGCTGAAAGGAGTGCAATTTATTTTTTTTAAACTAGACTCAAAATTATAAGAATTATAAAACAGCTGGAAAGCATAAGACAGCACAAAAGTGCTTTTGAAGAATATAAATAGCTTTAAAAACTATGAGGCAAATTCTTTGCTGTGTCCAGCTTCTGCCAGCTCTGTGCCTGTTGGGGACTCTCTCAGCCAGATTTAGGGCTGCTTTGCCTAAGTTGTTTAATACAAAGTGCCCTAATAGGCAGAATCTGGGCCCAATAGTAATGCAGCAGGCACTGGATAGCTCAGGGTGTTGTTAATAAGTAATGGAAACTTTCAGCTGTAATGCACAGCTTCAAATTTAACCTAGCTCAATAGAAACCAAAAGTCATTACTGTTTGATAGCCTGCATTCATATGAGTAGGTTGTCTCTGGTTGTTCCTATATATCTTAGAAATTTCCGTAGTGCCCATCTTCCTAATGTGTAAGGCCCAGATCCTCAAAAGAATTTAAGTGTCTAAATACTGGGCCTAAGTGCTGAATACCATAAAATAACCCTGGCAAGGTGTTTTCCACAGCAGTCTTGATAGTAGGTTCAGTGCTTCAGGTTACAGAAAGAACCTTTTACAGATTCTAGGAAGCGCTGCTTGTCTTTGTGTGAGTGTTAGAACATCCCCTTTATTTTTCCTTAAGGCCAGACATCTTTCCCCCAAAGTTGTTTCCTATTCCTTATGCCAAGGTCGCAAAAAAAATAAATCCATTGTTTTTCTGACTAATTGGCCAGCTGATTAGTAGTAGTATCAGAAGAGAGACCAAGAAGTGAATAGCCACAGAGATTGAACTAACATTTTATTCCTAGTGAGAAAGCACATTAGCCTAGCAACGTGGAAGAAGTTTGTACTATTACTGCCCTTGGTGTAAACAGATGACTTCAGTCTCCAGGCTTTGTACTGGTCCAGCAAAGTTCAGGTTGCTCTGGACGATAAGGTATTGGAAGTTTCTCTGAGCAGAAGTGTGTGATAAGCTCACTGTTCTCAAGCAATTCTGGATTCAAGTGCCCTCTATAAGTCAGAGTTGGGAAATTTTGACTCCTAAGTGTCTCTTCTCTTTTTTTAATACTACCACTTATTGTTGGGCAGAAAATACTGTGAAAACCACCTGTTGTAATAATTAGCATTAGCAATTTGAGCATCCAATTATGTTTCCTTTACTCGTGTGTGTAACCAAATTTTTGCTAGTGAGACTACTCCCAAATATAAAGGAAGCAGGACTTAGCCCTTCATCTTCAAAGCACATTACAACTAATTAATCCTCACAATAATCCTGTCAGGTAGGTAAACAATGTTATCCCAATTTTACAAATTAGGAATTAGAAGCATGAAGGTTACACATAATTTGCTCAAGACTACAAAGTGAGCCAGTGTCAGATCCAGGATAAAACCTGGATAAAATTCTTTTGTTCCAGTTCAATGCTGAGGCCATAAAATCCCACCATTTTTCCAGTACTTGTTCTGGTCTCAGCAGAAAAATGAAAGAGAAGCTTAGGGTATGAAAATGAATAAATAATAATACATTTATTACATATTGCATTTAAATAAATAATATATTTACTACATAATGCCATTTTTTTTCAGAGGAGGGGGAGAAATTCATTGCTTATTTTATTTGAACTTATTCGTCCATCCTTAATTATTAATGAAAGAAGATAGAAAAAGTAAATTAAAGCCAAAATGTTGTGCAGTGTGCATAATATGACTTTTATTCCTAAAGAATCTTATGGTGAGTCTTTGAAGCTGAACGAGACTGCAGGTTCTAGGGACAATGATGAAGAAAAATAAAGTGGTGATCATTGTGAAAAGGGCAAAAGTCACTCTAATATAGCTTTAAACTGTCACAAGTCATAGGCATTACAGTTTATCTGTGAAAAAAGACCCAGTAAATATTTGAAAAACACAAACCCTCTTTATACAGGGGGAGTATTAATATGGGCCCCTAAATGTTTTCTGTTGATAAAAGAAATTTCAGACACAAGTAAAAAACACACATGTCACAGTCAGCCAAAATTCTATATTCATATTTTAAAAAAACCCACCTTTTTGATGGAAATGCTTGGTTAAACCAGTTGTTAATCAAAAGAAGTTCAAACAATCAGTGTTTTCCACATTTCATTAAAATCTGAAACACAAACTTCTGCTGTGAATAGAAATGTCTTAGCATCACTGTTATAAATTGATGTAAGTTAAGATTCTATAAAGTTGTTTGCAAAAATACATACATTTAAAAACTAGTTGCAGCATGCCAACAAAACATATTGGAATTCCTTGTGTTATCTTAGAAGATAAAAGAACTAGGCACTGTTCATTTTATTTCTAAAACCAGAAATAGTAAGTTATGTTGAATCTTTAATGTTTCTGGAACATAAGCCAAGAAAGAATAAATATGTAGTTTAAAATTGCCCTAAAGAAAACAATGGAGCAGGTCCTCAAGGAATCCATTTTGAAGCACTTGGAGGAGAGCAAGGTGATCAGGACCAGTCAACATGGATTCATCAAGGGCAAGTCATGCCTGACCAACCTGATTGCCTTCTATGATCAGATAACTGGCTCTGTGGATATGGGGAAAGATGTGGATGTGATATACCTTGACTTTAGCAAAGCTTTTTACAGTATTCTTGCCAGTAAGTTAAAAAAAGTATGGATTGGATTAATCAACTATAAAGTGGATAGAAAGCTGGCTAGATTGTCAGGCTCAATTGGTAGTGATCAATGGCTCTATGTCTAGCTGGCAGCTGGTATCAAGTGGAGTGCCCCAGGGGTAGGTCCTGGGGCCGATTTTGTTCAACATCTTTATTAATGATCTGGATGATGGGATTAATTGCACTTGCAACAAATTTACAGATGACACTAAATTGAGGGGAGAGGTAGATATGCTGGAGGGTAGGAATAGGGTCCAGAGTGACCTAGACAAATTGGAGGATTGGGCCAAAAGAAATCTGATAAGGTTCAACAAGGGCAAGTGCAGAGTTCTGCACTTAGGAAGGAAGAATCCCATGCACCGCTATGGGCTGGGGACCGATTGGCTAAGCAGCAGTTCTGCAAAAGAGGACCTGGGGATTACAGCGGACGAGAAGCTGGATATGAGTCAGCAGTGTGCCCTCGTTGCCAAAAAGGCCAATAGCATATTGGGCTGCATCAGTAGGAGCATTGCCAGCAGATTGAGGGAAGTGATTATTCCCCTCTATTCGGCACTGGTGAGGCCACACCTGGAGTACTGTCCAGGTTTGATCCCCCCCAACACAGAAGGGATATGGACAAATTGGAGAGAGTCTAGCAGAGGGCAATGTAAATGATTAGGGGGCTAGGGCACATGACTTATGAGGAGAGGCTGAGGGAACTGGGGTTATTTAGTCTGGAGAAGAGAAAAGTGAGGGGAATTAGATAGCACCCTTCAACTACCTGGAAGGGGGTTCCAAAGAGGATGGAGCTAAGCTGTTCTCAGTGGTGGTAGATGACAGGACAAGAACAAATGGTCTCAAGTTGCAGTGGAGGAAGTCTAAGTTGGATATTAGGAAATGCTATTTCACTAAGAGGGTGATGAAGCACTGGAATAGGTTACCTCACGAGGTGATAGAATCTCTATCCTTAGAGGTTTTTTAAGGCCCATCTTGATAAAGCCTTGGCTGAGATGATTTAGTTGATGTTGGTCCTGCTTTAAGCAGGGTGTTGGACTAGATGATCTCCTGAGGTCTCTTCCAACTCTATGATTCTAGTACTTTAGCACAAATAAAATAATAATAAAATATACTCAGAACTGATTTAAGGTCCATAATTAAGCATATTCATGATTGATTTGACACCACTGAAATTGGGTCAGGCCCTTAGAAAGCTTTAAGGGCCATGTCATACCAGGGTTCCTAAAGTTAGGCTTCTAAATCCACATTTAGGCTCCTAAGTACAAATGGTATGATTTTCACAGATAGCGAGCTCCTGTGACTCCTACTGACCTGCAGGGTATGTCCAGCTTCCTATTACTTGGAAGGGGCCATTCTGGCAGCTGGGAATCACTGGGACTCAAGGATATTCTGGTTAGTGTGGCCCAGGAGAGGTTGGTGTAAGAGCCACTCAAGTATTCCCTGATGCTGCCCTGCAATGGGGTTCAAACCAGCCCCTAGAGTAACCTAGTTAGAGACTGACACAAGCCACCTTCCCATAGTCCCTTTTCAAAAGTGGGTAGATTCCTGTATATCTAAATAAATGGCCTAATTGTCAGAAGCATTGAGCATCCAGCAGGTCCCACTGACTTCATCTGAAAACAACAAACTGCTTGCAAATGGGCCTTTACCTATTTGACTAGCTGTATTACTGACTTTCATCTCAGCAGGATGTACATTTTCCTAACATTGCTATAACCACTCAGAGGTACTCAAATACTGCAATATTGAGTGTAGTATAAGTACCTATCTAGCTAGAAAATGTATTTCCAACTTTCACTACTGTCCTTTGGTGTTTTTAGTTCCCTTCCACCAGGTGCTTCATTTTCCAAACAATCCAGAAAGATATTCTAACTATCTATGCCAGTAGTTTTGACGCCAACATGACCTAATAGTCACTCATATAATAAAACCAATCTGAATCTTCATGTTTTAAATATTCCTGCTCAGGATATAGCTTTCCAAATACTTATTTCTGTAAAGCTTAAATGTGTCATCTACTGTTCTTTTGTCCTGTAAGTTTACTGCCTCTTTAATTTGTGCATATCCCCTCTGATCACTCCTACATAAATTTGTTTTACTGAATCAAAATAATAATAAAAAATAAAACTAGCTAACTTATTCATCTGTTTCCCCTTCCTTCCTTCTCCAGGCAGGATTAGTAACTCTAACAAGTACATTCAGATGCACACTTTATGGTTTATTGTTACAAGGACAGGGATGCACATCTGATTAAGTTATATACAACACTCCATGGTGTATATATGTCTTGGAATTATGATGCTAAAGGGAGTCTACAAAGTAAAGGATTTATGGAATGTTAGAGTCCTAATTAAATTCAGAGGCTGTGTGATGTTTCCCTTTTCAAAAATGTATCCAAATACAAAAATTTCTTCCTTGATGCTGAAGAGTAGTTTTCACCTCTGACTTTTCATTAAATGCCAAATCCTGTGTCACACAAAGAGGCATATTAAAGTAATAGTCTTTCTAGGTAAAAATAAATACTTGACCCATGGTAGGATAAATTTGGGTACAGGAAAAACTCTGCAATGCAATAAACTGATGAAGGTAGGGGACTAGAGGTTCAGATAACTGGGAAAAGGAAGATCATAGGATTCAAAGTCTCAGGTCACCGCATACTAAGAATACCTTTCACTTCTAGAATCTCGGGAGAAAAATGGAGTCTCCCTGTTTATTTTTAAATTGAATAGTTCAAAAAAAAATCATTGTGCCAAGGATGGGACTAAAAATAGATAATAAAAACTTTATGTAAAAACTAATCAACCAGACAAACAAAAAACCAAAACAAAAAACCTTTGGTATTGATTTGGAATACAAGAAGAGGCTGAGGTCCAGGGGAGAGAACAGAGACAACTGTTGAAAATAAGTCTCCTGCCCCCATCACACACACAAACACAAAACAATTGAATAGAATTAGGCCATTGAAAGCTAATAAAATCAAACAGAACGGACAAACTAAATCCATTTACAAATAGCCAGTGAGAGTTCCATATAGCTTCTGAATGGCTACTGACAAATATGTACCAATACTTGGTCTTTCCCTAGAGGGTATTCAGTTTATCTGCAAAACATCTATCTGTCTCCTGGGTGACTGTTTATCTTGTATCTTTGTGTCTTTTTTATCTCCAAAGGATTTCTCTCCTGGTTGGCTATTTGTTTCCTATATTGTTCCTTTCCTTGAAGATTGTTTATCTCCAAATATTCTCACTCTTGGATGACATGTACATGATTTTTGTTTGTCTACAGAAGCGACAACATTTCATTATCTGTTACTAATGTTTCTGTGTAGGAAGATAGAAGGAAAAACCTTTATGAATCCATGAATGCTCTGGACATGGATAAATACTAGTGAAGCATGGCATATGTCCTTGTTTGTGTTTTCATTGTATATAATCACATTTGCATTTCTACTCTAACTTTCCTTTTTTTCTTAATATGTGTTGTCATAAACAGATAGCTAAGGGTTAATGTCTCTTTCACCTGGGAAGAAGTAACCTGAAACACCTGACCAGAGGACCAATCAGGAAACAAGACTTTTTCAAATCTGGGTGGAGGGAAGTTTGTGTGTGAGTCCTTTGTTCTGGTCTTGTGCCTGTCTCTCTCTCGTCTATGAGGGGATTTCTGTCTCTTGCTTTCTAATCTTCTGTTTCCCAGTTGTAGGTACAAAAAAGATAAGACAGTGATTTATATGTTTTTTTATTTTGTATTTACATGTGTGTAGTTGCTGGAGTGCTTTGAATTGTATTCTTTTTGAATAAGGCTGTTTATTCATATTTCTTTTAAGCAATTGACCCTGTATTTGTCACCTTAATACAGAGAGACCATTTTTATGTATTGTTTTTTCTTTTTTACATAAAGCTTTCTCTTTAAGACCTGTTGGAGTTTTCTTTAGTGGGGGACTCCAGGGAATTGAGTCTGTGCTCACCAGGGAATTGGTGGGAGGAAGAAGTCAGGGGGAAATCTGTGTGTGTTAGATTTACTAGCCTGACTTTGCATACCCTCTGGGTGAAGAGGGAAGTACTTCTGTTTCCAGGACTGGAAATAGAGAGGGTGGAATCCCTCTGTTTAGATTCACGGAGCTTGCTTCTGTGTATCTCTCCAGAAACCCAGGGAGGAAACACCTGGAGGGGGGAAGGGAAATGGTTTATTTCCCTTTGTTGTGAGACTCAAGGGATTTGGGTCTTGGGGTCCCCAGGGAAGGTTTTTGGGGGGACCAGAGTGCCCCAAAACACTCTAATTTTTTGGGTGGTGGCAGCTTTACCAGGTCCAAGCTGGTAACTAAGCTTGGAGGTTTTCATGCTAACCCCCATATTTTGGACGCTAAGGTCCAAATCTGGGACTAGGTTATGACATGTGTACAGTTCCATTTCTGTTTAACAAGTTTTAATTTTCCCAGAACATTTTTATGTTGAGACCAGAACTCTCTAGTTCTCTCAACAACTGAATAAATGTCAAAATGTCACCTTTAGAGTATCAGACTCCAGTCATCTGACCATACCTGTGGCATTTTGATCTGTCTCTTCCCCTTGACCTTAGCAGTCTAATTTTCTTTCCTTTCTTCATAACTGCAGAGATAGCCTCCTAGCTCTGCCCTCTCTTTGAAGCCTTGTGGGATTTTTTTTGGTAAAGATGAGAAGCTGACTAACCTATCTATTTTAGGTATTCCTATAGGGCCAGATTCTGCCACCTTTGCTCGCATTGGGTAGTACCTTTCTTTGAGCATACTTTCACTGAAGCAAGTGGGAGTACTAGCAAAGAGCTCTATTGTAACCCTACAATCCTGCCTGTCTACGGCACAGCACACAGCTGTGCTGCCCAAGGAGGAGTGCAGGGGTTGTCTTGTGACTCTGGAGGCATGCCTACACTAGATTTTAACTCAAGTGTTTTGGCAATCTTGACGCAAGTTAAAAACTCTTGAGTACACATACCATCAGAGTCACAACCTGCACCTGCGTCCCGCTCTGAGGTTGCTCCATTGTGTAAACTGGTGTGTGCTGGAGGGGCCAGAGCCAAGGATCTACTCACTCTCTGCCCACTTGCCTGGGAATGGGAGTAGTGGCCTTGCAGGGGCCCCCCACTCAGAAGAGTCCAGTGATAATGGTAGCCTGCGCAAGGATATCACATAGCTTTTATTTCCTCATACTCCATACACGAGTATACAGCAGGGCTTATAACTGAGCCCAAGGTAACATACTACTCAGCATGAACAAGGTGCCAGAATCTGGCCCATTGTATTTATCACCATAGTATCTAAGGCCAATATGCTTCAATCATATTGAAGACAGCAGGGCTTCATGAAAGTGTGAGAGTCTGTTTGCATGGATCTACATATAGGATCATGGTCTATGTTCTGTATCAAGGTAGCTCCAGGAACTTAGCTTTGGGCATCTCCATGATGTCCGAGGCATATTCTGATACTAACAGTGAAGGCTGGACTTTGCAAGATGCTAGGCACTCTTAACTCCCATTGAAGTGAATGGGAATTGAGAGTGATCAGTGTCACAACCTGGTCCCAGTCCTCCTCTTGGGACAGACACCAGAGTGCTATGATTGGATCCAACTTTTAAATCCCATGGGCTTCAAAGTCCCCCCACCCATGTTTGAGCAGTAACTGGTCAATGTTCCTAGCTCTGGGTCACTCAGAGCTAGGAACATTGCATACTCCAAGGTGCAGACCATATGTCTAACACCCTAGTTGGGTGGTGGGGACACCGTAGTCCATCTGTTCTAAATCCCAGAATCAGTGTTACTGCCCTCCCAAGCTCCAGTTGCTTAGATAAATTCCCTTAGAGTGTCCCTGGCTGTAGAAGCTCTAGTATCTCCGTTAAGCTGTGCAGGGACCATGTATCAGTAAAGCAAGAACAAAATATAAAGCAAGGATAAATATGTTAAAGATTGTGAGGAGTTCAAATCATAAGACGATGGGGGACATACACCTTAGGTAGATAGCTAACTGCATTAATGTAGTCACAGTCAAAGGGTTTCTTTGTGCAACTAGGAAGGCTAGGAACGTCCTTCCTTTTTTTTTTTTTTTTATTTTTTTTTTTTAAATCAAAGCTTAGAGCCTGATATGATTACAAGATTCCAGGATCTGGGGCACTAGGCACAGGACTTTAATGCCTATTTCCTAAATGTGGCCTTGACTATGACATGATGTCTGATGCACCATCATTTTATGGAGAGAGAAACGAGGAGTTTGGACACTTTTTTTTTTTTTTTTAAGAAAAGAGCTTTATTTCTCTGTTTTTAGAGAGACTTGTAAGACTTTATTTTTGTTTTATTTTTATTAGTGTGTTTTAGGGAAATTAAACAGAGAAAATTGTGCTGCTGATAATGTCAGAAGAAAACTAATACCTTAAATATGCACACCCAAAAAGGATTCTGCTTAAGTCAGCTAAATTTTTCATAATATTTAAGAAAAACAAAAGAGAAGTTAAGCAGCAAAGGAAATCAGCAGGAAAAATGGTGTTTCCTTAAAAAAATCTTTAAAAATGTAATATTTTTGAAATCCTGATTTAGCTATTGCACTGAAGGAGGGTCTGATTCAAATCCCAGTGAAACCATTAGTATGCTTCCATAGGAGCTATATCAGCCCTAGACTTGGGCAAGAGCAGTCCTCTCATACTGTATGGGTGATTAAAGGTAAGAGGAGAGGCATGTTTCCAAGGCTGTGAGTATCTAGAACCATAGTGCAGAGATAGTGTGATTCTGGCCATAAACTTCTTTATTTTTTAATGTGTTAGATATCTGGCTGTGGGACTGAAAAGCGTCTTTGGGTATGATTTGTTTTTTGTTTAGTATCCCCCACAATACAGTATCTTAGTAGTGGATTGTTTTCCTGTACTGACAGCACGAGCTGTTCTATTAATAACTTGTGCTCACACAGCCACCGGCTAACCAAGAAAATAAGTGATGTGGTGGCACAGTACAAACAAGAGCTTTTAATCACACCAACAGTGTTGTCTGGAGGGAATGAGAGGAGGCCAGTGCTAGATGTTCACAGGAGGTGAAGAGGGGCTGGAGCAAGCCCACTGAGGATTTTATGATCATGAAGTTCATTGTGCACTGCATTCTGAAATTAATGAGGAGCCAGTGGAGTTGTCTTACAATGGGGGAGCTATGTGTTTGTGCTCAGGGACTATGGGACTTATTCTGAACCCAAACATACTGAGCTGTTCATTGTTTTCTCCCACTAACAGTTCTCATAATTCAAACGCTTCATCATAAAGAATGATCAAGTTGTTCTCTCTCTCTGCTTTGTCTGCCATCTCTTTCAGATTCCAGACTGTATCTCAGCTAATAGGACTCATAATCTCTTCCCCTCCTCCCTGAAAACACAATATACACCCATATCTGCAGTTCTCTTCTTCCTCACCACCATCCCCTTCTCTATATTACAGCTATCTTTTCTGCTCCATACACCTGCAGCTACCCCCTGTCCTACTGACTATTGTTAATATCCTCTCAGAAGAAAGGGCTGAAGGACCAGGCCCCACTTTCCACCCCTCCACTATATTTCCTACCATGTACTGTCCTCATTCCATTTCACATTGTGATATGCTCTTTTGAATGTCACTTGTGGCATCCTTTTGCTGCCTCTCTGCTTTGTGCCTCTAGTTTTAGCCCTCTTGCTATAATTTAATTGGCAGCCTGGCTTGGGGAAATTCCAGTCAAATTTACTACCCAAAAAAAAGCTTTAAAGGGACAAATATCAAAATAATATCATTCTCTCTAATCCCACTCCTCTCTAAGGCCCTGGTTTTTTTGACCAGGCAGACCCTGCTCCCAGGCAGAGTCCTACTGGCTTACGTAAAGCTCTGCATGGGTTGCAGCCACATGGAACTTCTTGCAGGATGGAGACTTAAACTTGTGAATCTTCTGTTTATGTCTTCCATCCTATTTCAAAAGTCACATAGGATTTTTAACATAAAACTATCAAAAGGCATAATAAGAACAGAATTTTCCATGGCAGCTGGGATTTCTGCCTGATTGCAAGACTCTGTTTCATAACAGTATATCACAATAGTTGTACAGAAGGGAGAGCTTAGTGAGTAATAACCACAAGGGAGAACAACTAAAAATATCCTTGGAACAAGCAACTTCAGATTTACTTCTGTGATTCAAATTGCCCTGAAAAGCAAACAGTCAGATCCAAAATGTTCAGAAATTAGGGTAATTATTTATTTTTTAAAAGAAGAAAGGAAAGAGAAGCTATCCAGACAAGTACAAAGATGTCATGAATTTTCGGAAGGCTTAGTTAACTCAGGAGTCAAATGGCTCTATCAATAGAAATAAAAATATACCTATTTGGAGTTGTGGGGGTGGAGGGTGGGGGGAAGTATTCTAGTCCCATTGGGCTTTTAAAATAATAAATCTTTGGCACAAAAGGGCTTTTTTTAATTAAATTTTCTTTACATCCTAGGGCTTTTGTGATTTATATTATCTAGCCCTGAGCAAGGGTCTTAATTAGCTTTGATTTATTTTCTTCATTCCTGAGAAAGGTCCTTCAGTTTTTCTTTATTATTATTATTTCATGTTTTTTTCTTCTCTAGGCGTATCCATATTTTTTAGCTTTTATTTATACTATTAACTTTCCATGTTTTCTTTCCCTCTGAGGTGAAATATGTGAGTTAAATCCTTCAGGTATTGCTTAAGCAAAACTCTCCATGAAATCCATGGGGAGTTTTGATCACATAAGGAATTCAGGATTTTGTGCTTTTGTTTTTCTTCTTGATTCCAATTAATTTCTTTTCTTTCCTTTAAGTGTTTTTATGTACTTTACTGTTACTGATATGTGCTGGCTCCAGCATTAAATGTAAATTGTTCTCCATGATTGATACAGTTCCTTTTATTCTCTGAATTATTTTATGTAATATATATTATACATTCATACTATATTTTTCTTAGCAATAATAAGTTTTTATCTTCCATTTTCCCGTTTTCACCCATGAGTAATGGTGTTTTCATTTTGTTATGTGAGAGCATGGGAAGATATTTTCTGAAGAAATGCCTTCCAGTTTGTTTGCTTTACTTCTACATATTTTTGTTATGATTGATTGTAAAAGGTTGCTTGCCCCTAGGCTGGAGAGCCTTGGGCTAAGCCAGCCCTGGTTACAGGATGAGCCACACCTGGATTGAATCAGGTGATCCCAGGATAAAATTAGCAGGAAGTTAACAGTAAATTGGGAAAGATAAGGAAAGTACAGCTATTTTGGGAGATAGTACAGGGAGTAGTAAGATGACTCCTCCATGGCCCTGACTCAACAGAGGGAAGGCACCAGTTGGGAAAGCTCTCTCTGCAGGAAGGTCTAGAGAGACCCTACCCAAGAAGCAGTGCAGAGACTGACTGATTTTCAGGGAGTAAGGAACTGTGCCCCTCTGAAACTGAGATGAAGGCTCCATGAGTGAGTATTTTTGTTTTGAAAGACTTTGTGTTGGACTATTGGGAGAGAGACACTGAACTAGAGTTGGGCCCTGGAGGGCCAGTATGCACCTGAGGACTAAATAAATGGGATTACTTCTAGGGATTGTTTGAATTACTTTGTAAACTGTGAGTTCTTAAAGGGGCCCTGAAGAGATGGACTGCTCGGAGAAGCAGCATCTGGTAGAGTGACCTCTGTTCACTAGGGGGTAGTTGAGAGACTATCAGTAGCCATATCGCTACACTAATGTTTCTAATATGATGAGTCCTTTCCAGTATGTAATTGTGCCCCACTGCCAGCTAGCACTTAATCCAGAAAAAAATGGAATGGCATTGATAGGAGCAGGGAAGACCTTGGGTTTTCCATAATATCCTCCACTATTCAAAATATCTGACCCTGGGTTGTTAAGTCAGTCTGGAGCCATGTGGTTCCATTGGGTGCCTTAGTGCCACTTGATGTCCAAATAGCCCTAGAAGCAAAAACCCACTTTTATCTGCAATTAGCTGGAAGATTGCATGTTATCTTCGTGAACTCTGAACTGGTCTGCAGTGATCCTTGCATTTGTGACCTCCAGGCTTCATTATTGACTCCTCATATCTAAGAAAAAAGCCATGCAGCCTGAAAAATAACAGCTGTCCTTTAGAGCAACACAATGCACCATGAGCACCTCATCACATTACTCCACTCTTTGTTCTGGTTCCTCATTGAAAACAGAGCCTGGGAAAGGTCTCTGTCCTATATTGAACAGCTGTGTTCTGTTAGAGCTAGGAGACTCATCAACTCATTTGTTCACAGAGTCAGCTTTCACAGGAGCTGGATTTAGATTATGGAGCTCCCATGGGTCCATAACAACCCCAAGCCTCAGTATGTTGGGAACATTAAGATAGAAAAGTGAAACTCACCTCTCTGACTTGGTTTTCAGTAAGACTTTGCACAGACACATAGCCACTCTCACACCAATTAAAACCCAAATTGATGAAGCTATTTCTTTTACAGGTTCAGAACAGAAAAAGAGATTGTTATTGCTATTTTTAAGTACTTAATGGATACTCATGGTGATATGGGAGCATACAAGTACCTAGGCAGATTCTCTCTCATGTGTATGTTTATAAACTGATTAAGGAAACAGTCCTTGAAGCAAGAGAGAAGATTGGTGAAGCAGTGGTCTGACCTGTTACATCTTTAATTCCCACTGTGTAAGAAGGAATTTAAATGAAGGCCCTTCTCCTGTAAAGCGCAGTACACCTTCAGCATTCAGTGAAGACAACTAGAATCTAGCAGCAGGTGTTCTGCTCTTTACAGGAGCAGGATTTTAATCTCCATATTCTGTTTCTCAGCAGAATGATCCAGTTCCAGAACTATCACTGCTTTGGTCAGTATCCATTTATTTTTCTTCCCTGGACAGGGAACTAGAGAGAGAACCTGCAGTGCTTTCTGCACATAGAGAAACAAAGAAAACAGAACTGTACGCAAAAGCTGGCAATACGGGTGGAAATGAGTTCATAGCAGGTAACCATTTATGGCCTTATTCACAATAATGGGGGGGAAACCATTTGAGAATTTCTGTCCCATAAGCTACTGGTGTTACTTGAGGTCTCATAAAACTTCATTTAAATGTGGTTTAAATAACGTTTGTCACATTGTAGGTCTGTATCAGTGGAAGCTGTAGTATTGTGTATTTCACTATAACCCTTCCATCAGGACATTCCAGCAAGGAATCTGGAATCTACAAAACGAACAAGGTGAGATACATGAAAGACTCCTATTCTATTTTAACCTGACTATATTTTATGTTGAATTTAAGCATTGCAGATAGTAAGTTATGTATATCAAAACTAAGTATAAAGAGTTTGAACTCTAGTGTACAGGTAAGTTCATACCATCCCTGCAAAGTCCAAAAAAATGGGGTTTTGCACATGGCACCAACATGGGAACAGAGTCAGGGACTAAACTCTCTCCCCACAATGCAGAGCATTTGTATAACTTGTCTCCAGCTACTGCTGTCCATGGGCTTGTGGTCTGCTGTGCCTCTTATGCAGGGTTTGTGGCCAGTAGATCCCTGTAGTTTGTGAACATGCTGCTGTGCCCCTGCCACTTCCAAGCCCATCCAGAACACCAGATGGAGTTTCAGAGGACAGCTTCACTAACTCCTACTCATCACTGATGTAGCAGAAGAACCAAAGTGGACCATCTGCAGCTATGGAGGTGAGTCAAAATTCACCCAAAGAATGTGGAAATGTACACTTGCACAGAGTTGTAATGGTGAAGGTTAAAGAGACATGATTGCTCCACCATATGAAACGGGTTAATTCAACAAAATCTCTTTGGTGGTCATAAATTTAGGAGTTTTTTTCTTTGTGATAAATTGGGCTTTAGGGGGCTGGAGAGGAAGGGGAGAAATGTAATATAAAGATGACCTTTTCATTTTTTGCTCAGCTTTCTGTAGACACTGAAATTAGCTCTTTATACTTCCACAGAGAGAGAGAGAGCAGAAAATTCAGAGCTAGCGTATCTGGAGTGTGAGTCACCATGCCATTGTCTGGGTGATGTCAAATACTGCGTAGATGGGGCTGAGGTATAGAATGTGCCTTTATGGGATTTGGAGCCGTCTTAGCAGATGTAACTGATGTGAGAAAGGGATGGTACTGGAAGGGCTGGGCATACGTGTGGGAAAAGAACATGCCTAAATGAAAGGGGCTGGGACAGGGCTGGATGGAAATATGGCAGTTCTGCATTCCCTGCGAAGAATGCAAAGCTATCCTGCACTTACACCCCATATCAAGTAACACGAAGACTGGGAGGAGACGACTGGTCTCTAAACCACACACACACACACAAAAGCAGGTTTTGAATAGTCTCAAAAATGCAACTCCTGCTTTGTCTTGAGATGCCAATTGGGCAGCATAAAAGCAAAATCAAAGCCTAGACCTGCATAGCACCAAAGGAGTGTCACTGGCAAATAAGACACAACTGAAGCCAGCTATAAGAGCTAGGTTCAAACTGTTGAAAATTGCGCTGCATAGAGCAGTATTAGCTGCATGGAAAAGGTCAGAAAAACCAGGGTAAAGAGGTGCGCACTTCCATTTGGTAGTCAAACAGGCAACCAGGTTCAGAGGAATCTGCTATGGGGGACACCAATAGGTTGTGCTACCAAACATGCACAACTCAGCATGTGGTTTTATTTGACATTTGCTGAATGATCAGGCTTGAAGTGAAAAGTATCAGGATAAGACATTGAGGCCAGTGGCCAAAACAGCACAGATGTTGTCAAAAGGCAGAAAGGGGAATGTTTGATCTAAGCAACTGAGTCAATGTTTTCAGATTCTCCCACATGGGTACTCGGCAAAATATAGCTCATTCGCTGGACTGCTGTAGATTCAAAGGGTATGTCTACATTGCAACTGGGAGGTGTGGTAGCCACATGTGTCAATCAGAGCCAGCATAAATAACAATAGTGAAGCTGTGGCAGCAAGTGAGGTGGCCACTTGAATATGTACTGAGATTCCTGGGTAGGCAGGACTAGCTTGTGCAGCCGTACATGGTGCTGCAGCTCTACTGCTATTGTTACTTGAGCTAGTTTTGATCTAACTAGCTCATGTATGTGTTGCAATCAACCAATTAGCCTCCCAATTGCGGACATACCCATACTCAACGAGGGAAATGAGTGTGCATTGGTTGAAATCAGGAACTTAATGGAAAACAGGAGATGAATATATACACAGCTAATACAGACAACACACCACATTGAAATGCACATGGCTAACTTGCTCAGATACAATGCTAAGGGCACACTTTCATTGAATCTCTGTGGTTAGCCAATAGCTAGACACCTGTAGCCTGGTGCTACACCACTTGAAGTAAATGGCAAATATCAAACTGGCTTCAGTAGGAGATGGAGTAGGCCTCTAGGCTTTAATGCATCATCATTAAAATAGAGCTCATAGTACTAGCCCCATGGGGTATTGTGAGGAGGATGAATTAACTAATTTTTGAGATCATATAGTATAGTGTTAGTGGCCTTATAATTACTTAGACATGTGGATTAAGCTGGCTAGACTGAATATCTGTGCTGCAGCCCCTGATTCAGGAACTGTTGTGCATAATATCATCCCTGCTGCACCAAGGTGTGTGCTGCATCCAGAGCACTGAATTCCACATTCCTCTTAGCAGATGCAAGCAGGTGTAAATGGAGCAACAGTGGAGGCAGCTTAAACTTTGTTTAGCTGACAACATTTCTGCAACTCTATATGCTGTTTCCTGACTATTGCACATAATTTCTGCTCTTTTTGTTCCCCCAATATTTGGGAAATCAAGCTTATGATCTTTAGTAGAGCCATGAAAAATGTTACTTCCTTACCCAGGGTAAGGAATTGTTTAGGCTGGTGAGCAAAATATCATTAGGGTTTTTTCATCATCATTATCAAGGTGGTTGACTAGATTTTGATCTCTGGCACTTTGGGAGCCTAATAGTTGTTTGGTTTTTTTTTTTGTTTTTTCTTTCAGACCTGAAGTCTGCTTAATTAGTTCTCTGCAGCCTTGCATGAGCAACATCTTTTAACCTAACACAATGTCTTGTTCTATATATAAATATATTTATTTACATCAAAGGGCTTAGCCCTGAGTGATAAGACTTATTTTAGTTTGTTTTAAAGCCATTTATTTTGTCTTTGTAAAAAATGCCTATGTATTTTCTCTCTTCGGGTATGAACGCAAAGGGTTCACATTTTATCATTTTTCCTTTAACCTTTAGAGGGTTCATGATTATTATTGTGTCAAGTATCAGAGGGTAGCCGTGTTAGTCTGGATCTGTAAAAGCAGCAAAGAATCCTGTGGCACCTTATAGACTAACAGACGTTTTGGAGCATGAGCTTTCGTGGGTGAATACCCACTTCCTCAGATGCATGTCATCTGAGGAAGTGGGTATTCACCCACGAAAGCTCATGCTCCAAAATGTCTGTTAGTCTATAAGGTGCCACAGGATTCTTTGCTGCTTTTACATGATTATTATTGTTAGTTTCCTTCTACCAAAAGCAGTTTTTAAATCTAATTTCTTTAACCTTCATTCCAGCTTTTACTTTGTGTTCTTCAGCCATGAGAATTGTTCTAATATCATGGAGCTGTGGCAGAGACTCCATCGGTAAGGCTATAATTAGCTTTATAATACTAGCCTGATTTTGACCTATCTGCTCTTACCTAATTTCCATAAAGTGAAATCTTTTTGTGTATGTCTCATTGATAGTCTCCTGCCAAAGGGGAATTTTGAGCAGGAGTTTGAAGTTAATTGGACAAACCTTTTTGGAAAAAAAAGACGACTTTTTTGCTTTTAAAAACCTCCTTTCTTATGTTCTATTGTACTAACCATTTGTGGTGTATATATGCGAGGGTAGCAGGGCATAGTGCTAATCTCTGAAACTACTCTTAAAGTCTTGAAGAAACTTTAGAAGTGCACGAGTAGAGTTTTGAAGACAGTTTGCTACAGTCCAGATTGCAGGGAGGGGGGAGATGCTACTTAAGGTAATTGTCATATTTCGTTGAGAATAAATAGCTCTATATGAAATTTTACCACTAGTTTTCCTTCCTTATCAAACATCTTAGAAAATTTATAGACAAAATCTAAGATCTTGTTGAAATGATAAATTCTTGGCTATTTTTTAAAATACCATATTAGAATTATTTAGTTACTTTAAAAATAAAATAAAATAAAAAATGAAAGGCAGGAAGGTCTGGAAACTTAAGGTTATTTGGGAAGCAGTATCTATAACTTTGAGCTTAATTCAGTGCACATCTTTTACATATTTTCCAACATGCTTTTTACACTCGGCTTTTGTGCTGCCTTACTGTGATACCATATTCACAAAACCTTCGCTCGTGTATTATAAATACACATCTACAAAGTGCCAGTCACCATTCAGATGCAGAACAGTAATGGAAGGAAAACCATGTACATATCAACCTGCCTATATACTAAGCATGAGAAACCCCAACATCTCATTTCTTTTTTTCATATACATTCCAGAGACATCACTTTTTCAGATCTACCATTCAATAAGAATGAGGCACTCCACTCCTTTCTCATTCACTATCCAATGATTGTAATACTGCACAATACTTCCCTTATTCGCCTGAACCATCTGACAGAACTTATCCTATGTCTGAATAGCCTCTAGAAGGATGGAGAGGCTGCAACATAAGATAATTATCACATACATTTTTATATAAAAGTAAACCCCAATTTTACAAATGTCTATGTAGGGTTTAGAAAATCAGAGTTTATTTAGATCTATTGTAATAGTTACAGTGGTAGTTGCACCTCAGACCCCTTCTTGGGCCTCTTTGAGTGCACCCCACAGATATTAGGCCTTGTGACCTTAGCTTTTCTGGGGTGTAATCCCTCGATTATCCCATTCTTATACTGGGTTTTAGGCTACAATACCCTATGTATCAATTGTGCTTACCCTAACAATAGGCCTGGGCATATTTAAAAAAAAGAATTCTGCTTCATGGAAAAAATTTAGTTTTGAAATTTGGTTCCATTATGCATTAGTACAAAACAGAGATCCCTAATTTTTTTCCACGAAAGAGAGAGAGAGACAACAGCCAGTTTTTTAGTGGCTAGGGTATTCATCTGGGATGTGGGAGACCAAGGTAGGAACTGTTCCACCTTGTATCAATAATTAAATATTCATTGGAACTGAGCAAGAGATTGACTGACTCTGTGGATTGGTGATTTGGGCACCTAGTTGGGAGGTGGAAAACCCAGGTTAAGTCCATGCTTTGATTCAGAGAAAGGTCTCTAAGATAGGTTGCGCTCCTCTCAGATGAGTGCCTTGACCACCAGGCTCTTGGCTGTTCTCTCATTCCCTGACCAGAAATATTATCCTGGACCTGAGAAACCTTCCCTACAAAAGTTTGTTTGTGGTTTTTTTTTTTTTTTTTTTTTTTGGTCAAAACTGATAAGTTTCAATTTCAATAAATCATTTTCAAAAAAAAAAAAAACACTGAAAACAATTCTCCACCAGCTCTATCCAATAGGTCTGACTGATTCAGGTACATACCATTTTCCTTCAAGAGTTGTGACCAGTGGTAAATAGAGTGACCCAAAATAACCTTGTAAACCAGAGTAATCTTAACAGTAGGAACAAAGCATAACATAAAAGAACAGGCTTTTAAAACAATAGCCAGGCTACATGCATGTCTATCTTACCTAGGGTTTATCATCCTGTGTTGGAAGATTAGGAACTATTCACTGTTTCAGACCCCCCAGCAGGATCAATCTGTTTTTGTGTTAATCTGTTCCTCAGTTCCCTGACCTCTGGACATGGACTAGAACTTTATGTAGTCCTTTTGAACTTTGGGTTTGCAGTCTGGGCAAACAAATCTTGTAATAATGCTGGAGCTTAGAAGTCAGATGTTCACAGTAATTGCTCAGATATTGTCTCTTAATGAACTCCAGGAAGTTGCTTATCTGGAGTCATTGGGTTGCCTTTCTTCTTATTTCCCAAATGTGCATACAGTAAATATTTGAAGAACTCAACATAGCCATACAGTAACTAAATTACCTATCCTTCGGTCCTATAATCTCAGGTAAACAAGGGCCATAAAATCCTGGCCCCGTTTAACTAGATGGCAAAACTTTTTTTTTGTTTATTCTTTTGTTTACGTCAGTGGGGCCAGGATTTAATCCTAAATATACATCACAGAGCTCTGTCCTGCACTGTGTTGAACACTCAGCTCTGAAATGGCAAACAGTTAAGCACACACTTAACTGAAAGCAAGTTAAGTATCCTACTGAATCCAATGGTAGTATAGTGAGCAATTATGCAGGGTCAGAGTTAAGGCTATTTGGTGTGTTATACTTACAAATTTCCATACTCTCATAGTTAGTTTGTTTGTTTTAAAAAGCATAATCTTCACTCTGATTTCTGTGACTCTGGATATTTTGTTTTCTTGTTTATATTATTATAACCTTTATTATAAAGTATTTTACAAACTTAATTCCATCTTAAGGGTTTTTGCCTTGGAGTATTTCCTATGACTATGACTTTGGAAAGAGGTCTACTGCTATTTTAATTAATTTATTTTCTTTGACGTTAAGTGTGTGAGAGTCTTTAAATTTAATTAAAGTACATTTTTCAGCGTGAAGACCTTCACCCCATACTCAGTAATTTATGCTCCCCCGCCCCGACAGTAGTTTAATTTCTATAGTTTTGAAATAGCTGTAGTTTTTTTAGATACGTTATCAACCTCTGGCCCTCAGAATATTACTTAGCTTTGTCAAGGGTATTTCATTGGTCTTGCTTAATTTTTACTCAGTCTTGAAGGGCTCTCCAGTTCTTTCTGTTCTTAGTGTCTTTAGCTCTATATAAAGATATTCAGTTCTGAGAGAGGTACAGGAAAGATATTTCTTTCATTTCAGGTACTTTCATTGGTACAGGAAAGATATTTTAAATGTTTTATAAAAAATGCAAGCAAAAATTAGTATATTAAGCATGAGAGAAACTTTGATTAACCCATCTCACTGTAGCTCCAGCAATTGTGTGTGTATTTACATTAATACTTTTGACTCAGCTCGGAGGACAATGTTGTGGGATAGAAACCTTATCCAAACCATGCTGTTATTTCTTCAACTGAGGTGAATATTTTTTCTTTTGGATTTTTTTTTCATGGGTATTATCTTTATTTGTGCTTAAACTAGCTTTCAAACTCAACAGCTTCCCAGGAAATATCATCTTTATTTTTATTTTAAATTTTTATAGAAGCTTTTATGCACTGACTGCCAGCCATTTTGCACCTCTTAAAATATATAGTAGTTTGAATGGTTATTCTCTTTTGGGTTCTGCAGTTCCTTTTTATCTTTTTGAACTTTTTTTGATTTATTTTCATTTATGTTTCTGGGAATCTTCTTCCCATCTATGTAATAAAACATTTTCTATTTGGTGCCAAACCTTGCAGTCCTTACTTAGGCAACACCCCTACAGTAATCTGATGCCCTAAAGACGGAGACAGGATTTCATTCTTATTCTGGGGACATCTTGTTTACTTATCCAGTCCTACAGATTTAGTACAAACATACCTGGGACACTATGTTCAATACTCAACAGCACATTACCAAAAAGATATTGACAAATTGGAGAAAAGAGCAACACACTTAATTCAGGGCAGCATGGCTAAAATCATTGGCTTATGGAGAGTGACTAAAATAGTCAAACATATATATGTGTTATTTGGCTATGGGACAAAATTGGGATGTGGTAGAGTTATGGGAATATTTTTAAATATCTGAGTCGTGTGAACACCCAGAAGGGAAGATAGTACATGGAGGAATAGGATTAATGGGATGAAATTAAGAAATTTAGACTATTAGGAAGTTTCTCTGTCAGAGAGATGTATTAAGGTGTGGAATAATTTCCAAAGGCAAGTTCTGAAAATCTCATGGGTTGGGGTACTTAAAACCACACAGTTTAAAACAACAACAACAACAAAACACCATCCTAGAAAATCAACTAGAAAATGGCTAATTCTGAATGGGCAGGGAGACTGAATGGCGTTTTCCATCTTTTATTCTGTGAATAACAAAAACAGGCCTTTATGGAGACTTTAATATCCATGTCAACCTTTTTACTGATTTCCCCTCCCCCCCTTGAATTTTATCATTTTAATCAGTATGAAAATGTCCCTGAAGATATTAAATAACACATTCTTCAGCTCATTAACTTCCAGGGTGTTACTATTCTATCTCACTTACAATGACCATTAATTGATTTCTCTTTAGCTCTTAATTTTCCTCTCATGTACCACTACCATACTCCTTCCCTCTGTTGGCATGTTCTCAGTTTTGCTGGTGATTTAATCTCTTATCAAAACAAGAATATGCTAGGAAGTACACTAATCTGTATAATACTGAATTAACCAGTTTGACTCTAATTTCCCCGGAGACAGCTTTACAAATTTTTCATTGTTGATCGTTGTGGAATTTGGCATAAAAGGAAGAATTAATGGCGGGTAACTCATCTTACTAACATTAATTATTCAACTTGAGATAAATCTACATCATTACTTAAATTAGTGCTAGAATTGGGTCTTATTCCTATTCCACAACTATTTTTTTTAATTTGGCAATATTCAGAAATGGTGGTCTTGCCAAATCCTCTATATCCCCCGATTTGAACAGACATTTAAAAATAAGTAAAATTTGAGAAATTCAAAGATACTTTTTTTTTTTTTAAACATCTTTATTACAGTCCTGGGTGAATCTTGCTTCCTGTGAAAATGGCTCCAACAAACTCTGCCAGCGTTGTAAATTCCAGTTCATTCGCTCATTAAAAACAATGTATTAGAGACAAATCCTTTTCTATAGACTTTCTTACACACGGGATTGCAAATATGAGTTCTTTCAAGAGAATAACAAGCCAGTAATATTTTGCTTATAGTATATTAAATATGTACCACAACCTGTGCAATTACTTTTACATTTTATAGGAGCACTATTGTACATAAAGGGCTAGATTTAGAAAATAATAAAAAAAAAATGCTGTAAACGGCTTGTCTGGAGAATCCATAACCAGAAGCAGCACAAGTGAAGGATAAAAATGCTTGAGATGATGGTTTTGAAGGGAGAGTATAGAGAACAGTGTGAAGCTCTTCAAAATGAAATTTAATCTGATCTAAACTGTTAATATAATATAACACTTCACATTCATGTGCTGCAGTGGAACATCTGTTATACACAATTAATAATGATGCCAAATGTGGGTGGTTTGTGCTATGGGGTGTGGTTTTTTTTGTTTTTTTTGACTCTCGAACATTTCTAATGGTCTATTTTGTAAAAGCTTCTCTTTACAAAACTTAAAATGTGGGTCAAATTTGATGCAACAGTGTTTCTTTATGGAAAAAAAACCCTTTAGTTTTGTATAAACATTTCCTCATGTTGGCTCCAATTCACTTTAAGCACAGGGTTAAATCCATTCCTGTTCAAATAAGAGTGTGCTGAGTTGAGGTCTATGCCTGCTGTTTAGAAGCAACAATTATTAAGGAGGGAAGATCACTGTGACGCATAGGCCCTTTGGCAAAGGGCCCCATGTTCTTTGCAAACAACTCTTGTCTCAGTTGTTTACAGGGTATTATGTGTTACCCTTCATGAACAAAGGTGTCTATTGAAAACTTGCAAGTTATAGATGTTTATAATCATGGCATGATGTGTGCTCAGCTAATATTTAAGGAATAATGTAACTATATTGAAGTTTATGCCCTTGTGGTTTTAAGGTTAAAAGGAGTCATCAGGCAGTAATATTACTAGGTGATGACCTACTCATGCAGGAAGTTGTTGTCAACCCTCCCAGGCTAACCAGTGATGTAAAGCAAGGCTAAGTTATCTACCACTGTCTCATCCCAGAACACTCAATGGAAACCTATCAAAGACAACTACAAACAATCAAAACCAATGGAAGGTAAAAAAGGGACATTTTGACAGACAGGGGATTACCCATCCTTGAATAGGGACAGAAAACTGTTTCAGTATAACAGAGGGGGGAAAGGCACTGTGGATCCATTCATTGAGGAGACTTCTTGTTGAGTGAAGGTGTTTTTCATAAAGAATTGAATCCTGGTTCCTGTAAAGCCAGTCAGCTCTGCAACAGACTGAACTATTTTTTTTTTGGGGGGGGAATATACTTTATTAAGAGTTACCTTTTTGTATCTAATAAAGTGTAGGCCCTAATTCTTGCTTTGTGATTTTTGTTGTTGTTGTTGGTTGTTGTTTTGTATTGTAAACAATTGTTTCCATCATTTTCTCTTCTTTCTAGTGGAATCTCTGTTCTTGGTTAAATAAACCTTATTTTCTTTCATCACAAGTGCTGTGGTGCTGTGTGTTATGTAGGAGCAATGGTTTATGGTGACACTGGTAATCTGGGATACACTATTCCTTTGGGGGCAGAGGATCTGGGATTTCTGAGAGTAGCCACTGTCAAGGGATGGATAGCACAGGGGAATACTTCAAGGGGGACTCAAGTATTGGAGTGTGCCTCTTGTTAACCTGCAAGGCATAGACAGGTGTGGCATAGTCCAGAGGTGAGTGAGTGTTAGCTTTCTAATACCATTAGCCTTTCAGCCACTCCGTCACCACAAGTCAAGGCTCTCCCATGCTGAGGCAGTAGGTAACAAAGTGACTTAGTCCTAGGTGCCTTGAGAACATCACAACAACATTAGAATGTGACAACCCCATTGAAAATATGTTATTGTAACATCTACCAGGCACATAGGATGGAGGAGTGAAGGGTGGAATTTGAGTCTATTCTATTTTTTTTTAAATAGGTTGCATACTAATTGCAATCTATTCCTCTAACTAAGTGAAAATAGATTCTATAGCTCTCCCAGGCACTTTTGGTAGCCACAGTCAATCAAGGAACAAAAAAAATCTCATGAAACTTTAACCATGTAATTTCTCCCAGTGAGCTGTTTATCTTGAAACTCGAACTACTCCATAAAAGCCATTTTTTGAATGTTTCAGCCATCCAGATAGTGCAAAAAAAGGCTGGTGTGCTCTGCATCCACACTGGCTTACACATGTAATATCCACTACTCTAATCTGATATTTCCAGATTTTTTTTAATTCATATAGAAATCTAGTGTTTCGACAGAAGTTTTCTAGCTTTCTGAAAGACACAAATAAAATTATTAATTTTTTGGTATTAGCTATAGAGGAAGAGTTACTACATGTGCCTCAAGGTGTTGATCTCCTGTTTAAGCCCACCCCCTGGATAACACATGAAGGTAAAACCTTTGTCTTGTCAGAATTTAATGATTCTCTTTTGAGACATTTGGATTCTGGAGAAAATATCATTTCAATCAGCTCACTATCATTCAATTTCAATAATCCTGAAGACTCCAGGAAAGTGATCATAGCAAAATGAAAATGTATTTCTCAGGCAACCCCTGAGACAAGCTGAGAGGAGAAGTTCAAAAAGGACAGCAGTGGAGAGGTGTATCCATATGAAGCAGGCAGTGTTGCTATTAGCTCTGTAGAGTAATAGTGTGTGTGTTTGTCTATTTTGTTTTTCCTTTGCATTAAGGCATCTTTCAATGTAATGGCTTTTTCATACAGTCAACAACATTATTGTAATAGAATTTAAGGTATGGTACTGTGTGGTCCATATCCAGAGAGATGCTGCTGTCTTTCTCATTCTCGAGGGAAAGGCTGAAGTGAAGTGTCTGTGACATCCTGATTGCTGGCCTTAGATTAAAAGTTTAGCAGCAGGATCAGCTACTAAGGATGGCAATGAAAATATGTTGGTATATATGGGGTGCTGGGAGAACAAACACTGATATAGTAGAACTGGTCATCTTTTTCCAGAGCTCTGCCAATAACATCTGAACCCAGCCAATGTATAGCAGATAACCAGCCAAGTGCAGCAATGACCAATCAAGGAGACATAGTGCTTTTTTTAAAAAAAGGAATTGTACTAATCAGGAATATTTTTATCAACTCCTTGTAAATATTGAGAAGAGAAAACACAACCTATGTCTTAGACACACCTTTTAATACAATTGGTTGTCTTAGCTTGGAGCCCAACCTCATAAGCTTGCATCTTCTATATTTCCAGCCAAGAACTCTCCTCAGTTTCCTGCCTCTGGACCCCTTACCCCCTTGAAGTATGAATTTTATTTGATTTTCACTGATTGCTTCTAATGCTTTTTTGCATGCTTTAGCAAGGCATCCATCCCTGTGATATCTGGGTGCTGCATGCATGGTTTGGACTGGGATACAGAGAAATGCTGGTGTATAAGAAACAACAAAGAGTGGCCCCTTGCAGATTTTTCACACACACAAGATGGAGAAGACCTCCTTGATAGGTGAAGTGTCCTGGCTCTTGGAACCCAGAGTTGGTGGGGGGCTGGTGGGAACTTGAACAGAGGAATCTTATAAAGCATTCTATATGTGGTCATAGTCAGCTGACCCATTCCTGATGAGCACAGTGATGTGATGAGTCAGAGATGGGGAGGCAATCTCTATGTTTGACATTTATTATCAAACTGATTTTTTTTTTGGTTAACCTGCAAGTTAACAATTTTTTTAATTATAGAAATTCCACTGCCTGTTCCTTTTCAATATTGTTGTATAAAATGTATGTCTATTCCTTTCACTTTCAGGTTTTACATTTTCATAAACTATCACAAGAATCCAAAGTAGTCTAGTGGGGCTTCACTAGTCTAGTGGGGCTTTCACTACTCACTTCACAAAATCAGAAGTTTAAGCTAAACAGGAAGGGGGGGTGGACTATGAAGTGGAAAGTTGGCGTCTTAGAAATTGCAGAGCAACCTCACAGCCATCATTTATAGTTAGTATCACCAACAGCATTTCAATTCAGACTGTTATAAATAAAAGATACAGTTAATTTGTTGTTCAAATTACTGGAAATGTCCCTACCAGGGGCAGTCTGCATAATTCCTGGCTTGACTGATAGGTTGTTAATGATGACAGCTCAGGCATTTAAATGAAATGGTTTTTATCCTTTTTCTGCCCCCCTGCCAGGTTGGAGTCCTGGATCCACACCCCATTCCTAACAAAGATTTGTTTTTTGCTGACTGACTTGTAGATATTTACCATAATGGTGGTTTATCTCCTGTACTATCTGAATGATTTATGCAATACCCTCTGTCACACAGTAACTGAGGAGCTGCAGAGAGAACTAGCTCAAGCATATGACTATTGTGCTACTAACTGTTACAATATTTGTTGGAATACTAACACCCTTTCTGTAAAATAAAACCTTAATCTCTGACACTTTATTTGTATTATGGAATCTAGTACAAGACACGTTAGGGAACTAGTTAGTTTCATTGAGTGAGTGTCCTATCAGGATCTGCTCAGACATCTTACTTTGTCTCTGAGACTTTGTCTCCAAGGCACCATACCCACTCATCCTTGGTACCCTAGTTTATAAAATGTTGACAAGGTAATACAGTCTGTGGCTCTATTACCTTTTGTGTGGAGTCTTTTCAAGTCATAGAACCATCACCACAACCCCTAGCGGAAGGTGGTGGTGGGTGAGTAGCTACCATGGTAAACCCTGCATCAT
Organism: Gopherus flavomarginatus; assembly: GCF_025201925.1. Classification (NCBI taxonomy): domain Eukaryota; kingdom Metazoa; phylum Chordata; order Testudines; family Testudinidae; genus Gopherus; species Gopherus flavomarginatus. Next base: position 218,657,780 of record NC_066619.1, read on the forward strand.
GACTGTGCTGAACCTGTACAGTTAAGGAATTGGCTAGACCCGTATGAAAATGTAGAAGCAAAGGGCCTAGACATACCTGGTTTCTGGTGCATATTAGGGGCATCAGGATGGCTCTAGGCACTAGCAAAACAAGCATGTGCTTGGGGCGGCACAATTCCAGGGGTGGCATTCCAGTTTTTTTTCCCCTTGGGGCAGCAAAAAACATACAGCCGGCCCTGGGGGGACATCATCGGGTCCTGGAACCCAAATCCTCTGCAAACAGAGCCTTACATCATCTGCCCTGATTCTATTCCAAATCCCATTTTGTTTCCAATGGGAGTGGGTGATGTAGTCCAGTTAAAACAGATAGCAAGTACTCAATCTGAATTTATTTGTAGTGGTTGGAAGTAATATAAATCATTGCTATTTTCAGTATCACAGTGAACGCATTCTACAAATGATAATGCAGGTATAGAAGTTTCTGCAGCTAAGGTTGGCAGATGAAAATAGTAAAAGGATTGGGAAGTTATGATTTATTTTAAAAGTGTTTACGATGGTATTATATCATACTGATAGTTTAGTGAGCACATACTGTATTGTGATGCTGTATTGGTTTTCTGGGAACCAGTGTTGCATTCTTTCGCTCTCCGTATAGCTCAGCATCTTAGTTACGGTAAAGAATAAAAGTGAAGGTTTGCTGAAGCAACTTGATTTCTCTTCCCTGTTTTTACTCACTTCACTTTTATTTTTTTAACTTCTTGCAAACTCATTTCAAACACATCAGTGAAGCATGACAGCAGCCCTGGAGTTTACAACAAACCATTTACCTAGAAAGAATGAACAAAATTCCCAGCCAAGATTTACAACTCACCCCAGAATATTGTGCTGATTCTTAATATGCAACCAAACTTGGCACATTCTTAGTGGACAGCCAGATATATTATCAAGAACCCACCCAACCAAGGCTGGAGAAACAATCTAAAAATAGCATGTATTGACTGGGTGCTCCATCGAATGAATAACTCTGGCAACTGCTGAGAGCGCTTAGAGTAAAAAAGTGTTTGGATAGAGCTGGTCAGATAGTTTGTTGTGAACACTTTAGCTGTTGAATTTAGCTCTTTCATCTGTTTGCAAACATCCGGTGAGTAGGATTTTGAAGAATGTGTCCATTATTTGAAATTGTCTGGTGAATACTTTATGAGAACATATTTTTTCCTATGGATTATTCACAGTGAGCACTGAGATACTGCAGTGCTGGGTGTCATATAAGAATTTGGATGGAATTGAAAATTGTTTGCTTGAATGTATCTTGACAATAATAGTATTTACAATTCACTGTTCATGCTGGGTGGTTGGTCAACAGTGCTGTTTCTATTCCCTAGCCTTCCATAAACAGGAGTGCCTGAAGGAACCATTGATGCTTCAGTTCTCTCATGAAGTAGGAACACTTTGAGGTATGAGAGACTCATAGCAAGAGATGATAAAGGCTAGCCATTCTACAGCATTTAATACCTTTTTCTGTTACTTACAAGAAAAATGTCATATTTGGCAGGCTACATGTGTTCATTCAAGATTGAAAAATCTGTATTTCTTCCAATCTGTGAAAGATCTGAAAGTTCAGACAAGATACTCCCATTTATGTATGTAGGGGCTATTGCCAAGGATTTGGTCACTTTTCTCTTTTGCTATCATCAGATTAATTGCCTTTGAGCCCAGGCTCTACTGGAGGACTTTGGAAGCTGCTGTGTATGCTTCATTCTGTAGTCAATACACTGTTTCATCTATTTGCCCAGCATGTGAAGTGAATGCAGTGCTCTCTGTTTTACATCACCTTGTCACCTGCTATCCTGGCCATCCATCCCCCCTTGACACTTATGGTACATTCATTAACCCCATATGAAAAATGTAAAACTGGAAATTATATTACAATTATAAATGATATAGTATTCTATTTCTGTGTATATATGGCAGGGGTCAGCAACCTACAGCATGAATGCCAAACACGACACGCAAGCCGATTTTTGAGCGGCATGCTGCTGCTTGCTGCAGGCCTGGCCCCCAGCCCCACTCAGTCCCCTCACCCACTGCTCTCCCTTGTGGGCATCAAGAAACTAATAATCACTTACAAAATTTTTGTACATATTTGCTTGCTTGCATAAAACAATCCATTTCTGCATTCTGAGTGTGCTGCTTTTCTGCCCCTCCTCCTCTCCTTCCTTGTTCTGATCAGCTGATGGCCCTTGAGAGGGGGAGGGGGAAGAGTGGCAGCATGCTCGGCGTAGAGGAGGCAGAGAACAGGTAGGGACGGGGCCTTGGGGAAGGGGATGGAACAGGGAATCTCTCTTTCAGCCCCCTGCCATGTGCCGCTCAGAATGGGGAGCTGGGAGCACCCCCATGAGCTGAGCATCCTAGCCCTCTGCCCAGAACCTTGAACCCCCCCCCACACCCAGCCTTCTTCCCTACACCCCCTGCACCCCAACTGCCCTCTTCCCTGAATCCCCCCCTCTCTGCCTTGAACCCCTCCCCCCAGGTCTGGGGTCCCGGCCGCAGGCCTTGCTCAGCCTGCTGCCAGCCTAGTTGAACAGAACCCCAGGCTGGCAGTGAGCTGAACAGGCTGGTGGCTTAAGATCAACATTTTAATTTAATTTTAAATGAAGCTTCTTAAACATTTTGAAAACCTTGTTTACTTTACATACAACAATAGTTTAGTTATATAATATAGACTTACAGAATGAGACTTTCTACAAACTTTAATGTATTACTGGCATGCAAAACTTTAAATTACAGTAAATAAATGAAGACTCGGCACACCACTTCTGAAAGGTTGCCAACCCCTGAGATATGGTTTGATAAGTATTTGAAGGGAAAAAAGTCTCTTGTGTTTTTGTCTTATTGAGATCATCTAGAGGTTGGTACAGATAAGCCAGAGTAAACTCCCTTTTCGCTTAATAGAACTCTGTCAGTAAAAGGTGATTTCTGAGAGGAGAGTGGTGACTGACTCCAGGAGTACAGCCATCATTCTGTCTGCAGCTGAGTGGCAGCATGGGAGGAGTAGACAGAAGTTTAACTGCTGGGGACAAACAATACAAAAAATGCTGTAAACAGGACTTGGTTTTAGTAGAGACTGCCAATTAGTCAATAATGTTAAAGCGATCTGAAGTGATGATTCCTGAAGGTTTGGTAGCCATTGAAATTGGGGAAAGAGGGAAAAGAGAAATTGTCAGTCAATTGGAAGCCATGGGATTGCTAGAAGATCTATGTAAAGGCTCTGGCTATAATTACTGCCTTATCTGCATTATGCCTACACTACAAGCTAGGGCTCAACACAAGCTAGCATGAGTGTAAGCAGAGTCAGGATGAGCTCTACCCTGCCATCTGGTGGTGAATTATGGGGACTGTGGAAGGAATCTCAGGAAGTGTGGAAAGGAATTCCAGGTATTTGCATTGGCACACTCACCCCACCTAGCATAAGCCCATGGCAGCCTGGGATGGTTATTTTGACAGCTGGGAACAATTTCTTTGTTATTGGGGCAGGAGGAAAAAAAAGTGCTGTCACCCTAATTATGTGAATGAGGAACTATGAGACTGCTTTATGACAGAAATGACTCAACCTAAATTAAGTAGTACTTGCTAGACAAGGGACATGGGTTCCAAAACCCAGTGAATTGAGAGAGGTTGGGGACTGGTGTGTGTGCCTGATGGTATGGGCCCCTTTTGAGGGCCTGGAACACCAATTGCACATCCTCCTCTCTCCACTGTTAAATAGTAGAGCTAATTTTGATTCCATTAGGAGTCTATCTAGAGACTGCTGAGCTGAATTCATGTTGGGCCAATGGTGCACCAGCACCAGGGCTCCCCTAGTAGGAGCTGAAATCACTGAGTGCTGTGTTAACTAGTGGGGGAGCCTGAAGACTTATCACTAAGCGACTGGCAGAGTGGAGCAGTTTGCAGCATGTTGGAGCAGCCCATGGAATAGTGAGCGGAGTGGAGCGGTTTGCAGGGACAGCTGGAGTGGCTCACGTGTTGGCTGGAGGAGCGGCACAACAGGTGTAGTGGAGCTGGTCGTGATGAAGGCTGCAGCAGAACTCCATGGAGAGGCGGAGCAGTTGGCCCTGGCCCATGTAAGGTGCCCCTTAACACCCTGTGTGGACTTCCCCTCCCCCCATTTCCACCCAGGCTGGGGGGGTGGTAAAACTCTGCAGATAAACTTTTGAACTCTGGGGTGGCACTGACCAGAGACTTTTGGGTTGTTGGACTTCGGGGTGATTGGACTTAAGACCCTAAGGGGGAAAGGATATTGCCAGACATACTTCGAGGTGGGGTTTTTTTTGCTTATGGTTTGTGTTATAATCCTGTTTGTGGTATTTCTCCAATGTGATGCCACATTGTTTCCCTCCTTTATTAAAAGGATTTTGCTACACTCAGACTCCGTGCTTGCGAGTGGGGAAGTATTGCCTCCTAGAGGCGCCCGGGTGGTGGTGGTATGTAAGTGTCCCAGGTCACTGGGTGGGAACTCGAGCCGGTTATGCATTGCGTTATTGAAACGGAACCCTTGGATACTGAACCCGGCCCTTGTTGCTGCCAACTCAGAGGGGCAGAAGGGTTACACAAGTAATGTAGCATAGGCAGTGCAGCATCGTTTAGCTGGGCTGAGTACAAACCTGACTGAACCCTGTGGATATGTATTTGGCATGACTAACCCATGCAGCCACTGCCTGGGCTACTGCGGCTCAGACAGAGAGCTAGCATGAATAAGTATACATGAACTGGAAATCATGCCTCTAGCTCGTACTGTGGGTGTAGCCACAGCAGTTCATGAAGAGTTTGGCTTTGAGTATAGGTTAGGTATACAATTGTTGTGAAATTTTCCCATACTGAAGAACCTCATCAGCTGTGATCAATATTTAGGTAGAGGTGTTTTAGCTATAGTTTTGATATGTTTCTCAGTCAGCTCTTAGCTCTTTAGCAATGCCATAAGAGCTGCAGTTGGTTTTGTTGCTGAACATGTTTTTCTTTAACTGGAGTGCAGAAGCCTCAATTGCCTTTGGAACTTATTTTAGCCTTTATGTTACAATCTTTCTCTGACTTCCATAAACTAAAGCGTTATCTACCTAAAGTTCCACTCCCTCCAGCCCTTGCAGAATTTCATTCATTTTCCTTTTGCAGATTTCTGGGGCACACTGGATGCCAAACAAGAGGCATTAAAGGCACTTCCCCTCCAAATGGCCTTAAAAGTATGTCAGCTTTGTGTCCAAAATTATTACACTGGCATCAAGAAACTAATAATCACTCACAAAATGTTGTAGATACTTGTTTGCTTGCATAAAACAATCCATTCCGAACCTTGCTGAAAGCTCATTGGGTGGGAATCATCTTCCTTTCCCCCAGTGTTGGAACATCTCCTAGCACAGTGGAGTCCTGCTTCATGACTAGAGTTCCTAGGCACCACAGTAATATAAATAATAAAAAAAAAAGTGGGTGCCTATGCAATTTTGAAGGCATGTATTTAGAGACCAATATTAAAATTTTGCCCTTAATGCTCTTATTGGAACTGTCTCTGAATCTCTCGAGTTCATGAATTCCCCCTCCCCCACATAATGGAAAAAGCCTTAATATAAAGTGCATCAACAACAGCTATTTGAAATATGACTGAAACAACTAGCACTTAAGAAGATTTTCCTTTTGAAAAGTGAACAGGAAAAATCAATACCACGTTACTCTCATCACAAAAAATATAGTGTGATCTGTCTGGCTGGGACACAGTTCCATCCCAGGTTGTTTTATTTGTTTGGTGATACTCCAGTCTGTGTAGCATGTCAGATTTTTCTCCCCATGCTATTTAAGGTTTGTAGCTCAGCAAGCCTGTAACTGATATATTTTCCATTTATTCTTTTTCTGTCTCACAGTTCAACAATATTTAAACCCCAGACAAACAACATAATTAACTTAGAGTCACGGCTGCTCCAGTGCAAATCTCTCCAAAGCAATCACTAAAGCTTGACTGCGGCAATCATGCTCAAGTCCATTCAAAATGCTGCTAAGATCATCATCTTGTCTTGTTGCTTTGATCATATCACCCCCCTCTTTGAGTGTCTCCACCTGCTCTCCCTTCACCTCCACATCAAATACAAGCTTCTTATCTTTACCTCTTAAGGCTCTTCATAACTTGGCTCCTCCCTCCCTACCTGATATAATAACCTACTGTGACATCAACCCCTGCCTTCACTCTGTTAATGTTCTCAGCCTTTACCTCTCTCTCTTCAGCTTCTCTCTTAAATACCTCTGCAATTTCTCCCACACTGTCCGTTATCCTGATTTGAGCCCTTAGGTCTAGCTCCTAAAAGTTATTTAGATGCCTAATCCGTGAGAGCTATGTACCTGACTTCCCTTGAGGGTCTGGGCCTTAGTCACTACTGATCTATATATACACACTACCGCTGCTAAAATTTAAGGAAGGCACCAATTAAACCAAATCCACACTGACCTTAGCTCAGGTATCTCTCTACATAACAAACTTATAGCCTGATTATTTCAAAGTTGTTGAGCCCCAGCAGCTCCTACTGGCTTCATTGAGACTCATGGGTATTCAGCACCTCTGCAAATCAGACCACTTGGGGCTTCACAAAAAAGTTCTCTCCTAATATATACAATCCTAACTCACATGTCCAATTTCTCAAAGCTTCCTCAAACACCAAACTTTTACTATGAAGTCATTAGATGAAGATATGTTACAGTAAGTACTCTCTCCCTGACACTTGCACGCTGTGTGGGCAAAAGAGAGAAACTGTTTTTCTCTGTTTTCCCTTTAACTATGAAGAATTTGAAGACAACAGAGAGAGAGAGAGAGAGAGAGAGCAAGATGAAAGAAAACAAAGACAAATTATTTGGAAGCACTGCAGATTTAACAAGTATGTTAATGCTATTTTGGCAGCACAGAACCCATCCAATTTTAGCCCCCTGCTATCTGATTTTGAATTAACCTTGAGCCAGGAGTTATGCTTGACAGTTGGGTGAGAGAACCTCCACAGGTCAACCAAATGAAAAGCATATAGAATAGCAAGTGGTTCTCTGGCTTCGCTGTGGCTGAACCTCTTTATGATTTCTATCATCATCATCAATCAGTGCAGATATAGTTTTCCTCTAGGACAATGGTGCTTTCAGAGTCACAGCTAGGTTAGTCTTCAGCGAAAGTTGTAGAGAAACACAACACAGTCCCATCTCAGATTAGGATTTTACACATTCAATAAATAAAGCTCAGAACACTGTTCAAGGCTGACTTCTAGGTGTTGAAGTTCATATGAATAATCTGTTATAAGAAAAGGAGCTGAATTCTTGCAGTGGGAGAAAATAATAGCACCCCAGCACTCATATTCGTATCAGAGACAAAAACGATACTTCACCTTCCCAATTGCTTAATGCATTCAGATAGGTAACTGGTTTTCTTCCAGAAAGCAACTTTGGCCTGCTTTGTTTTGAAAATTCAAATAATTGCACCCTTTTCCATCTCTGTCTAAGGAGAGCAATATGAAGAAACACTGCAGAACTCAGATTTAGAGAGGCCAAAAGGAGAGCAAGAGAGATAAGAGAAGGTAAGAACACTCAAAGTGAAGCAAGCCATTAAAAAGCTTATGCTTAGAGTTTTTACATGTTTAAACCTGCAAACTAGCTTCTTTAAATGACAGCATTTTCTGCTTTCAAAACTGTCAAACGAGACATCCCTCAGAACAAAGGAAGCAGAATGTAAACTGTGCTGTGAATCAGGGGAAAAAAGCTTCAACCTCAATGCTCTACTTCTATTTCATGCTTTAATCCAAAACATTACTCATTCTCTCTACACAGCAGTCACCCCTTCCATACAGGGACCATCTGAAATACTAGAGGCAGAAAAGAGGCCCTCCTAAGCCTCTTTATTGTCCTTGGCCTTCAAAAACACACTGTCATCGGGATTCTGCTGCAACACTGACATTACTTCTGGGGCAGCCTGGCAGACTCAGAAGAAACTTCCAAAGTTCCACCTGTAGATATTCTTCATGTCCTGGCAACCCCAATCTGGAACTCTACAGTGTCTCCACCACAAAATAAGTTTTGAGGCCCACAACATTTGGGGGAGGTAGACTGCCACAGTGGCAAATGGACCCCAGTGGGAAGCCTCTCTGAAAGAACTGACCTCTGAGCAGCCCCTGAGCACTTCTGGTGAGGAGGTTACTCAGATTGTAATGGTCTGGACACTGACTTTGCCATCTGCCCTCCCTCAGGTGTCTGAGCCTCGGCCCCACTAACTTGTAGCCTGAAGGTTTCTCTTTAATACATTTGTCCTACTACAAGACTGGAGACTTTTGAACATTAGATTCAGGACTCAAAGTCTGACTCTCCAGGCATGGGCACTACACTGCAAAGGGTGTTTCATACAATGCTTTCTGGTTTACATCCTCCATGTGCAGTACACCAGAGATCCCCTTCCCTATCCTCTAACTTACTATCTAGTATGCAATGACAGCCAAACTTTCTCCATCCCCAAAGTAGAGCCAGCAACTATAATGCTGTACTTCACAACATTCATACTCTGTACTACCCCTATTCTGTAACTCACTGTACCCTTGCACAGTGAATTGCAAGATCTGGGTGTATGAGATGACCAACACAACATTCTCTAGTAAGAGTTAAAATATATAATTTTGTGTTGCCCTAAGAAAGCTCACTGAGATCAGACAAGAGCACTGAACAGTAATCTTTAATAAGCCACTTTGTAGTTTGTCTCTATGATCAAAGAGCTCTTGTCCAGTGTGTAGTAGCTTGTTTCCTTTACATTTCAGCTTTACATTTAGTTTCCAGAGAGGAGAGAATAAATCCTTCCAATAACAATGATGAATCTTTAATAGCACTCATTAAAATCGATGTTCGATTTTTTTCAACAAGTCCACATGAAATATGATTTTTTTTTAGACTAAAAATGCACTTAAAAGCTTTTGGGCTATTTGTAACAAAACACCCTTAATTCCTTTTATAATAGCTGAAGCTCTATCAGCAGTTTAAAAAAAAATCAAAAGGTGGCTTTGATCTTCAGATATCATCTAGAAGGTACTCTACACTTGGATTTAAAGTAATGTACTGTAGAAAGCTAGTGCCCAGTGAAAAATTCTCAATTACTTTAAGAGCTAGCCTTCACTATGCTTTTACTTTTACAGACCTTTCTCCTTTTTTTGAAATTTCAACTTCCATAATACCAAAGTGCTTTAAGCAATTATTTATTATGGCATTACCTTATACTCTTTTTCTTTTCAACACAGAGAAAAGTTGCATTTGCTTCATGAGACCAGGCAGCATGCTCCAGTTGAACTTATACCTTCCCCACTTCTCTGATAGAAGCCTGTGATATCCTGTCCCAGGAGGCAGCAATTTCCTTTTCTCCTTTGATGAGCTGCAGTGTTCCCTTGCCTATAGTTCTGCAACAAGAATTAAATCAAAAGAAAACTAACTCTAGGATGTTTGCTTACTGCCATAGATTCTGGTCTGAAAAATGCAAACTTAAAACCTAAATTTTCAATCCCTTGCCCATGTTTCAATGCAGCTGACTTGTATACTTACTACAATGTGTGTGGAAGATAGAAGGTGTGAATGTGTATAGGTATGCAGAATTCCTGATTTGTGTGTACATCAGGTGTTATTGCACACACGGAAGCTGGATGTGCACATACATGCATTTGCTCTATTGAATAGAGCTGGTGGGGATTTTTCCATCAGCGTGATTCTCTGATGGGAAATGCCCTTTTCTGAAAATAGAAATTTTCTATGGAATTTTATGTATTTATTTATTATCCAAAATAGAAAAGAGGACTGTAGAAATGATAACTCCCAGCTGCTTGCCTGGAAGGCTCTTGTTAATTTAATTTTTCTCCCTGAATTCCAAAAGTGAAATTAATAAGAGCTCCCCAAGCAATCAACTGTCAAGCCAAAAAATTCTGTTTTAGTTCTCCCAAAACAGAATTTTTCTGGAAATCCATTCAAGCAAACTATTTTGCATTTTTGACTTTTTGCCCCACAAATCCATAAAACTTTTCACAGGAAGGGATTTCCATTTCACTGCCAGATCTATTGTTGAGAGTATAGTATTGAAAATCTGGGCCCATTTTTAAAGATTTTTTTTTTAACAGTGATAAGATGTAGTTGTTTTTAAAGTGAGGGACTTATGTAACTGATTAAAAAAGGTAAAGTACAGAAAGGCATTTTGAGAGCTTTATCTGATGTGATCATATATTTGATTGATTCTCTCTAATACACGCACTAAAGATTATTTGTAGTGTGGTGACACTCATTATTGAGGAGATATGATCCTGCTCTGTAGTGTAAATTTGCAACTTGGGTTCATTTAGGTCTCTGATTGCTCTTGTAGTTTCAGGTAGCATTGGTGATCAAAAGCATCTTTTCCAACTTCGTTTAAGATACTTGCAACCATTTCTTTGAGATGTGAACATGCCACAGTTATTCATGCCTGATGATCTCTGGATTATATTATTGCAAATGTGTTCTACATGGGGTTACCCTTGAAGATCATTTGGAAGACACAGATGGTACAGATGCAGCTTTCCATCCGCTTTCTATCCTAAGCCCAAATATTGTTAAAGAAATATTTTCATACTGTGAGATGTGAAATGGGCTATAAAGCTCATACATTCTTCACAGGGAGTGAAAGAAGTCGGATAACTTATTGTTTCTTTATAGGAATCTTATAAAATCCTTGAAGGTGTCAATACTCAGCCTCTCAGCAAATCTAATGAAACATATAACACATGTAGACTGCATCCAAAAAGTCCTCCCCTCAGGCCATTAAGGTATTTTCTGCAAGGGTCGCCTCAAATCCTTGGACTGAGGAGAACAGAGATTTGTAAAGTGAGATTTACAAAGCAGCCATATGAGATTTGCAATTCCTTCACCTAAATCTACAGAACTGACATCCTCCTCAAATGATGCATTCTTTGGTTTTTCACTCAATACAATTTTCAGAAGTAAATAAAAAAAATAAATTTCCATTTCTCTTGGAGGGATTTCTATTGCTTGGTATTTGATATTTCTTCCCTCCCTTAGACCTGGCTCTTACTGCATTCTACTTCCCATGAGCAATATCTGGACTAGGGGATGCCCAGCATATAAGAAAGAAAAAAGTAGTTTCCTAATCTCTTTTATAATTATTTGGATTACAGTAACACTCAGACACTCCCACTGAGATCAGGACCCGCTTGTGTTAGGAGTGTTTCAAATACGCAATGAAAGACAATCTCTATTGCTAAAAGTTTACAATTAATGCTTATCATAAATTATGTTTCAGATCAGTGGTCATGTTAAAAAAAATAGGTTAGTTTGGAACCAAAACTGTTTTTTTTTTCTCCAGTTTTTTCTTGATGAAACAAACAAAATCCCCAAACACCTGAAAAAAATTGTTGGATTAAGTGAAATGTTTTGAATGTTGATTCAAATATGAAGTTCAAAATGAACTGTTAAATTGAAATGATGTTTTCAAAACAAAATGCTGTTTCAATTCAACATTTCATTTAGAAAATGCCATTTCAAAGTGACTTTTGTTTCAAAAATCGTTTTGAAAAAATGTCAAAGCAGTTCATTTTGGCAGTTCTGAAATTTTTGTTTTCCGCTTTGTTTAGGATGCAGCTATTTGCCAAGTTTGACCCATATTTGTGAATAGTTTTGGTACTCAAAAATACAGTTTTATGGCAAATTTACTGTTTGCTGAAAAAAATTCACTCATCTCTACTTACAATCTAACTCTATAAGACAGACAAAGGGTGGTGGAAAGGAAATACTATCATCTTCGTTTTACAGATCAGGAATTGAGGTATGAGAGATCAAGTATCCTATCCAAGGTCCCACAGGAAGTTTGGGCCAGAGCCAGTTGTTGTCTAGTGCTTAGAGCATAAGAATGTCCACTAGCCTGGAAAGAACTTCTTTGTTTTTCAGAATGGTTCTTGATACAGTCAACATTGTTGATGTGAATGCTGTAATCTCCAGTAATTTGATAAATATTTTTTTTTTTACTAGTTTCAGCTTTGGAAGTCACTTCCTGAAGTAAGAGTGCAGTGCTGCAGCAGTTTAGTAAATGGAGTCAGAACTTAAGTGGAAGGGAAAGAAAAAACCAAACCAAACCAAGTGAGCTAAATCCTAAAGTACTTCAGATATGGTGGATTGAGGTCTGGCCTGTGAGCAATGTTGAGTCCAGTGGATACCCTCCATTTTGGGAAAGAAAATGTACAGGATATGAAATACTTTTTTTCTCTTTCAAGACTCTCTTGAAGGCCAGGGGCCTTCCACATCCTCCACCTCATTTTTATTCGCTCCCTTCCTTGATGATGATTGGAGGGAGGAAGGAACTAGTGGGAAACCCTTAATCTGATTTTTATCTGTGTAATCTGATAACTGCGGTTGATGCATGAAACCTCTCTCTGTGTTCTTCCTGTGTAACCTTAAAGATTCATCTAGTGATATGTGCTGTATTTATTTTATTTTTTTAGAGTTAAATAACAGTAAAATGCCCCTACATAAAACTCTAGACACAAAATAAGCAGAACTATAATCACAATTACTGTACGATCCTGTAATAAAAGATCCTATATATTTGATCTGTTTATTGGTTTTTATACATAAATGAGACAGAATGGATTGAAGATATATACTATAGCTCTTGCAGAGTTACACAGGATACTCTACTATGTAAAGCCCTGGCTCTACAATAAACTCCTTGTGGGAAGATCACAGGGCTTGTTCAATGCCCCACTGATTTTGAGGACCAAAGGATCTATCTGCACAGAGCTCATTGCAGGATTGGAGTCTGAATCAGCAAAGCACTTAAGTATGTGCTTAAGTCTTATCCTTATTCAGCAAAGCACCTAGGAATGGACTTAAATCTAGCTGATTTCAATAAAGGATGCTTAGGTGCTTGGCTGAACTGAGGCCTGAGTGACTAATCGTGCATAAGAACAGAACTCCTGCCAATATTGCTGTGCACACAATGCCATGAGCAGCCAAGCAGTGCTGAAAGACTTTTTTTTATAATGCAAGGAGCCATGGCAAAAGAAGGGAGGGCAGAAAGAAAAAGGTGGAAGAAGAACAAAGAGAAACCAAAAAGAAGATATAGTGTAGCATCCATAGCACTTTGTTTCCTGTTTTTTGTGGGTTTAAATCAGTCTCAACATTCCTTTAATTTAGTTTTTAGACTGAGCAGTATTAGAGTTCCAATATTGGTAAAGAGAGAATTTTACCAGTTCAAAGTTCCTAACAGTTCCATTCTGCTGAAAACCCAATTTCATACTCATTTACACTCAAAATGTACTCTAGATTACAGTTGATGGTTTTGGTGTTCTTTATTACTTTTCTCAGCTTCTTGTGCTATGCAATCAACCTCCCTGTTCTTCTTGTCCATGCCCACCTTGCCAAAGCCAAAAATTGCAGCAGTCACAGTATAGGCAGGGAGGGGAAAAAGTGAAATATAATATAAAAGAACAAAATGCTTTGAATTCCAGTGGGAAAATAAAAATGATTTGTATTAAAGGTTAAATATTCCCTAAACCATAATATTACAAGTTTTATAGGAATGATGTCTCTGTATCCTTGTGCAATGCATCATCAATTCACAACCAAATACCACTGACACTGTACATTTTTTATCTCTACAGAACAATATTTGGATACCGCTTACCTCTGAGGCAGTTCTTCTGGAAATTATAAATGTATTTCTTCCTAGGGATCAAAAGAAAGCACATCAAAATGAAAGATGAAGTCAACAAACTGAATTTGCAGCTGTTTTATATAAACTAGGGGAAGGACTGTAAAATTTCTTGTTCTAATCCACTTTAAACAGGGTTTGTGGATAGCAACCTGAAAATGTTACATTTGAAATACTACTTTACATCATCCTCTTTCCCACGGAGTGTGTAAATGATTACAAACAATCAGTTTTTCATTGTCAAGAAGGACCATGAAATTACAATCTTGAAACATCCCCATGTGAAATCATGCAGCTAATTTTAGACGTACTCTGATCAAAGTGTAGCAGCCTAAAAATAGCATTACTTTCTAACCAGAAATGAAATCTTGTTGCTTGTTGAATTTGCACCACTAACCGATGGTGACTTCAATAAAATTAATCATTTTTACTGCATAATATATAAATGGTCAGTTCTGGAACCTCAGTAAGGCTGCTTTGCACCTCTCTGGTGGCCCAAACCAACATTAACGTCATCTTAACCAGTTTCTTAGGGATTTTGCTGAGATGGAGTTATGGAAGCATACAGCTGGCATAGCTGCCTCTATTAGTAGGCATCCTTCAGTCTCAAGAGATCATGGGTATGCATACCTGAGAGGTAAAAGTTTTAGGGAAGCTGTGGCTGAAGAGACCCACTCAAGAAAGACAATCTCTGCTGCATTTGTCACATTTAAAAGTGGTATTTTGACCCTTTGGGATCTGCCTTCTGTAAACTCTTTTCTCTGGATTACTTCCTCTCATAACGGGAGACATTTATTGAGCTCTTGTTTCCAAAGGCTGTGGTCCTGTGTGTGATCTTCCCAGTTCACATCCATGTCCATTTCTTTGGGATCTTGCTTGCACATCTCCTTGAAATGCAATTTTGAGTGTCCTTTGGGTCTTTTTCCAGATGCCAATTCTCTGAAGAGGATGTCCTTTGGGATGCGGCCATCATTCATTGAGCACACATCCCCAAGCCAGTGGGAGGCATCTCTGTTTCAGGAGTGTTTGCATGCTGGGTATGCTGGCCTGCTTGAGCACCTCAGTGTTGGTGACTTTATCCCTCTACAGATTCTAAAGATTCGATGAAGGCAATGCGTATGAAAGCTGTTGAACCTCATTTCTGGATGAGAGTATAAGGTACATGTGTTGCTTTCGTACGAGTATGCTGATAACACATGCATGATACACACAGATCTTTGTGTGTTCTGTCAGCTTGTTATTTACTCAGACCTTCTTGCTTAGTCAATATATTATTGAGGAAGCTTTTCTGATGCCGATGTTGAGTTCTGTTTCAAGTGAAAAGTTAACTGTGGTAGTGGACCCCGATATGTGAACTCGTTTACCACTTCAAGTTCATAGCTGTTGATCTTAATGGAGGGAATTCAATTCTTCGGTGCATTTTGTTAGTGTTTTTTAGATTTATGATAAGCCCAAAGTCTTGGCAGGCTTTAGAAAAACTGTCCATGAGGTTTTGGAGTTGGGCTTCTGTGTGGGTTGTCTCTGCTGTGTCCTCTGTGAAGAGGAGGTATTGGATGAGGACCTCCTGAGTCTTGGTTTTAGATCTGAGTTTTGCAAGATTGAACAGCTTTCCATCAGATCTTGTGTGAAAGTAGATTCCCTCAGTTGAGTAACCAAATGCTTGTTTCAGTAGCAAGGAGAAGATGATCCCAAATGGAGCTGGGGCAAGTGCACAGCCTTGCTTGACCCAGCTGCAAATCTGGAGCTTTGGAGACTGAGCCATCATATTGGACTGTACTGCACATGTTTTCATGGAAGGCCAGATCATGCTTAAGAGCTTGGGGAATACCCAATCTTTGCTAAAAATGTAAATAGTCTGCTTCTATTGACAAGGTCAAAAGCCTTTGCGAGATTGATGAAGGCTATGTAGAGTGTTTTTTTGTTCTCTGCATTTCTCTTATAGTTGTCTCAGTAAGCAGATCATGTCAATAGCAGACTTTTCAGCTCTGAAGCCGCACTGTGATTCAGGATAGATTCTGTCTGCATGGTCTGAAGTCTATTCAGGATGACTTGGGCAAAGGCTTTTTCTATGATACTAAGAAGGAAAGTGCCATGATAGTTGTTACAGTCACTCCTCTCACCCTTGTTTTTGTCGAGAGTGATGATGTTGGCACCTCTCATTTCTTGTGGTACTTCGCCTTCTTTCCAGTACAGGCAGAGCAACTTGTGAAGTTGTTGCAGCAGGATAGATTTTCTGCATTTTATGACCTCTGATGGTATGCAGTGGCATGACACCCTGGCAAAGTCGAAGGCGTGTCAGGGGCTCACTGAGGAAAAGGGGACATGGCCACTGACTTATCTGGACTTTGGATCAGGTCCAAATAAATTAAGTATTCCAAATCACTGAAAGTTAGAGTAACCAGATGTTCTGATTTTATAAGGACAGTCCTGCTATTCAGGGCTTTGTCTTATATAGATTCCTATTGTCCCCTAACCCTCTATCCTGATTTTTCACACTTTCTATCTGCTCGCCCTACTGAAAGTATGTTAAGTATATATTCTCATGGAAAAATAACATTAAAAGAATGATCAGGTTGCAAAGTGAAGTACTCAAAATTTTGGAAATGACACTTGAACTGTGCATTTTTTTACATATGCATTAGGAAGCAGTATTTTTACATGATCACATACTATTTCCCAAGTAATACAATTTAATATCCGAATCAGACCATTTTTATACTACTTTAAGGACACATGCATAGAACTTTGTACATTGTGTGTGTGTGTGTGTGGGGGGGGGATTTGTATTCCTAAAGATTAAAGACATTACTTCATGTTTAATATTTAGGTTCTCCCTGTTTGACAACCACTTCTTTGGCTCCCAAGGTCCTCTACTGAGCCCTCACCCCTAGGGAGCTGTCCTCCCCACCCTCGTCATTTCCAGTTATAATGGTGTTTGTGCCACCCCAACCTCCTTCCTGTCCCCAGCACACTTGTCTCCCAAACCCTTACATCCCAACCCACTTTGTCCCATGTTTTCCTTGTCTCCCTCTTTCAGTTGGCCTCCAAACCCGTCCCCCTACCACCTTCTCCACAGAAGAGTCTTCTCTGCCTCCAGCACCCTAGGCTAAACTCAGACCACTGTGAGTGCCCGAGTCATGAAGTGCTGGCCACTACCTGACTTGAAGCCACCAAGTCCCCTAAAAATTAGGAGAAGATGAGTGCTGCTGTATCCCGCCCACCCAAGCTTCACAGCCTTAGTGGCAGCCTCACTTTCCATTTCACAAATCCATTTATAGGCATCTAATACTGTACATATGTTTTATGTAATGAGCATTTTGATATGACCACGTTTCCATGATGCATGTGAATTATGAGCATCTTTTGATTTCTAAGCACAGTTTGCATTATGTATATGCTATTTCTTTTTTCTATATACCTCCCTCCAACGCTCGTAAAACATATGTTTAAGCCAGTTTTGAATGTACAGTTATGAATCTGTCCTTTTTTAACTTTACTGACCTGTTCTAGAACTTGTCAAAGAAATTGATTCCAAACTTTCTGACCACAGGCAACTCCAGGAGATGGTGTGGGAGCTGATGCCCTTGGGGGGACACCATATGGCTCCTCATTGGCTGCCACCACCTCATTATCATCACCTTCCTCCTCTTCCTCTTCCCTTTCATCTCTGTCTAGCCCCTCAGGTTGAGGTATTCCATGTTACTCTGCTATCTTATGCAGCATTCCAGGAATATCCTATTGTCCTTTCTTGGGCCGTATTTTAGAATTCCACTGGATACATGGAGACATCTCAACCATATCTTTAAGATGCCAAAGACTCTCTTTTACTGACTTTGTGGGCATGATTGTAGCTCTCCTTGGCCTCTGTGTTTGGCTGCACTACTGGAGTGAATAGGCAATATCTGTCACCAGGGGAGGCACATGTAGATTAGGGCTAGGTCACCATGGTAAGGTTGTACTATGATGAGGTAGTAGAATTTGTTCAAAGAGAAGTTCAAATCAAAAGTATTTATTTAAGCATATAACATTCATATTCTTATCCTGAAGTACTGCTTGAGCAATCTGGAAAATCCCACCCCACATTTTTGATATTTAAAACTTGACATTGTATCCAAATATTTATTAGACAGGGAGCATTCTTATGCTATTGAAAACATTTCACATTCAGTTTAACTCATTGTCTGCACACTACACACATATGTCTGAGGCCTCGCCCTTCTCCTACTTTTTTTCCTTAGGGTGCTTAGAATGTAATGGAAATGCCTGTGCAGAGCTCTTTACCCTACTATGGAATATTGAGGTTTTATAGTCCGTAAGGGCAGGGGGTGAAAGTAATAATAAACACTAGTACAGGGGTTGGCACCTTGGGCAGAAGGGGCAGGGCTGGGGGTGTCAGCCTTCCCCAGCCAGCCCGTCTGTGTTGCCTGGCTCCCACTGCCCAGGGCTCTGGGGACAATTTAAAAGTGCCTGAGGCTCTGGGCGCTGCTGTGGTAGCAGCAACCAGGAGCCCGTGGCCCTTTTAAATCACAGGCCCCAGGGCAGCTGCTGTTTTGTCCTCCCCTGTCAGAGGCCCGGGGGGGAGGGCAAAAGGGGCAACAACGTTTGAGCACTGCAGCAGCACTTTAACATCATTGCCCCTTTTGCCTCCTGCATCGGCGGCCCTGCCGGCAGGGTCCATACTGGCAGGGCCGCTGATAGGTTGGGGAAGGGGCAGCAACGATAAAGCGCTGCTGCAGCAGTGCTTTAAGGAGGGTCCTTTGCCGTGGCAGTGCTTTAAAGTGGGCTGGTACAGGCTTCTTACTGGTAGGCCAGTCATGCCTGTACCGCTCACTTTCACCCCTGGATAAGGGACAGATTGAACTCAGTGAGCATATGCATTTTTTTCTCCATTTGATAACTAAACAAATAAACATACAAAACTTCCCAAATCATCAAAAGGCATTTCCCTGACCCAGTGAATATCTGCCAGACCTGATCACCTAAATATTTTTTGGCCTAAGTGCTACAGCTTTCCAAAGAAATGGCTGCAAGATTTTTTTTTTTAAATAACTGGGAAACATTATTTTCAAGCAACCATTTTTTAGGAATGGTTTACGATTTCTAATCACAAATTCACCAAAATATTGAACTTCATGCAGTCTCTACTTTGCTAGATTTGGCAAAAAATTAGGACATATTTGCAAAGTTACAGCTTTCTAAAGAAAGACCCTCATAACATAAATCAATATGCAACATTAACTATAGGTGTCACTCTGCACTCTAATATTGTTTAGGAGTGTTATAGGCAGTTATCCCTAGCTGTGCTCAACCAAACAGTGAAAAGCTCAGTACACAGTTATTACTGATCCCATGAATCTTCCGATATCCAACAAGTAAAGTTTGGTTTTAGAATCAAAGGAAAAAAATCTTGTTAGAAGTAACCGGTAAACTGGTAAACACCATTGCTTTACAGCAGAGTTTATTTTTAAAAAAGTTTCAATTCTTGCTACTCTATTATACCTACTATTCTGTCTTCATATCTCTAGGTTAATTCTGTGAAAGTGCTATTTTGGATAAAGACTGTGAAATACAAGACCTAGAGAACAGCCTAGAACAGCCAGTTTGTAGCATTGCTATCAGTTTGCTTTTGCATGGTTATGATAAGACTGTCAGGTCATTAGAATTTAAATCAGCTTATAAATATTTTATTTGAAATTCATTGTCAAGTAAACACTAAGGCTTGTCACTGTGATGATATGTTTATTATCTAAATTAAGTCTTAATATTTAACTTGCTATAATGCTCTTGCATGGGAATACAATTTTATAAGGGTTTAGTGAGACTGGATTAAGCTGGTCCCATTGTCACGAGACTGTTCTTATGCCATTTTCTGTTCTTGTTCCAGTCTCTACCACTGAATTAGAGGATTTGGAGTTTTAACAGTTAATGTGTCTCCTTAAGTATAGTGGTCTGCTATAGTGCATTGCTTTGACCATTTCATTATTTTGTATCTTATCTTTGTGCCCAGGGCATCAATTCAGCTCTTATTTAGTCAGGTTGTTAATGAGGGAAAAGTGCAGTGACCATTCAGTACAATCACAGAATATAGAAAAGGTCAAGGTAGTGTACATTATTCTAGTCCACAGAATATTGTACTTGGGGCAATACATTCTTCATTCTCTGATACTTAATTCTCAGGACAAAATTAGTACAAGAACATAATATGGCATAAAATTAATCCACACAAAACAAAGCCAGCAATTAAAATGCTAAATGGCACAACTTCAATCCTTCCTTTTGACAATTATTGAAAAGAGAATGGGGATTTGATCTCTTACCATATAAAATTGTAATCTTATAGCAATTCTAGTTGCCACAGGGTAATAAATATCTGCTTAGTGAAACACTGCATTTCAAACTGGCTCACCTGTTATATTATTTATGATACTAGAACTCCTTGCTGGCTTTTTACCTTGTCACCTTTTACCCTATAAATGCTACTACTGAATGTCTATTTGTTAGCTTTTCACCCAAAACTTTGCTATTTGTTTATTCACAGCATTTTGTCTCTGTTCCTGTTCAATCCTATGAATTCTCAGGCTTCTGAAGCCTGTAATTTCACTTCCGCTCCCTTTCACTAAATGGAGTTATTGATATCATAGTGACTTGAGCTATTGGACCATGTCTCTTTTGAGTCATACTTGCCATTAATTACATTTAGTTCATTCGTATGATGAATTGCAAAGGCTCCAGTATTGTTATTCTTGGCTTCAGTGTTGCGGAATATTAGTTTAGCCTCAATCAATGAAAATTAGAGACTAGCAGCAGATTGGATATAAAAATTACAGATTGCAAGTCAGAGGACTTTTGGGGCCAGATCCTGGGCTGCAGCTGAGCTGTGCTCAGTATAGCTCAAAAGGGTGAATTAAGTTCATTTTAAGCAACCTTTATGCTTGTCCTGATCCTGGGAACCACCTTACTCTGGCTGCCCACTACCCACAAGGAGATATAGGGGCTGCTAGGCAGTCTCTTTGTCACTGGAGTATTCCCTTATCAAGCGAATAGAAATCTCCTCTGGATTTATAGCTGCTTTGGACTAGGAACCATTTGTTTCAGCATCTCCTCTTTTGGCAGCGTAATATGATTTTTCCCATGAGTAAATTTACTCATGTTCCCATGTATTTGCAGGATTGGGGTCAAAAAGTATGTATCTATCCATTTTGATGTGGTATATTCTTTACACTGTGATTAGGCTCATTATTGGGATTGAACAAGATCTGGGAACATTATATCTGTGCTTTTTGGTTCCAGTTTGGCCCAAGACTCTACCAGGGATTGTCACAGATCGGAATCTGTATAGTTATGATGAGAGAGGCTGTGTGAACTGCAGGTTACTTTAAGAAGAGTGAATATATGCAGACCCTGATAAACTCCTTGAATCGTAGCCTTGTTCAACAGAGAAGAGGACCTGCAAACCACCCCTTACAGGCAAATCTACCATTTCAAACCTGCACAATCTGAAGGCCACTATTCAGTAGACGTTTGGCAGATTTCATAGCACACAGACATTTATTGACATTTTTGGCTTGACCACTTTTGTCAAAAGGGCATGATATAGCCATAGGGGATTTAATCATCCTGTGCTACTAGATGAGTTAAGGTTAATGAGCATCTTTTCAAAGAAAATAGATATGAATTTAAGGCAAAACCATTATTTCAATACTGGAAGGCATTTGTCTGTGGGATTTTCAATATTTCAAAGAACTCCTCCCTTTCCCCCTTTCTGACCTCATAATATAACAGCAATTTATTTCTGTGGTGTTTTAGTTTATGGGACAGTTTTATACCACACTTTTTGGCTGTGTTTTCATTATATGAGTTATGAAGCTTAGCATGGTGCTCTGATCACTCTGAAGGGTTGAGACAGTGGGGGGCACAGTATGGGAGAGATGTATAAAACTATTAACTATATTAATCAAAGGGTTAACAAATTCTAGAAATCAGAAGATTCAGCAAAACTGGACTATCTGGCAGCATTCCACAGTATGTGATGGTGACATTTCCCCTGATGCTTTTGTAGATACGTTTTGTAGACAAGACTGATGTTTTTTGTAGATGCTGCTATAGCTCAAGACAGGCCAGTGGCTCATTTGTAAGTGTATGTCTCTGCAGATAAAGAAGAAAAATTTCATGTGACTTGTGTGATGGTATAAAAATTCATAATGAAACAGTATCAACCCTGAATTTGTGTAACTACTGCAAGGGTTGCTGATGGAGAGAGTGTCAACCAAGTTTTTAATAGATCAAAATGTCTCTTTCTAAATACAATGAAAGGGAGAGTATCTGACCAGATATAGTCTCCAATTTGTTTTAGAATTATGTGCCAGACCCTCAGGTGGTGCAAATTGGCATGGCCCCAGTGAATTGAACCAGCACAGGTTCTGGCCCTAATCCCTAAATTATTACTATTTTTTTTATATGGCAAGGATTGGTGCCTGTTAGGGTAGTACAAGGGTCAGCAACCTTTCAGAAGTGGAGTGCCAAGTCTTCATTTATTCACTGTAATTTAAGGTTTTGCATGCCAGTCATACATTTTAACGTTTTTAGAACGTCTCCTTTCTATAAGTCTATAATATATAACTAAGCTGTTATTGTGTGTAAAGTAAATAATGTTTTTAAAATGTTTAAGAAGCTTCATTTAAAATTAAATTAAAATGCAGAGCCCCCCGAACTGGTGGCCAGGACCCGGGCAGTGTGAGTGCCACTGAAAATCAGCTTGCATGCCACCTTCGGTATGCGTACCAGAGGTTGCCTACCCCTGGGGTAGTATGATCCTAAGGACCCCTCAATGTCAGCTGGCAAAGGGTTCACTGTTCTGTCAGCAACTCCTATCAGCCCTGACAAACTCACTACACCTAATGCATTACTGTCTTAGTATTTATCTATAGAGAATATCATTTGATGTATCAAATGACAGCTGGTGGCAAACTGGTCATTAATATAATTGTTGTGTATGTATTAATACTGAATGAGAAGTTGTGTACCTGCTAAAAATATGTTTTAAACTATGTAACTGGGAAGAGTTGGCAAATAGAGTTTTTGCCACACAGGAGATAAGACATATATATCCCACATGTAGATTAGGCAGACACAATGAAAACCTAATTTACATGTAAAGTCAACAGGAAAAACAAGGTTGCCTTGGGAGAAGCCGGGATGTGAACTCAACATGGAGCTAGTAGTGTATGAGAGGACAAACAGGAGTGCATTTCAAAGGTTTACTGGACTACAACGAGTGCAAGGACAACACATCATTATCCATTTAACTGAGAAACACTTTTGGTAGAAGTGAGGGGAGAGTGATTCATGAAGGAATGGATTCTGGATTGAGTGAAAACCAGCAAACTCTGCAGAAAGTCTTTGAGGGCGTGAAAGTACTTTAGACAAGGGTTGTTGCCTGCTTAGATTTTTTCTCTAGAAAGTGTTTTGTACTTTTCTTTGTAACCATATCTGTTTTCATTATTCTTACTCGATACTTACTTGAATCTGTGTTCTTTGTTAATATACTTATATTTGTTTTCTCTATAAACAGACTACAGTGCTGTGTTGTTATAAAGGGTATAATCCTGAGTTGTAATATCCCAGCTGTGTGCATTGTCTCTTTGGGGACACTTACCTGATAATTTCTGCAAGTGAACAACAACGGGCTGGAGGCTACAGGGGAATGCTTCAAAGGGAGTTCGGGGGCTGGAATACACCAAGTTTTAAACTGCAAGGCAAAGTGAAGGCTGGCAGAGCCCTGAGGAGCTTGTTTGGATGGCTAACTGATTCTGCGTGGTAGAAACAAATAGTTAGTACCAGGAAGTCTCTCTCTTATTGAGGCAGTGGATACCACGGTGACCTACAGTACTGGCCACCCCAAGAAAGCATCACAGAAAGCACCTCGCACAATGGGCACTGATCCAGATTGGGGCCTTTGGGCACTACCGCAACATAAATGCTAATTAACTACTTTATTTCACAGGAAAAATGAAGGTGCTATAAAAAGTGAAAGCCATAATAAAATATGACTTCTTAAAATTAAAAGTCGGTGGGTTTTGTCTTTCAGTCTGGACTATTTTAAGTATTCTTGAGGTGAACAGATAAACCGTAAAATAAGAAAATAAAAGTATATGAGGTTAATGTTTAATGCTTCTCTTTGGCATTAAGCAAGGTTGGGTCGTCAGTAGTCCTAACAGATTCTGTGCCAGAGATCACTGAAATGCCAAGCCCAGCTCAACAGAAAAAAATTACAGTATTGTTGGCATCTTATGGACAGATCCCTGTGTACAATGCCTGTATATTTAGTGACACAAATGTATAATTTACCATTTTGCCATCATGCCACATAAATAGCTGTAAGTAATTTTACTATCCTCTTTCTTAGCCTCTCTGATCACAATTTTCCTTTTTCCCCAATATCTGGGCCAGATTCTAATCTTAATTCTACATCTTTAAATGTAGAATACAGAATGACTTGAATGAAGTCAATGGAGTTATTCCAGATTTAAACTACTGTAATTAAGATCAGAATCTTGCTCTAGTTCCCCCAAAGTAAAACAAACAGTTTCTTCTTCATGTTGGGCAGACTATTAAGTCTAAAGAGCTAATAATTCACTGTGTCACCCTTACACTATTTCCTATGCCTTTGGTTCTACAAATGAATAGTTGTGGTAGGGAGAAAATTTTTTTAAAAATGAGCCCCATGCAGGTCAAGAAGTCAGGATACTTGGGGAGGCAGCCTGGTCCAGTGGATAGAGCAGTGGGAGCCTGGAGACAGATTCTGTGTGGGATTTTCAGTGAGCCTGAGGAATAGGTATCCAACTCCCTTAAGCACTTTAGGAATTTGATTCTACTCCTAGCTCTGCCATTGACCTGCTTTGTGAGTTAAGTCAAATCAACCCTATATATATCAGTTTCCCCATCAGTAACATCGAGTTAATGATACTCTCTTTCTGAAAATCCTTTGAGATGTTCAGATGAAAAGCAGTATATCTGAGCTAAGTGTTATTAGTTTTTCCACTGTATGGGGAGAGAGTTGTGTAATATAAGACATCAAGAACTGACATGATATTTGGGAATTTAATAGGGTATATTTTCCTCTAGATGGGTACATATATTTCCCCATGAAAGCTAATAGGAGTTGTGTGCATCAAGAGAACATATCACTTTGCATGTAAATTTCACATTTTATTGTACAAAGGGTATGTAATTCTCTTATCACCAGGAACATAGTGCCAGCATGAAAATCTGTACCAGCTCAGTTGGTTATAATCAAACATTAAAATGATCTAGCTGAGCCTAATTGTATTTTACCTTCCCGCCACTTTTGTAATGAAAGTACTTTAAATCGAAAGCATTTGCAGTGTCACGTAGATGAATAAATAGCCTTTTTCTTGAAGTTAAGATTTTTTTAAACTCAAGCGAATAAAACCACTCATTTCCATTTTCTTCAGAGTTACAGCTACAGTTAAAAAGCTTACACAACTTGGATTTGAAATATTCTTCTTCTGTAAAAAAAAAAACTTGGTAAAAGATAGGAACTTCACTTGTGAAGTTATCTTCTAAAGCTGATGTAAAATGCCAGATTTCATGAATTCTGAATTTGATCTGGAAAGTATATAGTAATTTCACCATGCAACTATTCTCAAAAAAACAAGGTATGTAGGCTTATTACCTTAGATATTAAATGGCACAAAGTCACACATCATGAAGCAATTCAGGATAACAGTAACCATGTTTCACAAGCTGCATCATAATGGGAAATCTCCTATGTTGATCTTGTTCTTCAGAAAGCTCCTCCTATTTGCATGCAATTTCCACCCATTTTCCCCTTCTATCAAGTCCATTTGTATCAGTTCAGTGGCAGCCTCTTTACATGTACAAAAATGCGATTCAAAACCAGCTGTATTCAAATGCAAGATAGTTGTCTGATTCAATATTTCTTAAATTTCTATCAAATCTAGAAGTACATGGTGCAGATCTTGATCACCAAGGAGAAAATGCCTGCAGATGTTTAATGACAGATTTTTAAATCAAGAGAATTGTTGATAGTACGAGTTATTTTATTTCACAGTCAGTAAAAGAGAAGGTGTTAGGCCAGAAGGGAGAGTATGGCAGTCCAACTAGTGTGGCAAAACAACTGCAAACTGTCCCTCTTTTATACATGTACTACAACATGTGCCTCTGGCTGAACATGTATCATCTCTTGGGATATGACTTTTTCCACACCTTACACATATAGGTTGGAATTTGTCCTGCTTAGCATGGGAGTACTCTCTCCTTGTCTCTGGGGCTTTATGATAATAACTTTTAACACTCAAGGGTCTGTTTATAGCTTTTAAGCTAGTTTCAGACTTCTCCAGTTGCTCTTGCCTTTTGTTCTGTTGTTTGACTAATTTTGACTGGTTTGCTATCTATATAGCTGAGGCTAGGGTTAAATGTCTCTTCAGTTGAAACTGCTGTGAAAGGCTGGTTATTGCATTAAACAGATAAAAACTTGTCTGATATTTTCATGGTTTGCATTCCCAAAATCAGTATTAAGCCATTATGCAGAGCTCTTATGAACCATTGAATTGAATGCTTCCCCCTGGTTCTTGAATTCTCTGGTGAAAACATGCTTTATTGTAAACCACATTTCTCGGAGGTACAGTGTGTGCATCAAACGTAGTCAGTCAGAACCCTTTCATGGTCATCTTTGTAGTTATCTTCAGTAATGTCAAAGGATCCAAAAATATTCTCTGCTTCCCCATAGCATAAATTAGAGAAGATACTGGTATATTTCTAATTTCTCTGTGGAGTTCATTTGCAATTTGAAATTGTGTAAAATATTGCTTCCAGTCTGCCCATTGGGAAGCTTTGTCAAAGCTGATGTTCTCTGGGGCATTGAAGAGAGGATTGTTGATATCCTACAACCTCTGTTGCTTTGTTCCATTTGTCTGCAACATCTGTTGCTTTGTTCCTTCTTTTTGCAACCTTTGTTGCTGTTTCCGTTCTTAAATTTACCCCTTACCCCACGTCATGTTCCTGTACCAGGTACAGACTGGCTACACAGCTTGCTTATACACACCAGATGTGTTCATCATAAGATTCTTTAATGCTCTGCCAGATATGACAGAGGTTCCTTTAGATAGCTGGGACCTTAGTTTCAATAAGGGTGCTTTACACACAGTGCCACCTTGTGGATAAACAGTATAATACAGTTTAGCATTCCCTTATAACGGGTAGGCAACCTTTCACAAGTGCTGTGAGGAGTCTTCATTTATTCACTCAAATTTAAGGTTTCGTGTGCCAGCAGGGCCGGTGCAAGGAAGTTTCGCGCCCTAGGCGAAACTTCCACCTTGCACCCCCCCAGCTAACCCTGCCCCCCTCCACGGCAGTTAACTCAGCCCCCCACCCGGGGAGCCCCCCCCTGCAGCACCTACCCCCCCCACCGCGACAGCTAACCCCTCTCCCCACCATGGCAGCTAACCCTGCCTGGGGAGACTTCCCCTCTTCCCCCCTCCCGGCAGCTAACCCTGCCTGGGGAGACTTCGCCCCCTCCCCCCCGGCAGCTAACCCTGCCTCGGGAGACTTCCCCCCCAGCAGCTAACCCTGCCTTGGGAGACCTCCTGTGGAAGCTAAGCCTGCCTGAGTACCCCGCCCCAGCTCACCTCGGCTCCGCCTCCTCCATTGAGCAGGTCAGCACTGCTCTAATTCTCCTCCCCGCCCAGGCTTGCAGCGCTGATTGGAGGAGACTTAGAGCTGGGCTGTGTGCTCAGTGGAGGAGGCAGAGCAGAGGTGAGCTGGGGCAGGGAGAGGTTCCCCTGTGCACCCCCCCTCGTTATTGCGGGCAAGCCTCTCTGAGCGCCTGTCATAAACAGATAGCTAAGGGTTAATGTCTCTTTCACCTGAAGCACCTGACCAGAGGACCAATCAGGAAACCGGATTTTTTCAACTTTGGGTGGAGGGAATTGAGTGTCTTTGTCTTTGTTTTTCTGCCTGCCTGCCTCTCTGAGCTTTGGAGAAGTAGCTCTACTTTCTAGTCTTCTGTTTCTAAGTGTAAGGACAAAGAGATCAGATAGTAAGTTCTATGGTTTTCTTTTCTTTGGTATTTGCATGAATATAAGTGCTGGAGTGCTTTGATTTGTATTCTTTTTGAATAAGGCTGTTTATTCAATATTCTTTTAAGAAATTGCCCTGTATTGTGTCATCTTAATACAGAGAGACCATTTGTATTTTTTCTTTCTTTTTATATAAAGCTTTCTTTTAAGACCTGTTGGAGTTTTTCTTTACTTCAGGGAAATTGAGTCTGTACTCACCAGGGAATAGGTGGGAGGAAGAAATCAGGGGAGATCGGTGTGTGTTGAATTGGCTAGCCTGATTTTGCATTCCCTCTGGGGGAATAGGAAAGTCCTTTTTGTTCCAGGACCGGGAACGGAAAGGGGGAGTCACTCTGTTTGGATTCACAGAGCTTGTGTCTGTGTATCTCTCCAGGAGCACCTGGAGGGGGGAAGGGAAAAAGGATTATTTCCCTTTGTTGTGAGACTCAAGGGATTTGGGTCTTGGGGTCCCCAGGGAAGGTTTTTCAGTGGGACCAGAGTGCCCCAAAACACTCTAAATTTTTGGGTGGTGGCAGCAAGTACCAGGTCCAAGCTGGTAACTAAGCTTGGAGGTTTTCATGCTAACCCCCATATTTTGGACGCTAAGGTCCAAATCTGGGAATAAGGTTATGATATGGTGTAGCAGCGGTTGGGAATAGACAGAATCCAGAAGCCAGTAGGAATATGATATTTTTCTCTTCTCTGCTAAGGGCTTTTTAGCAGAGAGGAACAGTTTGGTTTTAAAAGGGAACCAGAGAGAATTTTTTTTTTTCTGCTCTCTCTGGCAGTTTGTGGCTTGCATGTTAAGCAGAAGTCGTTAAGGACTATTAACAGTCTTTTGTCACACAATAGCACTCCCATTGAGAGTCGTACCAGCACTTATAGGCATGCAAATAAAGTGGTTTTTCTGGTTTCCTTTCATTGAACATTAGCTAGAGAGAGAAAAGGAAAAAAGCACTGTTGCTAGGCAGACTTCAGGAGGCAACAGAACCTGCAGTTCAGAAGATAAACACCGGAGGGCACCCCAACACAAGAAAACAGGAACCATGACTTCTAAGGCAAAAATTGACGCCGAAGAACAAATCAAAGAAGCTGAACACAGGCGAGAGATGGAAAAACACAAACAGCAACTGGAAATAAAACAAAAAGAGATGGAGATGAAAGAAAGAGAAGAACAGATCAAACAGGCGGCCTACCAAAGAGAACAGGCAGCCAAAGAGGCAGCACACAAAAGAAAACTAGAAGAAGAAGAGGTGGCCCACCGCCGAGAAATGGAAAACCACCACCGAGAAATGGAAAAACAACAAAAAGAGAATGAAGAGAAGGAAAAACAGAGAAAACATGAACTGGAGTTGGCAAAAGCTGGGCTGCCTGTGCCAGCCAACCCTAACAACCCGGCGCCAAATATTGCTCCACAGCACAGGAAATTTCCCACCTACAAGGCAGGTGATGACACCGAGGCCTTCTTGGAAAATTTTGAAAGAGCCTGTCTTGGGTACAGCATTCCCGAAGACCAGTACATGGTAGAATTGAGGTCACAGCTCAGTGGACCTTTAGCAGAGGTGGCAGCTGAAATGCCTAAGCACCAAATGAATGACTATAAACTTTTCCTAACCAAGGCCAGATACAGGATGGGGATAACCCCAGATCATGCCCGTCGGCGTTTCAGAAACCAAAAGTGGAAACCAGAGGAGTCATTTCCCAAACACGCCTACTGCATTGCAAAAAACTATGAGGCCTGGCTAACAGGAAACAACATTCAAACCTTGGAAGAACTGAACCTCCTCATACAAATGGAGCAGTTCTTGGATGGTGTTCCTGAAGACATCACACGGTACATACAAGATGGAAACCCCAAGAATATCGCTGAGGCGGGGGAGATTGGAGCCAAATGGATGGAACTGGCAGAAAGCAAGAAAGCTACTGTCAAGGGGAACGATTACCCCAGGGGGCACACAGACCATAAACCCTACAACCGAGGACAGCCAAAGACCCCACATACCACCCAAGTAAAGCCACAGATACCCTACCCTTCAACCTCACCAGTCTCCAGTAACTCACCTCGGCCCAGTGACCCATCAGATGGAAGATGCTTTAAGTGTAATGAACTGGGACATATCAAGGCCAAGTGTCCCAAGAACACCATGCGAGTGCAATTCATTACACCACCATCACACCAAAGATCCCCAGGCCCGGATGCCTCTCAAATACCCTTGGAGCGAAGGGAAAATTTGAGAGTGGGCGGAAAGAAGGTTACTGCGTGGAGAGACACGGGGGCACAAGTGTCAGCTATCCACCAATCCTTCGTTGACCCCAAATTCATCAACCCAAAGGCCAAAGTTACAATTTACCCCTTCATGTCACAAGCTGTAGACTTGCCTACAGCTCAACTGCCTGTCCAGTACAAAGGCTGGTCAGGAATGTGGACTTTTGCAATCTATGACAATTATCCTATCCCCATGCTACTGGGGGAAGACTTGGCCAACCAGGTGAGGCGGGCCAAGAGAGTGGGAATGGTTACACGTAGCCAAACCAGGCAAGCTTCCAGACCCATTCCTGTTCCTGAACCGTCCACAGAGGCCCCGTCTGTGTTACCAGAGACCCAGACAGAGGTAGTGGACCCGGATTCCATGCCTACCACTGAAACAGCCACAGCATCTCCAGTCCCAGGCCCGGAACTGGAACAGCAACCAGCACCAGCAAGTGCAACCACATCTTCAACCTCAACGCCAGAGGGCGCCAGCGAGCCAGAACTGGCAGAAGCAAAAGACAGCCATACCCAAAAGGCTCAGCCAGAGCCTGAAATACCCTCAGGTGCACCAGCGGAGAGCGGTTCACCAGCAACGGAAACAACCCCATCACCTACATCGCTTCCAGAGGGACCAAGCCCAAGTCCACAGTCTGAGGAAGAACTGGTGACCCCAGCCTCAAGGGAACAGTTCCAGGCTGAGCAGGAAGCGGATGACAGCCTTCAGAAAGCTTGGGCGGCGGCACGGAGCACCCCACCGCCTCTCAGCTCTTCTAATCGATCCCGGTTTGTTATAGACCAAGGACTTTTATACAAGGAAATTCTTTCTGGTGGACACCGGGAAGAATGGCAGCCGCAAAAACAGTTGGTGGTTCCAACTAAGTACCGGGGGAAGCTCTTAAGCTTAGCCCATGATCATCCCAGTGGCCATGCTGGGGTGAACCGAACCAAGGACCGGTTGGGGAAGTCCTTCCACTGGGAGGGGATGGGCAAGGACGTTGCCGAGTATGTCCGGTCTTGTGAGGTATGCCAAAGAGTGGGTAAGCCTCAAGACCAGGTCAAGGCCCCTCTCCAGCCACTCCCCATAATTGAGGTCCCATTTCAGCGAGTAGCTGTGGATATTCTGGGCCCTTTCCCAAAAAAGACGCCCAGAGGAAAGCAGTACGTACTGACTTTAGTGGACTTTGCTACCCGATGGCCAGAAGCAGTCGCTCTAGGCAACACCAGGGCTAACACTGTGTGCCTGGCCCTAACAGACATCTTTGCCAGGGTAGGTTGGCCCTCTGACATCCTTACAGATTCAGGGTCTAATTTCCTGGCAGGGACCATGGAAAAACTGTGGGAAACTCATGGGATGAATCACTTGGTTGCCACCCCGTACCACCATCAAACCAATGGCCTGGTGGAAAGGTTCAATGGAACTTTGGGGGCCATGATACGAAAATTCATCAACGAATTCTCCAATAATTGGGACCTAGTGTTGCAGCAGTTGCTGTTTGCCTACAGGGCTGTACCACATCCCAGTTTAGGGTTTTCACCATTTGAACTTGTGTATGGTCACGAGGTTAAGGGGCCATTACAGTTGGTAAAGCAGCAATGGGAGGGGTTTACGCCTTCTCCAGGAACTAACATTCTGGACTTTGTAAGCAACCTACAAAGCACCCTCCGACACTCTTTAGCCCTTGCTAGAGAGAATCTAAAGGATGCTCAGGAAGAGCAAAAGGCCTGGTATGACAGACATGCCAGAGATCGGTCCTTCAAGGTAGGAGACCAGGTTATGGTCTTGAAGGCGCAACAGGCCCATAAGATGGAAGCATCATGGGAAGGGCCCTTCACGGTCCAAGAGCGCCTGGGAGCTGTAAACTACCTCATAGCATTTCCCAATTCCTCACTAAAGCCTAAAGTGTACCATGTTAATTCTCTCAAGCCTTTCTATTCCAGAGACTTACAGGTTTGTCAGTTTACAGTCCAGGGAGAGGATGCTGAGTGGCCTGACGGTGTCTACTACGACGGGAAAATAGACGGTGGCGTGGAAGAGGTGAACCTCTCAACCACTCTGGAACGTCTGCAGCGGCAACAAATTAAGGAGCTGTGCACTAGCTTCGCCCCATTGTTCTCAGCCACCCCAGGACGGACTGAACGGGCATACCACTCCATTGATACAGGTAATGCTCACCCAATCAGAACCCCACCCTACCGAGTGTCTCCTCATGCCCAAGCTGCTATAGAACGGGAGATCCAAAACATGCTACAGATGGGTATAATCCGCTCATCTACCAGTGCATGGGCATCTCCAGTGGTTCTGGTACCCAAACCAGATGGGGAAATACGCTTTTGCGTGGACTACCGTAAGCTAAATGCTGTAACTCGTCCGGACAACTATCCAATGCCACGTACCGATGAGCTATTGGAAAAGTTGGGACGTGCCCAGTTCATCTCTACAATAGACTTAACCAAGGGGTACTGGCAAGTACCGCTAGATGAACCTGCCAAGGAAAGGTCAGCATTCGTCACCCATGCGGGGGTGTATGAATTCAATGTCCTTCCTTTCGGCCTTCGAAATGCACCCGCCACCTTCCAGAGGCTGGTAGATGGTCTACTAGCTGGACTGGGAGAATTTGCAGTTGCCTACCTCGATGATGTGGCCATTTTTTCGGACTCCTGGCCCGAACACCTACTACACCTGGAAAAGGTCTTTGAGCGCATCAGGCAGGCAGGACTAACTGTTAAGGCCAAAAAGTGTCAAATAGGCCAGAACAGAGTGACTTACCTGGGGCACCAGGTGGGTCGAGGAACCATAAACCCCCTACAGGCCAAGGGGGATGCTATCCAAAAGTGGCCTGTCCCACGGTCCAAGAAGCAGGTCCAATCCTTCTTAGGCTTGGCCGGATACTACAGGCGATTTGTACCCCACTACAGCCAAATCGCTGCCCCACTGACCGACCTGACCAAAAAGACCCAGCCAAATGCAGTTAAGTGGACTGATGAGTGTCAAAAGGCCTTTACCCAACTTAAGGCAATGCTCATGTCTGACCCTGTGCTCAGGGCCCCGGATTTTGACAAGCCATTCCTAGTAACCACAGATGCATCTGAGCGTGGTATAGGAGCAGTGCTCATGCAGGAAGCAACAGATCACAACTTCCATCCTGTCGTGTTTCTCAGCAAGAAACTGTCTGAGAGGGAAAGTCACTGGTCAGTCAGTGAAAAGGAATGCTATGCCATTGTGTACGCCCTGGAAAAGCTACGCCCATATGTTTGGGGACGGCGGTTCCAACTACAAACTGACCATGCTGCACTAAAGTGGCTTCATACTGCCAAGGGGAACAACAAGAAACTTCTTCGTTGGAGTTTAGCTCTCCAAGATTTTGATTTTGAAATTCAACACATCACAGGAGCTTCTAACAAAGTGGCTGATGCACTCTCCCGTGAGAGTTTCCCAGAATTCAGTAGTTAAAAAGTGTTCTTAAAATGTAGAAGTCTGTTAGTTATATACTTAGGAGTATCTGTAAAGGTGTATGTGTTGTATTAATCTGTTTATTTTCAAGTTCTAGAAGGAAATCGCCGCCAGTGAGCTTCCCCACTGTCTGCAATTTGGGGGGCGTGTCATAAACAGATAGCTAAGGGTTAATGTCTCTTTCACCTGAAGCACCTGACCAGAGGACCAATCAGGAAACCGGATTTTTTCAACTTTGGGTGGAGGGAATTGAGTGTCTTTGTCTTTGTTTTTCTGCCTGCCTGCCTCTCTGAGCTTTGGAGAAGTAGCTCTACTTTCTAGTCTTCTGTTTCTAAGTGTAAGGACAAAGAGATCAGATAGTAAGTTCTATGGTTTTCTTTTCTTTGGTATTTGCATGAATATAAGTGCTGGAGTGCTTTGATTTGTATTCTTTTTGAATAAGGCTGTTTATTCAATATTCTTTTAAGAAATTGCCCTGTATTGTGTCATCTTAATACAGAGAGACCATTTGTATTTTTTCTTTCTTTTTATATAAAGCTTTCTTTTAAGACCTGTTGGAGTTTTTCTTTACTTCAGGGAAATTGAGTCTGTACTCACCAGGGAATAGGTGGGAGGAAGAAATCAGGGGAGATCGGTGTGTGTTGAATTGGCTAGCCTGATTTTGCATTCCCTCTGGGGGAATAGGAAAGTCCTTTTTGTTCCAGGACCGGGAACGGAAAGGGGGAGTCACTCTGTTTGGATTCACAGAGCTTGTGTCTGTGTATCTCTCCAGGAGCACCTGGAGGGGGGAAGGGAAAAAGGATTATTTCCCTTTGTTGTGAGACTCAAGGGATTTGGGTCTTGGGGTCCCCAGGGAAGGTTTTTCAGTGGGACCAGAGTGCCCCAAAACACTCTAAATTTTTGGGTGGTGGCAGCAAGTACCAGGTCCAAGCTGGTAACTAAGCTTGGAGGTTTTCATGCTAACCCCCATATTTTGGACGCTAAGGTCCAAATCTGGGAATAAGGTTATGATAGCGCCCCCCCCACCCAGCTCACCTCCACCTCCTCTCCTGAGGGGGCTTTTAGGCACCCCCAACCATGAGGCGCCCTAGGCGGCCGCCTAGTTTGCCTAAATGGTTGCACCAGCCCTGTGTGCCAGTGATACATTTTAATGTTTTTATAGGGTCTCTTTATGTAAGTCAATAATATATAACTAAACTATTGTTGTATGTAAAGTAAATAAGGTTTTTAAAATGTTTAAGAAGCTTCATTTAAAATTAAATTAAAATACAGACACCCACACGCACCCCGGAATGTTGGCCGGGACCCGGGCAGTGTGAGTGCCACTGAAAATCAGCTCCTGTGTCGCCTTTGGCACACGTGCCATAGGTTGCCTACCCCTGCATTATAAGAAGGGAGGTGTGTTTAGAGCTAAAGAGCCTGGCAAGAAGCTGAAGGAATGAGTAGTTTGTAGGTATTCCCTGAGAGTAGGGCATTTGCACTGGTAAATATGAGGAAATTTGAAGCAGAGGATAGAGCAGGGAAGTAAGAAGGAGACTAAGGAAATAGCAAGAGGGTCTGCGATCGAGCAAACCATAGCTACTGGGAACCACTAGGGAAGTGACATGGGACCTGGCCAAGACTGGAAGACTCTCTGGAATGCCATGCAGGCAGCTGAACCTGTGAGACTTTGATACCCCAGAAGGGGAGGATTGTACAGTGATCTGGTTGCAGGGCTGAGTCACGAAGAGGGACCACTGTGCATTCTGAAGAGTGAGCAGGCGGCATCTGACCTAAATGGATCTAATCTCCAGATGCAGCCCCAAGGAGGCGCTGCATGGTGAGTGAACAGCCCCATGACAGCCCTATAATTGCATCCAGGCTAATAATTTGTAGCCCAGTGTTTAGTTGATTGCCCTTTAAATGGATGAAGGTTGAGATGCTTTAGAAATTAGTTTTACAATGGATGGTGATAGCTGTTCCCTGGCTGACATTACCATAACACAAACACAATACAAACACACCATATCACCTTCCTTACTCCCTACCATAAAATATGAATGTCAAGTAAAATGTTTATTTGCTGGACCAAAAGATTTGACTAATCTTTCAAGGAAATACAGGTAGGTTTCCTTTAGAGACCTGCCTGCATTCCAGGGCCTGCAGCTCCAGCAGGGAGCCT
This sequence comes from Gopherus flavomarginatus, assembly GCF_025201925.1. Lineage (NCBI taxonomy): Eukaryota > Metazoa > Chordata > Testudines > Testudinidae > Gopherus > Gopherus flavomarginatus. The sequence goes on from NC_066619.1 coordinate 218,693,450, forward strand.
ACCAGCCCCCAGAGCCCTGACTTGAGTCTCCCTGTTGCACAGCAGCAACCATGGGAGCTCCAGCTAGAGCTGGGATTGTTGGAGCTGCTAGGCTCTGCAGCAAGGAGTCTACCAGTCCCTGGGCCCCCAGGTGGAGCCAGGGCTCTCAGGGCTACTAGACTTCCCACTCCAGCCATGTCTCTGGGGGCTGGCAGGCTTCCTGCACTATGTCAGAGAACCTGCCATCCCCCGAGACCTGGCTAGAGTGGGAAGTCTAGCAACCCTGAGACCCCTGGTTTCAGCTCAAGTTCCCAGGGCATGCAAGCTCCCTGCCATGGAGAAGCTAAGTAAAACTGACAATCTTTTCAATTTCACAGCTGTTACTCAGTGAATAGCAGCCAGGACATTGACAAGAATGTCAGTTTCACACTTCATTTCAGGAGCACCAGATCTGGGGTTCCTGAAATGAAATGTTCTGTTCTCTCCGGTTCACCAGGAAATTTCAGTAAATTTGCTTTCATTCTGAGCCAGAAAGAACACAAATTCATAAATACCAAGATTCCCTGCAAATTGAAATCCCTGATTTTTGGCCACCCGTACTCTGGAGAATAATTTAGAGGGCTGTCCTTGCCATCTCCCCAAGTAGTTATTCAGACTCACCAGGAAATGTACGCCCCTCCCTGCCTTTGGGAAACACTGGTCTAATAGATAAGGCACTGGACTGGGAATCAGGTAAGCTGGGTCCTAATCACAGCTCTCCTATGCCTGTCTTTATTTTTCCTCCAAGTCTTTGTTTGTCTTGTCTATTCACACTGTAAGCTCTTTTAGTAAGGGCACTATCTTCTGAGCTTTTACAGAGCCTTCAGTGGGGCCTTGATCTCAGGTGGACCTCTAGACACTTCTGTAATAAAATAATTAACAGGAAAAGATCCCATTGACATTATTTTTTGGTTCAGGTCCTAGAAACAGATAATTCTGTATATCTTTTGTTAACAGGAATGAGTTTGTGCCTAGCTTGTTCCGGTAGTAACATCCTGAATAGAGTTAACTGTTCAGAGATTTCTCAATTAATATTTTTCCTCAATCAAGTTGGATTTCAATTCTTCAGTTTTATTTTTCTATAATAGGTTCAAAACTTTAAAAATAATATTTTCTAATAAATAAGTTGTAAAAACAGCCTTTAAGCTTTTTGCCAACTAGAATTCATTTTCTTGGGGTTCTGGAAGGCTACTGGAATTCTCGTCTATTTCAAAAACAAAGGGAAAAATACATGCTTTCGTCCTTCACAATAAAACCAGTATAAAGCAAAATCACTGTTACAGCACTTTTCAAGATGAATCCCGGTATGCAGTATAAAATGAGAAACAAGTGCAATATTTTAAAATAACTTTTTTAAAAAAATCAAAGTACATGAAAAAATTGGTTTTGTTGACTTCAGAGGTGACCCATACAAAGTGAAAGATTACTGCGTTATGACTACAGAGTTAGACTATCAGTGAATAAAATGTTAATTGAGAAATATCTCCATGAAATATATTTCATTCAAAGAAAGTAAATTATCTATATGAACAAATTATTCAGTAAAGAAACAAGGCCCTTAAAGTGAGAAGTCTTTCAAATCAACCAAGGTCAATCTAGAGTAATCAATAATACATATGTTTTCCATTTTTGAAATTTTTTTTAGCCACGTTCCTTCTTCTCATTAAAAATGAGATTTTGCATTGGCGATGGTTTAACACTAGTGTAAAAAAATTCTGGCTAACAGAAATATTGAAAGGACATGTTAGGAATGTTGTGGTGAAATACATTTTTGTGAGATTTCAAGCCCACTTGTGTCCCTGACAAGGTCTCAATAGTTTTGATAGGCTTGGGATAAGGCTCCAGATATCTGTGTTCTTTTGTAAAACAAACTGCATGAGGTTTGCCTATCACTTTGTATTTATATTCTCTCACCCCCCCTTTCCCCCCCCCAATAAGGTAAGAAACAGGAAAAAAAAAAGACAGAAGAAGAATGAAAAGGGAAAGGAAGGAAGGTGGGCAGGGGAGGAAAAGGAGTGCAACATTTCACTTCCCATCTGCTAGGAATTAAAGGTTTCTTAGAAGTTGCTCAAATCTTTTCAGATTTGTCTGAGGTCCCTGGTCTCTGAAATGGTACCCACTCTTTTGCTGACAGGTCAGCCAAGTCGCTGAGCCAAGCTTCTATCTCATCTAAGCAACATGAGTTGTTTGGCTAAAGTCTCTCCCCTTGAAGCTACAAGCACTGATGCAGAGAACCAAGCTTTCAGTGAGCTGGAGAGTTTCCAAGATGATGGGATATAGCCCAAAACACAGTTCTGGGAAATAATTTTTAAGGAAGTGTCTGTTATCATATTAATCCTTCTGCTTGCTTTTTGCTTATCGCTATTGAGAATTAAGTTATCCCTCACCCTGCACAGTTACCTTGTTTGCAGTTACCTATGAGGACTCCCCTTGGGCCATTTGCTACCTCATAAAGACAATGACGTCATTAACACTTGTCATTTTTGGTTTTACCTGTGACTTCTCATTTACTATAAATGGTTTATAGTACTTGTGTGTATTAATTTCACTGATTACCAGTACATTTTTGCTTTGCCACAGCTACCTCTTATCACTGTCTACTGATATTGCATTAATGCTCAGCTCCCACCATGCTTTCTCTGCCCTTCATTGGGATTCTGATCTCCACGCATTTCCCCTCCCATCTAATCTCATCTTCCTTCAGCTACAACTGCCTTAAGTGTTGTCTACACTGAAAATTTAGGTCAATAGAGCTATGGTTCACAGGGTGTTAAAAACCTGCATCCCTCTACGCCTTAGCTATGCTGACCTAATCCCCTGGTATAGACACAGGTAGGCTGATGGAAGAATACTTCTGTCGACCTAGCTACCATTGCTCAGGAAGGTGAAGTTCCTACAGCAAAAGAGAAACCCCTTCAGTTGCTATAGGCTGCATCTACACAGCAGGGTTATACCAGCATAGCCTTGGTGTCATAGCTATGCCTCCGTAGTCCCTGTAGCGTAGACAAGGCCTAATTCTTTGTTCCTCCCAAATCCCTTGATCTGATCTTAGGTCTAAATGTTGAGTCACATTTTCAGCTGGTGTAATTGATGTAGCTTAGTGGTCCTCAGACTTTTGTACTGGTGACCCCTTGCACACAGCAAACCTCTAAGAGTCACCCCCCTTATACATTAAGAACCTCTTTAATATATTTAACGCTATTATAAATGCTGGAGGCAAAGTGGTGTTTGAGTGTGGAGGCTGACCGCTTGCAATCCCCATGTAATAATCTTGTGACTCCCTGACCCTTAGTTTGAGAATCCCTGATGTATCTCTTATGATTTCAGCAGAGCTTCTACGCTGATTTAAAAGGCTAGATACTTAGCTAAAGTGTGTTTAAAGTTAGAATGAAATCTCTTTGGGGCAGGCACTGTCTTCGCTCTGCAGTGCCCCATATTTTAGGCTTTCTATAACAAATACAAAATAATGGTAATCAATGAATAACGATAAAAGTCTAGAACTCAATACCTTGAGGTTTTCTCTGATAGTCAGCCTAAATTTTCATTTTCTGATTTTCATCATATTACTCCTAGTTATGAATTATGAAAAGCAGTACATACAAAAATTCAAAGCGAGTAATTGCATATAACACTGGTCTACAATTTGAGAAGTCATCTGCTTCAGAGATAAAATGTGATATTTATTATATATTTTGATGTGATGAATTCAAATATGACAATTAAAACAACTGATTGCTACTGTGTCTAAGATATTTAAGTTTTTACATTTTATTGTGTAGATAGTAGAGTTTTAATCATAAATTGTAAACCTAGGTCTTTTCATGTGTTTATGGTTGCTTTACATGATAATATTTCACCTGTCCTGTTTATGCAACACTTTAAAAATCAGCAAAAGGGTTATATAAATAAAATTTATTATGAAACAAAAGGCAAAAAACTATTATGTACATAGTTTAGTCCTATTCAGTGTCTACTTGGCGCTTCTTGGCTTGTCTCTTGTATTCATTAAATGGAGCATCTCTTGTCACTGTCCAGCAATAGTCTGCAAGCATTGATGGGCTCCATTTGCCCTGATAGCCTGCCAGGAGATTCCACTGCTGTAGTCTGGAGCCCAACAGCTCTGCCTTACTCTTGGGTAGTTCCAAATCCCTGACAAGGTCATTCAGTTCACCTTGTGTTATGAGGTGTGGTTCAGAGGAGGAGGATGGGAGAAAATGTGGGTCCTGTGACATTGATGGTTCAGGACCAGAAGTTTCATCCTCTTCCTCTTCCTCGTCTAACTCAAGTGAGAATGATTCTGGTGCATCAGGAACCGGCAGTCCTTCCGCGTGGGGTACTGGGCGTATAGCTGATGGAATGTTTGGATAATGCACAGTCCACTTTTTCTTCTTTGACACACCTTTCCCAACTGGAGGCACCATGCAGAAGTAACAATTGCTGGTATGATCTGTTGGCTCTCTCCAAATCATTGGTACTGCAAAAGGCATAGATTTCCTTTTCCTGTTCAACCACTGGCGAAGATTTGTTGCACAAATGTTGCAGCATGTGTGTGGGGCCCACCTCTTGTCCTGATCTCCAATTTTGCAGCCAAAAGAAAGGTGATAGGCTTTCTTAACCATAGTGGTTATACTGCGCTTTTGTGATGCAAAAATCACTTCACCACAAACATAGCAGAAGTTATCTGCACTGTTCACACAAGTACGAGGCATCTCTGCTCACTTTGGCTAAACAGAAATGTGTCCCTTTGCAAAATCCAACACTGACAAATAAGAGAGCACGACACTGTATGATTTCTAGAGCTGATATAGGGCAATTTGTTCAGTAGAGTGGTGTAAGCTTTGTTATGATTGCATCATCCATGACTTTTAGGAATAGCATGATGCAATTCATATCATGTATGATGCAATACGGTTTCAGATTGCATCATTCATTGTTTTGCCTAAAAAGCAAGTACTGTCCAAACCCAGTCAGATTTATTCATATATCCAGTCAAAGATGTATTTTAGTCATTTCTGGTTTAAATTGAGATCCCTTCCCTTTATAACTCACTTATCCTCTGCCATTCCCAAGTCAAGTGTCGTATATACTGACCCAATAGCATATCTTGAAAACTAGAGCCAATCAACAATTTTAAGTATCATTTTCGTTCTCAGTGACCCAGAATTAGTAAAGTTGGACTACATTTATTTCAGAAGCATTTTGGCTGTAGAGCAGTGTAATGGAGAAGGCAACTTGAGTTCTAGGAAGTTACACTGGAAACTTGGGTTTAATATTCACTGTGGCTTCTTCTAAAAGTCACAAATGTTTAAAAAATGTCCCTGTACATCTCTACAGTAGCGTACATTTGTAACAAAGCTGAGCATTAAGTAAGGCAATGCAAGGTCAGAGTCCAAGCATCCTCTTATGGAAAAGACCTACAGGATGTAATAGAGTACAGTTTCCTTTCTACAGAAATTTTAAACCAAACCGTACAATTCTACAGCAGAAAAATAATTCCCAGCATATTTTGGGTACTCAAAATAAATAATTCTGTGTTTTAAAAATTCTGTAGAATATATTTCATTCTCTATTAAACTCTATAGACTTTACAGGACCTCTTTCTAAGAAATTTAATAGGATGAAAGTAATGATATTCTATAGATCAGAGGTTCTCAAACTGTGGTCCGTGGACCACTAGTGGTCTGTGAGCTCCATTCAGGAAGTCCTTGGATAGTTCCCTCTAAGGTGCGCACCTGGGTGGCCAACCACAAGAGAATGAAGGGCCACACACCTACCGCAGGTGTGGCTCCACTAGTTAGGTGCCTGGACCCTGGAGAAGATGCACATGTAAGGTAAGGTGGTGGCCTTGAGGGGAAAAGGAGGCAGGTGGGAGAAGAGGGGGTGGGGGGAATTTGGGATGTATAGGGCTCCAGCAGCCAGAGAAAGAGGCAACTTTCCCCAACTCCAGGGCTGCAGCTGCTGGGGAGAGAGAGCCTCCTGCACAGGCCCAGGTCTGTGGCTGCCGTGGTGAGGGAGAGACTCCCCTCCTTTCCAGCCCCAGCTCGAGGGCTGCCATGGTTGGGGGGTGAAGACTCCCTCCTTCCCAGCCGCAGCTTGGGGGCTACAGTGGTGAGGGAGAGAGGGCACATCCATCGCATTAGAAGGGTAAGACTACTGATATTAAAATGAGTTGTGTACTTTTATTTGTAGAACAAAAAAAGTTTATTATTAAGGGGGTTTTTATATAGATCTTTTATACAAAGTGCTTTACAATCACTAGCTAATGGTACAAACAACATTTGGAAAGATCATTAAGTGGTGCGCCAAGACCCCCAGCAATTTTCAAGTGGTCCACGGAAAAAAAAAAGTTTGAGAGCCACTGCTATAGATATTAAGGCCCTGCTCCTGCAAAAACTTGCTTATGCCCTTAAGTTTATGAATTGTGAGTAATGCCACTGATTTCAGTGGCATTACTCATGTGAACTGTAACAGGTTGGGACTCAACAGCTGGCGCCTCCTGCTGGTGACTCTGGGAATTAGCTCTGTCCAGTGGAGTGCTCCCTCCTGGTGGTGTCCCATCTGTCATTCTGCCATCTGTTGCTGTCTCTGGACCCGCGTTACTCCCTGCTCGGCAGCATCCTCTTCAAGGCCACTGCCCTCTGGCAGTGTCCCTTAGTCCATCTGGACCCCCTTCCAGGGGTCAGTGATCAGCAGTTCTACACTCCAGCCATCATGTCCAACTACCCTCTGAGTCCAATCCCTCTTGTCAGGGATCTGGTGTAGTCTAATGGCCACTCCCTACGGCCAATGGCTGGGTGTACTGCAAGGAGTGAAGCGGGGGACCTAGGCCTGCTCTCTTCTCTGGGTCCCGGCCCAGGGACCCTCTGGCAGCAGCCTCGCTATCCTCCTGCTCGCCTCTCGTCTGTCTGCTTTCTTAGGCCGCTTCCCCTACAGCCTCTTGCACCCGCTAGGCCCTTCCTTTCAGGGCCTGCAGCCTGGCAGGTTATGGGCTCAAGCTCCCTAGACTCCCCAAGCCTGGCCAGCACTGCGCTGTCCGAGGTGCTCGTCTCCTCCCTTGGAGACTGACCTTCCCCTGTCAAAGGCCTGGGACAGACTGACTGCTCTTGCTCTAGGCAGTCTTTATATACATCTGAGCCTGGCCCTGATTGGCTGTCTCCAAACTTGGCCCCGATTGGCTCCCCGTCTGTGCAGGCACCCTGGCGTGCCACAGCCCACTCTCACAGGGAGTGGGGCAGTCTGTCCCACTACACGAACTATTAGTATTTTCTTATTTTTTGTGAAAATCTTTGTTTCAAACTTTAAATTTTTTTGCATAGCAATGATCAAGAATTTCAATCAGTACAAAAACCATCTCCTTTGCATTCTGGCTACCAATATGTTTGTTAGGTGTGTGATAACAGCAGGTGAAGCAGAACTAAAAAAATGTCAAAGTGTATACTTAATGTTCTTTGGGCATCTATCTCAAATTAAAACTTGTAGGTTTCTTTTATCTCCTTTATCTTTTATCTAAACTAAACCAGCCTTCCCTCAGCCACTTTTTGTAGATCATCACTGGCATCTGAGCCTTAGTCTTTTAGTTAAAATAAGTTATTGAATTCTCTTGATATAGACTTCTGAATAGAAAGTAAAAGTTGAAAGCCTTCTATTTGGAAAGAAGTGCTATGAAGCAGAGAAGCTGGCCCAGCACATTTCAAAAGGAGCACTAAAAACAGCTTTAATTGGTCTAGTGGCTGTGTCACCAGCCACGAAGGAGCAGAGTTTATATAACCAAAAAGTGTACACAAAAGAGTTAGCAAAATAAAAAATTGCATTAAAATAGCTGATAAAAAAGTCTTAATCTAGTTCTTCCACCATGAAGTATTGGCTGTATTAACTGGGTTAAGAAATAAGCACCTACACTAGGGGCTACAGAGATGGTTGTAGTTTTATTGAAGACTACTTCATATTGAGGCTGCTTGGAACAAAGGGAGTGGTGCAGAAAAGATTGAATCCCTAGCCCTATATTAAAAAATGTATTCAATCCGTTTGGGTAGGAAATGCAAAAACTAGGGATTGTCACCAAACCTGACCTTTCTTTGAGGTTTGAGAAAGTTCAGTACAATCTCCCCCTTAACCTCTCTAAAGTTGCCAGGTGGAATATCCCAGATGCTGTCAAGGACACCACTTTCTTACATCAGCAGAAGAGGCACACATTTTAGTGGAGGAAAGCAGTAGGCCCAATACCACAGCTAAAGTGAGGACTGAAGAAACTGTGAGTGCAAATACTTGCATGCTATGTTTTCAAGCACTAATCCCCGCAAATCATTTGACAGAATCAATCCACTGCCTGTTAATGCTTGAAAAGTAAACACATAGGTGCTAACTTACATATGCAAAGGCTGAGGGTCCTTTTTAAAATCAAGCCATGTGTATGCTTCTGTATGTATCTAATGGGAAATATAGGATATAAAGATATTGGGGAGTCTGTGTTGAGTGCACGTTTATAGGTATTTAAACAGGGGCTGTCTTGGCATACTATTTTATTCTAGAGTCCAGTTAAGTACTGAGTGAATGATCACTTTTTTGGCATACATTTTTGGGACTAGATATTCAGCTGGTGTTTGACAGTGTTTGACAGAGTTCTGGTGATGTTAATGCTAGGGTACATTTGAGAATTTGTCTCTCTTTGCAGAAATATTTGTGTCTCTCTTAAAATGCAGGAAGTTGTTCTTAGCACTTCACAATATTACAGGTGAGGATTTCCAAAAACCTTCCCCCTCCTATTTCTCCAACTTGCTTTCACCTCCTTTAGTTTCTCACAACCTCTGCACTTCTGCTTGGGCCTAGTCCTGCTCCTGTTTCCCTAAAGCAAAGACAAAAGGAGGCAAGGGGTCACATGATGCGGGCTCTTCCAAAGCTTTGATTGATTCAGATGCCTCATGTATCTCAATTAGCCAGTCTTTCACTGCCTGAACTTTCAAACTTTGAGCTTCACCCAAATGATTCTTTTAATAATAGTGTTAAAATAATCCTAGCACATTTACTAGTATACTAGTGACACTAGTATACTTCAGAGCCCCTTCTTACTGAACAATGCATCTCTAACATTTCGAAATGGCCTAGAAAAAGCACCCAGTCATGGCTTACTGCTGTCTAACAAACTTAAATTCCATCTACGAAGTTGACAGGCCAATGCATTATTAACTGGGCCCCTGTGACCTTTTAAGCTGTATTGTATGTAAGTTTATAGTGCAAGAAGTATAGAATTTTTAACTTGCACAGTTTAATATATTTAATTTGCCACACTTGGAAGTTTGCTTTGTGAACTGTTAATCTTTTCAACCAATACAGTAAAATGTCAGTATATTCATTTGCAGAGTATAATAGGCTTATATCCTGAAACAATAAAGTTGTAATAGCCTGCTTACTGCCTGGTGGAGCTATATGAATTCAGCACGTACAAGGGGTTGTCTGTCCTACTTATCCTCAAGGTTCTTTAAACTCATTTTTTCCTCTTACCAGTAACTTGGAAGTCAGCAGTGCACATTATTTCAGTGAAATAAAGCCAGTCAGATATCATGGATCAAGCTCTGTTGAAATCTTCTGTTTCTCTGGAATTGCTATCAGTATGTTCAATATGACACTAATTTCTTCATGTTACCTCAACCTATGACAAATGCAAGCTGAGCCTTAGTCTCAGCTTGCATTTGTCTTAGTACAGGTCCTCTCTGTACTCCCCACTCCCTGGTATGTCTCCAAAAGCAGAGAGGACTGTAAGATCTGTTCTGCACCCTCAAACTATCCACCAATCTGGAACTGATGGGTAATTCCTCTCTTTGCTGCTAGTGACAGGGGCGAGCAACTGCAGAATCACAGTTGTCAGATACGGAAAAGTTCTACTAAGTCACCTACTCTTCGGAAAACAAGTACTTTCCAAAGCTGAGATCTCTATTGCCCAGTTCTCACTGGAGTTTCCTGTGTTTGTTCTCTCACATCTATTTTTTCCTTTTCTGAATAAGTTGCCTTAGCACCAGGGCTGGCTCTAGCCGTTTCGCCGCCCCAAGCACAGCGGCATGCCGCGGGGGGCGCTCTGCCGCTCGCCGGTGCTGTGGCTCCAGTGGACCCTCTGCAGGCATGGCTACAGGAGATCCACCGGAGCCACCTGCTGCCCTCCCGGCAACTGGCAGAGCGCCCCCCACGGCATGCCGCCCCAAGCATGCGCTTGGCACGCTGTGGCCTGGAGCCGGCCCTGCGTAACACCACTCACTTTTGAGATAGCTTAAACAGGCTTGCCAGAAAAATAACCAAAAGGAGCAAAATGGAGAAAGTGCTTTGAATATAGAGAACTTCTCTCATCACAGTATATTCTATATATTCATTCTCCTTTGGTCCATCTACTTGATGAATCAAATGTATGGGCTACGAATTCAGATTTTTTCTCCATCAACAAGATAGAAATGAGTTAGAGTTTTCAGGCCCTGTAGAAAAAGTGCACAGCTCTGCATTCTTCCTAAGAGAACTATCTAACTATCTTTCTACAGTTGGTTGGAAGAGTTAGGTGTTCAGATTAGGTTTTGCAAGTAAGAGAGAGAAAGGAACAAGACTGTGTAAATAAATATCACCTGACAGAAAACCATAGGGCAGAACTAAGAGGATGATTAGGCACCGAAACTTTGAAGAATGTTTATTCTTAATTTTCAGCTCAAGTCCTCTCCTCTCCCCATGTTCTTTGTCACTGTTGAGAGAAGCCACATCTTCCCATTAACTCAGGTGCTTAACAAAGGTGACAGGGGTAATATGGTTATTATAATCCATGATTTTATTAGTCTGTACAATTCAGAGCTGGCTGGTAGATTAATGCAAGACTGTTAGAATCCCATTTGCGTCCGGAAGAACCTTCACATCAGTGTGAGCCTTGGTAGGGTTGAGGAGTGTAATGGTCTATGCCAGTTGCATCAGATCTTAAGGATAGACTTCCACTCACTCCAGAACTGTGTTTATGCACAATTCATTACACCCCACCTGGGAGTTCCTGCTTGGGTTGACTGAATTTGTATATGACCTGCTTTTAAATGTGCATAGACTTATGTGGATAATTAATCATCTTCTTTGGATAGATGCAGCCATGTATTCTATCTGGGTGTGTGAGCAAGAGCTTGAGAACTTTACCTAACCACACCCGTGGGATGACGCTCATGCCCTGCCATATATATAAGGGTACCACTACTCTCAGCCCCTGAGTTTCTTTTCACCACCAGTGGCCTAGATTCAGAGCTCTGTATGGGATCTTCACCTCACATTTTTGTCTGTTTCTGAGAACTTTTTGCTTGTATATAATACTAGTAGTACCTCAGCTTTAGTTAAGTGTGGGTTTAGTGTTAGCTAAAGTACTTGGCTGCCCTTACCCAGAGTTCAAGCACTGTTCGTTATGTAGGTTATGCATCCCAAACAGCAACCCTCACACAAGGTGCTTGATGTTCCTCAGTGAGGGACACATTAAAGAGAGGTGTTCCATCTGAAAATTTGTCAGAAAGAGGACCCAGTTGGTGAGATACTTGAAGCTGAAGCAGCACCTTGTGGAGCAGGCCATGGGGCCCACTTTGGAAGTGAGGCCCTCATCTGATTGGTGGTCACCTTTGGACCTGGCAAATGATACTACTCTTTGTTCAGGCTCTGGTGTTTCCCTCAAAAGGAAGAGTGATCATTCACCCTCCTCTGGAGTGTGAGGAAAAGGTCTCATCAAATGAACCAGAAGCATTCTAGAGATCAGAGAGACTCCTCTTCCAAGAGGAGTGCTGACCAGCACAGTACACCCTCTGGCACATGGTATGGAGAAGGTTCATCAAACCACTCCCTGGTATGTCTCCAAAAGCAGAGAGGACCTGTACTATCAACTCTGGTTCTGGCCATGGGGAATCCGTTGAGCCAGACCGACAGTCTCCATGACAATTGCATACCAGGTGACCTGCTTTGCCTCTCAATTCCAGACTCTCCATTGGTTCAGGAATTCTTTGGTGCTATGGTGTCTACCGGCTTATCCTCCATTGTGTCTTTGGCACCTCCTGGCCACAGAAAACTCCTTGGGGACTGCCAACAGATGTGCTGAGACTACTAACCTGTTTTCCCTGCCAGCTTGGGACTCCAGAACCTTGCCAGTTTGAGCCAGACATGTTAGCCTGTTACAAACCCAGACCCAGATCTGAAACGTGTCCTCAAACAGGTGCAGGCTTAACTGAAAACAGATTAAAAAGTGTTCCTGTCTCTAAAATTGAGATGCTCAGCTCCCAATCAGGTCCAAACTTCAAATAAATCTGTTTTACCCTGTATAAAGCTTACACAGGGTAAACTCATAAATTGCTCACACTCTATAACACTGATAGAGAGATATGCACAGCTGTTTGCGCGCTCCCACCCCGAGGTATTAATACTTACTCTGAGTTAATTAATAAGTAAAAAGTGATTTTATTAACTACAAAAAGTAGGATTTAAGTGTTTCCAAGTAATAACAGACAGAACAAAGTAAATTACCAAACAAAATAAAATAAAACATGCAAGTTGGTAAAGCAGCAATGGGAGGGGTTTACGCCTTCTCCAGGGACTTTGCAAGCAACCTACAAAACACCCTCCGACACTCTTTAGCCCTTTCTAAAGAAAACCTAAAGGATGCTCAAAAAGAGCAAAAGGCCTGGTATGGCAAATATACCAGAAAGCGTTCCTTCAAGGTAGAAAACCAGGTTATGGTCTTAAAGGCGCAACAGGCCCATAAAATAAAAGCATCATAAAAAGGGCCATTCACCTTCCAAAAGCACCTGGAAGCTGTTAACTACCTCATAGCCTTTCCCAATTCCTCCCTAAAGCCCAAAGTTTACCATGTTAATTCTCTCAAGCCCTTTTATTCCAAAAACTTACAGGTTTGTCAGTTTACAGTCCAGGGAGGCGATAACGCTGAGTGGCCTGACGGTGTCTACTACGAAGGGAAAAAAGACGGTGGCGTGAAAGAGGTGAACCTCTCAACCACCCTGGAACATCTGCAGCGGCAACAAATCAGGGAGCTGTGCACTAGCTTCACCCCATTGTTCTCAGCCACCCCAGGACGGACTGAACGGGCATACCACTCCATTGACACAGGTAATGCTCACCCTATTAGAACACCACCCTACCAAGTGTCTCCTCATGCCCAAGATGCTATAGAACAGAAAATCCAAAACATGCTACAGATGGGTATAATCCGCTCATCTACCAGTGCATGGGCATCTCCAGTGGTTCTGGTACCCAAACCAGATGGGGAAATATGCTTTTGCGTGGACTACAGTAAGCTAAATGCGGTAACTCGTCCAGACAACTATCCAATGCCACGCACTGATAAGCTATTGAAAAAGTTGGAATGTGCTCAATTCATATCTACAATAAACTTAACCATGGGGTACTGGCAAGTAACGCTATATAAACCTGCCAAGGAAAGGTCAGCATTCATCACCCATGCGGGGGTATATGAATTTAATGTCCTTCCTTTCGGGCTGCGAAATGCACCCGCCACCTTCCAGAGGCTGGTAGATGGTCTACTAGCAGAACTGGGCGAATATGCAAAAGTCCAAATTCCTGACCAACCTTTGTACCGGACTGGCAGTTCAGCTGTAGGTAAGTCTACAGCTTGTGACATGAAGGGGTAAATTGTCACTTGGGCCTCTGGGGTGATGAATTTGGGGTCTACTAAGGATTGGTGGATAGCTGACACTTGTGCCCCTGTGTCTCTCCACGTGGTAACCTTTTTCTGCCCACTCTCAAAATTTCCCTTCGCTCCGAGGGTATTTGAGAGGCATCTGGGCCTGGGGATCGTTGGTGTGATGGTGGTGTAATGACTTGCACTCGGTTTGGGTTCTTTGGGCATTTGGCCTTTATATGTCCCAGTTCATTACACTTGAAGCATCTTCCAGCTGACTGGTCACTGGGTCGAGGTGGGTTACTGGAGACTGGTGAGGTGGAAGAATAGGGTGTCTGTGGCTTTCCTTGGGTTGTAGGTGGGGTCTTTGGTTGCCCTCAGTTGTAGGGTTTATTGTCAGTGTGCCCTCTGGGGTATTCGTTCCCCTTGACAGTAGCTTTTTTCTTTTCTGCCACTTCCATCCATTTGGCTCCAATCTCCCCCGCCTCGATTACCATTTTGGGTTTTCCATCTAGGATGTACCTTTCTATTTCCTCAGGAACACCATCTAAGAACGGCTCCATTTGTATCAGGAGGTGCAGCTCGTCCAGATTGTTAACTTTTGTTCCTGATATCCAGGCCTCATAATTTTTGCAATGTGGTAGGCGGGTCGGGGGAATGACACATCTGGTTTCCATTTTAGGGTTCTGAACCGCCGATGGGCATGTTCAGGTGTTATCCCCATTCTGTATCTGGCCTTGGTTTGAAAAAGTTTATAATCGTTCATTTTCTCCTTCGGCATTTGAGCCACCACCTCTGCTAAGGGTTCACTGAGCTGTGGCCTCAGTTCTACCATGTACTGGTCTTCAGAGATGCTGTACCCAAGGCAGGCCCTTTCAAAATTTTCTAAGAAGGCCTCAGTGTCATCACCTGCCTTGTAGGTGGGAAATTTCTTGTGATGTGGAACAATCATTGGCGCAGGGTTGTTAGGACTGGCTGGAGCATCCTGCCTGGCCCGCGCCAAGTCTATTTTATGCTTTCTTTCTTTTTTCCTCTCTTCACTCTTTTTTTGTTGTTTTTTCATTTCTTGTTGGTGTTTCTCCCTCTCTCATTGGTGGGCTGCATCTTTGGCTGCTTGTTCTCTTTTGTAGGCTGCCAGTTTGATGTTTTCTTCCCTTACTTTCAGCTCCACCTCTTTCTCTTTTTTCCATTTGTCGCCTATGGTCTGCTTCTTTGATTTGTTCCTCTGCATCCCGTTTTATCCTGGAAGTCATGGTTCCTGTTTTCTTGTGTTGGGGTGCCCTCTGCTGGTTTACTGTCTGAATTACTGTTCCTCTGCTGCCTGCTCTGTTGCTAAGCAACAGAGTGTTTCTAACAAGCCTTCCCGAATAAAACTAGAACAAAAGGAAAACTTTCATTTGCATGTGTGTTCTGCTGGTGTAGTTGACTCACAGCTGGAGTTCTATTGTCTAACAAAAGACCCCTGTTAAACTTAATGGCCCTTGCCTGAGGCCATATCTATGCACAGCCAGACTGAAGCAAGGAAAAAAAAATTCTCTGGTTGCAGTTTAAAAAAATAAACCCCTACCCTCTGCTTATAACCAGCTAGCAGAGAAGCAAATTAATAATCTTACTGGCTTTTGGATTCTTATCTCACACGCTGCCACAATGTCATAGTATAATTCCCAAATCTGGACCTTAGCGTCCAAAATATGGGTACGAGCATGAATTTCCCTAAGCTTAATTACCAGCTTAGATATGATAGGCTGCCACCAATCAGGACTTAAGTAGAGCGCCTGATAGACTCTGGTGTCCCCAAACCCTTCCCTGGGGACCCCCAAGACCCAGATTTCTTGAGTCTCACAACAAAGGGAAATAAACCATTCCCTTCCCCCTCTTTACCTCCTCCCAGATCTTTCCCGCCCTGGGTACCCTAGGAGATCACCGTAATTCAAATCCTTTAATCACCACTCCCCCTTCCCTTCTTCCCCGGAGAGAGATACACAGATAAACGCCGAGAGCAGATTCAAGCTCCTTGAATGTGACACAAAGAGGAAACTTATCCTTCCCTCCCCGCTCTCTTTCCCTTCTCCCCACCAATTCCCTGGTGTACACAGACTCAAGTCCTTTGAGCCTTAACTAGGAGAAAACTCAAACAGGTCTTAAAGCAAAGCTTTTAATAAAAAAAGAAAGAAAAAAGGTAAAAGGTTTATCTCTGCAATTTAGATGGTAAACAGTTACAGGGTCTTTCAACTTATAAACAATAGAAAGAAACTTTCTCCAGCAGAAACACAATTTAAGCTACTTCCAGCAAGTACACATATGCAAATAGAAAAAAAACAAATTAAAAGACTATGACCTCCTTTTCTTACTTACAATTCTGAATAGATAAGAGACTGTAGCAGGGAGATTGGCAGAAACCTGGTTGCACCTCTAGCCCCATCCAGGACCCAGAGAGAACAAAGCCAAACCCAAAACCCACAAATAAAGGCTTCCCTCCACAAGATTTGAAAGTATCTTGTCTCCTGATTGGTCCTCTGGTCAGGTGTTTGTAGGTCACTGTTTGTTAACCCTTTATAGGTGAAGGAGACATTAACCCTTAGCTATCTGTTTATGACACCAGGTCATGGTTGTCGTCCCCCTCTTCACTGGGCAGGCACCAGAAATTGCCTTCAGATCATTATCAGCACTGAGATTGGCATCTGTTGTGCAGTTGGGACACTGGTCACCTATGCCTTATCCATATACCCAGTGGCCTCCTTGGAATCCCTGGGATATTCCTCGGTCCTGCTCTTTGACCTGTTTCATAGCAAGATCACCCATCCTGAAAGTGGCCACCATGACCGCTAAGTCTGTTCCCTCTGGTCCTATGTGACTCCTCTGAATGGACCCTGTGGTGCGAGAACAAGATCTGTCACTGACGCAGCAAACTGCCTCCTTCCTGGATGAGTCTATAATTCTGGAATATTTCTTTCTCTCAGTGCCAGAGGACTTTAAGATGTAGTGGGAGCTCTGGAGGCACATGGCTGCTACATCAATCTATGCCAAATTCCTCCAAGAGAAAATGTATGAGCTCCTGGATATTCTCCAACCATTAACTCCAAGGAAAGTAGCCCTTATGATAAATGAGGCACTCCTGGAGCCTGCAAAGGCCCCCTTGAATACTCTAGCTTCTTTACCTCCTACAGCAAAGCATTCAGAGAAACGATACCTCATTCCTGAACAGGGGTTTGAGGTTTTCTATTCCTACCAGCTCCTAACTCTCCGACAGTGACTGAAGGCATAAATCTACACTCAAAGAGAGAGAGAGTCCAAGAGGATGGACTTGAGAGGGATAAAGATTTATACCTCCTCTTCCATGCAGATGCACCTCACCAACCAGCAGGCATTGCTCTTCAAATTTAACTTTGTTGATTGGAATTTACAGTGTTTGGGACTTGATCACAACAAACAACTGAGTCCTAAACACAGTCAGATTGGGTTGTGCCATCTAGTTTCTCTTCATCCTCCACCCACTACCTACTCCTCCTACCCTGTCCCTCTTCATGAGAGGGACTTCTCTTATGAGATATTCTTCTCCTGCAGGTTCAATCTCTTCTGACCATGGGGCCTGTAGAGTAGGTCCTCCTGCAGCACTGAGGTTGCAGATTCTACTCCTGGTATTTCCTAGCTACCAAGTCCAAGGGAGGGATGAGACCTGTTCTCAACCTCGTGTAGCTATTCTACTGAGCCACAGGAGGTTTCTCTGGTTTGTTGGGGTGGACCAGCACTGTGCTGCCCTTCAGCTCCTCCACACACCTGGCTCTTTATCAAATGTATGTCTGTGATGACAGCATATCTCAGGAAGAGGGGAATGCATATCTTCCTGGATCTGGATGATTGGTTACTGGGGGCGCAAGTCCAGAGAGGACCTCCTCTGTCATGTCCAGTTCATGCTATGCTTATTTGATCATCTGGGTCTCATAAACAGCAGAAAGAAAACGTTAGTTTCAATTCAAAGTGAGTCCACAGAGGCCTTGTTAGACTCGGTGAATTCAAGAGCATTTCTGCTCTAAATGATTACAGGTGATTTGATGCTTACATTTCGATCTGCAGTTCCAACCCTCAAACACAGCCTGAATATGCTGTCATATAACTTCATGCTCATAAGGAGTCCAATATGCCAGGCCTCGTCTTTTTCCTCTTCAAATGTGGCTGAAGTCAGTATATCATCTGCACGGTTATCCTTTGGACAGGGTAGTCCATCTTCCTCTGCTTATCCTATAATCCTTTATAGTGGTGGACAGTTTGGGATTGTGTGCTTGGACATTTCCTCTGCTCAGGCTCCACTGATGAGAACTATTGTCAACAATGCCTCCTTAACAGGTTGGGGAGCGCATCTGGAGCTACTGAAGCTTCAAGGCCTAGAATTGGAAAAGAAAGGTTCTTTACATATCAATGTCCTGGAGATCTGTGCCATCTACAGTGCTTGTCAAACCTTTCGGGATCACAGCAGGGGTTCCGTGGTTCTCACACTATTATTGGTGAGTATCTAAGTTCCTTGTAAGTTGTGTGGCCATGCAACCGCACAGCAGCCTATTGAACATTGCATAGGCGCTCAATGAACCTGTACTGCGGAGACCTGCTGTGGCCGAGTGAGAGGTGCCCCGTCCTCAGATCCAACTCAGCTCCAGACCTGGTGCAAGGGAGGGGTGCCCCTCCACCAGCCCGAACCCAGCCCTGACCCGGACCTGCTGCCACCGGGGTGCCCCTCCCCCGGGCCAGACCTGCCATGGCCAGGGCACCCCTCCTCTATCCCGAACCCAGCTCCGGACTTGCCACAGAGGGGAGAGGTGCTTCTCCGTCCACCAGTCCAGGTGCTGCTGTGGGGAGAGAGAGCTGGGTGGAGTCCTCTCTTCCCACTGTAGTCCCAGGGCAGCCTGCACCCCAAACACCTCATCCCCAGCCCCACCCCAGAGCCCGCATCCCTGGCCAGAGCTCTGACCTTCTGACCCCTCAACCCTCTGCTACAGCCCTGAGCCCCCTCCCACACTCCAAGCCCCTCACCCTCACTCCCACATTATGTGCACCAATATGGAGGTGGTCTGTCACACCAACTCCATATTGGTGCATATAACAAAATTCATTCCACATATGTATGGGAAAAATTAGAGAGAACACTGGTGAGTAGGCTTCAGGAGTGCACTCCAACATGACTGGTTAGGAGGCAATCAGATTCTGGCAGTTTGGCCATGGGGTAATGTTTTTGCTGATGCAAATCACTTGCCTGTGATCCACAAACACCTGGCAGATCACCCTAGCAGGAATTTCTCCCTGAATCACAAGTGATATCTGAAGCCCAGTGTCCTGCAATCCAACTTGCTTGCAATGAGAGAAAATAAGAAATGCCAGCTGTTTTGTTCCCAAAGGTGTATCAGTCCAGGCTCCTTGATCAATGCTTCTCACCTGAGCTGGAAAATGGCACTCTTGTATGCCCTGCCTCCAATTACATTCATCCCGCAGGTCATTCTCAAACTGGTATTGGACCATGCCAGTCTCATTCTCATTGCTCCAGCACGGTCAAGACAATGTTGGTTCTCTGACCTCCTCACATTATCAGAACAGCCTCCCATACCCCTTTCTCTTCATCCTGACTTCATGACTCAGCATTATGGTCAGGTTCGCATCCAGTGCTCAGCCCCCAGCATCTCTCAGTATTGATGCTGCATGGTTAGATGAGAAGGAGGAATGATATCTGACAGGTCTTGCTTAACAATAGGAAGCCCTCTACTAGCATGGCCTATTGGGCCATGTGGAAACAGTTCTCTGTATTTTCATTAATCAGGGAGTTCAACAAACATGGACTTGTATCCAGAACATCTTAGAGTACATGTTATTCCATAAGTCTTCTAGCCTTCTACTTAGTCCATTGAAAGTCCACCTGGAGGCAATTTCAGTATTTCATCTGCCTGTCCATGGGAAATCAGTGTTTTCAAACTCCATGGCAGTGAGGTTTTTGAGCTGGTTCCTTTGTGGGACCATGATATTATTTTAGCAGCTCTTTTGGTACTGCCGTTCAAGCATCTGGCAGCTTCTTCTTAACTTTCTGCCTTCCCTGTGGCTATAACATTTCCAGAGAGTGTGCAAGTTGCAGGCTTCAATGGTAGAGCCTCTTACATGCAATTTCCCAAAGACAAAGTGACCCTGTGGTTCCCCAGTTTCATTTGAAACTAGTTGTATGTTTACTGGTGTTCTTCCCTAAGTGTGTGTCCCTGGTGTTCAATGCCAGAAAAGCAGCATCTCCATACTTTCGATGTCAGGCAATGATTAGTATTTTATCTGGACAGAATTAAACCTCTCCATTCCTCTGTTTGTTTCATATGCAGACTGAATGAAGGGTCAAGCTGTCTCTTCACAGAAAATCTCCAGGTGGATAACTTGCTATATCATTACAGCATACAAAGTAGTCCAGACTTCACCTCCTCAGTGAGTAAGAACTCATTTCACAAGAGTTCAGGCAACATTAATGGCATTTCTAAATGATATTCCTATATTGGACATTTGCAGGGCATCCACTTGGTCCTTTGTGCATTCTTTTGAAAACCACTATGCCATTACAACTGCATCCAGATCAGATGCAAACTGTGGAAAAGCCATCCTGCAGTCCTTTTTTAAATAGACTCCAAGCCCACCTCTTATGAGTACTGCTTGCAAGTCACCCACATAGAATGCATGGCTGCATCTATTTGATGAAGAAAAAATGGTTAACTACCTGTAATTGTTGTTTGAGATATGATGAAGATATATTGCACAACCTGCCCTCCATCCTCTCTGCACTGTAGTATGACTTCGGTGTGCAGGAATTGAGGGGATCAGGGCGGTGTCACCCTTATACAGCCAGGGGAGGGGATACGCCTACAGAGCATGAGTGCTGCCTCTATGGGTAGTGCTAGGAAAAGTTCTCTGGCTCTGAGGCATGAGCCTCACATACAATACATGACTACATTGCATCTTGAAGAATAACAGTTGCAGGTAGGTGACTACTTTTTCTAGGTTTACTCAGGCTCTCATGGCCACCATGACAGTCATGGGATTATTCTCCATGGATTGACATTGTCTATATGTGATTATGGTCTTCACCCTGTCATTATTCTAAGCATGGAATATGGAGTTGATGAGGATTACACCATTGTAATGATCAGATGAATAATGTCTCTGGTTTGGAGTCTGGCCTCACTCTTTTCTCCTCAGGTGTAGGAACTCTGAGGGAGAAATCTGCACAACCAATGGATCACTGTATTGTTGGCTTTGTAGGTTACTTAAAAAAAACTTGTCTTTGGTCATTGATAGAGAAACATTTAGGAGTCACTGTATCTGAAATTTTCTCACAGGTCTGTTCAGATGATTTGTGACAGATGCATGAACAGTGGTGGCTACAATGCTGGCGCTGAAGTCAAGCTTGGATGGATCATTTTCCTAGCCCATAGGTTGGACATATCTCCCCTCTACTGATTCCCCCTTTAACATCACATCAAACATAAGCTGCTTGTCTTTACTTTCAAGGCCCTTCACAGGCTACCCCTCACCCTACCTTTCATTTCTCATTCACTATCAAATGTTACCTCCAGCCTTTATAGCCTATTTGTTAAGTTTTCGAACAAGCACCTTTGTGATTTCTCCCATGCTGCCCCTCATGCTTGAGAGAAACTCCCTGCAATCATCCACAAGCTTCCTCATTATTCTTCTTCAAATTCCTCCTGAAAGCTCTACTTTGCTGTGAGGACTGCAAAAAAGTTGGCTACTATTAGTACGCTGGTGTGCTGAGACCACTGCCTATCACACCGACCAATATTGTCGTACCATTTCCTTGTATACCTCGTCTGTCTGTATCCATCTGAAATCTCTTGCCTTAAACCATAAGCTATCTGGAGCAGGCACAGTCTTTTTGTTCTGTGTTTGTACGGAGCATAGAATAAGAGATCCTGGTCTATGATAAGGAACCTAGGTGCTACAGTTATAGAAATAATAAATAAATACTGAACTGATTATTTCTTAGTAGAGTTTTTCATGTACTTTGCAGATGAAACTGATTGGATATGGACTGGATTGGTTACATCTGTGGTTGTATGCCCATGTTTGACAGCTGAGCAGGACACATGACCTCTTCTCTTACTGAATTTCAGTCACTTTGCTCACTGAAATTCTGGTGGTGTTTGGGAAACTTTGGGTTCAGTCTGTGAGCCTGAGTTAGTTGTCCTTCAGAGTATTTTGCAAAGTCTGTCTATTTATGCCAGATCTATCCCTTTGCCTAAGGGGGAAAGACATGGGTTTTCTTGGTTTTTAGCAAGGTGGATGGGAGGGACAGTTAGCTGAGTATGCACACCTAGAGAGCATTAAAGGCGCCTTAGAAAACCATCTAAAAACAAACATAAAGGACATTAATACATACATTAAATGAAGTATATGTTGTCCAGATTATCCCTGCTACCAGTGAGTAATTAAAATGTAGCCCGAAGCTTGTAGAAAGTTGTGCATCCCAGTCCATGACCAAAAAAATCTGCAGGGACAAATCAGTAAAGTGATCTCAAGCTCCTTCAATTAAAAAATGCCATGTAACAAGCCATTAGATTTTCCAAAGCAAATATATTTTAGTTAGTTAATGGAAATAGATAAGTTGATGATATAAGGGAATTTTCAGGATATTGTGGACTTCAGTAATGCTCTAAACTGGACTGGTGACCTGAAATGCAGCGATGACAGTTACGGAAATGAGATAAGAGTTCTTTCCCTACAAAATAATTGTCCAGATCCTATACAAATCTGTTTCTCATATTGAACCAACCTTTTCAAAAGATAACAATTCTGCATTTGTCAGTGGAAGCCTCACAACAATTATTGGGGTCCTCATTGTCTGAGAGTTAACAAAAGGTGGCAAATGTTTTAATGACAACTATCCTATTCAGAAGTTTGCAAATGTAAACCTCATTTTTAAAAAATATTCCCTGACTGCAAGGTGAATTTATTATGTGTTTAAAAAATATAACCTGGAGATGCTGCAGACAGTTGTGATTAATTTGTGTTCTAACAGATATTCCTTCTGCTCCCCATAATGAACCTCTTAATGAAAAAAAAAATAAAACCAGGGTATTATAGCTATGGTTCCAGACACTCTCCATTAGATGAAGAATTTATGCTGGAATGTTTTAAAATAAATATAGAGAGATATACCTATCTCATAGAGCTGGAAGGGACCCTGAAAGGTCATTGAGTCCAGCCCCCTGTCTTCACTAGCAGGACCAGATACTGATTTTTGCCTCAGATCCTTACGTGGCCCCCTCAAGGATTAAACTCCCAACCCTGGGTTTAGCAAGCCAGTGCTCAAACCACTGAACTATCCCTCCCCCCATTACTGAAAATTACTCTGTGTGTGTGTGTGTGTGTGTGTGTTAAATAAAGGCAAGTAGTAAATACTAAGAAGCTTTCTGTACATTAAACCTTGTCCATAGTGGCCTGTGACCAAGTCCACTCACCACTAGGTGCCCCTTCATGGCCAGGCATAGCATTGCAGCTTTCTTGTGGGGCTAGTGTCCCCTGCTGATGGTCACTCCAACACTGGTTTTGGAGTTTAGTCCACTTTGGAGTTTAGTCCAGGGTTGCAGTTGTCCAACATAAAAATCCCCACTATGTCTTTAACACAAAACAAATCCTTCTGCCCTTTCTTCAGTTCTTCCTCAGCCAGTTCTTAGTTCAGCCTGCTGCCCCTTGCTGGGCTCAACAACTGTGGTGGAGGAGTTGTATGCCCCCTCTTTGCGGTTAGTAGGAGAACCTAGTGCTACCCTTTACTCTAGGTTCTGGCCCAGGGCCCTGTACTGCACAGCTAGGTCCGCTCCTTTACCCATGTTGCAGTTTTCCCTGTGCCATTTCCTATCTCATTTCTTTACTTCCCCTCTGGGTATCCCAGTCTCTTTTCTGTCTTGATCAGGGTCTCTCCCTGGCTGGAGAGCTTTCCTCCATGCTCTGAGCTTCTTTCCTGCTCTGACTCTTTCTGATTCAAGGCCTGCAGGAGCCTTCTTGTTCCCTGCAATCTCTTTCCTCCAGATAGGCCCTGTCAGCACATTAGCCTGGTTCCTTTTATAAAAGAATCATCTGATTTCTTACAGGGTGAGCTCATCCAGGAGCATTGGAAGTGCCCTAAAAGTGATGGGGCCACAAGTGCCAGAACCCTGAGCCCACTGCCTCCCTGAGGCCCCACCCTCGTGCTGCCCCTTCTTCTGAGCCCCCACCCTCACAGCACCACTTCTTCCTCAAAACCTGCCAAGAGCAAGCCATCTTGTTATATGGACACTGAGTATAACAGCCATGAGCATGGGTTTGTCTCTTATAACAATGCCGCTTGATGTTCTTTTTACATTATATATTTATCTACAGAGATCAGAGACTTTTATGAAAAAATTATGATAGAGGCAGATGCATTCAATTACCCAATTGGTAACTAATAGTGAATTGTATATTTTCTGGTATCATAACTCTTGCCTACTATTGGTTCAGTGGCCTATGAGCACAGAGCATATACTAACTCAGAGTACTCCTTAAAGTTATCCATTGTGATACACAGTACTATGATTGCACCTTTTAAAGTCTAATGCAGTACTATCTTTGAGACATTAATTATGCTGAACTTATTGCTACATCTTGTATTTCTTCATCTGTGATAGTCCCTTGATTTGTTCCTTTGATCTTATTTCAGGTTCAGCAATGAATGTGGGTTTTGAGGTCCTGATCATCTGAGTGGATTTAGTGAACTACAAGATATAAAATTGTTATAAGTAAAAATCTTCTCACATTTTTGCAGTGGTTGGGGTCAGGGAGAGTTCTTACATGAAATATTTAAGAAACATCTGACTATAACCCAACCAGCATGTAGGAAAATTACATTATTTCTTAGACTACTTTAACATCAAAGGTAGCACTGAAGTGAAGGATAGTCATTAAAAGCCGAATTACTGAAAGTGTCTGGATAGGGCACTTAAACACATTTCAGTGGAGAGAAATAATTTAAAATCTGAAGTGTGATCCAGAATCACATATGTCAATTACTATGTTGTCTGTGATATTAAAAATATATGCAGCTGGAGGCTTAATTACATGAGATCTCTCAGAGTTATAAACACTTCATTGTCTGCCCTCCCCACCCCCAACCTTTTTAAGTGCAGTCTTTTTGGAAATAGAATGCAGAGAAGCTACAAAATGAAGTTTTTTTTTCATTTGCTGTTATTGAAATCCATAACACTAGAGATTTGCAAAAAATAATTTAAAATATTGTGCTGATGGAATATGATTACCTGATAATGATGGTGATTGACTCAAAAAACTGTTTCCAGTGGAACAAAGATTTTTTATTAAGCAAAAATAGAAGGAAAACAGGTCTCCTGTATTTTTAGATTTTCATATCTACAACAACAACAGAAGATGTGGTTACATTATATCTTGCATAGGAAAACACACTGGCTTTAGAATCATCCTTTCACCTTAAACATTAGTCATTTGCCCCTTCTCCCGAAATCTAAATCAAAGAATACAATTCTAACGTAATGTTCCATTACTGTTAACCCAACTTGAGGTCCACTCCCACTCCCAATTAAGTCGATGGCCAAACTCTACTTGACTTAACTGGGAGTAAGGACAGACCCATAATTCCTACCACTAAAGATCCATCTAAACTGCAGCTGGGAATGAGCCTCCCCACCCGGCTAGACATACTTGTGCTAGTGGTGCTTGAGCTAGCAAGCTAAAAGTAGCAGTGTGGATGCTGCAGCTTGGGCTCTCAAGCCTATCAGGTCAGGTGGTCTTACAAGCCTGAGCTGCAACTATAACTGCAATGTCCACACTGCTATTTTTAGCATGCTAGGCCAGGCCCCTCTAGCATGAGTCTATCTACCTGGCCTGGGAGTCTCACTCCAAGTTACAGTGTAAACATACCCTAAGAGACTATCTCTTCCTTCATGTTACATTGCAATAGTTGAGATCATCAGAGACACACAAGCTAATAGCCTCTGATATTACAAGGGAGGGGATTGGTGTCAAGGTTGTTTTCAGTGTCTTTGACTCTGATATTCACTTCCAGTTTTGGTGTGACAGAGTCTGAATTTATTGAACTTCAGGGCATGTTAAAAATCTCATCTGATTTCCCAGGCTTTCTGGAGTGAGTAGAGTGAGAGGGTGGAAGGAGAATTTTAGTTTATGTGGATCATAAGGATTTATAGACATTAGTCCTATCTGATTTTTTTTCTGGTAAATTATTTATACAGTTACCCAGCTTGTGGGAAAATTGGACATTTTTGCTATGTATTTTTTTAGATATCTCAGTACATTTATAAATATCAAATAGCTGAGGCTTTGCTGTTATGCACTGTATTTTTCTGTTGCCTAGTTTTCATTGGCATCAATTGTTCATAGAGACTTATAATTCTGGGCACTAGTAACTATGACTACCATGGATACTCAGCTGTGCAGGTCCTATTTTTACCTCCTCATACAGGAAGACAAAGCTTTAGCCCTGTGGTAAATATACCCTCAAATATCCAACAACTCTTGTATTGTGTGTCAGCTTTGTGGCGTGAAGTTCTGCTATTCGCTGCTACCTTCTGTTGGTGAACAGGTGAAAGAGCAGACAGAAGCTTCATAGGGGAAGACATTCTTTGCCACCATCTGTTGGTGCAAAAGGGAAAGTATGACTACAGTTTATTAGCATAAGCTTTCTACTTAGAAATCCTCCAAGTAACACGTTGGCAGAAGGGTTACACCTGCAAATAATACATACAGCCACTTACTGCCACCAGTCGCACAAAGGGGAGTCTTTCATTTTCCATTTGTGCATCAAGTGGCCGTGGCTTCCATGGTTTGTTCAGATGCAGTTTAATGAGATCCACAGTCTGTGTGGTAGGTCAAAACTGGGATGGCGGCTTGTTGGGTCAGTAACAATGTGCTTGTTTGGCATGGTAGATGAGGTCCAGACGCTTCCATTCCCTAGACAGATCCAGAAACATAAAGTGGTCGATGGTGGTTTTTGCAATTTCAGGAATTGTTGAGATATTTTATTCATAACTTGTCTGGTGGGAAGTTCTGGGTATTATTCAGCACATTTAAGTTCTTGTGCTGTGGCTATATCTCAACAGAGATTGGAGGGTCAATGTTTGCTAATACAGAAAGCCATGCTGAAGTGTTGATTTGCATGGTCTGAGTCAGCTGCCTATCCACAAGTTAGATATGGCATCTGTTAGAAGAAAGAGGCAGATATGAGTGCAAGTTTCTTTATTGTGATACTTGTTCCCCTCAACCCAATTGTCCAGTAAGCACTGAATTAGTTACAGCACATTCTTTTTATTTGTTAGTATGTACATGCCTACATCTGTTACAACACTCAAAAAACCCTTATTAAGTCATAAAAACACCCATTTTGTTAGTAAACCAACCCTAACTATTATGCACAGCATTACACATATTATACAGGCATTTTACCTTGAAAATATATTTCTTTGCAACAATTTGTTGCCACAAATCTCTCTGGTCAGCAGTTCTTACGGGAGGAAGGAAGGGGCCATGAGTAATTCTTAGGGGAGGTAGGAAGGGGCCATAAGGCAGGGCTTGTTTATGTAGCTGGGAAAGGAAGGGAGAAGAAGATAACACTGCTTTACCCAAAAGGTATCCTTTAGATCCCCACATTTCTTATGCAGCTGCAACGCTTATCAATTTTTACAAGCAACAGGGAAGGGCAAAATATGGCAACTTATTTATTAAACAAAGAAATATGGAACTTCTTATGCCTTTGTCCCCTAAAGCCATGTCAGCACATCAGCAGCTTTTCAGGTCTCTACTTAACCCATACATATCCCAACAGCATCTTCTTGACCACAGAGGTGCACAGTACTCTGCAACTGAGCGTACCAGGGCCAAGGCTGATGTTCATACTACCAGGGCAATTGATCTCCAACTTGTTCCCGCTTACTTTTGAATAATGTTGGTGTGAATCTTTGTTTTAGAGACTACTTTCTTGAGGTGGTCATGAAAGGTCAGGGTGTGGTCATAAGTGACACCAAGATATGTTGACTTTGGGACATAGCACATTGTTTCACCACAAAACTCAACAGCTAGAGTGCTTTATGAGATTCTGTTGCCAAGGTGGAAAGTATAGACTACTGATTTGCTCAGATTTGGCGTTAGCCACCATTTTTGAAAATACTCTTCCATGATCTTAAGGTCAGATGTAAGGGTCACTTCAAGTTCTTTAAAGCTATGGGCCTGAGTTGTAGGTGCCTATGCCACTTTGCAGTGGAAGATCATGGCCTTCACGCAGTCCACCCTATTAAGTAGGAAATCACAACTAACGTGATCAAACCGGTGACTGAACGTTGACCATCGACCTCCCAATCAACAAAAAGCAAGAAATTATCCATAGGCAGAAGTACATAAGCTTACCATTAATATTCAGATAAAGCACTATATAAAATCCTAAGCATAAGTTAGATAATACACTTGTCTGCATTTCTATACTAAAAACAGGCAAGGACTGAAAACATTTTTCCACTGAGACAATATGGGTATGTCTACAGTACAGCTGGGAGTATGCCTCCCAGCCTAGGTAGACAGACTTGCACTAGCTCAGTTTGAGCTAGCATGCTAAAAATAGCAATGTGGAAGTTGTAGCTCAGGCAACAGATTGATCTCTCCAGCTCACAGAATCCCTTGGGTCTGTGCTTGGATGGCTAACCCAAGCCTCTGCCTGTGCCACAATGTCCACACAGCTATTTTTAGTGTGGTAGCTGAAGCTGAGATAGTGGGAGTCTGTCTACCTGTGCTGGGAGGCATGCTGCCAGCTGCAGTCTAGACATACCCATAAGGGTCCAGGCTTATGTAGGCAAACAGGTGTTTTGAAGTCAGTGGGAGTTTTGCCCATTTCAGGACCGTGGAACTGGGCTTTTAATTTCAGTCAAAGATAACAGCTGTTCAATAACATTCATTTAATTCTGCAGCCTGGATTTTTGTGGTATTTTGTTAGACAAAATATTTTTTTCTAAAAAAGATTTCATGATAACAAAAACTCCTTCAATTAATATCCTCCCCAGAATATTATTAACTGAAATCAGGGTCTGCCTTCCAGCTACTATACTTAGTAAACACTCTTTGCTAAAGGATTTAATGGAAATCTTTCTCCTTCTTGTCAAGATCTCTGGAAGAATCCTTAACCCTGGGCCTTGGATTGGTTCAGCTTCCTGAACATGCTCAGTGCTGAGCAGCAAGTTACCTTTATGATTCTGAGGATTGTAGCACTGCACAAGACAGCTCGAATCACTGAACTGGCTGGATGCTAAGACCTTGAAAGTTAGGTTGGACTGGAAATGAGAATATTTCCAGGATAGATAATGGTCCCCTTGGCTCTCACACGGAGTTTGAAGTATTTATTTTTGTATGAACTGCTTCTAATTGTGTAAAACTGTTACACTCAAGAGAATTTAAAGAAGAGTTTACAAATTTGAGTTAGTAATTCTCTTTAGTCTAGGGCGACCAGACAGCAAGTGTGAAAAATCGGGACGGGGTGGGGGGTAATAGGAGCCAATATAAGAAAAAGACCCAAAAATCGGGACTGTCCCTATAACATCGAGACATCTGGTCATCCTACTTTAGTCTCCATAACTTTTATGAAGAGGTTCACCATTCAGTGCATATTTTGAATATGCATTTTAAGAATAAAGCACCTTTCTTGATTACTTACATAACAATCGGAAGGAAAGAAAAGTTAACCCCAGAAAAAATATGATGTTAAAGTTTAACAATTAAACGCTATGCTAGCTCATTTTTTGCCAGAGCTATATAGGAAGTCCAATAACATGGACCTAATTTCAATTATTAAAATAAAAAATTACCCATTAGAGTATAACTGAGGACACATTGCATTCAAGGCCCATAAGTGCTGCTCTATCCTACAAAAAGATTCTTTCCCTGAAACCTATACTTCCTGGTCATCCATTATATATGTCATGTAGATGTTAAGTCTGTGTGACACAGCTGGAGAATATATACACATTTCTAACAGTATTACCATCATATAATTTTTTGTTTTGTGTCTTACAGAGGTTAGCAGACATGTGATGTTTTTATTTAACATTTATACTGTGGTAGTACCAAGAGGCAAACTTTCATATCTGACAGCATGTGAGCACATACTATATGACAGTCCTGGCCCCAAAGAATCTTCCTGTGATTTGTGACAATTTAGGAAATTGTCTGTAAGTGTCAAAGTAAAAGTCCAATTAATCATAACAATGTAACCTGCATACCTAATAGGGAAATATCTCTTTAAGAGATCTAGAGGGGAGAAGTGGAGAGGAATGAGTTGTGTCTGGGTCATTGTTGCTAGATAGATGTACAATTAGCATTCTATGTCCAGACATTTCTGGAAGTGGTTCTGGTAGCTTTGGACATCTCAATAGGTTACATGTAGCTGGACTCACAGATTCCACTTAGGTCGAGTAGTCAGGTCAGCTGCTTTGCAAAAGAATGTGACCTGCATGGGTTGAGAGAAGCTCAGCTACTGAGCAGAAGACAGGCTGGTTTCCCCAAACTGTGAAGCATTTTGCAGCAGGTTAGTACTGCTGTTAACTTTCCAACACAGGGAAGCTCTGGGAGCATTAGTTATAGACTGAGAAAATTGAGAGGGAAAACTAACTTCTCTCATTTTAAGTGTATATCTTGAATGTTTTTTTGATTCTAGCCAAACTCTTTTTAATTAAATTGTCTTAACCAGTCTGGGTCACCAACTCTTTTCTTACTGAAATGTGACAGTGGGGATAGAGACCTCTATGTTTGGCTAGTCTCAGTTTTGTATTTTTGTTATAAATGAAAAGCCCTGTTACACTTAATATGATTGATTGGTTAATTATCGGACTAGCAAATTCCAGCAGAGGAGACGAAAGAGTCTGTCTGGGTTCCAATTGGAGATTTCTGAAAGCAAGGGCAGGGGAGATATTACTGAACTGCTTTTACTTCAGAAGACTGGAGAAAGACTGAAACTTGTGAACTCAGCTTATGCTCTTGGAACTCTGAGTTACTTTTCACTGTGTTTCGGTGGGGACAGAACTGTTTAGATTTAATTTGTTTATTTTGTTTATATTTATAAATAACTGAATATAACATGGATTATGAAGCAGCATCATTATATGGCAGAAATTAAGCTTTATTATTTGTTATTATAACTTAATTTTAAATACCAACTTTACAAAATGTTAATTCCTTATTCTTTTTGGATGTCATTGTGAGGAGGATGACTAGGTACAATCCTTGCTGAAAATCCTCAGTGACTGAATTCTGGGTCTCCATATGCTTTTCTCTAGGAGTTGTGTTTAAGCACTAGAAGAGGGACAATGAAGTAAACTCTAACCAAATCAAAGGTTACAGAATACTTTTCCGAGACAATGCAGAAGAAATTCTACAAACGCTTACAACAACTTGACCATAAATACAGACTCTTGAGCACCAGACTATCAGAAGAATCATTTCTACACAGTAACAGCCTCTGGTCACTTGATTTAATTGTTCACAGAATTTCGTGGTCCACAGCACTTGGCAAAGTATTTTTGTGCTACTGATCCAAGTCCATTTAGGGATACATGAGGACTCTGACATAATGCAGCTGAAGACAATTGCTGAATACACAAAAGGCTCTCTTAAACACATTAATCTCTGTCCTAGAGCCTACATTTGCTGTTATGATGACAGGTGACCTACAAAACGAGCTTCTGCCAACCCATTCTTGGGTCCAACTTATAATACTATATAGGTATTTTACACTTGATGTAGGATCTTTGGTATGACCTTCTTTGTAATTTACTGATTTTATCATAAATGATATTTTCTAGGACTGGCAATACCTTCATACATTTTAATGAACAGTCCTGAAAATAATGGACTTTTGTCCCTTGGTTCAAAAAAATCCCAGTTCTGAAAGTATGTGTCACATCAGCAGCAATCTGGATTCACATTTCTACCCTCTCCCACTCTTTCATCTTGTAGGTGTAATACAGCTGTAGAATAAATATGAAGTTGGTTAAGGAAATGTATGTGTAGTAAAGCAAGGCATTGAAAGTAATGAATTATAAGGCCAGAAGGAATGAAGTAGGGAGGATGTCTAGATCAAAGAATAACTAATGAAATAAGGGGAAGCTTCTAAAAAGAAGGTCTCTGATCTATAGAGGGGACTGCAGATGGTTTTAAATAAAATAAAGAATATCTGTTTTTAAAAGAGTCAATGTGAAAGCTCCCTCCCCACATACCAGTGTTATTTTAAAAATTAGGGCTGGTGTAAATCCAGGTGCAAAGTAAAAACTGTTGGTCAGCAAGAAGGGAGCAGAAGAAAGAGGGAGGAAAGGCCTTGGGGAGAAAGAAGGTTCTAAATCTTACCTGGATTAAGACTAGAAATAGGTGAAATGTTTCAAACTGTTTTTTTGCTGAAGTTGTTTTTTTGCTGAAATGACATAATTTGTTAAAGAGTGTAAAGAGTAAACTCTTAAAAAGTTCATTGCTAATACCTGCCTGACCAATATGGGTCTGACTAACACTGAGCTTAGCCCGTTTGTAAGTTTCTTTATCTAATTTTATGCATTTTGCTACAGTTTTTGATGTAGTAAATTGCTTATTGTTTAGGCTTTTTAGGCATGTGTAGAGCAATTATATAACTACTATTCAGTTTTTGGATTTAATAAAGTTATTTATGTTTAAATTAGCATGGTGGTAATAATAATACATGAATAAATAATAATTATTCCAACAACAGTCCATTCTCAGTGGTAAGGGTCATTGTTTTGTGATTGGCCTGTTTATTCTTTTATATATTGATTTACACCTTTCTTATCTTATTTCTTTTATGCTACAAAAATAGTCTAGAGTAATATGCTTCTGCATATGGCTATTTTCCAAGAAAGCTTGTTGAGGTAATATAGCCACATGATTTCAGTTAGTCTGAAGTGCTGGCATTTACTTTGCAGTTTGTGTCCAGATGTCAGTTGATTATTTCAAGGGAAACAGATTTTATTTAAAAAAAAAAAAATTAGCCCCAGCAGATATTCATCTCTGATATCAACTCTGTCAAAATTTGTATATACAAAAATGAGACATCTGGTCCTCTAAAACACAGCTCAGAACTGTAATCATAATGCCTTAGATTGATTGTGCCACTTTTGGTTACATATGACATGGTAGCAGTGACTATTTGAAATTTTATATATTAAAAACAGAAGCAAAGTATGTGATATTTTTGCTTTCCATACACTACCTCCATCCAGTCGGCTGGTACTGGCACATATGTCATATTAGCATACATGCAAGGTGCCTACGATGGCATGTGACAAGGATTCATCACAAAATTTGTTTGGCTGATTGGATGATTAGCTTCCCTGGTTCAGGCCGGGTAGTGATAGGGTGCGCAACATGAATGCCGATCCATGCCTCCCACTAGCACAGTGTATGTTGCCATCAGATTGATCTCAAGGGAGCGACTTATCCCAATTTCCTTTTTAAAAAGAAAGAAAAATAAACAGGAACAACAACCCAAAGAGGTAAGCAAGGACTAGAGTTAAATATTATAACCCTCTAGTTCTCCCACTTTGCTAAACAAACTAGTTTCACTATATATTTTTAAATATCAGTAGAACTAT
Source organism: Gopherus flavomarginatus (assembly GCF_025201925.1). Taxonomy (NCBI): domain Eukaryota; kingdom Metazoa; phylum Chordata; order Testudines; family Testudinidae; genus Gopherus; species Gopherus flavomarginatus. The sequence goes on from NC_066619.1 coordinate 218,726,771, forward strand.
ACATTAAATTGGACTAGATAAGATAGCTCATTTGGAAAAATCTTATTCAATTTACTAGGAACATAGGCCCCAATTCAGCATGTTTTTTATGTGCTTATCATAGAATATGAGGGTTGGAAGGGACCTCAGGAGGTCATCTAGTCCAACTGCCTGCTCAAAGCAGGACCAATTCCCAACTAAATCATCCCAGCCAAGGCTTTGTCAAACTTGACCTTAAAAACCTCTAAGAAAGGAGATTCTACCTTCCTTAGGTAACCCATTCCAGTGCTTCACCACCCTCCTAGTAAAAAAGTTTTTCCTAATATCCAACCTAAACATCCCCCACTGCAACTTGAGACCATTACTCCTTGTTCTGTCATCCGGTACCACTGAGAACAGTCTAGATCCATCCTCTTTGGAACCCCCTTTCAGGTAGTTGAAAGCAGCTATCAAATCCCCCCTCATTCTTCTCTTCTGCAGACTAAACAATCCCAGTTCCCTCAGCCTCTTCTCATAAGTCATGTACTCCAGCCCCCTAATCATTTTTGTTGCCCTCTGCTGGACTCTCTCCAATTTTTCCACATATTTCTTGTAGTGTGGGACCCAAAATTGGACACATGTTGAATAGATGGGAATGATCATGTCCCTTGATCTGCTGGTAATACCCCTACTTATACAGCCTAAAATGCTGTTAGCCTTCTTGGAAACAAGGGCACACTGTTGACTCATATCCAGCTTCTCATCCACTGTAATCCCTAGGTTCTTTTCTGCAGAACTGCTTCCTAGCCATTCGGTCTCTAGTCTGTAACAGTGAATGGGATTCTTCTGTCCTAAGTGCAGGACTCTTCACTTGTCCTTGTTGAACCTCATCAGGTTTCTTTTGGCCCAATCCTCTAATTTGTCTAGGTCCCTCTGTATCCTATCCCTACCCTCCAGCGTATCTACCACTCCTCCCAGTTTAGTGTCATCTGCAAATGTGCAAATGTCCATGCCATCCTCCAGATCATTAATGAAGATATTGGACAAAACCGGCCCCAGGACTGACCCTTGGGGCACTCCGCTTGAAACCGGCTGCCAACTAGACATGGAGCCATTGATCACTACCTGTTGAGCCCAACTCTCTAGCCAGCTTTCTATCCACCTTATAGTCTATTCATCCAGCCCATCTTTAACTTGCCGGCAAGAATCCTGCGGAAGACCATATCAAAAGCTTTGCTAAAGTCAAGGAATACTACATCCATTACTTTCCCCTCATCCACAGACCCAGTTATCTCCTCATAGAAGGCAATTAGGTTAGTCAGGCATGACTTGCCCTTGGTGAATCCATTCTGACTGTTCCTGATCACTTTCCTCTCCTCTAAGTGCTTCAGAATTGATTCCTTGAGGACCTGCTCCATGATTTTTCCAGGGACTGAAATGAGGCTGACAGGCCTGTCATTCTCTGGATCCTCCTTCTTCCCTTTTTTAAAGAGGGGCACTACATTAGCCTTTTTTCAGTCATCCGGGACCTCCTCTGATCACCATGAGTTTTCAAAGATAATGGCCAACAGCTCTGCAATCACATTTGCCAACTCCTTTAGCACCCTCTGATGCAGTGCATCCAGCCCCATGGACTTGTGCACATCCAGTTTTTCAAAATAGTCCCGGACCACTTCTTTCTCCACAGATGGCTGGTCACCTCCTCCCCATACTGTGCTGCCCATTGCAGAAGTCTGGGAGCTGACCTTGGTTGTGAAGACAGAGACAAGAAAAGCACTGAATTGTTTAGCTTTTTCCACATCTTCTGTCACTAGGTTGCCTCTCTCATTCAGTAAGGGGCCCACACTTTCCTTGACTTTCTTCTTGTTGCTAACATACTTGAAGAAACCCATCTTGTTAACTCTTAACATCTCTTGCTAGTTGCAATTCCAAGTGTGATTTGGCCTTCCTGATTTCACTCCTGCATGCCTGAGCAATATTTTTATACTCCAGTCTGGTCATTTGTCCAGTCTTCCACTTCTTGTAAGCTTCTTTTTTGTATTTAAGATTAGCAAGGATTTAACTGTTAAGCCAACTGGTCTCCTGACGTGTTTACTATTCTTTCTATACATTGGGATGTTTTTTTCCTGCAACCTCAATAAGGATTCTTTAAAATACAGCCAGCTCTCCTGGACTCCTTTCCCCCTCATGCTATTCTCCCAGAGAATCGTGCCCATCAGTTCCCTGAGGGAGTCAAAGTCTGCTTTTCTGAAGTCCAGGGTCCCTGTTCTGCTGCTCTCCTTTCTTTTGTCAGGATCCTGAACTTGACCAACTCATGGTCACTGCCTCCCGGGTTCCCATCCACTTTTGCTTCCTCTACTAATTCTTTCAAGTTTGTGAGCAGCAGGTTTAGAAGAGCTCTGCCCCTAGTTGGTTCCTCCAGCACTTGCACCAGGAAATTGTCCCCTCCACTTTCCAAAAACTTCCTGAATTATCTGTGCACCACTGTATTGCTCTCCCAGCAGATATCATGGGCCCAAACCACTTATAGTTAGTCATGTGTTTAAGTAGTTCCATTGACTTCAAATTGAAATACTCACATGCTTGAAGTTAGGCCTTGCTGAACTGAGGCATAAATTAGTAGGGTTCAATTGAAACTTTTTTAAAAACTTCTCAAACTTGATAGAGAATGAGATCCTATGACGAGATGCCTTGAACCATTCTTTAGCAATGTAACATTAATGTTTTCTTTTAAATTCTCCTTGACTTTTCCATAAATGAAAGGTCAAGCTCATATAATCTCATCTGAGGAAAATAACCCCATAAAGGAGCAGATTTTCAGCTGGTGTAAATTGTCATAGTTACATTGAAATCAATGACAATGACAGTTTGACAATTTACACTTGCTGAGAATTCTGCTCTTTTATGTCAACTCTACTCCATTTCACCTGTGAAGGCATTATGTCAGTTTGTTATTCCATTTATGGAAAAAATTGAGAGAATTTAAATCTATGCTATGATAGTTTACACTAGCTGAAAATTTGTCCCAGAATTTGTCAAGTAAGATACAAAACACACACTAAATTTTGCTTTTTAAATGTTATTCTTAATTTCTCAAAGTAATACAAAAACAAACAGTAACAGAAAATGAGCAAATCCTACACATTAATGCAGCTCCACCATTAAAGAAAGAAAGGTAAACATGTTGGTGCATTGCTGTTTGTATTTAGCTACTGTTTTCTTTCCTTGTGATTTTTTTTAATGATTTTATTAAGTGCCATAGACATTGATCCAAATTTTGAATTCCTTATGCCACCCCTACCCACTGACTTCATTAACATTTAAGGCATATTTTCAGATTTCCCGAGGTAGGATTTAGGAAAAACTGAGGAAAATATATCAGAGTTTGGTCCATAATAACGTTACTTGCCTCAGTTTCCTTATACTAGCACAGGGGTGGGCAAACTACAGCCCGGGGTTGTAGCTCTTCCTGGAGCAGCACAGGGCCGGGGACACGACAGGCATTCAGGGACCCTACCCTGGCCCCGGTGCGTGCTGCTGCCATCCTGGAGCCACTTGAGGTAAGCAGTGCCGGGCCGGAGTCCGAACCTCTCCTGTACCCCGCCCTCCAACTCCCTGCCCTAAGCCCCCTGCTGCACCCCACACTGCTCCTTTGCACCCCAGCTCCCTGCCCTGAGCCCCCACTGCATTCCACTGGACATTTCTGAGGTGGGCCTTGGGACAACCAGCGTTGAAAACACCAGGCTGTATCTGATGAGGAGAAAAAAATTTATTTTGAAGAAAGGTTATTCCAGTATAGACAATGAGTGCCTAGCCATGACATAGACAATAGGTTCCTTGCAATATTATTTCCTTTTATCCTGGTCACTGCCTCTATTACATGGGTTCCAGCCATGAAATATTCTACCTAAGGGTGCAAAAGCTGGCTTTGAAGCCCTATTCCTTCAGAGTGTGCTGTAAGTCAGGGGAAGCACACTTGATTGATCCCACACCCCAATGTGTGCTGGATACCATGGTTTTGGGGATCAGGGAAGAAAGCATAAAAGCACAGCACTTGGACCCATCGGATTCCTTTTCCCCTTCCCTGAGCATCTGTGCAAAGGAAAGAGCTATTAAAAAGGCTGCTGGAGTGCAAACAGAAGAATAGGTGGATAAAAACAGGGCTCCCTACCTAGGTTCTGAACTTTGAATTTATCCCCAGGATGGAGAAATTTCTACCCTTTTTTGCTCATGGTACCTTGTTCCGTTTGTGTTTACAAAGATTTTCTCCTGCTGAGCAGACCTTTCTGCCTGTTACTGAGTTTTGTTCCTGCTCAGTCATCCCACTTGTTTATGTACATATTGCACAGAGAGATAAAAAGAGGGAGAGACTGTTCAATGCACAATTTGAAAGATGTTCTTCAGGGAATACTGCGTCTTCATTACAAAGAGGCAGATAGATATCAAGATAGAAATTGTCACACTGGTTATCTCACTTCCTTTTTGAATAAATTCACCAGTCTTGAAAGATATCCTAATGAAATCCATATTTTGTTATGTATGAATGATATTACAATGAGTTGCATACTGTTGAAGCAAATTGTTTTTAGCCATGTTATTGTACTTTAGCCGTGGTAGTTGAAGTTACTGCTGTTTTTAATTTTGAGGCACCATAGTAGTTTGGATGTTGTTCTGAAAAACAAGAACAAAAAAACTAGTATATGAAAGCACATTTTCCTCCTTCTATTACTAGCTAATACAAGCCCTTCACAGAGTCCTGCATACAAACAAAACGAACTTAATAGAAGAGAACTGAGAATCACTTCATCTAACTACTAAGGAGATAAAGTCAGATCCTCAGCTGGTGTAAATCAATGTAGTTCCACTGAAGTCAGTCAAGCTGTTCCAATTTATACCTACTGAGAATCTGAGCTTAAATCATTACTAATTTCCATTTTGCCTTACATATGACGACAACTGATAATATTGAAACAAGAAGTCTTTGGACTGATATGGGCCACGGTCCTTACTTATATGAATAATCCCACTGACATTAGTGGGCCAAATTTTGCTCACAATCACACTAGTGAAAATCTGGAGTAACTTTCAATCTACAGTGGTGTACCTCACAACAGATTGTGGTATTGCTATCAGCCAGTACAATTAACCAAAGAGAATTATTTGATTCATAGAACTAACTATTCATGTGAATAAGGTTGCAAGATAGGGTCCTTGGATTGTGGTAGTTGCTGCTGTTCAGCAAAGGAAAATATGAAAAAAGACCAGAAAGTGTCACAATTGTTTTAAGGTATGTTCTATTAAATGTATAGAAGTTAACATACTGTATCAATACAATTTGTTCGATTTGCAGAGCATGTCAGTAGTGTATATTTGTTATTTTTAAACACGTTCTACAAGAAATCTTGGTTATCTTCTTTCCAAGTTATGCTCAAGATTTAGCTACATGTCTTCTATTAAATTTAATGGAAGTTACATGGTTAAAAACCTAGGTAAAGATTGATCACACCACACCTTCAATGGGGGTGGGGATTTGTTTGGCTGGCCAAATGAAGGAAATGGTGTTTTTTGGCTATGAGGGTGGAGGGTTGGGAGAGGAAAACTGCTGCAAAAGGGGACAAAGAGCAGGCCTGGCGACACAGACTCATCCCCTAGGAACTGGATGGGTGGAAGAGTATAAAAGGGGCAGCCTTGTGTGTGAAGCTCCCTTTTACACAAAGCAGGCTGGGTAGGCGAGCCAAGATAATTGCTGTCACCTCCTTGGGGCGGATGTTCAGTGCAAGTACTCCATAGGGAAGGTATACAGTGACTGGATAAATTCATTGGAAATGGACTTAAAAAGGAGGTGTTAGTCAAAGGAATGGAATGGGAGTAGGGTGGGGACTCCTATGATTGGTGTGGCAGGGAGTCAACCCCCCATTCTTATAGCCCATCTTAACCCTCCTACAAGGGGAGGGTGGATGGTAAGGTCACAGCAATAGATGGGATGCAGGTACCTAGATAGAAAAAAAAGATGGGGAGCTGGCGGAAGCCGCCCAGGTAATTATGGAGTAAACAGGGAGTTAACTGCGCTGTACACTTTTATCTGTCAGGTAGTCCCAGACATCTAATAATAAAGTTTCAGCCTGATTAAATATATATCGTATGTCTCCTGTCCATCTTTCAGTATAGCTGGAAAATTGAATATTTAGAATGGGTTGCCATCTCGTATTCTAAACAGATCTGATGTTAACCATACATTGCAAATGGAATAATCTTTTTGCATCCATAAAAAGTCTAATTCAGGAATATTCATCTTAGTCTAATCAATGTTTTTGGGAAAAAGGTAAGATTATTGATGGACAAATTGTTTGTCTAAAATAAACTAAAACCTTTATTTGCAACATGAACTGAGTCAGTTTAGGTTTTCAAATATTCACACTATTTTTCACATTCTTTTCCATTTCTGCATATCTCTTGAGATCAGATGCAGGTTGGATCTGAAGCAGAGAGGCTAAACCATGAGTAGTGAACAACAGATTCCCCAGAGAAATATCACAACTATACAAACAGTGACTTCAGTATTTCACAACTGTCTTTACAATGAAAACTAAGCAGCTGATGCTTCTGCTGTTTTTATTGCCACTTTATTTTGGAATAGAGTTGCCTGTACAAAATTTAAGCTCAGTGGGCCCAAAAAAATCCATGATCAATGTTGCAGCCACATGGTAAATGTGCTTTCATAGTGCATTGGCACAAATGTTTAGTTCCAGGCATCATCCAACATGAATTCAAGATTCTAGTCCAAAATCTGGTGTAAATGGTTGCAGCACAAAATCAATAGAGGTAGGCCCATTTACGCCATCAAAGAATTTGGTTCCCTCTCTCTCTCTCTAGTTCAGCTATCATGGAAGTTGAATGTCATGTATTCTAGCACAGTGAAACAGCCCAAGGGTGTCTCTCATCAGTATGTTGCAGCCTTGCTACTTTATGGACATAAAGTTTAAACCAGAACTCCGTGTAGATTCTGAACATGCAGACCCTCAGATTCCTGCATCATGTGATAAACCTCTTACAATGGGGGGAGGTCCTTTAGTGATTACACTTCTCTAATTTTAGAGAGATAGTATCACAGGATACTACAACTCGTTTCCTCTCAGTAACAAATATCCGCTATATCCTACATACATCTTGAGTTTACACCTTCTGGGCATGTTTAATAGCTGTATGTCTCAAGACAGAAACAGAATTTTGTGCTTTGTTTTGAAGGGTTAGGATTATTGAGAAAAGTTACCCTCTGAGCAGTCCAGGGAAAAGCCTATTAGAACAATAGGCTGGTTCGGCCCATCAGCCAATCTTGCATAAGAAAAGAAACTTCTTTATTTGTAGCTTGTCTTTCATTTATATATCCATTTGTTCAAAGGCATCTGAAAGTCCCTGAGCACTGACCTGAATAAAATGAAAAAGGAGGCTAATAGAGTGTTCACCTACAGCATTGTTTCCTTTCTTGTTATTAGATGGATATGACCCTGTCTTTGATCTCCTTGCAGATGGTACAGCCAGGGGTGGCTGGGATAAAGAGACCCACATTCCTCCTGTGAGGAGGAAAGAAAGAAAGAGGGGAATAAACAGAAGCAAGAAATGTCCATTGTGGTAATTAAAAGTGACAAAGATAAATGAGTAAAAATATGTGAACATATTCCTCAGTGGATCCTTAAATAGGTAAGCAGTATCCCCTTTATTGTAGCATGGTAGTCAATGACTGCATGGTGAAAGAAATTATGAACTTCACTTTGATCCAATAACTCTGTCAACAGAATGGTTAAATAAACACAAGGTTTTTTTTTAAAATCTGTAATGATTCTTTACATGCCAACATACTGCTTGTGTTTCAAGGGTATGTCTCTCTTCCTCGGTGGCTGTCAAATACTGAGACCATGTCGATTGCTAACTAACAATGAAACATTTACCAACAAGAGACTTAGGAAATAAAACAATTTTATTATGTGAGCGAGGACGTCACTAAGTATAAAACATTACTACTTTCTTTGACTGAATAGACCGAGGAGTTGACATTCTCTATGGTGATGTGTTAATTCTTACCTTTTTGTTTATTTTAATTCATGTAGTTAACTTTTGTTCTGCATAGCCAGGAACCAGAATGAAGAAGAGGGATATGATTCTATCTTTGACTCCAAGAGAAGAAACTGCTAACAAGCAGTATATGTCAGTTATTTTTTGGATTGTTTTGAAATATATTATTGGCCAACTTCTGCTCTGAGGTGCACACACAAGGCTTTAGAATGAGGTATGTGCATGGCCAGAATTGGACTGTATATGTGTACTTAGAGAGTGGTTTTAGTCAGGAAAGTGACTGTAACTAAGACCTAGTAGAGTTCATAGATAGGTAGAGTGGAGATAAACTGTTAAGGGCCTTCAAAGTGAAAACAAGCATCTTGTGTTTGATGCAGTAGTAAAGAGTGAGCCAATGGAAAGATGCAAAGATAGGGCAACGTGGTCAAAGCGATAGGCTAGGAGAATGATCTTTGCAGAAGAATTCTGACTGGATACAAGTAAGGTAAGACACATTTGTCAAGGCAAGAGAGAAATATATTGCAGTAATCAAGATGTCAGATTTAGCTGCGTGGATAGCTAGGAAAGCTATCTTACATATGTTATTATAGAAAGAATGTAAAACATTTAACCCTAGTTTAAATGTGAGAACTTAAAGAGAGGTACGACTTGAAGATGATGTCCAGGTTATGGGTCTCAGTGACATGCAGGATGGTGGTGTTGAGAAAAGAAGTAGCAGGGAGTTTTTTGGGGAGCAAGATTAAGAGCTTTGTTTTAGCTATGTATAGCTTGAGCTGATGGCTAGACATCCATACGGAGATGACAAAGGGATAGCCTGAGATTTTAATTTGGACAGAAGGAGACAGATCTTGGACAGAATAGAGACATAAATCTGAGTCATCAGCATAGAGATGGTAGTATAACAGTGACTTGCCTACTGAATAGGCTCAGTTTACAATTGAAAAGGTGATTTTTCTAAGTGCCAGAATTGCAAATTCAGGACAATATCTGGTAATCTAAGATTCTAATCTTCCTGCTTCTTATATCAGCAGCAGTAAATAAGGATTTGCAGAATCCTGATCCTGAAAACAATGCATGTGTAGTTTTATGTACAGCTATTGTCCTTTTGAAATGAATGGGACTCTTTTATATACATGAAGTTAAGCAGTATGTTTGGTTTGGGAAAGAGGATATTTAGTGGGGACATGATGACAAATACTTTAAAGGGTTCCATAAAAAAGATGGAGAAAACTGTTCTCTTTTGTCACAGAGAGCAAGATAAGAGGCAATGGGTTCAAATTACAGCATAGCAGATTTAGATTAAATGTTAGGAAAAGTTTCCTAACTGTCAGAACAGTAGGGCAATGGAAAAGACTGCCTCTGGAGGTTGTGGAAGCTTCTTTGCTGGAGGTTTTCAAAAAGAGGCTGGATAGCCATCTATCTTGGATGGTTTAGACATGACAAACCCTGCATCTTGGCAGGGAGTTATATTAGATGACCTCTGTGGTCCCTTCTAACCCTGTGGATCTCAGATTCTATGTGTGTAAATGTTTGCAGGATTAAGATTGTAGCTGTATTGGTACTACGCAAGACAGAACTCAATCTATGTCTCTCTTGCCTAGGTGCGTTAGTTCTGTACGATTAACAGTAGTAAAACTCTTGCTTTGCCAGTAAATTGTGGCATGAGTTGAAGGTAGGTAGAGAAAGAGTACACTGAATATAAAGGTACCATTTATGCAGTCATTTCTCCCTCTACAACTCTCTATCTTACATCTTTTTGTAGCTCCTGTTACTGAATAGATAAGTGCTGAATAGGTATAGCAAATCTTCACACTGACAATTATAGCAGACTCTCCTGCAGTGTCCACACAGCTGTACTCTCAATGCACTGCTGCATTCTACAAACCATATATCTTTGTTACTCCTGTATCCTGTGGACTGTTGGCTGTGAGTGCGTAGCTTGTGAAAGTCATGTCGTCATCATCATCATCATGTCTCTATCTCCTCCACTTCTGTCTGTTCCTGGCAAGTCTTTCAGTAGTTCCCTAGCTGTGCCCCAGGTTTTTCAGGTCAGCTTCCACAGCTCTTCGCCGTGCTGTTTTCGGTGTCGTTGTTTTTATAGTACTCCAGATGACGCGTCACCAATGTTGAATAGAAGGGAATGATCAAGTTCCTCGATCTGCTGCCAATGCCCCTACTTATACAGCCCAAAACGCCGTTAGCCTTCTTGGAAACTAGGGCACACTGCTGACTCATATCCAGCTTCTCGTCCACTGTAACCTCTTGGTCCTATTCTGCAGAACTGCTTCCTAGCCATTCGGTCCCTAGTCTGTAACAGTGAATGGGTTTCTTCTGTCCTAAGTGCAGGACTCTGCACTCATCCTTGTTGAACCTCTTCAGGTTTCTTTTGGCCCAATCCTCTAATTAGTCTAGGTCCCTCTGTATCCTATCCCTACCCTCCAGCATATCTATCACTCCTCCCAGTTTAGTGTCATCTGCAAACGTGCTGAGAGTGCAGTCCACGCCATCCTCCTCATCATTAATGAAGATATTGAACGAAACCGACCCCAGGACCGATCCTTGGGGCACTCCACTTGAAACTGGCTGCCAACTAGACATGGAGCCATTGATCACTACCTATTGAGCCCAACTCTCTAGCCAGCTTTCTATCCATCTTATAGTCCATTCATCCAGCCCATACTTCTTTAACTAGCTGGCAAGAATCCTATGGGAGACCATATTAAAAGCTTTGCTAAATTCAAGGAATAACATCCATTACTTTCCCTTCATCCACAGAGCCACTACTTTCCCCTCATCCATCATAGAAGGCAATTAGGTTAGTCAGGCATGATGTGCCCTTGGTGAATCCATTCTGACTGTTCCTGATCACTTTCCTCTCCTCTAAGTGCTTCAGAATTGATTCCTTGAGGACTTGCTCCATGATTTTTTCAGGGACTGAAATGAGGCTGAGTGGCCTGTTGTTTCCCATATCCTCCTCCTTCCCTTTTTAAAGATGGGCACTACATTAACCTTTTTCCAGTCATCAGGGACCTCCCTCAATCACCATGAGTTTTCAAAGATAATGGGCAATGGTTCTGCAGTCACATCTGCCAACGCCTTTAACACCCTCGGATGCAGCGCATTCAGCCCCATGGACTTGTGCTCATCCAGTTTTTCGAAATAGTCCTGAACCACTTCTTTCTCTACAGAGGGCTGGTCACCTCCTTCCCATACTGTGCTGCCCATTGCAGAAGTCTGGGAGCTGACCTTGTTTGTGAAGACAAGCAAAAAAGGCAATGAGTACATTAGCTTTTTCTGCATCCTCTGTCACTAGGTTGCCTCCCTCATTCAGTAAGGGGCCCACACTTTCCTTGACTTTCTTCTTGCTGCTAACATACCTGAAGAATCTCTTCTCTTAACATCTCTTTCCTAGCTGCAACTCCAAGTGTGATTTGGCCTTCCTGATTTCACTCCTGCGTGCCTGAGCCATACTTTTATACTCCAGTCTGGTCATTTGTCCAATCTTCCACTTCTTGTAAGCTTCTTTTTTGTGTTTAAGATCAGCAAGGATTTCACTGTTAAGCCAACTGGTCTCCTGACGTGTTTACTATTCTTTCTATACATTGGGATGTTTTTTTCCTGCAAGCTCAATAAGGATTCTTTAAAATACAGCCAGCTCTCCTGGACTCCTTTCCCCATCATGTTATTCTCCCAGATGATTTCCAGACTGCATTTAAGCTCTTGAAGGTGTCCTTGGCTTTATTGATTTTTGTTCCAGATGTCCTGGCTTGCTCCACTGTCCTGGCTGATGGTGCTGCCCAAGTATGTGAATGTTTCTATATTGATGAGAACATAATCCTGTATCCGTACTCATGATGGTGAGGTAATAATAAAGGTTATGATATCTGTCTTACTGCAGTTGATCTTCAGTCCAATTTGCTGAATGTGTTGAGTTGATTTTTTTCTTGTATATAGTGTTGTGTATGTGATAGGAGAGCATCTGCAAAGTCCAGGTCTTCAAGGGATGAGAAGAGTGTCCATTTAATGCCTCTTGGCATGTCTTCTGTTGTACACTGTATTACCCAATTGACGACAATGTTGAAGAGGACTGCAGACATGACACACCCCTGATGTACTCCTGTTTTGACTTCAAAACTGAGCTCACTGTGATCAATGCTGTATGTAAAGGTGAAATACAAGCTTTTGATAATGTTGATTATATGGAAAGGAATTCCATATGCCTGCAGAGTGCACCATAGGCTGATCCTGTGAATGCTATCAAAAGCCTTCTCAAAGTCTATGAAATGTAAGTAGCATAGCCATTGCCGTTCTAAGCATCGTTCTATTATGTTTCGTAGAATGAAGATCTGGTTTGTGCATCCACGCCCTTTCTGAAAAGCAGCTTTCTCTTTTCTGAGAACTCTATCAACTGCCTCTGATATACGCTGGACTATGATCTTACACAATACTTTGCTTAGCACGGATAAATGTATGTAATAACTGGTGTGATATCAATCACTGTGAGTTCCTTTCTTTAGTATCTTCACTATAACCCCACTGGTCCACTCATCTGGGCACTTTTTCCCTTTCCTAGACTGATGTAAATAGAGGGGCCAAGATAGATGCTGCTAATTTAGGATTTACCTTGAACAATTCTGCATTCAAGTTATGCTTGCCAGGAGCTTTCCCATTTTTAAAAGATTTGATGGCTTGAATGATCTCTTCCTTAGTTGGGGTGTCTGTGTTGATATCAAGATCTTCTTCTGCCTCCTGGATGTTTGCTTCCTCTATAAGTGGCTCCCTGTTCAGCAATTCTTTGAAATGCTCTGTCCAGTACATTTCTTGTTCTTTTTCGGTTGTTAGTAGGTGTCCTCGTTTGGTCCTGATGAGACAGTTTGTTGGTGTCTGCTGTTTACCACTGATAAACCGTGTCATTTTGTAGATAGTTCCTTGTTCACTGCGAGCAGCTTCATCCTCTGCTTGTGTTGCCACCTTATCAATATAATGTCATTTGTCTGTTCTCACAAGGCATTTGACCATCTGGTGTGCTTTGCTATACCACTTGTGGTATTTGTCCTTTAGCTTCTGGGATTTTGTGTCTAAAACTTTTTTCTTCAGGGCTTGTCTGGTTTCTATGGTGTTCCATGTGCTGGGTGTAATCAAGTCCTTCTGTCTCTTCTGCCTGTAGCCTAGATAAGCTTCACTGCTCTGTTTATGAATTGCTGTTACTTTGTCCCACTTCTTGTCGATCTCCTCATCTGCATTCATCAGGGTCTACAAGTCTTGAAACCTGTTCTTTAACTGCAGAATGAAGGTTTTCTGTATTTCAAGGGACTTTAGCTTGTCAATATCTTAACGTCTATGTTCCTTGTTTAGTGGACCCACACTTCTCAGTTTTAGCTTGATGGAGGCTGTCACAAGGTGGTGGTTGCTGCCAACATCTGCACCCCACATTAAATGTAAATATACCCACATTAAAATAAAATATTTTGATCAAATAAAAAAGAAAAGAGTCTCATATCTCCTGTTCTGGGCTATTGGTTATAACAAAGGTTTGAGAGTCAGGAGTTCTACTCCCAGCTCTGGTATTTACTCATTTGTGATTTTTGTAAAGACCTTTAATCACTTTGTGATTCAGTTTCTTCATCTGTAAAATGGGGATATTAATACTTTTCCCTCACAAGAGTCTTGACATTTAATGTTTGTCAAGTGCGTTGAGCTCTTCAGAGGAAAGAAGCAAGTTCCCGATTCAGGAAAACACTGAAATGCATAATGTATGTTTATACTGTAAGCCATACCGAGGCAGTGCTGCAGCTGTAGCACTGTAGACACTAACTATAACAATAGAAGGGTGTGGCAGGTCTGGCACCATGCGCCCCTTTGTGGCAGGGTTGGGATGGGTGTTGGCACCTCACCACTCTCCAGTCTTTATGTCTGCCTCCCTGCGGGCAGGCGGTTACGGCATCCCGGCCTTCTTCCCCTTATCGGCTCTGTCAAGCGGGATAGTGCGGCCTAGCAGCAAGAGTCTATACAACCCCTCTTACAGGCTACGTCTAGATTGCCCGCCCTATCGGCGGGTTAAAATCGATTGCTCGGGGATCGATATATTGCGTCTCATCTAGACGCGATATATCGATCCCCGAGCACGCTTCTATCGATTCCGGAACTCCACCAACCCCAACGTAGTTGTGGAATCAACGGGGGAGCCGCGGACATCGATCCCGCTCGGTGAGGACAGGTGAGTAATCCGATCTTAGATATTCAACTTCAGCTACGTTATTCACGTAGCTGAAGTTGCTGATCTAAGATCGATTTCCCCCCGTAGTGTAGACCAGCCCACAGATAGGGTAATGTGGCCTAGTGGCAGAAACTATACAATCCCTCTTATGAGCAGAGTAGTGCTGCCCAACGGCCAGAGTCTATGCAACCCCTCTTATGAGCGGAGTAGCAAGGCCTAGCGGCCAGAGTCTCTAGGATCCTTCACGGTTCAGGGGTGAGGGGATAGGGGGACTCGAGCCCACCCTCTCCACTGAGCCCAGACCCAGGGCCCTGGTAGTGGCAAGTTCTCCTTGCAACTTGCTCGGTGGGGATCTGCCCGCAACATGCTGGGCGTTAATACAGCTCTAACGCTGTTGGTTTCTAAAGTTCCCCTGGGCCACTTCCTACCATGAGTACCCGTTCATCTGCAGCAGGGGGTCCTGCCATCTGTTCCTCCCCTGTGACGTCCTCTGTCTGAGTCTCAAGTAGTGCCTCGGCTTGGCTGACTCCTGGATCCTGGCACGCAGGCTCTCCCTCTTCAAGAGCTGGCAGTGTATGTCCTTCTCCTCCAGTGGTCAGCTTCAACTGAGCTGGTCTGTGGGCTTTTATACTTGTTCTCCAATTGGAGCATGTCCAGCAGAGCTTGCAGGGTGTGGCTTCCTATGCTAGGAAGGAAGGGTTAACTCCTGCGGCACCAGTTCGGGGCTGCTCTGCCCGTCACAAAGGGGTTTGTCCATCACTGCAGTAAATTCACCTCTTTGAGAAGTCATAGGTAGATTAATGGAAGAATTCTTCCATCTACCTAGCTGTGTCTACTGTGAGGGTTAGGTCAAACTAACTACATCACACAAGGAATGACATTTTTCACATCTCTGAGCAAAGTATCTAGATTGATCTAAATTTTAGATGTAGACCAGGATTTGGATAAGATTAATAGATTATAAAAACAGAAGAGACCACTGTGGTCATCTGGTTTGACCTAACACCAGGCATAGAACTTCCCTGAATCAATTCTTTGTTGAACCACAGCATATCCTTAAAAAATCCAATCTCAATAATAAAATGTTCAGTGATGGAGAATCCACCATAACCCTTAGTTAGTACTTCCATTGGTTAATTAACCTCACTGTTAAAAAATGTGTTCCTAATCTACTGATGAAAAGTGCTACATAATTTGCTATCCAAGAGGTAGATATTAATTAATGTATTATTATTTCTAATCTGAATTTGTTTAGCTTCAACTTCCAGCCATTGGATCTTTTAAACCTTGGTCTGCTAAACTGAAGAGCCTATATTATCAAATGCCGGTTCTGAGGTACTTAGACTGAGATCAAGTTACCTTTTAGTTTTTTCTTTGTTGAATTGAATAGAGTTATTTGTGTCTATCTCTATAAAGGCATGTTTTCTAATCCTTTAATCATTCTTGTGCCTCTTCTCTGAACCTTCTCTAATTTACCAACGTCTTTCTGGAATTGGGGATATCAGAATTGGACACAATATTCCAGCCGTGGTTGCACAAGTGTCAGATACACAGATAAAATAACCTCTCTACTCCTACTCAAGATTCCCCTGTGTTTGCATCCAAGGATTGCATTAACTTGTTTGGCCATAGCGGCACATTGACAGCTCATGTTCAGCTCATTATCCACCATGACCCCCAAATCTCTTTTAAAGTTGCTGCTTCCCAGGATTGAGTACCCCATCCAGTAAGTATGGCCTACACTCTTCGTTACTAAATATATGACCTTACGTTTGACTATATTAAAACATGTTGTTTGCTCGCACCCAGTTTACCAACTGATCCAGCCTGCGCTATGTTAGTGACCTCTCCTGTCCTTTTCATTAGTTATTACTCTCCTAATGTTTATATTATCTGCACACTTTATTGGTACTGCTTGTATGTTGTCTTCTAGGTCATTGATAAAATTGTTAAATAGCATAGGACCTAGAACTGACCCCTTTATGACTTGTTTAATGATGATTCTCCATCTACAATTACATTGTGAGACCTGGCAACCAGTTTTTAATCTTTTTAATATGTGCAATGTAAATTTTGTTTGGTTCTAGTTTTTTAATCAAAATGTTTTGCTGTACCAAGTGAAATACATAACAGAAGGCTAAATGTATTATATCAATACTATTACCTTTATCAACCAAACTTGTAATCTTACCAAGAATAAATATCAAGTTTGTTTAATAGAATCGATTTGTCATAAACCCACATTGATTGGCATTAAATATATTTGTCTTTTAATTATTTAAGTCGTGTCAGCCATTCCATTATTTAGCTCAGGATCAATGTCAAACTGATTGGCCTATAATTAACTGGATCATTCTGTTTTTAGCTTATTAAACCATTGACACAACATTGTGCTTTTCCAACCTTCTGGAACTTCCCCAGTATTCTAACAATTATTAAAAACAGCATTAATGGCCCAATAGGCTCCTTGTCCAACTCTTTTAAAACTCTTAGATGAAAGTTATCCAGACCTGCTGATTTAAAATTTGTGATTTTAGCAGCAGCTGTTTAACATCCTCCTGAGTTATTATTGGAAAGGAAAGTGTTTCATCATCATGGGATATGACTACATCATCTCTTTCCCCACAAATATAGAATAGAAATATTTATTGAATACATCTGCATTTTCTACATTATTGATATTTCTGCCATTTCCATTTAGTAATGGACCAATACCATTGCTAGAATTCTTTTTCTTTCTAATATTCTTAAAATTTCCTTCCTTCTCATTGTCCTTAACATAACTAGCCATAGATTTTCCTTTTATCTCTTTGCTTCTCCTATCAATTTTCTACAGTTCCTATCTTCCAATTTATATTCATTACTATAAACTTCCCTTTTTTCATTTGTCATATATTATTTTATTTTTTTTATATGCATGGTCAGTTCCTCTCTAATCCAAGTTCATTTTTTAACCAGTGTGGCCTTACTTCTTGATTATGGCTTTTTGGGTATCTACTAAAATGTTCTTAAATAATTCTAAGTTATCATTCACATTTCTCTCTTTTAATTCTTTCTCCCAACTGATTTTGCTCATAATTGTTTTCAGCTCTGTGAAACTGACCTTTTACTCTGTGTGTGTGTGTGTGTGTGTGTGTGTGTGTGTGTGTGTGTGTGTGTGTGTGTAAAAAAAATGGGTCTAGATCTTATTCTGTTTGGTAACAAATGTGCTTAAATCCATTCAAGATGATATTTGCTTTTGCCCTCACTAGTATTTTATGTTTTACTGTTATTTCAATTGTAAATATTTCAATATCTGCCAAAATAAGACCTCCGAATTTGAATATGAGTGAAAGTGAAATATGAGTCCTTTCTCCCATGTCATCCATTCTGTTAACTCACCAGAAGGGAATAACATTTTAACATAGAGATTAAAGTGTCTGGCAGATAATTCCACTCCTGTGCATATCTCGATTGATTTTTTTTTAAATTGAAACATTGTATTTAAAAGGTTGTTAGGAATTATGGCAGCTTTTAAAAAACCTTGTCAATAACATTATAGATGTTTCTCAGAATGGTACCAGAGATTTTTTTTAAATGCTATGATTTCCTGATTCTCCCACTGTATGTTGATTCCTGTACTTTGAGAACAGAAAAGTATACATTATGAATGTCTGCCTTTCTTAAGTGGATTCTAAAAGCCTTTTCTCCGTATGGCTTGGGCAAA
Organism: Gopherus flavomarginatus; assembly: GCF_025201925.1. NCBI lineage: Eukaryota > Metazoa > Chordata > Testudines > Testudinidae > Gopherus > Gopherus flavomarginatus. Next base: position 218,744,722 of record NC_066619.1, read on the forward strand.
GGGGGAAATGTCAATGTTTTTTCTTTAAAACAACAAATAATTACTGCACTAAATGGCACAAAGTTAACTTAGCAACAATCTATTCATTTTCTTACATAGCATTTTTTAAATACTTCCTATCAAGCACAGCCCATGAGCTCTGTGCTATTTTGTTGCTAACCTGGATTGAAGCATTTCACTTCTTCTCAGTAGTCTTACCAATCAGACAACAAAATATGAACAATTATAAATTCAGAATGGAAAGAAACCTCATTGAAATATGGCTAAACTCAATACTCTTTTCACAGATGTATGTTCACTAGAGTTGGGTGAACTATTCAGAGCAAACAATTTATTCATTAAATATAGTCCTTCATGTGTTCATGAATCCATGAATAGACTGCATTTTAAAATAATTCATGCATTATTTTAAAATGTATTTGAAGAAGGCCTGATCCACAACCCACTGAATCAGTGGAAAGATTCCCATTGATACCAATAGCTTTAGATTTGGCCAAATATTTTGTGCAAGTACATTTCAGCTGATGGATCACTCTCTAGCAGGTTTTTTGCAAGTATTGTGTCAAGTACTCGATGGTTCACAATCTAATATTTGAGATGTGTGATTGATCTACTAGGTAACATGATATTGCTTCCTTTCCTTGGCTTTTATGACTATCACTTTTTATAAACAGGAGAGACTAAAACAGGAAGGGGAAGAAGGAGGAAGCTATCTAAGGATAGGTTGATGAGCAGGAGGCAAGCAAACCTGGGAAATGTTAAGACATTTTAAGCCTATTTACAGGATATTATAGGCTGGTTAGATATATAGAGATTGGCTTTAAAACACCCCGAGACCATGGAATTCTGTTGCATTTCTCAGGATATAGCATATCTTTCTTCGTATTTAACATCCCTTTTCCTATTGCAGCCTTCAGATTCCTTACATTCCAGACCCCTATTGGATTTTCAAATTGTTCTATGCCTCTTTATATTACTATGTTCATATTAACTAATGCCTTAGACAAAACTGTACCTGTTGGGCATGTCCTGTTATACAAGGTGGAACAGAGCTGCAATGTCCAATTAAGAACACCTGGAGGCATTCCACTTTTGCTACAGATTTTTAAAGGGTGTAGCTTATTGCCATAAGTGCAGCCAGTTATCTCTGCTGACTGACATGGGGGGAGCGGAGCTACAGTTCGGCCTACTCCCTGCCCCTTTTCCACTGTGTTGCTCCCATAGGGGAACTATGTGGTAGAAGTCCCTGTGACATCTAAGTACAAGGGCTGTGATTCTAGGTAGCCCTTACAAGGATCATGCAAAAGAGGAGGTTCCTTACTGTCCCCCCCATGTAGATTCAGAAAGCTAGCCACAATCTAGTCCTTAATTTGAACTGCAGTTTCTTGTGTTTGCCCTTGTTTCCTTCACTGTTTACGCCAGGGTTTCTTAGTGCCTGTCAGTTTTGTGAGTTTATGATAAATTGCTTCATTTTACTCTCCAGGACCACTACAGCAGTGTCTATCATTTCCATTCTGTCTAAGGTATTTTGTATATATCTTTGTCCATTGTACCTGAAGCTGTGTCCTTAATTTCTCTCTATGGGCAAGGTTGTCATTGAGATGAGCCCATTCATTTCCTTAGACACTTCTATTTCTCACTGGATAAGAAAATCAATTATCTTAATGGAAGTTATGATAATGCTACTTTCATTGTTGTGTTTCTCTAACTTTCAGTCCATTTTGGGGGTAAAAACAGTGGAGAAAATGAAGAGTGTAGAAATACTACTGAGTCCCATCATTATATGTATGTGGCAATAAGTCTAAATGGGCATAGATACCACAGTATTCAACATGTAGTGTAAGTAACAGATCAAGCAGCATTCTCTCAGGACTAACGGATAGAATATAAGGAGAACAAATATAGTAGGAAAAGTTAAACCATGGTTGATCCTCTGCTGCTTTCTTGTGAACAAACAAATGGGGTGATTACATCATGCTAGTTGGTTAAATAATTGAATCATTTTACCAGATTGCAGTTGTTGCCTTTGTTGCTCTACAGGGCTGCCCAGAAGATTCAGGGGGCCTGGGGCAAAGCAATTTTGGGAGCCTCTTCCATAAAAAATAGTTGCAATATAATAGAATACTATATTCTTCTGGGGGTCCTTGTGGGGCCCAGGGCCTGGGGAAAATTGCCCCACTTCCCCCCCCCCCCCCCAGGCAGTCCTGTTGCTCTCTAGAGTAGAAATCTATTGGAGGCATAAACATGATTTTTCACCCTAAATTGACATGTTTATTTCAAGGGATACGCTGCAACATACCAGTTATAATTTTAATGAAAAATGACTTAGTTTTGTTACAAATACCTTTGGCAAGGACTTGTGTCATTTTTAGGAACCATGGCTAAATTCTTTTCTCACAGTGATTTCACAAGTGTGTCACTCTGTTGGCTTCTGTGGAGTTAGCACTGGTTAACACTTGTGTTAAACTGTGTAGCATAGTGCCTTCTGTTTATCTAAATATAATCCTCCAAATAAAAGTTATTGAATCTCTGGTCAGATGTGCTAAAATTTATATTAATTCTAGAGGAGATTCTCAATAGGCACCAATAGTAAATAGGCACCTAACTCTCAGTGAAAGTTAATAGAGGATAGGTGCTAACCTGCCTTTGGAAATCTGTCCTTGTCCGTTACTTAATTCTTAAGAAGCTTAAAGTTTGACAGTGGAATAACATCTTGATTAATTGTAAAATATATTTTAACTAGATTTTCAACAGGCATTAGCGTTAGCATTCGCATTCAGTGTGCAATACATGACCAAAATAGCACATTTTCTTGTTCGGTTTGTCTGAAACCTAGAGATAATTGCTTCTATCTGGATTATTCCATATCAAAGAATACTCTTTATAAAAAGAATCAGTCAGAGAATAGATTGAACCTTCACCTTCCCACCTAATTATGTCAAGGATAATATACACATGTATGACCGGGATGTAGTTTGTAAAATGAAGGCTTAAGGAAATGAACAAAAAAATGTCAAAAGAAGGACATAGAGGAAGAGTGAGGACTCCACACTACTCTTCTAATTTGTAAATGTAATTAAAACTGATTGAGCAGTTAACATGTTTCTGACTTTCTAATGTCATTCTGATGACTGATTAATTAATAAAGGCACAATATTGCTGCCCTTTTTCACATTGAGTAAATGGCACTGACGCCAATGGGACTACTCACAGAGTAAGGTACTACTCATTATGAAATAAGGATGGCAGAATATGGCCTAGAGCCATCTATCACAAATCTCTTGTTGTTTTAAAAGTGGAGCATACCTATAAATAAAATGATATACTAAAGAACCATCATTTTAACACTGTGTCCAGAGAAAAATCTTCATTTGTGATAATGGAGAAATAAATAATGATAAAAACAAAGGAAACTGTGTTCATTCCTTAGCCTGAAGAAAAATAATATTCCCCCAGCCCCTACTTTACAATGAACTGCATGTTTCATATTGGACACTGACAATGGGAAGTGAAGTTACACTTTCAGTTTAAATGCAGATTGAAAAAGATACAGGTCTTAGCAGTGGGTTCTGGCACAGGAGCCATATTAGAGTTTGATTTACCCATAAATTATCAGTGGCAAATTTTGCCATCTTCATTCCTATTGGGCTTAATGGATGGGAGATATAAAACTGGAGTAATGTTGTGGTGAACGAAGCCCACTGAGTAGTACCTTACAGTCCCTCCAGATTTCTTGAAGTCAGTAGGACCACTTGCAGAGTATGATATTAGTGAACTTGATCAAGGTGGCAGAATCTGGACCTTAAGAAACAAAAACCATGTTTTGTCATAGATGCAGGAATCACTGGGTAAATTCTATGGCAGGGGTCGGCAACCTTTCAGAAGTGCTATGCCGAGTCCTCATTTATTCACTCTCATTTAAGGTTCCACGTGCCAGTAATACATTTGAACATTTTTAGAAGGTCTCTTTCTATAAGTCTGTAATAAGTCTAAACTATTATTGTATATAAAGTAAATAAGGTTATTAAAATGTTTAAGAAGCTTCATTTAAAATTAAATTAAAATGCAGAGCCCCCTGGACCAGTAGCCAGGACCCGGGCAGTGTGAGTGCCACTGAAAATCAGCTCACATGCCGCCTTTGGCACGCGTGCCATAGGTTGCCTACCCCTGTTCTATGGCTTGTATTATGCAGGAGGTCAGACTAAATTATCATAATAAGCCTTAAAATTTATAAATCTACAAATTTACTATGGCAAAATATTCTGTATCCTACTGAAAGCAAAACTTGAATACAAACTTCTTGTTAAACACTCAAACTTTTAAAAACTTTTAGAAAAGTTTAGAACAGACTACGTCAATGCTCCTCATTCCTAGATAAGATATGTATAATGCGAAAAACGTTAATTATAAAATCTACTTTAGGCATTATCTGCTGCTTAAATAACTACTTTTTATTGTCATTGCACCAATTTTTAGGAAAACTTCATCTAACCATGTAAATGTTTTGAACTGCTTTTGTTGTAGCAAAAAAAACCCGTATTTCGTGTATTTAAAAGGAAAAGAGAACATACAAAAGGGAATTTTGTCGTGCTTTTGTTACGATGTTAGGTATTTCACATTTGGCAAAAGAACCAAATTTCCTCTTTACTAGAGCGAAAGAATGATTGAAGAACAGACATCTTTGTAAACTATCCTTGATGTTCCCTCATCTGGGCCCGTTTTATCCCCAGCAAGCCTTTTGAGACACTTTTCAAATGTGATTTGAAGTTATACCATCTATTTTACATGACAACTTTTGCTTTAGTCTCTTTCTGTGGTGGTGGTGCTGTTTAGTTTTAGAACCAATTCACAGCAGATACTTAAGAGAACTTGAGTGAAAAAGATACAAATGCCCGAGAGCAAGAATTTTAAAATGTATGTCTGTTTTTAATGATCCATGTGTGTTCTTTTTTCGTCAGACTGTTATGCTTGACAGATGATTTTATATATGATTCACTTTGATTTCCAAATCTGAATATAATCCAAAACGTGAACCTTTATGTTTTAAAAGCTATGTCAACATTTTTATTGTTACCCTTTATGGTTCAGTTTTTCTGCAGACCTACTTTTGGCCTGATTAACTAATTACTACTACTAAAGTAAATTATGTCTCAGTACCATATATAGCATGATCATGTAGTAAGTTAACAAAAAGTAGTATTTTTCTGCGTATCTTTCAAATTTCCTCTCTCTTTTGGTAGATATTCTAACCTATCAATTTAAAGTAATCATTTTTTATTGTTCATTTTACTTGTTATATAAATAGATAGATTTACTGCTTTCTGCATGTAATACATCAGATTTCCATTTAAAAAAACATGTATATTCAGAATTAAGGAGTTGAGGTGATTTCAGCATATACCACCTTAGCCTATAGGACTATGGGCTCAATCCTTCTCCCACTGAAGTCAATGACAAAACTATCTTGGGAGCAGCATTGGGCCCCAAAGTCAAGTTTACACATGATGTAACTCTGCGTTCACATATCAGTCAGCATGAAAATCCAGCACTCGAGCCTGAAGTATCTATTTTGTTAATTTCACCTTGCTGCTTGTTCTCACCTCCTAAGCAGCGCTGGGGTGGGCTGACCAAAAGTGAGTTGCATGGGAGAATCTGAACAGCTGTAAAGGGAGACTAATTTAATAACTTCATTATGCAGCATGGGGAGCAGAACATAAATAAATTACACTGGTCTACAATTTTTGAGAAGTCGTCTGCTTCAGAGATAAAATGTGATATTGATTATGTATTTTGATGTGCTGAATTCAGATATGACAATTAAAACAACTGATTGACTAATGTTTCTAAGATATTTAAGTTTTTACATTTTATATCTATGTATATTGTGTAGATAGTAGAGTTTTAATCATAAATTGTAAACCTAGGTCTTTTCATGTGTTTATGGTTGCTTTACATGATAATATTTCACCTGTCCTGTTTATGTAACACTTTAAAAATCAGCAAAAGGGTTATATAAATAAAATTTATTATGAAACAAAAGGCAAAAAACTATTATGTGCATAGTTTAGTCCTATTCCTTGTCTACTCGGCGCTTCTTGTCTTGTCTCTTGTATTCATTAAATGGAGCATCTCTTGTCACTGTCCAGCAATAGTCTGCAAGCATTGATGGGCTCCATTTGCCCTGATAGCCTGCCAGGGGATTCCACTGCTGTAGTCTGGAGCCCAACAGCTCTGCCTTACTCTTGGGTAGTTCCAAATCCCTGACAAGGTCAGGTCAGTTCACCTTGTGTTATGAGGTGTGGTTCAGAGGAGGAGGATGGGAGAAAATGTGGGTCCTGTGACATTGATGGTTCAGGACCAGAAGTTTCATCCTCTTCCTCTTCCTTGTCTGACTCAAGTAAGAATGATTCTGGTGCATCAGGAACCGGCAGTCCTTCTCCGTGGGGTACTGGGCTGATAGAATGTTTGGATAATGCACAGTCCACTTTTTCTTCTTTGACACACCTTTCCCAACTGGAGGTACCATGCAGAAGTAACAATTGCTGGTATGATCTGTTGGTTCTCTCCAAATCATTGGCACTGCAAAAGGCATAGATTTCCTTTTCCTGTTCAACCACTGGCGAAGATTTGCTGCACAAGTGTTGCAGCACGTGTGTGGAGCCCACCTCTTGTCCTGATCTCCAATTTTGCAGCCAAAATAAAAGTGGTAGGCTTTTTTAACCATAGTGGTTATACTGTGCTTTTGTGATGCAAAAGTCACTTCACCACAAACATAGCAGAAGTTATCTGCACTGTTCACACAAGTACGAGGCATCTCTGCTCACTTAGGCTAAACAGAAATGTGTCCCTTTGCAAAATCAAACACTGACAAATAAGAGAGCACGACACTGTATGATTTCTAGAGCTGATATAGGGCAATTTGTTCAGCAGAGTGATGTAAGCTTCGTAATGATTGCATCATCCATGACTTCTAGGAATAACATGATGCAATTCATATCATGTATGACGCAATACCAGCTTCAGATTGCAATCATTCATTGTTTTACCTAAAAAGGAAGTACTGTCCAAACCCAGTCATAGATTTATTCATAGATCCAGTTAAAGATGTATTTTAGTCATTTCTGGTTTAAATTGAGATCCCTTCCCTTTATAACTCACTTGTCCTCCGCCATTCCCAAGTCAATGGTCGTATATACTGACCCAATAGCATATCTTGAAAACTAGAGCCAATCAACAATTTTAAGCACCATTTTCGTTCTCAGTGACCCAGAATTAGTGAAGTTGGACTACATTTATTTTAGAAGCATTTTGGCTGTAAAGCAGTGTTAGTGTTGACCCTCTGTGCTGACACTTACCAACACACTTCATTTCTTGCTTCTGCAGGAATGATTTATTAAGGAGCTCATGGCTGCTACATTTAATTAAAAGCCAATGCTTTAAAAACTGGGTACCTAAAGTTAGGCACCTATATCTGTATTTAGTCACCCAAAGAAGTGCCCTGATTATCAAAGGTGCTGAGCACCCATCAGTCCTGATTGACTTCATTGAGAGTGTAATGGGACTGGACTCACCACCATGGGACCTCCTGCTGGCCATCCTGGGAATTAGCTCTCATTTCACCAGAGTGCCCTTGTCTAGTAGTGTCTCATTCGTCGTCACTTTTGCCTCCACCTCTAGGACCCATGTCACTCCCTGGACCACAGCATCATCTTCTGGACACAACCCTCCAACTTACCCCACTCGGTTCTTTTCCCCCTTCCGGAGGACCCACTAGTCCTCAGTCCAGCCAATCGACTCATTGGCAAACTGCAGTCCATTCACTGGCAACTCCCATCCACAGCTGCCCCACCACAGGGAGCTTAGGGGGATAGCTTTGTGAACAAAAAGATGCTAAGTCAAAGTCTTTGGTTTTACTAAACCTGTATTATTAATTTGTTTATCCCAAGCAGTAAAGATGTTTTTAATTTCTGTCATTTCATTAGAAAGAATCTCTATGCACCATGGAAAATGGAAATCAATTCCATTATGCTATGCTGTTATGTGTGCAATATGGAGGTAAATGACAGTAACCAAGGTGCCAAATTCATCTCTGGTATAACCACTTCACTCAAGAGAGAGACTACCATGGCCCACTGATCATGCAACAACATTTATCAGCGGTGCTATCTTTTCACTGCTTCTCTATAGGCTTGATCCTGGCAAGGAAGTATGTTTCAATTACTTAATGGGACTAATTGTGTGTCTGAAGTTAAGCTTGTGAATAAGTCTTTCCAGGATACTGTACTTGCTCATACAAAATAAATGTACTAAATTGGTGCTTTGGAATTTTGTTTTCTGCTGGCCATTCTTGTGTTTTTTGTACATATCTGCTGTAATTTGTATAAATGCATTGTTCCTTGTAAATGTTCAGGGTAGTTTGTATATGAAGCTTAAAAAAAACCATCTGTTTTATGGCAGTATTAGAAGGCTTTCTGTACTTTGTTTTGCTGTTTTTATAGAAATAATGGTTCACACCTTAAAATGATACTGGGAATTTGTGTTTCATTGCCTTTTGGCCAAAAATCAAAACACTAGCCTTTACTACCACAACGCCGATAAAAGCATGTCTTGATGAGGGCTGTTAAGTAATTGTAAATATTAATCGTGATTAATCATGTAATTTAAAAATAATCTGTTAAACAATAATACAATTCTATAAATATTTTTGGATGTGTTCCACATTTTCAAATATATTGATTTCAATAACGAGTGCTGTATCTATCTTTAGAAATCTCACACTGGTACTTTCTTTGTGTATTGTCAGATCTGCAGTGAAAGTGTTCTTAAAATGAACAACATGTGCTGGGTCATCATCCGAAACTGTTATAACATGAAATATACGGCAGACTGAGCGTAAAACACAGCAGGAGACATACAATTCTCCCTTAAAGAATTCCGTCTCAAATTTAATTAACACATTTTTTTTAACGAGTGTTGTCAGCATAGAAGCATGTCCTCTGGAATGATGGCCAAAACATGAAGGGTCATATGAATGTTTAGCATATCTGGCACATACGTGCCTTGCAACACTGGCGACAAAAATGCCATGCAGATATCTGTTCTCACTTTCAGGTGACATTGTAAATAAGGTGCACGCAGTATTAATTCCCATAAATGTAAAGATTGGCCATTGGCTGCAGAAGAAGTAGGACTGAGTGGACTTGTAGGCTCCAAAGTTTTACATTGTTTTTTTTTTTGAGTGTAATTATGTAAAAAAAAAAAAATCTACATTTGTAAATTGCGCTTTCACGATAAAGAGATTGCACTATGATACTTCTTTGAGGTGAACTGAAAAATACCATTTTTCATCGTTTTTATAGTGTAAATATTTGTAATAAAATATAAATTGAGCAGTGTACACTTTGTATTCTGTGTTGTAATTGAAATCAATATTTTTGAAAATGTAGAAAAACATCCAAAAATATTTAATAAATTTCAGTTGGTATTCTATTATTTAGCAGTGCGATTAAAGCTGTGATTAATCACGATTAATTTTTTTAATCACAATTTTTTGAGTTAATCGGATGAGTTAACTGTGATTATTCGAGAGCCCTAGTTCTGATGTTTTTGTCTTTGATAGTTCAACAGGGAATAAGATAAAAATAATATTAACTGAATAACTTTATATGCACCAAAATGAAAATGTCTAGCATTCTTTCTGAGCTGCCATACCTTTGGTAGAATCATAGAAGTAGCAGTCATAAAAATATTAAGGGAATTAGCTAATGAACTAACTGTACTACCAACATTTTTTGTTTGTTTTTTTGTTTTAAATCACAGACAACTGAGAAAGTAGCAATGGAAAGGAGAAAAGCAAAGATAGTGCCAAGTTTCAAAAAGGAAAGGAAAGAAGTATGATCCTGACAATTACTGTCCTATACATCTATTCTCAGTGAATCCGTGGGGAAAAATATTAAGGTTTAGAAAACCACCTTACATTTTGGACTTAAGTCTGCCCTTGCATGCATGGGGAAGAGTTGTGAAAATAACACAGACAGTGGATTTGTTGCACAAAGACAGGTCCCTCCACATCATTCCTTGTTCATGTGGGGACAAGTGAATGAGAATGTCCACGATCGCTGCAAACATAAGAGGAAGTATGATTAGAATAAAAAGGAGAAGATGGTATATTTCACAGGATAAGCAGCCAGGGAAGTATCTTCATCCTTTATTGTACGTGTATACCACAATACCCTTGCATGAGTTATTGACTGGGATTCAATTCTGAATATAAAAGCATGGGCTTCAAAAGGTGTAGCATCTAAAGAAGCCAGACTCCAGAGCTCAAAGGCTCATAAACCTTTCTGCTCATGGTAGCCACTAGAGAGGAATGGAGACTCTGACTGTGTTAATGTGGATCGCACATGCAGTACAGGCAACTGAAGCAAGCAAATTAGAACTGGGGCATTGCAGAATACAACCAGTCATCAAAGACAGCATAGGGGACCGTGGCTATAAATAACAACAACAAATTCAATAAGAGCAGACGAAGGATTACAATAAAGTAGATAACATGTAGCTATGAGAAAGCAACATATTATGTGCCAGGAGGCCACAATACTACTAAGGGCAGACAGACAATGACAGTGAAATAGCTGATTTTTCAATTAAACTGGTCAAAATTCTACATATGGTTTAGAAGGGGGAAAAAAGCCTACATTGGTAGTGAGACAGTCTGGGTGACATAAAAGGCTTTTTTCATTTCCAGTTGTTTAGGACTTTGGGATGAAATGGCTTGCTTTTGGCCAAGACAAGACTTGTGAGATGCATAAAAAATATAAGTACCACAGAGCATAACTGGAAATTTCAACTATTTCAGCTCCAGTATTGGTGTCGCCATTCACATGGTGAAATTTCACAACAGAAGATTGTGACTCAGAGTTGTAAAATGGCTGAAATCTGACCTTTTCAATGAGACTGTCCTTCCAGCTTCAATATATTCCCCTGAGGAGGCAATAGTGTCTTTGCCTCACACCTTTTAGTACCCTGGTTAGGTGGTGGACATTTGAAGCTTTGCAGAACTGGTCTCTTTGGGAAAAAAATAAAATACAGTTTTAAAATTTTGCTAAATAAATGCCTAAACCTCTTACATACACTGTGAGAGATTCAAACTGGAAGTGCAAATTTTAGGCAGGTAGTTAACGGCCTCTTCCATTCACGCTGCTTTATTACAGTAGGCTTCTGGATTGGCACTACACACCTGTGATTAACTTACTAGCCACTGGATGTCACTGATGATCTACACAAATACATCTTAACCCTTTGAATGTTTCATTGCATACAATATAAATTGAGCAAAATGACTCATATGACCTTGTAGGCTTAATTTGTATATCAACAGTGTCTTCACCTGGAAGTAAACTGGATGCCTTAAAAGGCATTAGCAATGGGTGGAAACAATGATGTGGCACAGAATGAGTTAACACATGAACTAGGGGTCAATGAAATGAATAGGTAATAGATTTAAAAGAAACATAAGGAAGTACTTCTCCACACAACACACAGTCAACCTGTGAAACTTTTTGTCAGGGGATGCTGCGAAGGCCAAAAGTATAACTGGTCTCAAAAAAGAAATAACTTCATGGAGGTTGGATCCATTAATGACTATTAGCCAAGATGGTCAGTGATGCAACCCCATATTCTCTGTCTCCTTAAGCCTCTGACTGCCAGAAGCTGGGACTGGCTGACAGGAGATGGATCACTTTATAATTGCCCTATTCTGTTCATTCCCTCTGAAGCATCTAGTAATGGCCACAGTCAGAAGAGAGAATAGTGGACTAGATGGACAATTGGTCTGACCCTACATGACCATCTTATGTTCTTATGTTAAAGTTCTATTTGATTAGGAGATTGGTACTGTACTTATGACTCTTTTTATAACATCAGAGAGAGCATTAATATATGCATAACTACCCAAGCTATCATAATTATTGTACCTATAATAACTCTTTGGGTTCTAATAGCATTCTGACTCACCACAGTGAATGGGCTGAGCAAGCTCTCTTGATGTTTGGTCATTTTTAGTTTAACTTCTTCTCCAACAATTCTAGGTCCTCCCTGAAGAGAATTCCCCCAAAGCAAAGACTGAGTCTCCTTAACAGTTATACATTTTGGATAGCAGGTTCTTTGCAACTGAAAGGTGAAGTGTCCATCTCTGGATGCAAGTCTTTACGCTGTTTCAAGCAGTGGTCAGGTCCCTGGGAAACTCTATACATGTGTTAATTTGTTTCTCTACCATTTTAATTTAATTCTTTACTTCTTGTCTAGTGCCAATACGTCTCCTTTTATTCACTGATGCCACTGTGATACTGATCCCAGCTTTTAAAGAGTTCCATACAAATACAGTGAAGAGATGCATCATGAGAGCTCTTTACACTGATAGAGTTTTAGCTAGATCATTCTCTGTTTGCTGGAAAATCATTGTCTCTTTAAAGCAACCCATAGTTTAGTCTCTAATTAAAGGAATTTTTAGCTTCCCTCCAGCAACTTGTGCTCAGTGAAACTGGAGAATGTTGCCAGTTGTACAGCTATTTATTTAGATAACTCAGGCACTCAGAAAATAGTCTAACAAACTTTGTATGGATAGATGAAGAAAAAAACCATCATTATGTTCTTTTAAGAACGTAGATTTTTCTGTAGCAGGTTTCGCCATCAAATCCAGCATCCTGCCTTGGGCACTAGCCTATACTTGCTGCTGTAGCAGAAGGCAATTCCCTCCACCCTAAGAGAACCCCAATATGAACAACAACAGAAAGTTCATAATGTACCTAGCAAATTATGCAATGCTGGACATGGAAAGGGGAGTCTTTCCTGGCCTCTGTGGAGATCAGTTATTCCCTGAAGGATGTGATTAGATTAATCTTATAGTCACCTGCCTAATTATAACTCTTTTTATTGGTCATAACATTGCCTTGCCCTTTTAGAAATTAGTCATAGAATCTCTTGTATCAGTGAATTCCATAGGATGGCTATATGCTGTATGAAAAACATTTTTTATCTATTAGGAGAACCATAGCACCCCACCTCCATCCCCTATTTTGGGGTGTATGCCCCAATAATTATTTTTCAGAGCTAAAATACCACAAGGAGACCATCTCCCTGGAGAGTTTGGCTTATTAAGGCTTTCATTGAAACAACAAATTCCCTCCTCCTGTTATATTAGCTGCTATACACTGAGCAAGGTGTGCAAATTATGTTTCAAGAGAATGAGGACAAGTCAATGTTTGGAGCATAAACATTATATGAAAGAAACTGCTTCTATAGTCCCCTTTGGAATACAACCTCTGCTTTGGTTATTTTTTAATCTGTTAGAAGTCTCTGGGTGAGAACCAAAGACTGTGTGTTAGGTTTCCTTGTTTTTCTTCCTGGCTGTGCCACTGAATTATTTTATGACTTTGAGAAAATCATGATGCAATCTATAATGACAGATGCTGCAAGTGAGCATTTTATTATAATCTGTCTGTCAGTGAAACATCACTAAGGGGCAAATCTTTAGCCCCTTCCACATACACAATTAAATGTGTGTAGTTTTCCTACAAAGGAAAGGAAGAAGTTGGAGAGACTGCACAAGAGGTTCATGTTCCCTATAAAGAGCATAGCTCTGCAGGATCTGTGTCTTGTACATGAGGGATACTAAGGCAGACAAAGGAAGAGCCAGCACACAGATGGAAGTCTTTGCCACTCAGTGGGTAAGGACGATAGGTAAGGGGGATGCCTTCCCTCTTGACCTTGAAGAGGACTTTAGTGCACAGCCTGTTTGTTGGGGATCTGCACTGATTCTGAAGACTGACACTAAAAAAATTCCATGGTATAACACCATGGCCTTGACATCAATTCAAGCTTCATGCAGAGCCATTTATAATCCAACAGAGCCTCAGAACCATTTTGATTTTTCCCTAAGCAATTATTTATGATTAGTTATTTATAGGCATATCTTATGTTCCTATGATATATTCTATAGATGATCACTATACCCTTACAAAAGAATCTGAAGAGAGAAACTGAGACTCTAAACATAGATACAAACACTTACGTATCAGAATGATAGGTCACAATAAAAGGTGCCTTAAACAGGGAGACAGAGAAGGAATTTTGACTTACAATATTTTCAATGACTTAGACTGTACCACAATTAAAGGATGCAGCACACTGTACGGGTTTTATATTGAATAGTGTCTTATGCACAAATTATATCCCAAGACGTATTACAGAATTAGCAACTTATAAGACAACAAAGAATGTATGGCACCACGTTCAGATCATGGTGACTTTAATATATTTCTATGAGCAATAAATTAAAGGCTGCAGCCATAAAATCAATAATAGGAGGAAATAAATAAGCAAAGGAGAACAGATGTGTTTTTAGAGGATAACTTAATAACCTAGTTCACTACCTAATGTATATCAAAGCTAGGAACCAAAAAGCTAAAGTGCAGTTTCCTTTTCAAAGGAAAACACATTTCCCTGTCAATTAAGCTTTTGGCAATATTAATATCTGATGCCTGTGGCCTTTTGTTAGTGTTCATAACTTTGCATGTAGTCAACCCCTCCTTGAGCTGACAGCGGTGTTTGAACCTGAGATTTGCAAAGCTAAAAGCTATTGCTTGAAGTAAAGTACTAACGAATGAGATAAAGGTCCAGACTCATACGGTATGTTATCTACAGTTTTTGAGCATTGTCATTTTTTTGTGCTATTGACAAAATGTGTGTGTGTGCAAACCCATTGGTGGTGATCAAACAGAAATGGCAAAAGTGAAAGGACACGCCTTCACCCTGCTGTGGAAAAGGCTAAAGAGCTCTTCTGGGCCTGTTCTACACTGTGAGATGCACCTGCAAGAAACTTAAAAGGAGATAGCTTACCATGGGATGGGGTGGTGAACAAGAAGAAAGCTGTTCCACTCAGAGACTGTTGGTAACAAAGGTAGTCTAGCTGAGAAGAGACACCAGCGAGACACAGCTTCTGAAGCTTCCCTGACACATGGTAAAGCAGTATGCCCCAGGAAGAGAAGTAAAAGGTTATCCCCATGAAGGGGCAATACAGTCTGATAGAATGAGCCCTTAAAACTGACTCTCTGGGGGCTGCCTGAGAGACTGGCCCTTGTTCTAGCCAGATCCTTCTCTCTTGTAAGAGATAGGGAAGAAGAGGAGTCAACCCACTGCTTGCGGGTAGTAGCCCTCAGAGTGCTTCACCAAGGTCTGCCAACTGGCGGGATAAGGGAGATTAAATGATGTACAGTGGGACCGGTGGGTGTGTGTTTGTTTCCAGGGAGCCCTGCCCTCCCCCACCTCACAACAGAGTATATTTGAAATGTTTATATGCACAGTTATGGGCACCCAAAAAGAGAACCAGGGTTGAGGATCCCTTTAAATATCAGCTTTTTCTCAGAGGTATTGTAGATAAGAAAAATGGATCAACTCGCATTGAAAACGAGTGCAAATTACCTCCATGAGTAGTCCTACAATGTAATCTTCCAAGTGCAGGTTCAATCACTTGGTAACCTGGGATCAAGCAAACAATATGTGTTATAGTGTGGCCAAATGTAAAATCATACATGTAGGAACAAAGAATGTAGGTTATATTTACTGTGTGTGTGTGGGGGGGGTCTTAATCCTGGTTAGGGTGATCTGATAGCAAGTGTGAAAAATCAGGATACTTTTTTTTCCCGCAGGGGTTGGGATATAGTTGCATATATAAGACAAAGCTCCTAATTTCAGGATTCTGGTCAGCCTAATCTTGGGAAGAAGTGACTCTGAAGAAGACTTGGAGGTCATGGTGGGTAATCAGCTGAACATGATCTCCCAATTCGATGCTGTGGCCAAAAGGGCTAGTGCAACTATGGATGCATAAACAGTGGAATGTTGAGCAGCATGGAGATGCAATATTTCCTCTGTGTTTTTTGGCACTGGTGTGACCACTACAAGAATATTGTGACCAGTCCAAGAAGAAGGATGTTGATAAATTGGAGAGGGTTCAGAGCAGAGCTATAAGGGCTTGCCTTCACTACCAGGGTAAGTTGACCTAAGTTGTGCTACTCTAGCTACATGAATAACATAGCTAGAGTCAACATAACTTAGGTCGATTTATCCCGATGTCTTCACGGTGCTGAGTCGATGGGAGATCCTCTCTGGTCGGCTTCCCTTACTCTTCTTGGAGACTTGGCATACTGGGGTGAACCAGACAGTGCTCTTCCATCGATTTAGCGGGTCTTCACTTGACCTGGTAATTCGATCCCTGTTGCATTGATTGCAGCAGTGTCAATCTCCCCAGTAGTGCAGACCAGCCCTAAGAATAACTAACTATTAAAAATCTTGTGTTAAAGTGATTGAGCTCCTTGAAACTCTCTATAACTTATCAAGGGGAAGCAGTAAATTAAGCAGTAAATTGATCAGTCTATAAGTACCTTCATGGAGAACAGAAATTTTGATCTAGAGGGCTCTTCAGTCTAGCAGACAAAGGTATAACAAGAACCAATAGCTGGTGGCTGATGATAGACAAATTCAGACTAGTAATGATTTTTAACAGTGAGGATTGAAGAACTATTGGAATAACTTACTAAGTGTTATGGTAGATTCTCCATTTCTGGTATTTTGTAAATCAAGACTGGATGTTTTTCTAATAGAAATTCTCTAGTTCAAGCACAGATACTGGATTTGAAGCAGGAATTAATACAGGGAAGTCCTATGACCTGCATTATGTAGGAGGTCATACTAGATGATCACAGTGATGCTCTTTGTCCTTAATCTGTGAATCTAATAATTCTCTGTATCCATTCTCATCCTGAGCTATCTTTCTGTCTTTTCCCAGAAAGGAACTCCATCTCAATTCAGAATTTTTGTGACATTCTTCTTAAATATTCTAAAGTCTTCAATGTAGGTTGTGCAGCTGCAAGGAGCACATCTCTCCTTAACAGCTAAGCGATACTCTCTTTTGGTTTGCTCATTGCAATATCTCAAGCACTCTAGCTAGGTAAAACAAAAAAGGTACTGTATGTTCATCCAGTTCTTCTTAAGCAAGAATTTTTCCTTTAATGTCATTTGCACTACACATGTTCCTATCTTTGTGGAGATGGTCTTGCTGGACCTGGATCCCTCCCTAATTACAAAATAATAATACAAATAACCGGAGATGATTCTTTAGTTGCTCTGCTGAATCAATTAATGTCTCTTAAATCTTTTGTTTGGACTCCTCAGACATTAAACTGGACCATTAATCTAGTCCTACAGTTGATTTTCTGTTCCTTTTCTTTTCCTCTCTTTTCACTATGCTTCTGCTGTGAAAGCTATCCCAACTGCTACCCACTTGTTGATTAATTCTCATTTCTCAGAAACATCTCCTCACTAGATATGTGGGGCCTAAGTCTCATTCCATTAACACACTGAGCTGAATTGTCCTCAATTTCCACCAGTGTGTGTGAGATCATTACACAGCCTTTTCTTTCTCTTCACAAATTTTACAAAAACATTCCTGACTCTGCAAAAAATCTGGACCTGCCTTTGTCCCGTAGATGTGGAGGAATAATTCTTCATTTAAAAAAAAAAAAGACCTAAATTTGAGGTTCATGAAAGGTGCTGGATAAACAGCCTTTGAAATGTAGTACTGTATTTATCTACAAAACAACAGCAGCAATGAAAGCTTTTTCCCATAATTCCCTCAAATTGTGCCTTATCCTGGTCCCAGAGTAAACACTTCCATTCTCATTAAATCTTTGACCTCCCAGCCAGGATTACATCAAAGTTGCTGTTTCTGATTTTTTTTAATTATTATTTATATATAGAAACCTGTTCACCAGTATTTTGACTAAGACCACCAACTAGTTGCACAGTAACCTCATACTTATATCAGTTTTTGTGTGCATTGTGTTTTCCTCATGAGTCAAGTGTGAAATGTACAGGGTTTGTACTGGCTATTATTCCAAGAACACTGTGCTATAAATAATATGCTGGTAATACAATGATTTTGGCAAAATATCTCAGGCTGTGTAAAGCACTAAGGAAGAAAATATTATCAAGGAACAGCATTTCATTGCTGAAACAAAGACTGTCTGCATTTGTCATGCTCAGTTAAAGGAGTTGATATCAAAACTTATCTTAAATGTTCAGACTCAAGAAAATACCCACACCTTTTGTAATCATAATAGAATAATAATATAATAAATCATTTTTATGAGGACTGTCTCCATTAAATCACGTGAATAATAATTAAATTGTGCAATGAAGGAGCCACTGAATTCAATTTCTGTAGAAATCCGCCTCCTGCCCTTTCGGAGAAAGATGAGGATGGCTTGGAGGTGAGACAAACAGAGTGTGAGAGAAAGATAGACTGTCTCACTCTGGTTGTTAGTTTGAAGCAGTAAGATATGTAGGGGGCGAGATGAAAATCAATGTTTATAATCTAGAACCAGAAAAGGCAAAAATCTCTGTTTCAGTAATGATCTGCAGGCTAGTAAAAATATTGACAGATTATTGTTGGTATTCATGTGTGTTGTTACTGGCTGAGTGGTATACAGTTAAACAGAAGAACTCTCATTCCATTCAGCTTGTTTCTCTTTATTTATTAAACCTGGTAGGTGGAAGTGAGTGACAGGAAAGCACTATTGTGAAGTTCACTGTAATTGGTGCCCCAAATGGCAACAGAGAGGCCAAAGACCAAATCAACATGGAGACTCAACTACCCTCCAGGTCAGCACCTAGGCACAGTGGGACGAGTGGTGGAAATGCTCACTCTGCTGCTGCCTGTTCATCTCTTCTCTGGCACTGTCATGCTAACACTTTTAATGAGCACTAAATTCCTTTACAAATAATTGCTTTAACAAATGGAACCAAGCTACTCCTTCATTCAGTGTCACTGAAACTAGATTTTTTGTATATATATATATAAAATCTAGTTTCAGTTTTTTTGGTACATATATGCTATGCTTGGTATTGTGGGGGAAAAGTCGGGTTTGAGATCAAAAGAAAGCACGTTTGACTTAAAAAGTGTTCTTATCAGCACACCTGAGAGTGCATGAGTGGTGATCCCACTACTTACTCAGTTTAAAAAGATGTCGTCTTAATTCTTTGGAGTGGCGTTTCTGTTCCAACTGCAACCACTCTTTTCAATCAGCCATTTTAAATGCATTTAGCCTAAGGGCTTTTGTTTCATTTGATGAGTATCTGTTTTTTATTCTCTTTTATTCTCCATTGTCACTGTGTCACCTCAGCCCTGAGGACTGTTTTGCTCAGTGTTCCATCTGCTAAAGTAAGACTCTAACTCCTTCTTTAACACTGGGAAGGAAGACAGCACATTTCAATTCTTTTGACCCCATGCCAAAGTTACAGAAGTGAGTTTACGTTTGTTTCTGAAATGAGGGTTACTCATTTTCAGTCCGACTCTTGACACTCCTTTACTTACACAAGTGACTAGGAAAAAAACGGCATGAATGTAATAATGGATTTTAATATCTTATCCTTATGCTCCCTACAAAGCCTCTGATGGGCAAATTTTAATCACAGATATTGTTAGTATTAAGTATCAATGAGGAGTCCAGTGGCACCTTAAAGACTCTGGAGTTTTACCGTAAAAGCCTCAGTTCTGAATTTTCCTTTTCACATTAGTTTATTTGAAAGCTGTTTGACATGAAAGCTGGGTTTTTTTTAAAATTCACCTCATCCTCACCCTGCTTTAGCAATGTGCTTGAGTATGTGCTTTTCTTTATGATAATGAATTCCGTGGAACTACTGGAGTGCTTAAAGTTGAGCACGTTCTTAAGTGTTTCTTTTTCTATCAGGCCCTTTGCCCAGTCCTGCAGTCCTTGAATACATAGGGCCCAATCCAAAGCCCACTGAAGTAATTCACAATCTTTCTCTTAATTTTGGATCAGGCACCTAGAACTCCTCTAAAAGCCACTAAGTTTTGGATGTGCAGATAATATAATTTTCCCTTTCAGTATATGGGGAAAAAAATCAAACATGCCTAAGTCACTTAGGAGTCTCATTTATTTTTGGTGGAACTTAGACTTCCAAGTCACTTGGATAGTTTTGATTATTTTCTCTTATATGCTGAAACTGAAACAAATATTTATTTAACATATAATGCCCACCATGAGAGGTATAAAGCATTAAGTTTACTTTCTGACTGTCCACAATACAGTAGTAGTATCCACAAGAGTTAGATTTATATCAGGGATTATCATGAGAGCTGGTCAAGAAACAGTTTTCCTGTCCTATACATTTTTTTTTGTAATATTGAAAAAATGTTATGCCTCACATCAAAATGAGAAGCTGAAATCTTGAAAATGTTCACAAACAGAAAATCCCTTCCTCCCTCCCCCAAAATAGTGTTTCAACTGACCCAGACCCAGTTTAGGTTTTGACTGTTTTTCTTTTTAATTATAATTCGCTTACATTTCAAAATGAAAAGTCATTTTGAACTGAGAAGCTAGAACTTTGTTTCAAAATTGTTGAAATGTTTCATTTTAACACTCCTTTTCAATAAATGTTTGAGTCAAAAAATATTGAAACTATGAAAAGTTGCGGTTTTGATTAATTGACTTTTCTGATAAAATAACTTTCTTCAGAAAGTTCCAATCTGGTTCTAACTGGCATAGAAGCTTGGCCTGAGCTCATTCTTTTTTTTAAAAAAAGGGTATGTTGTTTCCAAGTATTGGAGCCTGAATACTTCAGTTATTGGTGTAAGGGATATATAGCATAGGTATTCCTTGAATGACTAATAACTACTTATTCTTTCTGTCGTCAAAAATTAGAAAATCTGTCCACTTAGGTTTATCACAAAATAGGATCCACCTAACAAATACAGATGACAAGAAAATGGTTCATGTCACGTGAGACACTTTAGCTAAGGACATAGATCAGCCAAGGTTGAGACCAAAACCAGAAACTATAAATCGCTGAGTAAAGTTAATCACCTAGACAAGAATCTTTCATAATTTGCACATGAATAAAACTTGTTTCTTTCTTCCAACCTAGCTAAAAAGAACTCCAAGTTACCAAGTAAGGTTGTCACCTGAATTCTAATGGAAAGTGATCTATTGCACACTGTGAGTGGATCAATTGTTGGGTGGGGAAGATGCAAGTTAAGCAAACCAGAAATGTGGCTATAAGATTGAAGAGACAAAATATTACCTTAAAAAATCCAAGTCACATGTTTTCATCTCGAAGTATAAATTATACAGTGTTTCCCATGTAAATCACATATATCATGGATAGTCTGTCTTTCACCCTAAATTATAAGATACACATTTGCTTACCTTGTGAGTCAGATCTACATCTATTGTAAGTACTAAATAATATGAAATGATTATGTACAGTCAAAGAATGTATGGAGAATGTCCTCCAAATTTAGGAGATTATAAAGGATTTTGTTACACTCTAGAGGTAATAGGAATTGTGTGGCACAGGGAAAGTTATATAAACCAGTGCTTTGTAATATTGCAGTAACTTTGAAATATTAAGAAATGTGGAAATATTAAGAAAAATTGCTTAAAAGGAGAGATCAAAATTAATAGTGGGGCTAATAATGAAATGCAGTCCTTGAAATGTATCAAACCTAAAAAGCCTCCGACAAAAAAAGAGTAAAAGGAATTTCAATCCAACACCATCTACTGGATTCCAGTGGAAGCAGCAGAGAAACAAAGAGCTGAAATTTGAGCATCTACATGGCATGTGTCCAATAGGAAACAGAGTCCTGAAATGGGAGTATATAAACTGAAGTCATCACATGCTCAAGACCATTGATTGAACCCAACAAGAAGCTGCAGAAACCTAAGTGTGACCCATGCCCAGACCAGCCAGATGGAAAGGGCTTGCCCCCATCCCAGGATTATCAGGATAAGAAGTGGTGAGAACTAATTTCAAAAATTGTATTTCTCCTTCCTTCCTGTGATATAAATAATTGAAGGATATCTTGCTGAGTCTACACTCTCTAGAGAGACCTCAATTAATTATATTTTAGATTTTACCTCCTTTATAAATCCAAGCAAATTGGCTAAGAGATTGAAAACAAAAAAAATAATTGTTTTTAATCTAAACTTGTCCTTTTTGGATCACTCTAGTCCAGTGTTTTTCAAACTGGGGTCACCACTTGTGTAGGGAAAGCCCCTGGCAGGCCAGGATGGTTTGTTTACCTGCCCCGTCCACAGGTCTGGCCGATCGCGGCTCCCACGGGCTGCGGTTTGCCCGTGCAGGCCAACGGGGGCTACTGGAAGTGGCGGCCAGTAAGTCCCTCGGCCCGCAGCACTTCCAGCAGCTCCCATTGGCCTGGAACAGCGAACTGCAGCCAGTGGGAGCCGCCATTGGCTGGACCTGCAGATGGGGCAGGTAAACAAACCGGTCCAGCCTGCCACGGGCTTTCCCTACACAAGCGGTAACCCCAGTTTGAGAAACACTGATATAGCTGTACTGGTAGGAAAAGTCTGTGTAGAGTAGAGTAGCCTTTAGGGAATAGCACAAGAGGCATGTGATTTGGGTTCATTGTACAGTGGAGTCAAAAACTATCTGGGATTTTTTAAAGCTGAAAATTTGCATTTAGTTGGAGTCAGAACTGTAATTGCTTTTTGTATATTAAAACAAATTTAAAGTGGATATTGTATGAATGTCCTAGGTACATTTTGTGTTTCTTAATCACACGTGGCAGGACTAAATTGAGAATTTCTGTATAATTATTTTATATTTATAGAACAGAGCACTACCTACCTGAAAAGAAAAGAAACCCCTCCCACCAAACTGAGGACAAGATCTTTGACCTAAGAATCTTACAGTTTAATTCAGGACATGACCACATGGTTCATGTATGTTCTGCTTAAATGAAAAGGGCTTCAAATAGTGAGAGGAGGTCCACAGTGTATGGCTTATTGATGGAAGAGTGGTTTGAATGTGAGGCAGTTCTCCAGCAAAAAAACAAACAGATTCAAGAAATGGAAGAAGGCATGAATCTGGGAGCAGAAGCAAGATGACTTTGAAGCTTCTTATTGCAATGGGTATTTTTAAAGCAATGCCTCTGATTGTTGGTATGGACTTATGCCTTGGTTCACAAAGGGACTTAGATGTTGCAGTAAGAACAGGAGTACTTGTGGCATCTTAGAGACTAACAAATTTATTTCAGCATAAGCTTTCATGGGCTACAGCTCACTTCTTTGGATGCATAGAATGGAATACACAGACAGGAGATATTTATACATACAGAGAAAATGAAAAGATGGAAGTACACATACCAGCTGGAACAGTCCAATCAACTGAGATGAGCTATCATCAGCAGGAGAAAAAAAAACTTTGAAGTGATAATTGAGATGACCCATAGAAGGTGTGAGGAGAACTTAACATAGGGAAATAGATTCAATTAGTGTAATGACCCAATCATTCCCAGTCTCTGTTTAAACCTAAGTTAATTGTATCTAATGTGCATATTAATTCGAGTTTAGCAGTCTCTCTTGGAGTCTGTTTTTGAAGTTTTTTAGTTGCAAAATTGCCACCTTCAAGTCTGTCATTGAGTGGTTAGAGAGGTTGAAGTGTTCTCCCACTGGTTTTTGAATATTATGATTCCTGATGTCAGATTTGTGTCCATTTATTCTTTTGCGTACAGACTGTCCGGTTTGGCCAATGTACATGGCAGAGGGGCATTGCTGGCACATGATGGCATATATCATGTTCGTAGATGTGCAGGTGAATGAGCCCCTGATGGCGTGGCTGATGTGATTAAGTCCTATGATGGTGTCACTTGAATAGATATGTGGACAGAGCTGGCATCGGGCTTTGTTGCAAGGATAGGTTTCTGGGTTGGTGTTTAAGTTGTATGGTGTGCAGTTGCTGGTGAGTATTTGCTTCAGATTGGGAGGCTGTCTGTAAGCGAGGACTGACCTGTCTCCCAAGATCTGTGAGAGCGACGGATCATCTTTCAGGATAGGTTGTAGATCTTTGATGATGCGCTGGAGAGGTTTTAGTTGGGGGCTGTAGGTGATTGCAAGTGGCGTTCTGTTATTTTCTTTGTTGGGCCTGTCCTGTAGTAAGTGGCTTCTGGGTACTCTTCTGGCTCTGTTAATCTGCTTTTTTCACTTCAGCAGGTGGGTACTGTAGTTTTAAGAACACTTGATAGAGATCTTGTAGGTGTTTATCTCTGTCTGAGGGATTGGAGCAAATACTGTTGTATCTTAGAGCTTTCTTGTAGACAATGGATTGTGTGGTGTGTCCTGGATGGAAGCTGGAGGCATGTAGGTAAGTATAGTGGTAGGTGGGTTTCCGGTATAGAGTGGTGTTTATGTGACCATCGCTTATTAGCACAGTAGTGTCTAGGAAATGGACTGCTTACAATGACTGGGAATAGGTAGGCACCTTACAATGTGATCCACAGAAGCCAGCATGCTAAGCAGGGAGATGCCAAAACTAGTGTGGCAAAGCACCTCCTTCACCTCACCGATATCAGTGTTCCCCTTCTGGTAAACCATCCTAATTTTTCCCATCTTTACTTATTACTTTCTGTATGTGCTCTTCAACAGTCTGTTAAAGCATTCGTCAAGGCCATCAGTCTGAGGATGGCAGACCGAGGTTTGCAGGGCCTGTATTTGGAGCATCACACACAGGTCCTTCATCAATTATGACACAAATCGGGGTCTCCTGAACAAATGGCAATGGGCTAGGTCTAATACTTCTCTTTGATGTCTTCAGGGTACTAGAAACTGCTCCAGTTCTTGCTCCTGTAGTTAGACTATCCTATATAATAGATCACTTTTAATCTATGAAGCACAGCCATGGACCTTTGGTTTCCCCCCTTTACCATGATCCCATTCAACCCAACTTCTTTTCTAATACTCTAAAATCATATGCAATATACCAGCATGTCCAAACTCAAGGGGACCAATTTCCATGTCACCACCTGGATTGTTCTCATGTTAATCAACTATCAAATTTGAATTGTGCTTGCTGGATGAGACCGCTTATCCATAAACACCATCTTTTGATTCTGGGTCAAGACTTAGGTCCCAATCCTTTGTCCACATCTAGTCTTCTGGGACTTCCTAGCTGCAGAAAATAAGTCCTGAGCTGATTCGAGAAAATGAGAAGAGGGTTATTTGCTGGGTCCATAGTATTGGTCCTGGGATTATTACTGTCAAGGTATTTTTCCCCCAGTTTGAACTTTAGCGTCCAAAAGTGGGGACCTGCATGGACACTTCTAAGCTTAATTCCTAGCTTAGATCTGATAGCATTGCCACCAGCCAAAATACAGAGTGTTCCCCTAAAACCTTCCCTGGGGAACCTAAGACCCAAACCCTTGGGTCTTAAAACCAGGAGAAATAAACCATCCCCCCTCCTTTCCTCCTCCCAGACTTTCCCCTCCCTGGGTTACCCTGAGAGGCTCCACTGATCCAAACTCCTTGGATCTTAAAACAGAGAGGATTTAACCTTCCCTCCACTTTCCCCCGCACCCATCCCTGGTGAGTTCAGAGCCAATCCCCTTGGGTCTTAGACAAGGGGGAAAAAATCAATCAGGTTCTTAAAAAGAAAGCTTTTAATGAAAAAGGAAAAGTAAAAATTATCTCTGTAAAATCAGGATGGAAAATGTTTACAGGGTATTCAGATCATATAGACTAGAGGGACTACCCCCCCCCCCCGCCCCACAGCCTGAGACTCAAGTTACAGCAAACAGAGGTAAAATCCTTCCAGCAAAATACTCATTCACAAGTTAAGAAAACAAATATAAGACTAATCCGCCTTGTCTAGCTAGTACTTACTATTTTGAACATGAGATACTGTTTCAGAAAGATTGGAGAAACCTGGGGTGCACGTCTGGTCCCTCTTAGCCCCAAGAGCGAACAACGAATAAAACAAACAGCAGAAACAAAGACTTCCCTCCACCAAGATTTGAAAGTATCTTGTCCCGCTATTGGTCCTCTGGTCAGGTGTTAGCCAGGTTCACTGAGCTTCTTTACGCTTTACAGGTAAAAGAGACATTAACCCTTAACCATCTGTTTATGAAACGCCCCCCAAATCTCAGACAGCGTGGAACCACTCTGGCTGTGATTTCTTCCTAGAACTTTAGAATAAACAGATTAATAAAACACATGCACCTTTATATATACTCCTAATTATGTAAAACTACAAGATTTTCCATGTTTCAAGGACAATTTTTAACCAGGTGATTCTGGGAAACTTTCATGGGAGAGTGCATCAGCTACTTCGTTAGAAGCTCCTGAAATGTGTTGAATTTCAAAATCAAAATCTTGGAGAGCTAAAATCCATCAAAGCAGTTTTTTGTTGTTTCCCTTGGCAGTATGAAGCCACTTTAGCGCAGCATGGTCGGTTTGTAGTTGGAACCGCTGTCCCCAAACGTATGGGCGTAGCTTTTCCAGGGCATACACAATGGCATAGCATTTTTTTCACTGATTGAATAGTGGCTTTCCCTCTCAGGCAGTTTCTTGCTGAGAAACACGATAGGATGGAAGAACGGTGAAAACTCTAAACTGGGATGTGATACAGCCCTGTAGGCAAAAAGCAACTGCTGCAACACTAGGTCCCAGTCATTGGAGTGTTCATTTATGAATTTACTTATCATGACCCCCAAAGTCCCATTAAACCTCTCCACCTGGCCATTGGTTTGATGGTGGTAAGGGGTGGCAACAAAGTGATTCACCCCATGAGCTTCCCACAGATCTTTCATGGTCCCTGCCAGGAAATTAGTTCCTGAATCTGTAAGGATGTCGGAGGGCCAAGTTACCCTGGCAAAAATATCTGTTAAGGCCTGGCACACAGTTTTCCCCCTGGTGTTGCTTAGAGCTACTGCTTCTGGCCATCGGGTAGCAAAGTCCACGAAAGTCAGTATGTACTTGTCATACTATAATTCCCCACTCTGAACCTTAGCATCCAAAAGATGGGATACCAGCATGAATTCCTCTAAGCTCGATTATCAGCTTAGTACTTGTAGCGCAGCCACCAACCACGAATTCCAGTGCCTGGTACACTCTGGTCCCCCCAAAACCTTGCCCGGGGACCCCCAAGACCCAGTCCCTCTGGATCTTAACACAAGGAAAGTAAACCCTTTCCCTCACCATTGCCTCTCCCAGGCTTCCCCTCCCTGGGTTACCCTGGAAGATCACTGTGATTCAAACTCCTTGAATCTTGAAACAGAGAGGAAAATCCACCTTCCCCCCTCCTTCTCTCTCCCCCTCCCAGACTCTCCCAGAGAGAGAAAATAATCCTAACACAGAGAGACAATTAACCTTTCTTTCCCCTTCCCTCCTTTCTCCCCACCAATTCCCTGGTGGATCCAGACCCAGTCCCCTGGGGTCTCCCCAGAATAAAAAACAATCAGGTTCTTAAACAAGAAAAACTTTTAATTAAAGAAAGAAAAAACAGTAAAAATTATCTTTGTAAATTTAAGATGGAATATGTTACAGGGTCTTTCAGCTATAGACACTGGGAATACCATCCCAGCCTAAGTATACAAGTACAAATTAAAATCCTTCCAGCCAAATACAATTTTGAATTCCTTCCAGCCAAATACACATTGGCAAATAAAGAAAACAATCATAAGCCTAACTCACTTTATCTACCTAGTACTCACTATTCTGAACTTAAAAGAGCCTGTATCGGAGAGATTGGAGAGAAACCTGGTTGCACGTCTGGTCCCTCTGAGCCCCCAAAGTGAACAACCACCAAGAACTAACAGCACACACACAAACTTCCCTCTCTCAAGATTTGAAAGTATCCTATCCTCGATTGGTCCTCTGGTCAGGTGACAGCCAGGCTCACTGATCTTGTTAACCCTTTACAGGCAAAAGAGACATGAAGTACTTCTGTTCTATTAACCCTCTTAACTATCCGCTTATGACAGTATTGCTTTCCTCTGGGGGTCTTTTTTGGGAAAAGACCCAGAATATCCACAGCTGCTCACTGAAATGGGACCTCAATTATGGGGAGTGGCTGGAGAGGTGCCTTGACCTGGTCTTGGGGCTTTCCCACTCCCACTTTTGGCACACCTCACAAGACCGGACATAATTAGCAACGTCCTTGCCCATCCCCTCCCAGTGGAAGGACTTCCCCAACCTGTCTTTGGTTCTGTTCACCCCAGAATGGCCACTGGGATGATCATTTGCTAAGCTTAAGAGCTTTCCCCGGTACTTAGTTGGAACTACCAACTATTTTTGAGGATGCCAGGTCCACCAGGTCTGGTGGACCCGGGTCCCCTGCCAATGATGGCAACAGCCACAGTGGATCCAGTCCCAGAACTGGTGGACCCGGGTCCCCTGCCAATGATGGCAACAGCCACAGCGGATCCAGTCCCAGAGGTTTTGAGGACCTGGTGTCCACCAGAAAGAATCTCCTTGTATAAAAGTCCTTGGTCTATAACAAACCGGGATCGATTAGAAGAGCTGAGAGGCAGTGGGGTGCTCTGTGCCTCCGCCCAAGCTTTCTGAAGGCTGTCATCTGCTTCCTGCTCAGTCTGGAACTGTTCCCTTGAGGCTGGAGATACCAGTTCCTCCTTAGACTGTGGACTTGGGCTTGGTCCCTCTGGAAGCGATGTAGGTGATGGGGTTGTTTTTGTTGATGGTGAATCGCTTTCCGCTGGTGCACTATGCGATATTTCAGGCTCTGGCGGAGCCTCTTGGGTACGGTTGTCTGCTGCTTCTGCCAATTCAGGCCCGCTGGCGCCCTCTTGCATTGGGGTTGGAGATGGGTTTGCAAGTTCTGGCGTCAGTGCTGGCAACGGTTCTGGTGCTGGTTGCTTTTCCAGTTCCAGTTCTGGGACTGGATCCACTGTGGCTGTTGCCATCATTGGCAGGGGACCCGGGTCCACCACCTCTGTCTGGGACTCTGGTAACACAGACAGGGCCCTTGTGGATGGCTCAGGAACAGGGATGGGTCAGGAGGCTTGCCTGGCTTGGCTGCATGTAACCATTCCCACCCTTTTGGCCCGCTTCACCTGGTTGGCCAAGTCTTCCCCCAGTAGCATGGGGTTGGGATAATTGTCATAGACTGCAAAAGTCCACATTCCTGACCAGCCTTTGTACTGGACAGGCAGTTCAGCTGTAGGCAAGTCTACAGATTTTGACATGAATGGGTAAATTGTCACTTGGGCCTCTGGGTTGATGAATTTGGGGTCCACTAAGGATTGGTGGATAGCTGACACTTGTACCCTTGTGTCTCTCCACACTATAACCTTCTTTCTGCCCACTCTCAAAGTTTCCCGTCGCTCCCAGGGTATTTGAGAGGCATCTGGGCCTGGGGATCTTTGGTGTGATGGTGGTGTAATGAACTGCACTCGGTTGGGGTTCTTGGGGCAGTTGGCCTTTATATGTCCCAGTTCATTACATTTAAAGCATCGCCCAGCTGACTGGTCACTGGGCCGAGGCGGATTGCTGGAGACTGGTGAGGTGGGACAATAGGGATTCTGGGGCTTTCCTAGGGTTGTAGGTGGGGTCTTGGGTTGCCTTTGGTAATAGCATTTATTATCTGTTTGCCCCCTGTGATATTCACTCCCCTTGCTAGTAGCTTTTTTCTTTTCTGCCATTTCCACCCATCTGGCTCCAATCTCCCCCGCCTTTGTGACAGTTTTGGGCTTCCCATCTAGGATGTACCTTTCTATTTCCGCAGGAACACCCTCTAAGAACTGCTCCATTTGCATTAGGAGGGACAGCTCTGGCAGAGATTTAACATTTGCTCCTAATATCCAGGCATCGCAATTCTTTCCAATGTGGTAGGCGTGTCGGGGGAATGACACATCTGGTTTCCACCTTAGGGCTCTGAAACGCCGACGGGCATGGTCAGGTGTTGGCCTCATTCTGATTCTGGCCTTGGTTTGAAAAAGTTCATAATCGTTCATGTGTTCCTTAGGCATTTCAGCTGCCACATCTGCTAACGGTCCACTGAGCTATAGCCTCAGTTCTATCATGTACTGATCTGCACAGATGTTATACCCATGGCAGGTCCTTTCAAAATTTTCTAAGACAGCCTTAGTGTCATCACCTGCCTTGTAGATGGGAAATTTCCTGGGATGGGGAACAGTACCTGGAGAAGGGTTGTTAGGGTTTTCTGTGTCATTCTGCTTAGCCTTTGCTAACTCCATGGCCTGCTGGTGGGCCTCCCTTTGCATCTCCAGCTCTTTTTGTTAATCTCTATCTCTCTTCTGTGGGCAGCCTCTTTGGTTTTTTCTTCTCTTTTGTGGACTGCTTCTTCCTTGGCTATTTTTGCATTAATTAGTTCCATCCGTCTCTTATGTTCGTTGTCTCTCTCTGCTGCTTCTAACTTTGCCAGTTCCTGTTTAACGGCTTCCTTGGAACTCATTGTTCCTGCTTTCTTGTGCTAGCTGCCACCTCTGCAGCTTACTGACTGCTTGGTTAACAGAGATTTTCTAACTAGCTATGCCCGAGTGCTAGAAAGAAAAAAAACAATTCACTTACAAATGCCTTTTGCTGGTTGTCTGCTGCTCACAGCTCTAGCCTCCTTTTACAAAGACCCTTGATAAAAAACTTAACACCTCTGCCCTCAGGCTGCCTTCTGAACAGCCAGAAAGGAGAGAAAAAAAAAATCACTGGCTTTGGTTCTTAAAAACAGTCCCCTCTAGCCTGCTTTCAAGCAGCCAGAAAGGAGAGAAAAAAAATCCTGCTGGCTTTTGGGTCCTAGAAATCCCAACCGCTGCACACTGTGTCAAGGTATTTTTCCCCCAGTTTGAACTTTAGCTTCCAAAAGTGGGGACCTGCATGGACACTTCTAAGCTTAATTCCTAGTTTAGATCTGATAGCGCCACCACTACCCAAAATATAGTGTTTGGCACACTTCCTGTTCCCCCAAAACCTTCCCTGGGGAACCCAAGACCCAAACCCTTGGGTCTTAAAACCAGGAGAAATAAACCATCCCCCCTCCTTTCCCCCTCCCAGACTTTCCCCTCTCTGGGTTACCCTGAGAGGCTCCACTGATCCAAACTCCTTGGATCTTAAAACAGAGAGGAATTAACCTTCCCCCTCCTCCTTTCCCCCCACCAATCCCTGGTGAGTTCAGACCCAATCCCCTTGGGTCTTAGATAAGGGGAAAAAATCAATCAGGTTCTTAAAAAAGAAAGCTTTTATTGAAAAAGAAAAAGTAAAAATTATCTCTGTAAAATCAGGATGGAAAATGTTTACAGGGTATTCAGATCATATGGACTAGAGGGACTTATCCCCCCGCCCCCCCCCCCCCCCCGCAGCCTGAGATTCAAGTTACAGCAAACAGAGGTAAAATTCTTCCAGCAAAATACACATTCACAAGTTAAGAAAACAAACATAAGACTAATCCACCTTATCTAGCTAGTACTTACTATTTTGAACATGAGAGACTGTTTCAGAAAGATTGGAGAAACCTGGGGTGCACGTCTGGTCCCTCTTAGCTCCAAGAGCGAACAACGAACAAAACAAACAGCAGAAACAAAGACTTCCCTCCACCAAGATTTGAAAGTATCTTGTCCCCCCACTGGTCCTCTGGTCAAGTGTCAGCCAGGTTCACTGATCTTCTTTACCCTTTACAGGTAAAAGAGACATTAACCCTTAACCATCTGTTTATGACAATTGCCTTCCTCTGACCTCTCCACAGGGGGTAGATTTCCAAACCCTGGGAAATCTTGTCCTATGAGTACTGGATATAGGAGTTCAGGGACCACTCCAGCTGTCACCCATGTTGCATTTCGCTGGATTTCAATTTGTACAGGAATGGCTGGGTAATAATTAACTGCCCCATGTGCACAGATTATTTCCATGTGTTTGGCATGAGACAGCTGGTTCCACCCTCACCAGTTTCCCTTGAAGCTCTTAAGCAATGATCTTTATACCATTCATTCTGACTAGCTGTATATATCTATGTGGGGTCTTAACAACTCCCACAAGGTTGATTAAGTCATATAAGTCTACATAATTACCCAGATTGTACTGCCTGGGCTTCTCTATGTTAGGACTCTGAGCTGCTATATGCCTTAGTTCACCACAAGCAGAACAGCTTTACAAAGTCTGAGGTATCTCCCTATTCTTTGGGTTATTGGGGCTCATCCTGAGGCCTTATCACCTTGATTCCCCAAGTCCATTTGTGGCCCAAGGCTGCTTTTCAGCATCCTTGCTCCCCAACAAAATCCTACGTGAACTTTTGGAGGTCTAAGCTTTCAGGGATTGGACTGGCCTCTTGGTCTGGGACATCTCTTCCCTGGTAGTCCAATAAAGTTCTCTGGCTATTAACTGCCTCTCTACGAGGGTGAGAAAATCATTGTAAGATGAGGGGTCTCTTTGGCCAACCTACCCTTGTAGGTCTGGCAGTAGTCCTCTCAGGAATCCAACCAAAACCAAGAGTCCTATGAACTTTTCTGTATGATAGGTCTTGGGACACAGCCAATTCCATGTTAGTGAATCAGATTGAACAGGTGTGATCATGGTTCTTTGCTATCCCAGTATCTCCACCAGTGGAATTACAGGGCCCTTATGGCTATAATAACTCCAGCTCTTTCCAGGATCTCAGTTTTTAAGTGACTATAGTCTGTAGCAGCTTCTGCTGCAATGTTGTTGTGGGCCATCCCACACAGAAAAGGGACAAGGATTCTGCCCCACTGGTCTTGGGGCCAGGCCTCACATTGGACTATTCTTTCAAATGTTAGGAGATATGCCACTGTCAAGGTTTTTCCCCCCACTTTGAACTTTAGGGTACAAAAAGTGGGGACCTGCATGAACACTTTTAAGCTTAATTACTATCTTAAATCTGGTACGCTGCCACCAGCCAGAATTTAGTGTCTGGCACACTTTCTGTTCCCCCAAAACCTTCCCTGGGGAACCCAGACCCAAATCCCTTGGGTCTTAAAGCAAGGAGAAATTAACCATCCTCCTCCTTTTCCTCCCAGACTTTACCCTCCCTGGGTTGCCTTGAGAGGCTTCACACCGATCCATACTCCTTGGATCTTAAAACAAGGAGGAATTAACCATCCCTTCTCGTTTCCCCCCCACCAATCCCTGGTGAATTCAGACTCAACCCCTTGGATTTTAAAACAAGGAAAAATCAATCAGGTTATTAAAAAGAAAGCTTTTAATTAAAGGAAGAAAAGGTAAAAATTATCTCTGTAAAATCAGGATGGAAAATGCTTTACAGGATATTCAGATTCATATAGACCAGAGGGACTCCCCCTCTAGCCTTAGATTCAAAGTTACAGCAAACAGAGGTAAAAATCCTTTGAGCAAAAAGACACATTTATAAGTTAAGAAAACAAACATAAGACTAATCCACCTTGCCTGGCTATTACTTACAATTTTGAAACATGAAAGACTGATTCAGAAAGATTGGAAAAGTTTGGGTGTACTTCTGGTCCCTCTTAGCCCTCTTAGCTTGAAAGAGCGAACAACGAACAACACAAAAAGCACAAACAAAGACTTTCCTCCACCAAGATTTGAAAGTATCTTGTCCCCCTATTGGTCCTCTGTTCAGGTGTCAGCCAGGTTTACTGAGCTTCTTAACCCTTTACAGGTAAAAGAGACATTAGCCCTTAACCATCTGTTTATGACAGCCACAATGTCATCTTCTGTCATCATCTTTGGCAAATAATTTCTGGCATCTGGGGATGGTGGCCCATTGTAGCCATGTGCTAGAGTGATCATGACTTTCAGATGGTTCACTACCTCCTGTAAGGTGGCTCAGTCCTTGGCTGACTGGTTCATCAGCAGTTGATTCATCTCCTGTTGTATCTGTACAGAATCCTGCGGAGCTGCCATCTGAACTGTGGTAGCCTCTTGTGCTGCTGTGGCCTGCATCAGCTCCCTCACAATGTCATCCATTCTCAGGAATGAGCTATCTTGCCCTTGGGTTAGTTTGCTACATCAGATCCCACCTCTGACATCACAAGTGCCAAGATATACCTTTCACCTCACTGGTCTCAGTGTTTCCCACTCTGGTGTGAGCGGTGGAGAGCGTCAGAGTAAATTAGTCCCACTCTGGAGAGTTTTTATTCTTCATTCATGCTTTATTTTTCAATATTTTACAAGGTGGGCCTCAGGGTGTCCAAGGAGGCGGCAATGAACATGCCAAGTGAGTTCAGAAACCTACAGGGTTAGGTGGCAGCTGAGTGGAAGTTTTGTGGATCATAGTGGAGCCCAAAGTTGAGAGGTGCCTCAGTATGGATCTGGACCTGAGTGTACAACTGAACAATACACTTTGAGCTAGGTTCTCATTTACACAAAGACCTTTCGACCACTCTGGGAGTGTGGGCCTTATGCTAGGCCTAACATACAATTACATTCACGGTCAGGCCTTTTACAATGCAAAAATGGCATGAAAGGGCTTTAATATAAATGAGAATAAGACTTTGTGTGCATAAACAATGCACTGTCATGGCTCTAAAGAGTATGTACAGTGGACACTAATAGGAACACCAACTCTTGTTTTAGAAATATTTTGTAATTTGCTTGTTGTTCAGTACTGGATGGTTGCATGGGTGTAAGTGATACTGTGCCACTTATTTTAGTGAATGGAGACTGCAAGGCTAAAGAGATAAAAAACTACTAAATTGTTTGGAAGAAAGCTAGTATTGGATATTTGGCTTAACAAAATGTCTCTGTATTATTATTACTGTAACAATAGGCCGGTGTATGGCTGCAGAAGTTATATGCTGCCTTAAACAATCTGTACATCCCCTTCTAGTCCAAAACCACTCATTCATAATGGTCACTAAATAACTTTCAGAGTTGCAGCCGTGTTAGTCTGTATCCACAAAAAGAACAGGAGTCCTTGTGGCACCTTAGAGACTAACAAATTTATTTGAGCATAAGTTTTCATGGGCTACAGCCCACTTCTTCGGATACATAGAATGGAAAGTTCTCCTCACACCTGCTATGGGTCATCTTGATTATCACTTCAAAAGGTTTTTTTCTCCTGCTGATGACAGCTCCTCTCAATTAGTTGGCCTCTTACAGTTGGCATGGCTACTTCCACCTTTTCATGTTCTCTGTATGTATAAATATCTTCTTACTGTGTGTTCCATTCTATGCATCTGAAGAAGTGGGCTGTAGCCCACGAAAGCTTATGCACAAATAAATATTTTAGTCTGTAAGGTGCCACAAGTACTCCTGTTCTTTTTACTAAATAACTTGTTCTGCCACAGATTTTGATGAGCTAGGCAATTTCTTGTTATACTCTTATCATTGAACCAGCCCTTATATATCAGTGCTTATGAAACATGCTTATTCGGAATACTATAATACATTACAGTTGATATTTTATAGAAATGGATTGATTATCTTCAAAGAAAAGTCTTGAAATATTCAGTTGCAAAGTAGGGCTTGTCTATCTGGGAACCTTGAGAAAAATAATCTGAATGAACTAAAAGTGTGAATTTACAGTGATTTATTTAGATTGAAGAAAACCTCTGTGTGGACATGCTTGTAGAGACCTAAAGTAGCCTTAATTCAGTTTAGTTTAATTCACTGTAGCAACTTTTATCCTGAATGAGAGTGTGCACACAGGGTTTTAATGTATTTTAATTAATCCACTTTAAATTCACACTTTTAGTTAATTTGGATTAATGTTCCTGAGTGTCCCGCTGTAGACAAGCCATTAGTAACATAGGATTTAGGTGAGGACACAACCAATGATTGCCTCCAACACCATCACAACTCATGTGCTTTCCAGTGCTGTAATTTGCGCCAGCCAACAAAGCTGTTTACTATGTCATTACAACATGAAATTCTTATATAGCCCTATTAAACAACTATACCAAATCAGTGAAAACTATCTCAAGTATAGCTTCTTCAGCTATTGATATAATTACAGGCCCTTTGGATACTATTTAATACCAAATCGGCTTTCTTTAACCAACAACCACCACCACCAAAATAAATTAAAAAAAAGAGTTTTAATAGTTGGAGTCATTGCTAATCGATTTTTGATGGAAAACTTTATAACATCTTTTTGTTTCACAAAATGTTAGATGCATTGTATCTTGTACACTGGGTTTAGCTAAAATTGGCGATGAAAGTTTGTTTAAGCGTCTAGTTTACAGTTTTGAGTTTAAGCTTCTACTTTATGGATATGAGTCCAATAAGAGGGAAAATAAAAATAGCTTACTTATAATAATGGTTAGCACAACTTATCAAATAATAAAAAGCTAATTGGCTAAGTTCAATTCACTCTGATTCATGGGATCATATTCTTTATTCAGAAATGTTCTGACAGTTGCTGGTTATTGATGGAATTGTTTGTGAATCCCAAATGTTTCATACATTTTATCATAAATAATTATTCATTCAAATGTTCTTAACACTTCAGTTCAACTCAGTTCTTTGTACACATAACAAGCTATACAGATAGTGCCAGGGGTAAAAAAGAGACAGCTCCCCCAGTTGTCTGTAATAGATTCATAGATTTCAAGGACAGAAGGGGCCATTGTGAGAAGCAAGTCTGACTTCCTGTATAACACAGGGCATAGAACGCCCCCAAAATAATTTCTAGAGCAGATCATTTAGAAAAAAATTACAATCTAGATTTTTAAATTGTCAGCGATGAAGAATCCACCACAACAGAAGTAGATAAGATTCACCAGGATAGTACTTACCATTGCATTTGGTGTTTGATTCCCTGCCTCCTTTAGGCCAGTTTTTCTCAAATTGGGGTTGCCACTTGTGTAGGGGAAACCCCTAGCAGGCTGGGCCGGTTTGTTTACCTGCCCCATCCACAGGTCTGGCCGATCGCAGCTCCCACTGGCTGCAGTTCACCGCTGAAGGCCAATGGGGGCTGCTGGTATTGGCGACCAGTAAGTTCCTCGGTCGACGCTGCTTCCAGGAGCTCCCATTGGCCTGGAGCAGCGAACTGCGGCCAGTGGGAGCCACGATCAGCCAGACCTGTGGATGGGACAGGTAAACATACCGGCCCTGCCCGCCAGTGGCTTTCCTTACACAAGTGGCGACCCCAGTTTGAGAAACACCGCTTTAAGCATTAGAGCCCATTTTTGATCCAATTGCACATGGCAATGTAGCATGATGTTCGGGCCAGTTGGCCATTAGGAGCCAATGGGGCTAAGCCCCTTTAAAAATATCACACATACACTTATGTTGTTTTACTGACATCCTCCTGAAACTCGTGCAGGCTGCAGTATTTCTAACTGCACCACAAGGCTTCTGACACTACAGAATACATAAGGAAGAAGGGTGCAGCAGAAAATATTGGTTTAATTGAGATTAATTCTACATAGGTAGATTACAGTGTTGTAGTCACATGCTTCCTGTGGCCTCCAGCAGTAGGAAGAAACACAGAGCAGGGAATAGAGGCTTCTGTGGAGCCATTTCAGATCACATGTACATTCTGTTTGCTGTCTCTGTGCCTGCTGTTGTGACACAGTATCTGTCTATCTCAGTCTCTCTTTTGTCACAATGGCTACACAATTACTCCTCTGTGGACTTAGATATAATGTGCCATTTCTACCTCTAGTTTATGGTGAGTGACAATCCAGACATGCTTTATTAACTGTGGACCTTTGCTATTTCTCCTGCTCAAAATGTTCTAATTCTGCATTCGGGAAGAGAGATAATGAATAGTGATGGTGAATAACAAAGAGACATAGGGCTTTATTTTCACTTAAACTTAGCGCCTCCCCTTTAGACCATGCTGGCAATGTAAAAAAGTCTTAAAATAAACATAATTTATGCCCATTTTGAGGCCCCTTTATATTGCCAGAGTGATGTGAAGGGACCTGAGTGTAAATGAGAATCTAGGCCCAAACGAATAGTTTACCAACAAATAATCTGAAAAAAAAAATCATTCACACTGTTGCTCCTTCCTCAGATGGTGGCCAATGGCCACTGTCACACCAGCCTATTTGGAGCTGGGACTGTCTCTGTGAGGTGTGCAGGGTTACACAAACCCCTTGAGCACTTGCTCTACCTTCCCTCTCTCCCAGGCCCTCAGTCTTCCAGTGGTGTGAAGGACCCCTGTAAATGTGGTAAATTTCATGTAAAGAGGATTAAGCACATGAGTATGATTAGCTTTAACACAACCTTGTAGAGGAATAAAGACAGGGTAATAATTCCCCAACCCTTGCACAGCCTTGCTAGGGCTACCCGGGTTTTAGTAACAGGTTCTGGAGAAGTTCAGGGACTGCACAACAGACATTGTCCCCAGGATAGGAGGGGAGTAGGCAGAACTCATATGCCGCTGGGCACATGATGAGGAGTCCTGAAGAGGCCTGCAGCAAATTATTCCTTTCCCTGAGTGCAACCAGGGCATTTGTGATATGTAGGGCACTGGAAGGAAGGAGACTTGATAACAAGGATTGGCGATGGAAACAGGAGAGGCTGTTTTCCTATGAGTCTACTACAAATGAAGAAGGAAATGACAATTCTAATATTCCTTAACACAGAATAACAAAGCCTGAAACTGTTTAAATATTTAAAATGAGAGCACTCAAAACACTGTCAGATCATCACTGCTATTCTATCTCAGTGCTTATGTTAGCGGAGAGCTCTGGGGGGTAATAAAGTGCCAGAAATGTTTCTGAACAAACACTTATCACTATAGAGGTAGAAACTACATTTTGGAAATTGAATCTTTTCATTACTAACCCAGATCAGATTTTCTTCTCAAAATCAAATCAATGATTTCTATTAAAGTATTTTAGCGGGCCATGCATTTTTATTTAAAAAAAAACTTGCCATCAAACTGTATGTCTCTAATAATTAAAGGCCAGATAATGAACTCCTTACACACCAAGTTCCATTGACTTTAGTGAGTAAGTGTTCACAGTCTGGCATTAAACCATCCAAGTATGGAACACAGTCTCTGGATCCCTCTAGGAATCAGACCTACCAATGATGTAGAACATTGATTGTGGGCCACAGCTGAGACTCAATTGCACATGCTTATGCCATCAGTGAATTTGGCCCTGAACTAATGAATAACTACAAAAGGATATCACAAAACTGGGTGAGTGGGCAACAAAGTGGCATAAGAAATTCAATGTTGATAAATGCAAAGTAATGCACACTGGAAAAAAAAAATCCCAACTATACATATAAAATGATGGGGTCTAAATTAGCGATTATGGTTCAAGAAAGAGATCTAGGAGTCATTGTGGATAGTTCTCTGAAAACATCCAATCTATGTACAGTCAAGAAAAGCAAATAGAATGTTGGGAATCATTAAGAAAGGGATAGATAATAAATAAAAGAGAATAGATATAAATCCATGGTGCTTGAATACTGCGTGCAGATGTGGTCACTCTATCTCAAAAAAGATGCATTGGAATTGGAAAAGGTTCAGAAAATGGCATCAAAAATGATTAGGGGTATGAAACGGCTTCCATATGAGGAGAGATTAATAAGACTGGGACTTTTCAGCCTGGAAAAGAGACAACTAAGTGGGGATATGATAGAGGTCTATAAAATCGTGACTGGAGTGGAGAAAATAAATAAGGAAGTATTATTTCCTCCGTGTCATAACACAAGAACTATGGGTCACCAAATGAAATCGATAGGCAGCAGGTTTAAGACAAACAAAAGGAAGTATTTTTTTCACACAGTGCACAGTCAGCCTGTGGAACTCTTTGCCAGAGGATGTTGTGAAGGCCAAGACTATAACAAGCTTCAAAAAAGAACTAGATAAATTAATGGGGGATAGGTCCATCAATGGCTTTTAGCCTGGATGAGCAGGGATTGTGTCCCTAGCATCTGTTTGCCAGAAGCTAGGAATGGGTGACAGGGAATGGATCATTTGATAATTACTTGTTCTGTTCATTCCCTCTGGGGCACCTGGCATTGGCCACTGTCGGAAGATAGGGTACTGGACTAGATGGATCTTTGTTTTGACCCAGTATGGCTGTTCTTATGTTCTTAACTGATAGGAAAGGTACCAGGATATTATTATAACAAATTAATATGTCCCTGTGATTCCAGTAGCAATGACCCTATATCCTCACTGATCCCACAAGAGAAGGTAGCATAAAATCTAGCATAAGAATGGCAAGTAATAATATTTTGGGATGTTTCTGAATAGTTTTTAAATTTAGCTAAACTGTTCCAGCTGAAGTAGCTCAATAGCCAATCCAGACTCTCGCACCTTTATGTCCCCTGATTAATTTAGTTTTTATTTGTTATAGGTTTGTTTTGCTCCCTCCCTATCTTTCACTTGTTTGACTTCTGTATTTTTCACTACATTTTAATAGTCTTTTTGTTGTGTTTAGAAGAGTGGTGAAGAAGAGCATTAAAATTCTAGCTTAAAAAACAAGAAAGACCTACCACAGAGACAAGGACAAAATATTTTAATAGACAAGGGATTGTTTGAGTTTACAGTTTTGTTTGAAATCTCTCTACTTTCCCTTTAGCTCTTGATATTCAGCAATAGTATTTTCTAAAGGACATGAAAATTCAAATACATACACAAGCAAAAGCCCAATGTGAACATACCTTAGCACCTCTCCCCCCTGTGATTTA
Source organism: Gopherus flavomarginatus (assembly GCF_025201925.1). Lineage (NCBI taxonomy): Eukaryota > Metazoa > Chordata > Testudines > Testudinidae > Gopherus > Gopherus flavomarginatus. The sequence goes on from NC_066619.1 coordinate 218,785,158, forward strand.
CAGGAGGTCTTTGTTTTTATTCTTTGTACTGTCTTTTCTTTTTGAGTGTAAATTAACATAATTTTTGTTTTTGCTTTTTTTTTTCAAAAGCTTCATTATACCTTTACAGGGGTTTTGTCTGCTCCTTTTATCATTCAAGCAAAGGGACACAAAATTAAAGAAAGAAAGAAAGTTTGGAAAATAAGACCTAGGAGGAAAATAAAAGGTTAATAGGAGAAACGGGCATGTTCAATCTAAAGAAAAGCAGACTCAAAGGAAGCATGATAACTGTCTACAAATATGTAAAGGGACAAGGGAAATTATTCTCATTAGTCAACCAATACAGAAGAAGGAATAACCTATTTAAACTGCTGCAAGGAAAACGTAGGTTAAATATTATGAAAAACTTTATAACGATGAGAAGTGCTAGGCAATTAAGCAAGCTGCAAAGGGGTTTTCTGGATTCATTATCACTAGAGATATTCAAGGTGAACTGGAAACTCAGCTGTGAGGGATGATTTGGGACAAAACAAATGAAAAGAAGAAACATGACATGGGGATAGATTGAATGACCTACTAGCTGGCCATAGTGATTCTAGGGATGAAAGACAAGGGCTCAGGGACCATAAAACACTAAGTCATGAAGAATAGTTCATATAAAATGGCAACGGAGCGAAACTCTGAAAGAAAGGGGTTATAAAAAAGCAATAATATTTGAGATGAAAAGAAAGGGAATGTTTCAGACTTGAATAATTAAACAAGTAAGAAAAAAAGGAATTGATGGTGCCTTATGTTATCACATTTAGACCCTGTCCTGCAGACATGTATGCACAAGTAACTTTACATGAACAAATCCCTTTGATCTCCATCAGACTACTCATGTATGTAAAGATACTTGTGGGTATATGTGTTTAAATGCCACAGTCTTACATATCTACTCAACAAAACAAGAAATATAATAATGAGCCTTTATAGTATGCTGCAATGAGATGAAACATACAGGAGTTATTCACCTTTAGCCCTATTGTATGCCAAAAATTGGGATTTCTGGTTCATGAAATTTTGAAATGTGATTGAAAATGGAACAATTTCCCCCCGCCCACCCCCAATTTCTCACAAACCAGAAATCCTGAAAAAATGATGTTTTGCGATACTGACCCATGGTGTTTCTAAAAAAATATGCTCCTTGGGATTGGAAGCTGTGGACTGAAATTGACATTCTTGCACTGGTGAAACCAGAACGTCAATTTCAAACAGCTGGAGTGTCCAGGGTGCTGGGCTCCATGGCTGTCCTGCCATGCAGACTTCCCTTAGGACAGAGACCCCAGGACTTCCAGGATCCCAGACCAGCTTGCTCCCCAGAACCCTGCCTGTGATTCAACAAAAGTTAATTGTACCCAACTCCTTTTTGTAAGAATGTTTGGGTCCAATGGCCTTTTCTAAAGAAATGTTTGTTTTGTTGGAAAATTACTTATCTGCTTTACTCAGCCCTTTATTTTTTATTGTAATTGTCTAAATAGATGACATACGAATGGGGCTTTATATACTGATGTGTGAAGAAAAAAACTTCATGGCTTGGATTTCAGAAAGATGTTTTCCTTAGGCCTCATTTTTCCATTGCCTTGCACCTTATGTAGTCATTTACACCCGTATAAACTGAGTACAATTTGAGAGTGAAATCGTGAACCAACAGAATGTTTCACTCTGCACAAGTATAACTCACTACATGAGGTGCAATCCTATGGAGGAGCAGGCCCATTATTTTTACAATGTGCTGTTGAGTTTTTCTTTTTATCACCCACAACAAAACAAGTGATATAGGATCGTGATCACTTCTCAAATAGAAATTATGAAGACTATATCATAAAATGCCCTTGTGGAGAATCCCTTGTGGGTGAATCTGCTAGAATACTAAACATGAGACTCAGGAAACATATATATTTAGATTGTCAGGCTCAACAGGTAGTGATCAACGGCTCGATGTCTAGTTGGCAGCCAGTATCAAGCTGAGTACCCGAGGGGTAGGTCCTGGGGCTGGTTTTGTTCAGCATATTTATTAATGATCTGGATGATGGAATAGATTGCACTCTCTGCAAGTTCACAGATCCTAAGCTGGGGGGAGAGGTAGATATGCTGGAGGGTAGGGATAGGGTCCAGAGTGACCTAGACAAATTGGAGGATTGGGTCAAAAGAAATCTGAGGATGTTCAACAAGGACAAGTGCAGAGTCCTGCACTTAGGAAGGAAGAATCTCATGCACCGCTACAGGCTAGGGATCGGCTGCCTAAGCAGTAGTTCTGCAGAAAAGGACCTGGGGATTACAGTAGATAAGAAGCTGGATATGAGTCAACAGTGTGCCCTTGTTGCCAAGAAGGCTAACGGCATATTAAACTGCACTAATAGGAGCATTGCCAGCAGATTGAGGAAAGTGCTTATTCTCCTCTATTAGACTCTGGAGAGGCCACATCTGGAGTATTGCATTCAATTTTGGCTCCCTCACTACAGAAGGGATGTGGACAAATTGGAGAAAGTCCAATGGAGGCCAATGAAAATGATCAGGGGGCTGAGGCACATGACTTAAGAGGAGCGGCTGAAGGAACTGGGTTTATTTAGTCTTCAGAAGAGAAGAGTGAGGGGGATTTGATAGCAGCCTTCAGTTACCTGAAGGGGGGGTTCCAAAAGGGGATGGAGCTAGGCTGTTCTCAGCGTTGCCAGATGACAGAACAAGAACAAATGGTCTCAAGTTGCAGTGGGGGAGGTCTAGGTTGGATATTAGGAAGCACTATTTCACAAAGAGGGTGGTGAAGCACTGGAATGGGTTACCTAGGGAGATGGTAGAATCTCTATCCTTAGAGGTTTTTAAGGCCTGGCTTGACAAAGCCTTGTCTGAGATGATTTACCATAGTTGGTGTTGGTCCTGCTTTGAGAAGGGGATTGGACTAGAGGACCTTCTGTGGTCTCTTCCAACCCTAATCTATAATTCTATGATTCTAAAGTTTTATCAGAGGAGGAAATTTATATCCACTTAGCCAGATATATGGGGCAGAATTCCTATCAAATAGTAGCTCTATGGGAATGGAATAAAAGCAGAAAATCAGACAAAGTGGTAAAAGAAATCTATTAATATGGACTTTAAAGCTTATGGATCCTTTTCTAATACCTGAGGAAACTGATGTCTTCTGCCACCTTTTAAATGAGAATTGTACTTGATTTAGCTAAACGATGAGTAATATCAGATATTGCTAGCTAAGCTGAAGATTGGGTATATTTAAGACATGGATAGGACCGGAACGCTGATTTGTTTGGGTTTATTATATAAGCTATCCATATTGTCAGAAATTTATTCTGTTTTTGATATTTTTGAGACCTGAGACACAATTATTTGTCAGAGTTCATTATTTGACAATGCGGGGTGAGTGACAGTTTAACAGTGTTAGAATTATATGCATCATTTGAAATTGATCAAGTGATAGGAATCTTGAACTTGGGAGCTGGGGCACCGATGGCCTTCTTGCTGTAGCCGTCCATATGAAAAAAGCATACCTCTTTGCCTCCATAGGAGGAAGACAAGGGATATTAGGATGGAGCAGATGACTCCGTCTTGTGTGATTGCCACACTCTACAGGCTTGTGTAAGGGTGGCTAGGGAGCATGACTTCTTCTCTAGCCTTTTTTAGTTTCTTGCCCCATGGAAGGAGCAAAAGCAAGCAGTTCCTTTGCACTCCAGAGCCCTTGTGCAGCCAGGCAAGTGGGAGATGGCACCTTGTATGGGCTTATATCATCCTAGTCCAAACAAGGCCCACTCACAGTCTGGTCCTGAAAAATGTGAGTGATGGACAGGAGTCTCAGTCATAGGCAATATGGCACTACCTACTACTACCATTATTCTGAAACATAACACTATTTATGGAACTGGTTGTCCAAAATGAAAATGAAAGACTCTCTAATAAGAGTTTTATATTCTAGGATAGGTAATGTTGTGAGATGCTTCCTCACCTTGAGTGGTACCTTGCCTCTCATATAGTCATATTAACTTTGACGAGGCTTGTCATAAACCTAGTCCCAGATTTGGACCTTAGCGTCCAAAATATGGGGGTTAGCATGAAAACCTCCAAGCTTAGTTACCAGCTTGCACCTGGGAAAGCTGCCACCACCCAAAAATTTAGAGTGTTTTGGGGCACTCTGGTCCCCCCAAAAACCTTCCCTGGGGACTCCAAGACCCAAATCCCTTGAGTCTCACAACAAAGGGAAATAAACCTTTTCCCTTCCCCCCTCCAGGTGTTCCTGGGGAGACACACAGAAGCAAGCTCCGTGAATCTAAACAGAGGGATTCCACCCTCCCCGTTTCCAGCCTTGGAAAACAGAAGTACCTAGAGCTAATCTCTCTTCCCCCCTCACCCAGAGGGAATGCAAAGTCAGGCTAGTAAATCTAACACACACAGATTTCCCCCTGACTTCTTCCTCCCACCAATTCCCTGGTGAGCACAGACTCAATTCCCTGGAGTTCCCCACTAAAGAAAAACTCCAACAGGTCTAAAAAAGAAAGCTTTATATAAAAAGAAAGAAAAATACATAAAAATGGTCTCTCTGTATTAAGGTGACAAATACAGGGTCAATCGCTTAAAAGAAATATGAATAAACAGCCTTATTCAAAAAGAATACAATTCAAAACATTTCAGCAACTATACCCATGTAAATACAAAAGAAAAACAATAGAAACCTTACTGCCTTACTATATTTGTACTTACAACTTGGAAACAGAAGATTAGAAAGCAGGAAATAGAGAAATCCTTTCCATTGCCGAGAGGGAGTACAGGCAGAAGACAAAGAACTCAGACACAAACTTCCCTCCACCCAGACCTGAAAAAGTCTGGTTTCCTGATTGGTCCTCTGGTCAGGTGTTTCAGGTTACTTTTTTTCAGGTGAAAGAGACATTAACCCTTAGCTATCTGTTTATGACAGGGCTGCTCAAAAAGCAAGGTGCTATTCATTTGCCGGAAGAGTTCCCTTTCTCATTTGTAACTGTTACAACTATTTATGGCTTCACATGTCCTTTAATATTGATAAAAATGATTACTATAGATATTGACTAGATTGTATATATGAATGCAACCCTAGGGCCTGAATTCATCATAAATGGTGAAATTCACCCAGTGAGATGTGCCGTATAATTCCACTCTACTTAAGCCCAATGTTACAGCTGAATGGGGAACATGGGTGGTGTCACCAGGAAGGGGGGCTTCATAGAACTCTTGCATCATAGAGGGAGACTACATGTTCACTATGATTTGGCTGAGCAGAGTGGAAAGGCCACTGATTCTGTGCTTATATGGGACCATTGGATTGGAATCCTTGAATACCTGGGTCTAGGAAAGCATCTACAGAGGATTTCACTCCAGCACCAGAGAGTGACAGTTGATTAGAGAGTGAATTCCATAACCAGCCCAGTTTAGTATAAAGAGATTATTTTCTTCAGAGTGAGATTGCAGAGTTACATCAAGGTATGAGCAGCCACACTGCAAAGCATATTCAGCTGTGCCCACACTGGTGTTGCACCATATGAGGTGCTAGGACTTTTGAGAGTGCATTCCATGGTTCTTGATGCTGCAGTAAGTTGAGCTGCGCTATAATTCTTTCTCAGTGAACTGTGGGAGTACTTTCTGTCTTTATAGGTACACAGGGAAAGTTCTGGTAAAGCACTAGGAAACTATCAGCAATCAAGTGGTTAGGCCAGTAGCCACACTGCAAACTGAGTGGGTTACGCAGTGTAGTTTATGCAGCACTTGGCCTTTAGCCTATATTCCCTAAGGGGCCAGCTAGCACAGGTGTAAAGTAACACCATGCTTAGGTGAGCAGATTGGAGCTGGGTTAGGGCCAACACACAAGTATGAACTCACATTAACTCTGCAATGAAGAAATCCATCCTTCTGCGAGGGTTCGTCATATTGAAGAAGTCTGCTTCTCTACATTTTCCCAACCTCAGTCACTGCTTATCACTGTCAGAACATATACAATACACTCAATGTATAATATAATCCACATTGTTTTTATTTCTAACATTCACCACTCCTTTCCCTGCCTCTTTCCATTGCCTTTCTACACACTCTGAATGTCTAATTTTGACTAAAAAGCTCTCTGAGTCAAGGATCATGCTAATTTACTAATTTCTGTAAAGCACCAGGCTCTATAAATGTCTGTTAATAAATCCAGCAACAGAATATAATAATAATTATCAAATAAATGTTGAATGCGTGGTTGTTATTGAAATATCGTTGAGCAAAGCCTGTCCTAGGTTGATGCCATCACATGAGGGGGTCTCAGTAATGCTAATGTGGGATGAGGTGCTGGAGCCAAATTGTTCTGCCAAAGCACTAATTAAGGACTCTATTCAGTAGCTACTCCCTTTGAGTTAAGTGGGTGTTCTTTCCACAATGTAACATCTGTATAATTCATTTGTCTTTAAGGAAATGCTTAAATGGAAGCCTTTAAATAAAGATGCTTTGAATTATGAACATTTTTCCTCACTAAGCAAGGCAGGAGTGGAGCAGAAACTAAGCAGAATCTGTCAGTGTGTTTGTTTGTCAAAAACTACTGATGACATTTGCTATCACAGAAAAATCAAAGGAAACGGAGGGAACTGGAAACTCTAGTGACTGGGATTTATTTGTGAGGCACTGCTAGTGACATCTGGGGTCTGTTAAAGTTCATTAAATGCCTGATGTCTCCCTTGGAGTAGTAGGTTTGAGACACATCTCAGACTTTGAGGACTGGGGACATAGCAGTGGAACAGTGATTTCATGGACAGGTTTGTGATCTGGATAGCTTTTGAGACCCCTTAATAAAGAATCTGTAGTCCCATCACAGAACAATTATCCAAGAATAATCACTAGTTAGACCCACTCTATGCTCTCTCTTTTTCACTTTCTTAAAGAGAATCTCAAAGATAAGATTATCAGAGCCATTATCCTCTCTGAGCTCTCTCCAGCCCAAATTTCTTTCCAGTTGCTGCCCACAGCAATCTGTAGGGAGTCTGCACACCCTTCCAGAGAGGTAATTTCCACTTATTTGCTGCCATGGAATGCTAGTTTTAGCATTATGTGTCCATTCAGGCTTACCTCTTGGGAACATCAGGGAAGGCACAGAGTACATTCTCTACGACACTTGGGCTTTAGAGAATAATAATAAGCGTGTTTAGTTAGCCAAGGAAGAAGCATTAAAGGAGCCATGTGATCCAAGGAAAATGTCTCCTTGACAAAGTTCCATTACAGAGTTCGCTCATGGAGAAAAGATGAATGTGTGATGATTTGGAGAATCTGTCTGTACAATTTATGAATTATGTGTGAAATTATAAAAGCAGCAAAGAATCCTGTGGCACCTTATAGACTAACAGACGTTTTGGAGCATGAGCTTTCGTGGGTGAATACCCACTTCCTCAGATGCATGTAATGGAAATATCCAGGGGCAGGTATATATATGTGTGCTAGCAAGCAAGCTAGAGATAACGAGGTCAGTTCAATCAGGGAGGATGAGGCCCTGTTCTAGCAGTTGAGGTGTGAAAACCAAGAGAGGAGAAACTGGTTCTGTAATTGGCAAGCCATTCACAGTCTTTGTTCAATCCTGAGCTGATGGTGTCAAATTTGCAGATGAACTGAAGCTCAGCAGTTTCTCTTTGAAGTCTGGTCCTGAAGTTTTTTTGCTGCAGGATGGCCACCTTAAGGTCTGCTATAGTGTGGCCAGGGAGGTTGAAGTGCTCTCCTACAGGTTTTTGTATATTGCCATTCCTAATGTCTGATTTGTGTCCATTTATCCTTTTCCGTAGAGACTGTCCAGTTTGGCCGATGTACATAGCAGAGGGGCATTGCTGGCATATGATGGCGTATATTACATTGGTGGATGTGCAGGTGAATGAACCAGTGATGGTGTGGCTGATCTGGTTAGGTCCTGTGATGGTGTCGCTGGTGTAGATATGTGGGCAGAGTTGGCATCGAGGTTTGTTGCATGGATTGGTTCCTGAGCTAGAGTTATTATGGTGTGGTGTGCAGTCACTGGTGAGAATATGTTTCAGGTTGGCAGGTTGTCTGTGGGCAAGGATTGGCCTGCCACCCAAGGCCTGTGAAAGTGTGGGATCATTGTCCAGGATGGGTTGTAGATCCTTGATGATGCGTTGGAGGGGTTTTAGCTGGGGGCTGTATGTGATGGCCAGTGGAGTCCTGTTGGTTTCTCTCTTGGGTTTGTCTTGTGTGAAATTATGAACTCTCTGTATGTGTCTTTACCAAGTTTCAAAATCCATTTTCATTGTAAGGCTGGTCTTTATTTTCCTATTGTCTTTTCACCTCCATATAGAGGTCTTTACTTTCTTATTGTCTTTTGACCTGTCTGCCTTCCTGAACACAGCAGGATGAGTGAGCTAGTGAGAGGCATTGTGGTTAGGATGGTGGCTGTTTTCTAAATGATCTGCATTGTCTTGTGGTTTATCTATTATATAAAATAGCAATAATGTGTTAGACTTCCGGACAAAGTGTCTGAGTGAGCTATATGCTCTAGACATATTACATGACTCTTGACAGATAAACTGTAAGCCATAAGACCCACACTTTGGAATGAAGTTCTGAAAAAGAGTGTGTTTACGCTATGGAGGAGTCAGCATAAATGGACAGCATGTTCCAGCTCTCAGGAGGGGATGCTAGGTATGTTTGTCAAGAGTGCGTCTTGGAACCCCCAAGACTGGGGCAGTGGCTCGGCTCCCTTAAGGTTTCAGCATCTTAAAACACCTGGGGCCTGATGGTGGGGCTCCCTCACAGCAGTCTAGTGGATGGCTGATCTGTGGCAAGATGTGAAGTCAAAGAACTCTTCTATGGGAAATGAGAGACTTTCTCAGTTCAATATCAGGGGAAATACAAACTTAGCAAATGAATGACCCCTCACCTTCTTGGTAATTAGTTATGACCAGGTAATCTAAGGCATTAAAACTAAATATCAGTCTGTCCTCATGTGAGGGAGGCAGAGCAATAGACCACTCAGGCCTGTCATCTCAATTGAGAAGATAGGAGTCCAGAAGCTTATTTACACAATCTCTTATTTTCTGCACTTCATTATTGCATACACTGATTTTCTCCTTCACCAGTTCAGCTGTAAGCATCAGACCAACCTCCTTTCTGCATAGGTAGGGTCTGCAGCCTTCCAAAACATCTCTGGCTTATAATACTTTAATTTAGGCAGCACAGAGATTTTAGTTTCTCATTTTAGAATATTTCTTTTCAAGTTCTTAATTAATAGACCAAGTTAAAGTTTATATTTCTTTTTTCCAAAATGTACCAGTATAGGAAATGCATACTTAATATGAGCAGGGGATTTGTCACATCATGGCATGGGAATTTCTCTATGTATACAGTACCCTATCTCAACCAAGTGCTGAAAGGATCTGAGTCCACACCCCCAGACACTTCACCCCAGTACCTGCCCACCTGTACTTCCTCTCCTGGACCCGCATGAGCAGGGCGTGCACCACACAGGAAGGACTGAGCTCAGAAGTTCCTGGATGTTTACCTCAGTCCCTCCTTCGGCAGCTCAGTTACCCTCTTAATACAATATCATTGCAGTTCACATAAACATATATGCAATTTATTTACACCCAAACCATTTCTTTAGGAATTAAAGAACATGTCCCAGTATAAGTACTGTGAGGAAATGACTTGGGTTCAATGCAGAAGTCCCTAAAGTGCAATAAATTTTACAGCTACAACAAATGTACAAGTCTGTAGTCGTTGTCATTGTCTTGGACCTGGATGTGCCGCTGTGATGCTGTTGGTGTGACATTCCCTGAGGATATCATGAGATATCATGCATCTGAGGAAGTGGGTATTCACTCACGAAAGCTCATGCTCCAAAACGTCTGTTAGTCTATAAGGTGCCACAGGATTCTTTGCTGCTTTTACAGATCCAGACTAACACGGCTACCCTCTGATCCCTGAGGATAGTTTTTGCACTCTATGCAGTGTCACCTGGTCTTCACTTTTGATTCTGGCCCTCCTGTTAGGCAACATCTGCCTCTGGGTCAGGCCCGTAATGCCCTCTTGACTGGCTCCAGCTATTGTACCAGGTGCCTCAAACCCTAGCTGCCATTCCACTGTTCAGTGCCCCAACAGCCTCAATTTTCACATGGTTTCCAATAAGGCCTCTCCCTGCTTCCACCTCTGCATCTCTGGAAGCTACCCAGATTCCTCAAAACAAACCAAACAAACAAACCCTGGTGACTACATCTTTTTTTTCACAGAGGCTCCTTGCTCAGGACACTGCCAATCATAAGCTGGGCTGGGGAAGGAAACAGCGATCCATCATCCTCCCCAGCTAGCCTGAAGCTCTTATGCAGTCCTTCCAGTAGAGGAACCTGCCACTCTGGCCCAGGGTATGTCTCTAAGGTGGCATTTCCTCCCCTTACATGAAGGACTTACCTGCAGATTTACTCACACTTTAAAGTACTTAAGACATTAATTCCAGATCTGAAGCTTCCCCTGCTATTAATTTCAGTTCCCTTTCTCATAATTGTAGTTTTCTCACCCCATATCAATGCAAATTTGTGAACTTTTTGGAAGTATTAAAATTATATGTACAGCTGTGAATGTAAAATTGTGACCTTTCTTGAAAAGAGATTAGGTTTGTGTTTACAGCCAAGATACTCAAATATTGAAAAGTGCTCTTATGGAGCATTGTATGTGCCAGAAAGAAACACCCTGCTTTACTGGCAAACATCTGCTTATTACGGCAATTTAAAATACTGATCAGGTACTTGGTGCCAATGTTGTGAAAACTGTGGGATCCATACTTCCAAGAAGCAAAGCCAGGTCAAAAAAAGTCTAGAATATGCAGGAAAAATTAATGTTGCATATCACAGGCATTTTTAAAAAGAGAATTGCCATGAAGCAGTACTATCTCTCTGTCCCATCACCATAGCTTCTCACAATCTTGAAGATGGGCCAAATCTTCAGCTGAAGTTCTTTGGCATAGCTACATGAGCACTACTTTGATTTACATAAGGTGACAATCTGGCCCTTTATCTTGCCAACACTCCTATGAGGAATGGAAACATTATTTTTATATTGCAGATATGAGGAATTGAGAGATCAGGTCACTTGCCCAAGGTCACAAAGAATCTGTGCCAAAACCAAGAGCTGGACCTCTATCTTCTGAGTCACAGACTGCACCTTAACCATAAAACTATCCACCCTTTTGCTTTGAGTAGTATCAAATTACTTGAATAGTCCCAATGAAGCAAATGAGACTGCTAGTGGAGTAAGATACTAATTAATATAAGTCAGAATGTCATTATCTATCCCATAGTTAAGACATGAGAGTCACAATTCCTTCTCTGATTTGTTGCCAAGGCAGGGCAGCTACATGTTGCTCCTTGTTAGGGGCTGTCAGGCTGAGGGCCTGCAGCTGTGCCTACCCAATTGCCAGACAGCCAAAGAGTCCAGATAGCAGAACCACCTGATTGACCAAGGCAGTCAAGTGGCTAGCTCTTAAACTCAGCAGTGGCAGAGGAGTGATAGCTGTTCAATACACATACCTGTGGATCCTCTACCTTTCTGTATGTGCCCCATTCCAAGCACTTCACCCTACCCTGCACCTGGCTTTGTTCCATCTGTGTCCTAGTCTTGCTCCTGACTCCAGGTAATCTAGTTCTGACCCAATTTCTAGCTCTCTGTGTTATCTCTGGCTTCTGGCATTCTGATTCTGACTCTGGTTCTGATTCCTGCTTTGGTCACTAGGCATGACTCCTGACAGAGGGTCCTGTCTTATTGATTTCAAAGAACTACTGAGGTAGTTAGGTGATACTCTGCGCATAACAGAGGGAAAATGTGGCTCACAGTGCATTAAAGGCTGGTTTAGCTTGACTGTTATGATAATCTCTATACTTGGGGCATGCTGCTGTGTATATTTGCATATATCTCCTATATGCCAGTTATTTTCCTTGGTTTTGAATTTTTGCATTAAATATGGCCTTCTTTCTCTGTTAGGCTGATCAAACTCTGTCATGTGTGCTGACCAACATTTTCAAAAATGTCCATGAATTATGGATGCCTTAACTTTTGTATATCCACCATGAGATATCTAAAACTGGATTTTGAGATGTTTGGAACAACTATAAAGCTAACAGAACTCCATGAGAATGGTGGATTCTGAGTACCTACAGAAAATCAAGGTTTAGGAGTATCAAGTTCCTTATCCAACAATTAAAGAGAAAATCAGTAGGTATTTCTGAAAGTTGTAATTGCCTTGATTTCTACTATCAAAGTTTATCTACATCACTTCTTAACACCAACCTTCTCACTAATACCTTTCTATGTTGTGGTTTTACTGGTTGCTACCAAGGGAAACAGTTCTTTAATTTCTGACTTTCACATTCTAATCAATACCTAGACTAATTCTGGTCTCATCTCCTCTTGTGAATTTTACCAACTGTTGCTCTCATAATCATTTGGGGGAATTTATGGGATCAGAAGGAAACAACATTCATTAATACAACTCTGCTGTGACTAAAATTATTAATAAAGGCAAATAACATACTCCATCCAGTTTTAGATTTCTAAAATATTTGATGTACTTTTAGTTTTTTTTAATATAATCTTCTGTACATAAACAAAACTGTCAAAATGGACCTCAACAGAGGCCAAGTTGGTATTCTTTTGAGGCAAACAGATTTAAGTAAATATATCTTTATACTTGTGTTTATTTATATGTTAATCTAGTTTTTAATCTTTTTGCTCTGGTGCTTCTTGGCATGTCCGTTATCAGCAGAGGAGTTCACATCAGGAAAATCCAATTATTTGTGCCAAGAGGTTAACTAAATCCGTTTTAAATCCTTTCTTTTTTCTATTTGTGTAATTTGCTAGCCTAAACTCCCCAAACATATGTTCATATTTTTATTTAATTGTAAAACTAATTACTTTAATAAATCTGTAAGGGTTAGGCAGGATTACAGAGCAGATCAGAGAATACTCTTATGTATAGCATTTTCAAAGAATGAAGGCGCTACAAAAGCCAAAATATATTTTGTAATGAACCCAAGACACCTAGATGTCAATTTACATAACCAAATCCTTTTCTCTGAACCTTAAATCCTTAAACCACAATTTATGTAATCCCTGTTATATGCAAACTCACTGATTGTGTGTAACAATACATTACAATTGTTGGTACAATGTATTGAATTAGTATAAACTAGCCAAATCCCTGGAGACTTCACCACACCTAGCTTCTGAGAAGAAAACTTAGAATTATATTGCTGGTTTGGGTGTCCAAATCGTATAATATAGGCTATGTATACACAACACACCACTGGCGATGGTGTGTAGTATAAGTATAGCTATATGACATAGTGCAGTGAGGCACTAGCAAAGCCTTTTCTCTGCTACTGGAGTATGCAGCAAGAACGGGCTCCACTGTTAGGGAGCTGCTGATCTTTTCCTGCTGGGGGAATCTTTTTTCCCAAGGAAGGGTAACAGAATACTAATAATAGCGGTGGAAACCCTAGTCTCCCTTTTCTAAAGAGACATAACCCCATAAAAGCCTAAATCTCCTTGAAAAATCAAATATTGCTTTTGAAAATGGAACTTAGGCTCCCAAATCATTAAGGTGCTTTTGAGAATTTTAGGCTTGACCATTCACTAACCTGGCCAGAATCTAATGAGTAGTGTCTACTGACACCCTCGATTTTTGTCTTCTCTCTACCTGCTTCCTTTGGGTCTTTCTCAGTTCTGTACCTTTTATCTTAGTCCATGCTTTTTTGATCAGTTTCTAGGTTTTTCTTGCTAATGTCCTATGATTATTCTGTTTGTCTGTGTTTTAGCATTTGTCTGTCTGCATTATTATAAAACAATCCAGCTACCCTTACTTAAACAAGGAGTCCTGTTTTCTAACTCACCAAAGAAGCCTCATTCATTGATTTCAATAAGAATATACACATCTGGCAGAGTTGCAGTGTTTGGCCCTTAGACTGTAAGTGGGGACTATGCATTTTTTACATTTTAGCATTTCATAAACAAGTCAAATGTTATGTGGTCTTCAAAACACTTCCTATTTTAGTTGTTACTTGTCCCATGATCCATAGACATTGCCAGCTTTCATAATTAGATTGTGAGTCTCCAATAGTTCATGAAATCTTTTTAAGCTCCAGCTCCTGAAATCATAGGATTACATGAGAATCTGTTTTTTTAAATTTTTTTATATAAAGTGTTTTGCCCTAATGGCTGTGGAAAAAAACTTGGACATATGACATGGGTGCAACCTAACGACTTGAAAAATCAAAAGGCAAATAAAACAAACACCGAATATACTGTTTTACAAAAAATTCCATGGTTTAGGGGAGGGGTTTGACTCATGATTTTAGAACTCTTCAGGGTAGTATTAGCAATACTGCTTATGTAATCACCAGGTACTGAATATTTTTAAAATATCACTATTTAAATGTCTCTTTTTATTGGGCTTTGATTAGTATTGTTTTTTTTTTTACAACATTTGTCGTGTTACAATGACATTAAAAAAAAAATGACCTAGCCCAAAAGAGTTGGACAACTTTAGCTGACCTACATTAACAATTAACAGGTTAAGGATGTACTAGGCAGCAAGTACCCAGACACCTAAGCAAGCCACTAACACTCAATCTGGATTTGAATCACATTCATTGTGTAAATAATTTAAACAAAGCTTTAGAGGTTTTAAAGAAATACTGAAAAAAGATGACCACTTTAGTTTTTGACAACTGTGTCCGCTTAAAACTAAGAGGCTGATTCAACACTGCATTACTCCAGTTTTATGCCACTGTATCTGTTTGCATCTATAGAATTGCACTGGCATAAAACTGGAGTAATACAGTGTTGAATCAGGCCCTGAATCTTTAAGAGAGTTCAGCTAAAAAGACCTGTGCTCATGTATCTTTGCAATAATGCATCATACTTACTAATCACAGTCAAGGTGACCCATGTCAGTGTGCACTAAGCTTCATATAAGTCATCATATTGAAAGAAAGAACAGGGGGAAACCATTTAATATTTCATAGTAATTGTATGATTTTTATATTAATATTCATAATCAATTTAGGAATGAATATATTTGCAGTGAGTGTTCATTGCCTGAAAATGTTATGCAAGTAATTTCCAAATGAGTAGAACTAACATATGCTGCCCAGAAAAAGTAACTAGCCCAAATTTTACAAATGCCTGAATACTTACTAGCAGATTTCTAGCATGCTAATAGATAAGTTAAACAGAAATCAGGAAAAAAAAAATCACAAGCCTATATCTTAGCCATGATCTGTTTATTTTACAGTATTTGTCTTAATATTATCAAAATGTAATTCATAATTTAAGATTTATTTAAATTGTTGCATGAAATTAAGGTTTTGTCCCGCAATATGCAAAAGTCCCATAGGATTGGGCCTTAATTTTATGTTTTGTAGTTACTGCTTCAGAACTGTTTTCTTTCATATGTGCTTGGTGTTTTGTTAACTGCTTAATAACACAGGAAGTTACTCAAACACTGGCATCTCCTTTACGGTAACAATGATGATTTATGAACAACTTATTCATTTTATAGCAGTTGGCAAACTTTCTGCAAATGTATAGTTTCCCTGAATTTGATCGTTATTTGTCATTATAACAGTCCAGGTAATTCTGTCCTTAAGGTGAGATGTAATTTATACTGCACAATTAATCCCACAGAATCAGGCAACTGGGTGAGGGTTACCCTAGTCCAGATTTCTCTGGTACAATTTCTGTGGGATTTGGTATGCAGTTACTGAAGAGAGAAAGTGGTATTGGGGAACCATCTGGCAAGCCCATGCTACTGGCCCTGCATGTAGGGCTCAAAGTCACAATTCTGTGAAGAGGGTGGGCTGGGTTCTTCCAAGGTTGTCTCTCTTTGGAGAGCCATGAAAGCAGTGTTCTTTGTGGTGGCCATGTTGTAGCCATGGCTGGAGGCACGGCTTGTTGGAAGATCAGGGAATATGGGCCCTTTCCATACTGGCGGGGGGGTGGAGGGGGAAGATCTAGAATGAAGCAGAGGTGCTGATGTCTCTTCGGAATATTATGTGCAAACAAATCCATGTTTTTGTATTTGCTTTGTATTCTTTAGTTTGGGAAGACTTTGAGGTGGACACTTCTGATGAGGGCATGAGTTACTGGAAATATTTTTCTGGTTTTGTACAAACTGAAAAAAAAATAATCTGAAGAAATCATCAGGGCAGAAAAGTGAATAAACGAGGCTGTGAACATGGTCAGACTGAATTTGGCATTGGAGTTAGCAAACATGTTTGCCAATGATTTTTCCTAGTTTTCTCATTTCTAAAAATAAATTGCAAAAATGTTGTTTTATAGGTAAGATAGAGGCAGGCCTAACGTAAGTTGTTTCTCATCACTGAAAAGTTACAATTTTTTGCCTCCTGCATGGTCTGCACTAATTAGAGAGTAATATTTGTCAAGTAACATTTCAGAATGAATGACATTGCCCCCTGCTTATATGTGAAGACAAGTAAATCATGCTTTTAAGATAACAGTATTTTCCTAGTTTCATGTGGCAGCCACTTGACTAATTTTATTTCATTGCAAAATAGGAACATCAAAATTTCATTTCTTACCTTTTATCATTAGAAACCTACAGCTTTAAAATGATTTCCCCCCCTAAAAATGCAAATAAATTTTTTTTGTAGTAAAAACCATATTATACATGCAGTATGTAACTTTCAAAACTTTAGTTAGAAGCAGCAAAGCAAGCTGTCAGACATTTCGGTAATTGAATTTCCTTGAGAACTGCCTTGGTTTGTCAGCTCTGACTTTGCTGTCAAAAGAAAAGGAAATAGCCAGGGAATTCGTCTAAGATAAGAGGATATTTTGATAATGCCAAGGCACAAATATTAAGTGTTTTCTCAGGAGATATCTTGTGGTGGGGTTCCCTACCCCATTCTCAGCAAGTTCACTTTAGCCTTGAGTCATTATTATCAGGTGCTGAGTTCTGAGAATTTACTAATGACCCATCAAACTGCAGTACAAAGGATCCTTTCTTCCTGTTAAAATGCAGAATATCATTGCTTAAAAAGCCAATATACCCTCTGTCAATTACTTCATAAGTGCAATTCATCTTTTACGGCTTCCGTACTTGGATTGCTTGTAAAATGTTTAGTGGTTAATTAGCCTGGAAGGAAGTCCAACTTATGAGAAACCAAGCCAGAGGAAAAAACATAGCCATAAAATTAATGGCTTACTCTCTAGTCCTTCTTTTATAGGAGAATGTTAATCAGACCCTGTCAGAACTGTATCTTTGACTAGCACTCAGCCTTCTCTATAATCAGCTTCAGAAGTATTCCATTCTGAGTTTTCTCCTTTGGCGCGTGCTTTCCTCCAAAGGACTTGAATGTATTTAGAGATTGACAGCTCTCCTAACAATTGCAGATGGTCACATAGCTAAAAGGAAACTGGGGCTACATACTTCTACTCTGCTGGAACCATCCTGAAGTAATATTTAAGGTATAAAACTGTTACCTAAAAAATGAAACTAATAAAATGTATACTGCTGTAGATAAAAGAAAATAGGCAATATCTCAGCTGTGAGACCTTCATTAGGTAGTGGTAAAAGAGAAAAAGGAGACAATTGTATGGAGAGTAAATTATTGCATTTACAGCTAGCACTTTATCCCTGCAGAGCAGATAACAAAATAATCAGCTCCTAGGGACAACTTGGCCTACTAAATATACATTATATTTTAGGTTGTATCATAAGGAGGCACAAAGAGAAAAAATTTGCTAGTGGTAAAACTGACAAATCATATTTATGTAAAATCTCCAAACATTCTGGGCTAGACTCTACAACATGGGGATAGTTCAGGGGTTGGCAACCTTTCAGAAGTGGTGTGCCGAGTCTTCATTTATTCACTCTAATTTAAGGTTTCACGTGCCAGTAATACATTTTAACATTTTTAGAAGGTCTCTTTTTATGCCTATAATATATAACTAAACTATTATTGTATGTAAAGTAAATACATTTTTTAAAATGTTTAAGTAGCTTCATTTAAAATTAAGTTAAAATGTAGAGCCTCCCAGACTGGTGGCCAGGACCAATCCACAGAAGAAGTCTACTTGAGGACGTTCAAGGCACCATATGAACCATGGCTGCTACCTGTAAGTTCTGAGTCATGTATGGACATGTGACTCCAAAACTCCGTTGCATAGGAGAGAGAAGGGGGTCTCCACTCACAAGAGAAGGTCTATTTAAACCCCTGGGAGACCCCTCCATTTGGTCTTCAGCTGACTCAAGAGAGAGCCTCTTCACCCCAAAGGATATCTGAAAGAAACTGGTACAAAGGACAGTCAGGACCAGCGCTAGGGTTTCTCGTGCCCTAGGCGCACAGCCATTTTGCCGCCCCCCGCTCTGATCCCGTGGCTCCGGTGGGGCTGCCACAATCATTCCTGTCGAGGATCCCTTGGTCATTGGTCCGGGTGGAGGTGCCGCACTCATGCCTGCGGGCGGTCCACTGGAGCTGCGTGAGCAGCTGACTGTCTGCAGGCATGACTGCGGCACCTCCACCGGAGCCGCGGACCAACGGACCCTCCGCGGGCATGCCTGCGGCAGGTTAACCGGAGCCGCCTGCCACCCCCCCTGGCAAAATGCTGCCCCCCAAATAATCCTGGCTCCCTAGGCGATAGCCTAGGCTGCCTAAACGGTAGCGCCGACCCTGAGGACAGTAACCACAGGAGGTGGGAGTGGTTGCTGGACCCAGACTAGAAGGAGACTAGTCTGTAAAAGGAAGCTTACTGGAACACCTCTGAGGGTGAGGCTTTATCTGTATTCAGTTTTCTTACTGTATTAGGCACAGACTTGCTTGTTTTGTTTTATTTTGCTTGGTGATTCACTTTGTTCTGTCTTCTATTACTTTCAGTATTTAATAAAATCACTTTTTACTTATTTAATTAACCCAGAGTATGTATTAATACCTGTGGGGGGGGACAACTGTGCATATCTCTCTATCAGTGTTATAGAGGGTGAACAATTTGAGTTTAAAGCTTATACAGGGTAAAACAGATTTATTTGGGGTTTGGACCCCATTGGGAGTTGGGCATCTGAACATTAAAGACAGGAACACTTCTTAAGCCATTTTCAGTTAAGCCTGCAGCTGTTAGGGGACATGGTTCAGACCTGGGTCTGGGTTTGAAGCAGATTAGCCTGTCTGGCTCAAATCAGGCAGGGCACTGAAGTCCCAAGATGCCAGAGCAAGAAAGCAGGGGCAGAGGTAGTCTCAAGACATCAAGTGGCCCTTCCCAAGGGGTTTTCTGTGATCCAACCCATCTCACTCCCAATCCCTTTTACAACCTTTAGCACAGTGGGTAGAGCACTCACCCAGGTTCAATTCCACTCTCTGCCTGATCAGGAGAACAGATTTGAATTTGGCTCACCCTCCCTCTTAAAAGTCCCCTACCTATTGGTTATGGGTTATTCTGGGTCAGGCATCTCTCATTATATCCTGTTCCTCTCCTTTCTTCTCTGGGAAACAGGTGGACCCAAGGTCAAGTCTCTGCTGTACATCAGGCAGAAGGAGGAACTGAACCTAGGTCTTCCAAATCCTGGATGAGTGCTCTAACTATTGGTCTAAAAGTTATGGGTAAAACACTGCCATCACCACAGACTGGTGAAATATGTGGTGGAAAATCTAGTTTGAGTATCCTGCCAGGGCTCAGACATGAGCTAGGTACCTCAGTGCTTAGACTTAGGTGGCTATGGCATGCTCATCAATAGATTTTAGGCATCTAGTGGACTTTAGCAGTGAAAATGTAGGTGTCCAAGTGCTTTGGATTCCTACAAAATTAGTTGGCACCTGAGTGGAAGTTTTGAACTTTTACCTTTTGCATTTAGGAAATATTTTGCTTATATATCAAAAGTGATAGTTAAATGGCAGTTAAATCCCTTTGTGGTTCTAGCCATTTGTGGGTTGGCCTGAAATTTTCTGAGAAAGAACAATAGCAGATTTCTTCAGCACAAGGTGGTCACTGGTAAAAGGTCTGCATCACTGTTTTCATAATTAATATTGTGACATTTTTAACATGTTGCAAATAATACATCTAATTTCTGTGTCTATTGGCTTGATCTGGCAGGCCTTACTCAGATAAAAATTAGTACCTAATCAATAGTAGTTTTAATGTTTTATATTAATGTAGCAAAAAAAGCCCTGAAAGACTTAACTGGAAAATATATTGACAGCAGTTATTAAACTTGCCTAAAAAATACATTTTGTGCACCCCTTCAAAAAAAACCCTGGAAATGGCACTGTTTTGCCTCTAGGTGGGAGAGAGATCATATATAGTTTCACACACAAAGGCCTGCATCATTCATGCTACTTGAGCATTCAGTACAAAAGGTCTGATCCTGAGACGTGCTAAGCATCTGCCTCTCCCACTGAAAAAAGTTATAGGTTCTCAGCTCCTCTCAGAATTCAGCCCTATAGGCTGGATTGTGGCTATATAACCTGTCCTGTAAAATGAGTGGTGTGTAGCTCAGTTGTTCCAGGAGCAGTGCGGAGAAGGAATTGTACTACAAGCTCTTTCTGTATGCAGTACCTCCAGGGCCGGTGCAACCATTTAGGCAACCTAGGTGGTCGCCTAGGGTGCTGGGATTTGAGGGGCGCAATTTTCTTTGGCAACGACCACGGCAGCCGGATCTTCGGCCTCCTCGGTCGCCGCTGGCATTTAGACAGAGGGAGCTGGGGCAGGGGAGCATGGGGAAGGCTGCCTGCACCAAGTAAGGGGGTGGGGTGGCACGCAGGGGAACTCCCCACCCCAGCTCACCCCTGCCCTGCCTCCTCCCCGAGCACTCTGCGGCTGCTTCACTTCTCCTGCCTCCCGGGCTTGTGGCGCCTAAGCTGATTGGCGCCGCAAGCCTGGGAGGTGGGAGAAGTGAAGCGGCCACAGCGTGCTTGGGAGGAGGCGGGGCAGGAGTGAGCTGCTTCACTTCTCTCGCCTCCCAGGCTTGCAGCGCCAATCAGCTTAGGTGCCACAAGCCTGGGAGGTGGGAGAAGTGAAGCAGCGATGGTGTACTCGGGGTGCTCATGCACGGAGCAGGGGTGAGCTGGGGCACTGGAGGTGCCTCAGCACAGAGGGTGGGGGGTGGGGAGCTGCTGCAAGGGGGACGCCTCAGGGTGGAGGGGGGGAGCTGCCGTGGAGGGGGGCCCTCACAGCGAGGGAGGTGCAAGGTGGAAGTTTCACCTAGAGTGCGAAACATCCTTGCACTGGCCCTGAGTACCTCCATTACCATACTAGCCCCATATATGTTACAGGAAAGCACTAGAAGTGGATCTAAGCAATAATTCACTCCATAGTCTAGAAATGTAATGTTCGCACATTTACGGAGCTTATAGCTGATGAGATACTCATACAGCAAAAAAACTGTTTTAACACTTGATTCTCCACTATGAAAACCGTTCCGTAGTGTTTTTTTGGGGGGTTGGATATAAACATTCCTCTTAGCATGCCTTCCTAACCTGCTGTAGTGTGCTCCTGGCTGAATGACTCTGTGGTTCAAAGCAGCTGCAGGTCAGCAAAATCCTTTTCTTCTTCCAGGATAAGGATAACTGATTTGTATTTAGGTCTCATAAGTATCAGATCAGTTAATGTCTGAAAATGGCAACTGACAGCTGTTGAGAGAACTAGCTGACATTCAAATGCTGTTTAAATTATATAATCTCCTCAGAAATAGGGAAATTCTCTCTTGCAGAGACCTTGTACATAAATAAACCTTCACCACATAAATACTACGACTATGTGTGACAGAAAGCATCATCTCATTGAATCAATGCCTGTGTGATGTGAAAGGTTTTGTGTAGAGTTCTTTGTTAGGTCGCTCCTGTGGTGGGTTTGGGAGACGAGTACTGGCTGACATATCTGTTCCTGTAAGTGCAGAGCAATCTTAACAGGCTTCACCATGCTCCTTTGTACCACAGTGAATCACAGCAGAACTTACTTATTTTGTAGTGCTGATACCCCATTATTATCTCTTCTGGACTCAAATTATGAAAGAAATATAGCTCTTTGTTTCGAATGTTTCCTTTTGTGACTGGATTTTGAAAATTGAAATAAATTAATGCTCTTCAATTCTTTCATCCAACTTTTTTTGTAAGCAATTCAAACAGATTACAGAACCTTAAAAAAACCCTTTTGCCAGTGTCTGTGGAAACTCAACTTGCCAGATAGCGCACTTACAGACTTACAAGTTCTGTTTAATTGTATGTCTGTCAGTTAGGGAAAGTTGTAGGGAAAAATGTGGTTGTCTTTAAGGAAGCTGTTGCGTATTCAAGCAAAAGCTTGTTCACTACCCTTGACCGTCTGATAAATAATTGCCTTGGTGCATAGTTGCATTACATAATATGCCTACTCAATCAAACAAGAAAACGTGATCCAATATCAAAAATATTTAGATAGCTCTTACATCATCTAACATTACTATAACTTTACTCAGACTACAATAACTTTCTCAGCTACAGTAGAAGCTTAGTATCATTTTACTAATGCACAACACCAATCTCTTTAAAGATTCTGTCTGATACAGCTATCCCCCTATTCCATTTTGTTTCTTACAGCTGTCCCTATACTCCATTTTGTTTTTGTTCTCCTCCTGTGGCCGACCTGCACTGGCTGTTAAGTTGTTTACCAGGGCCACTGCCCTTCTCAAAGGGAGGGCCACTTGTGCTGCGTGCTAAGTGGGACCACTGCTCTGTTCAAAGGGTTAGTCCTGTTATCACCTTGTTGAACCTGGGCTTGGTGTAGGGCAGGCAATGTCCAGAGCTGCAAGACCTATTGTGTTTTTAAGATCCTGGGCATGAGTTATAGGCCTCATGTGCTTTTGAGTCACCTATTGCACAGGACTCTGCCCAGGCATGTCTCTGTGCTCACCTGCAGTTTTTTCCCTGTGCCTCCTCCCCTGTGACAGAGGGAGCCTATCAGGATTACTGGTGGGAAACTGCCTAAGTTTGCCTTTAAAAACAGACATTTTTGAAACAAACATCAGAAAGGTTCCTGCATTGCTGCCTGGTCTGATCAGCCAGGGGTTTTGGAGGGCCCTTTCTTCGCTCTCGTTTTATTTTTGAGCTTACCCCTGGTTTTTAACCCCCCCCCCCACGAAGAATGAATTGCTGCCTGAGAGATCTCCTGATTATCGAGACGGTACCCGAGCCCTCCTTGCTTCTTCTGATGTTGCTGCTGCTTCTCCCTTTGCTGCTGCCTTGGGGACTGGTAAGAATCCCTCTGTGAAACTTTCCCTACTTTTATTTTATTACTTTAGCTGCTGGCTCTGTTTCCCTAGCACACAGACTCAAGCTAAACCTTGGTCTGTGTCTTAAAACCTCTCTTAAACTCCGCGGCCGCTTTGCTGCTAAAAATAAGCTTGTGCCTGCTAAGCTCTGCTCCATGCTTTCAGCTGTATCCACTGCTGCAGCTGCCATCCCTTGGCTTCCTTGGGGGCTGCCTTGGGAGCTGTATCCTGGGCACATACCACTCTGCCCTCTGTAACTTCCGCATAGCATAAGATGCACCGTAGGTTTTGCTTTTAGTTTAATAAGTCATAGTTTGCTAAGATTGTAGAGCTTGTAAGTTTCACCTGCCTTGTTATAGTTTGCTGTTTTGTTGCTCTGTATAGTTGCTTGTTATAGTTTGCTTAGAATTGTGATATTTGTTGTTTTGCCTAGTCGTTGATTAAGATAGATTTAAAAAAGCCATTGCCTGGTTGTATTCTGTACCTCTTTTATTACTTTGTATAAGCTGCTTGTAATTTATATAAGTGCGATTAAGTTAGAGGATAGATAAGGTTTTTACTGCTTGAATTCGTCTTCCCGCTGTCCCAATCTCTCCCTGAACTTTCCCGTGTCTGTTTTTCCCCCGCTCCAATCTCCCCCTCTGTGTACTTCTCCGTGTCTCCCTGTTGTAACCCCTTGCTGCTTCCCCCCCCCTTGTGTAAATTCTCAAACCCTTTGCCGCTTCTTTCCTTTTTTGGGGGGGTGTCCCTCTAGCCCTTCTTTACACCTCTCTGCTGCCTCTCCCTGTATCCCCTGTGTTCGTGCCCCTGCCCCTCCCATACCGAAGATCACCATCACACTGCTCCGTTTGTCTTCACCCCACTGCTCCCCAACTTCCCTGAAGTGCTCTCCGCTGCTGCAGCCTGTTTCTTCCCTCAGCCGTCTCTCCCATTCTCCACGTGCCTTCCCATCGCTTACACATTCAGCGCCGTCCCCTCTTGCTGCTCCCAGACTCCCCTTAAGTGCGCTCCAGCTGCTCTTGTCTCCCATACCTCCAGCCCGCAGGCTCCTGAAGACTGCTCTGGGCTTCAGAGTCTCTCGCTGCTTGCAGCTGCACTCTCCTCTCCTTAGATACCACTAATCATTCACTCCCCTCCCCCCTCCTGTTTCTTGACCCAGCTTTTAAGTACACTCTTGCTATCACAGCCTCACAAATTAAGTCAGTAATTTTCTACATTGCATAATTTCACTTATCACCCATATTGTATTATTGCACTGTGACTCACATTTTACTTGTGGTTATAATATGCCATTAGTTGCCTCCATTTCTCTAATATACTTTGTATACCATTTTTATATAGAAGCTACCATTTTATTTTGCATTTTCTTTTGGGTACGTTTTGCATTCCACACTGTATCTAGATTTGTTCCTATATAAAGTTAAGTTGCTTATTGACTGTACTGTATCCCATTGTGCTGAACCCCACTTACTGTACCCTACTGTTAAAACTTCCTACACTGCTCAATAAGAACTCCCTCACCATTGTCTATTGTAAACACCTTATACACCCCATCCCATCGCATTTCATTGTTAAATTCCCACCACTTCCTTTTCCCTTTAATAAAGAAATTAATTGGCACCCCACCTGTGTGGTAATTGCTCCCCAAGATCCCATATACCTGCAGGCAGGGACAGATTCCACCAATCTCATCACCTCTCTACTATTAAAACTTTTCTGAGAAGAATAAATGAAGTGTCTTATCACAAAGATATCCTTTCTTTACCACGTCTGTACAATGTTTTGTAAGTGCCTCTATAAGGTTGTTTTCAGGATTCACACATACTCTAGAATTCTGTAAATCAGTATAATCAAACAAAAATAAACTCACTAAACAAAATGTATTGTGTGATGCAGTACCCCTATCTGTTTAACCATGTCTTTTCACTTATTTACTAATAGAGATGGTCAAAAACTTTGGAATTTCTACACTTTTGACTAAGAAAGGGGACAATGTCTTTATAAAATATTTTGCAAAATTGTTCCCCATTTTTCTACTACCTTTATTTGCTGATTTAGAATATTTGGCAATCTGTAATATGACTCCCAACCAAGAATACAAATTATCGAGCCTCTAATATAATTAGCCCAGAAATGACACATGGTTTGCTCTGTAGTTCTTGGGATCATTAGCATCTTTGTTAAAAATGCTCACTGTTGGCCATCCTTCAATATTGTAGTTCTGTGGAAGGATAATTAAAGGAACATGTATTTTTACTGTGTCAGCTACTTCATTCTGTACCTCCGACTACTCAAATGACATCATCTGAACATTATGATTGGTTTGCAATTATTTATCAAGTTGTTCCATCACGTCTTTTTGATCCCTTTATCTGTGTAGAAGTTTACTTCCATTACCTGTGAAGAGTAGTCTGAGGATGGTATCCTCTGAAGACTAATACCTATAAATCATTTAGCTTCTCAGCAGATTTCTCATCCTCTTCTTGGTGCACTAGAAAACTCACTGTCTTGTCATGGGCTTCATCTCATTGACATATTTGCCTATTTGTTCTTTAATTTGCCTCTTAGTTTCCTTAAATTTACATATGTTTCAGAGACACTGTGAAACAGAAGGCAGTAGTTGGATAACCTTATAATTTTTTTGTATTTTCTTTCCATCTCTCTTTACCTGCTTCCATGCCTGTATCCCCACTGCCTTGTATTTCTGCACCACTAGCAATAGATGTACATGAGATTAAAACATATATTTAAAATGGCAGGAAAAATTCTTGCTTCATCAATCAAAATTGTATAGAGAAAAAGTAGTAGAAAATAGAAGAAACAGTGTAGTCTTTGTCCAGTTCTTAAGTAGAACATCCTCTGAAATCAATATGAGTTTTGTGTGTCAGGATAATTGCATCTTGGTCTGAAGTTTCAGTAGAATCTGGACTTGTTCAGACTTGTTTTCATGGAGAAAGTACAACACTGTATTCCAAATAAAGTGATAATCTAAGCAAAAAAAAAAAGGCTTATAGGACATTAAAACTAGTGACTTGTTTTGGTGTATAAAACTCAAGTTTATTAGCTCATATTAGGTATGAATAAGCCTGTTCAAATAAAATCAGATATACCAAGAATCTCTGCAAAAATTAAATCAAATATTTTGAGATTTGAAAAGAACAAACTTTTGGCTTGTTGTAGCTTTCTCTCACCTCTGTCTTTCTTGGTTTTGATTTGCAACAATTGAGTTTGTTTAGTCTAGAGAAGAGAAGACTGAGGGAAGAGGGACACAAGTCTTCAAGTACATAAAAGGTTGTTATAAAGGAAGGTGATAAATTGTTTTCCTTATCCACTGATGTCATAAACAGATGGTTAAGGGTTAATGTCTCTCTTACCTGTAAAGGGTTAAGAAGCTCAGGGAATCTGGCTGACACCTGACCAGAGGACCAATAGCGGGACAAGATACTTTCAAATCTTGGTGGAGGGAGGTCTTTGTTTGTGCTGTTTGTTTTATTCGTTGTTCGCTCTTGGGGCTAAGAGGGACCAGACGTGCACCCCAGGTTTCCCCAATCTTTCTGAAACAGTCTCTCATGTTCAAAATAGTAAGTACTAGCTAGACGAGGCGGATTAGTCTTATGTTTGTTTTCTTAACTTGTGAATGTGTATTTTGCTGGAAGGACTTTTACCACTGTTTGCTGTAACTTGGAATATCAGGTTGGGGGGAGGGAGTCCCTCTGGGCTATATAAATCTGACTACCCTGTAAACATTTTCCATCCTAATTTTACAGAGATAATTTTTACTTTTTCTTTCTTTAATTAAAAGCTTTCTTTTTTAAGAACCTGATTGATTTTTTCCCCTTATCTAAGACCCAAGGGGATTGGGCCTGAACTCACCAGGGATTGGTGGGGGAAATGAGGGGGGGGAAGGTTAATTCCTCTCTGTTTTAAGATCCAAGGAGTTTGGATCAGTGGAGCCTCTCAGGGTAGCCCAGGGAAGGGAAAGACTGGGAGGGGAAAAGAAGTGGAGATGGTTTATCTCTCCTGGCTTTAAGACCCAAGGGTTTGGGTCTTGGGTTCCCCAGGGAAGGTTTTGGGGGAACAGAAAGTGTACCAAACACTATATTTTGGCTGGTGGCGGCACTATCAGATCTAAGATAGGGATTAAGCTTAGATGTGTCCATGCAGGTCCCCACTTTTGGACGCTAAAGTTCAAACTGGGGGAAAAATACCTTGACAACTGAGGACAGGACAAGAAGTAAAGGGCTTCAATTTTAGCAAATATTGTGGAAATGGGATGATCCATAGAACCTTTGTTACAAATATGATGTGTTCTTAGAGCCTTAAAATGTGACCCATCTGAAAACAGGAAGTAATGGAAATCTGGTAAAAATAGCTATATTTTATTCTGTAGCCTGATTTCTTAACCGAAGAACTGGTTGCTTCTCAGCTGCATCCATACATTTTTTTTTCTGAACACATGTTCTCTCTAAACTTTTTAAAATTTTCCTGTTACTAGTTACAATGATCACCATTAAAAAGTAATGTTTATCAAAAGTTTCCATACAGTTGCATCAGACACTCTAATTGTTTATGATTGAGGGTCAATTTACCATTTGAACATTTAAAACCTTTTTTCGGAATTGTCCTTTCATGAGAAATATTGACACCATAAAATTGCTTTTTGTTCCATTTTAGAATGGAAAATAAACTTTATAGAAAATTTTCATAGATGAGAAAAATTCAAGCTTTGAATCTGAAATATTTAAATGAAATGCTTTGAAATTTTGATGAAAAACAATATTTGACATTTCAAAATGGTATTTTACTTTGAATTTTCATTTTGAAATAAAGAAAAATTTTGTTGAAAAATGTTTCAAATCAATATTTTGAATTTTGATTCTTTCATCAGGAAACTGAGAAATTCTCAGTCAGCACTTTCCAGAGGACAAATCATTTTCCAATAGGAAAAGATTTAAAGACAAGCTGTAAACAGAATGTATTTTTAATGTAGTGCTTTTACATTGTAATCTATTTTTTCCTTGCTCCTGGCAAAGAGAGCCATGATGACAAAACTGGGCCAACTCCTGCTCATATTAGTGACAAGACTGTCACTTTATCTTATAAAGGCACACAGGAGCAAGGAGATATGTCACCTCAACCCTGTATATGGTCTACTGGGATTTTGCGTCTGGCATGGGGGGAGGGGAGAAGAACAGGTTCCCTTGAGCTGCTACTCTCTGCTCAGGAGCAGAGATTGAGGTGGGAAGTGAAAGGATCCTTAGCAATGCCTCCTTGCTTCAAGGCATCAGCCAACAGAATTTAGCTGGAGAGAGGTAGGCATTAAGATGCCCTCTTGCTCCCAAGGAAATAACTTACTGCAGAGTGTATCAGAGAAGGAATTGCAACTATCTGAGACTTGATTCCTTTCATGGACCTACATGCTACCACATATGCAGAGCCTGAAGCAAAGACTCCATCTAGCCCCATGTGAGCAGCCCCATTGAATGCAATGTAAGTGAGAAAAGAAGAATTTGATCATTGTCGCAAATCCCCTTTTTAAAATAATTAACTTATCTCTTCTTTTTGAAAAGAATTCAGAGAATAAACTGAGACTGGTTTAGTGTAAACACTGGAACATAATAGTCTGGGACCATGTGTGATTCCATGGACAAGTTAATGATAGCAAGATAAGGGAGGTATCACTGAGTTGTAAAACTCAACAAAATCAGGATTTCAATTCTCACCATCAGCAGTGTGGCAGGGAGACTTTCAGCCCTCCCAGATATAGGTCCTCTGGCTGGTGGAAATTTTAATAATCCAAGGTCATCAGAAATGGATCGAGTTGAGTATCATTTGAAAGCCCCTTGTCCCACAAACACAGTGGTACCAAACATGGTACCTAAGTCCAGAGGAGAACAATAAAAATTATTAAAGGTCTAGAAAACATGACCTATGGGAAAAGATTCGCAACAACTGGGTTTGTTTAGTCTAGAGAAGAGAAGACTGAGGGGAGGGGACACAAGTCTTCAAGTACATAAAAGATTGTTATAAAGGAGGGTGATAAATTGTTTTTCTTATCCACTGAGGACAGGACAAGAAATAAAGGGCTTAAATTTTAGCAAGGTAGACATAGGTTAGACATTAGGAAAAAACTTCTCTACTGTAAGGATAGTTGAGCCAACAGAGGACAGCACACAGGAGAGTGTGAGAATGGGAGAGGGAGATCCCCTGCTGAAGGACTGAGCACTGATTCTTGAGATGAGAGAGCTTGTGTTTGTCTTTTGGTTTTTCTTTTAGCTTGCTTAATGTTTACAGTGTGGGCATTTAGGGATTGTGTTTGAGGCCTGTGTGGGAGTGGGGGCCAGAAACCTTCTAGTTGAGTGTGCACTAGCAAGGTTCTAGCCTCTCATCTTTTCATCCTTGAAGCACTGGAACAAATTTATCTTGGAAGATTATGGAATATCCTTCATTGAAAGCTTTTAAAAATACTGGTCAGTGATGGTTTAGATAGTAGTTAAGCCTAACACAGTGCAGGGGTTTGGAAGAGAACCTATATTTCTATGATTCTGTGACAAACCTGGAACAATTTTATAGATATATATTTGAGAAAACTGTTTGAAAATAACATTTAATTATAGTTTAACCCAGTGATGCATTGCTTCTATAAAAAGACGTTGATCTTTGGTAATCCTAAGGAAGTTGTCCTGGATGTGTAGGACTGAAACAATTTTTCAGCAAAGTCATCAGCATTGTCTCCATCAAGGGGACACTGCTATGCAGGTTGTCACACTGGTCCTCATTTGCACTGCACTCACACATCTCTGTACAAGGCAGGCTGTTGATCAACCACTTGTAAGGTGGTGAGGATCTGGTCTCTGCACACAAGTATTTGACTAGCTAAAGGATTGATTTGGGACCAGATGGTATTTCTTACACTACTGGTGTGAAAAATCCATCCTCCAAGAGAGAGTAGCTTTGGGTGTATTCAATCATTCCAGAGCTATTCCATTGCTTAATAGTTTGCCTTCTTGATAACAGGTATAAATGCATCCCTTGTTGGTGGATATTTTTATCTATTTGTCTGCTTCTTGAAAAATATCCATCAATGACCAACATTTGCAGAGTGATTTCAAGTGGAAGTCTGCATAACAATGCCTCTAGTGCATTTATGACTTCATCAGTTATTGTCTCAGCCTTTCCGAGCACTTTCAGAGGGAGAAGAAAGTCTATAGAAACTGAATCAAATGTCTTCCAATAAGATGCTTGGTCATTCCAACAGCCACTAGTAGTGGTAGATTATGTATATGCCTCATAATTGGGGTGTGTGCAAGTTGGAAACCTGCCTTTCACTCAAGCACTCATACATGAGGCTTTGCAATAAAATGGCAGCCTTGTGCGCCTCTTGTTTACTGTAATACTTGCTGGTGCTGAAGTCACTGAGACCACCAATGCACTACTTCAAGAAGTACTAGTCACATGTTTTTGGCTTTGTATCCCTAAAACTCCCGCATACTACAGGACAAAATGCTTTTCCATAAAAACTTAGCGGCTGCAAACAGTTTTCATATTACTGTTGACATCAGCACTTTCTTCTGCATTTGATAGCACCATGTCTTTTGCAGCTTTAAGATATGAATTGTGATTCATTTCTGCAGATCAGATTGCTAAAAACTGCATCCATATCCCCCAGTTCATCTTCAATCAGATGCTAAGTATTTCTGCTAAACATTTGTTTCTCAATTCCATTCAAAGCACATATTTCCCTGCACATAGCCTCTGCATTGGCTATCACCATTTCTTTCACGTCTATTAGAGCCTCTGCAAGGTACTTTTTGAACTCCAGCTGAGTCACACAGTTTGCAGTAGTAAAATCAGTATTTGTTTCTGTTGCTTTTACCTTTTACCACAACAAATTAGTCACAATACTGGTGTAGCCCTCTGTGATGCACAGTGTTATGTGTGGGCATCTTCCAGGTCAATGCACTCACTCAACTTACTCTTGGCGAGAACATTGCAGGGAAACAGCTTTATACAAGTTGATCACCTGTCTCTCATTTTAAAACTGTGCTTAATTGATGCCTTTGGGCTTCTAGTTTACTGAAGAAGCAGTAAGTATTATCTAAATGCATGCCAGGGAGTCTAGTATAAGATGAGACTACCCCTCAGCTGGCAATTATCCTGACATCTTTAACTTCTTCCTGTTGCATTTGTGTTTCCTTTCCAGCCTCGCCAAATTCAGTTGATGAGTATGTGCCTTAGTGTTAAGGACTGATCCATGGGCAGTCTTGCCAACAGTCAGGATGGGAGGCTGGCCTAGCTGCTGGAGAAGAGGTGATTAGGGCCTACTGGCTAGAACACATATCAAGAGCAGAGTTAAAAGTCCAGGGAATAAGTTGCAGCTGAGGCTTGGAGCCATGGTCAGAAGCAGAATTCCAAGTCCAGGGAACGAAATGGAGTGAAGAGTAAGAGCTCGTGTATCGCCAAGAGCTGGAACCACGGGGGCCAGGAACATAGCAGGGGTCAGGAGTGAGGGCCCAGAGCAAAGAAGTTGTTTCAAGCAGGACCAGAAACACAGCTGCAGTTGTGGAATGTTATTGGGTAGCCAGGGACCTAGGCGTGCTGCAGAGATTTAAGAGTGCCTGCTGGAGTTTTTAGCCAATTAGGAGGCCAGGTTCATTAGCTAAATCAAATAAGAGTAATATGTCTGGGTTCAGCTGTGGGTCCCTTACATAGCACATAGGTGCCACCAGGCATTGTATTTAACCAGGCCATCTGAGGCGGTATTCTCCCAAGATTCAGCTACTGTTTGATACTCTTAATCTCCCCACTGATGTCTAAAAATGATCAAGATCAAAGTAAAAACAAGGATTTTGTAATAAATTACTTTGGGATTATGCCTAATTATGTACATGTGATTTGAGAATGGATTCCAGTCACTTCTGGCTGGATGCTGATATCTTAACCAGAGCCTCATTATGCCCCTTTTGACATAATAAACGAAGTTGATCAATACCACTAAACCACTCTTTTTTTTATTGATGATGGCAAACCAGTTGAAGGCACTCCTTCAATTTATAGTAATCTGTAACATTAAAAAAATTAGTCGGATATCATGTACTGACTGTAACACCGTACGAAGAGTCAAGGGCCACAATTTAACTTTGGGAGATGCATGTTTGACGTGCCTGTATCTTTTAAAAACATCTTATCAAATATCTATCTATATGACACCGCCCTTACTCTTCTGTTACTAACTTGCGCACAGAATGAGAAGTCACTACATTATGTTCCTAGACTATAATCCAGGTCTGCCTGTAGAAATTTCTTTTAGTATTATGATAGTGTTACTTGCCTTCTACTAGAAACAAACCATCAACGTTTAATGTACAATATATGTAATTGTATGTGATAAATGAGGCGGTGGAATTACAGCCAAACCCCCTGTGGAATAATTATCTGTTGGTGACACCTGTAAAGGAATTGTAAGCAGCTGCAGATTTTGTTGATTTTCAAGAAAAACAAAACCCCCTATCTTCAAGGTAGGGCTTTGGATCAGACCCTAAATTAGGAAGTGAGACACCAGAGAAATTATGTGCCATTTATGTAAAGGAGGATTTTGAAGAGGTTTCAAAGGTGGGGCAACGACTAGAAATGTTATGTTGTTCTGCAGAGATGTATCCATAGAATAAAGAAGGGCAGAGTCTCAACTGGTGTAAACTGTCCTAGCTCTATTGGCTTTAATGGATCTATTACTGTTCACACCAGCTAAAGGTCTGTCTCAAAGGGTTACAATAATCTTTGGAATGAAAGGCTAAAGGATTCTTGTATTAAAATATTTTATTTCTGACATATTAACCATGCTCTGAGACTGCATTTTAATTTCAAAAAGTAATTCATAGCTCTAGAGGGTAAAATAAAGCCAATTTAGTCCTTGTAGGAAAATTTTGAAAAGGTTTTATTTTTTTTGATTTCTCAAATCAGTTTTTCAATTAAAACGCAAGTTAGTAACAGAAGAGGAAGGGCGGTGTCATATAGATAGATATTTGGTAAGATGTTTTTAAAAGATACAGGCACGTCAAACATGCATCTCCCAAAGTTAAATTGTGGCCCTTGACTCTTCGTACGGTGTTATAGTCAGTACATGATACTCGACTAGAATTAAACATGCATGTTTTTATAAGAATCAGTTTTTGGTAACATGGCTTCAAGAACTGATGGGTTTTTTTCACCAAAAGTTTGAATTTTTTTTAGTTATTTATATTTAATAAATTCTGGAAATTTTTTGCAAATACTTTCAGTGTGGTCAAAAAGCTATCTTTCATCAGCCTTTTTGACTAGTTATTCCCAGCGGTTGTAAATTGGCGCCATTAACATCAACAGAATTATCATTTATTTATACCACCTGAGGATCTGGTCCAAAGTTTCTCTACATGACTTGGACTAAAACTCAGGAATATTCAAAAATCCTAATTTTGAGTATCTGCTGGCACCACTATAAATGTGCAGGATCTAAAACTTAAAGTACCTTTTTACAGTTGAGTGTTTCATAAACACAGCTAAATAAATAGTGTTTGTGGTAACAGCAGCAGGGATTGGCTCTGTTCTGTGCCCTGCTGTGGCATTTGTTGAGTTACATCCACTCTCACCAATGACATTCCAGGATTTTAGGAGATAGTGGCCAGGCCTTATGGCTCCAGAAAGATACCAGAAAAAAGCAATCACTCCACCAAAGGTGTCAAAAAGGGTGGGGTTGTTCCCTTGTATCATGTTGTGTAGACTAGAAGGACCAGAAATGCTTTGTGTACACTGTGGTGGCCTAGTGGGAAAGCTGTCTTATCTGCTATCACTCCTACTAACCATTATGCAATCATACTCTAACTCATCTCTTGCTCTCAGACTGCTCACACTTCTAGTTTAAATTCTATATCTCCTTGACTGGCTTATGCTGGCCACTACTTGTTAGAGAACTAAAAGGTAAATACAGTATAATGCAAAACTTCTGTTTTTACCTAATGCTTCCCCTCTACCCCAAATAGACACCTGACTCACTGTGCACATATGTCAACACTCTGTTGCTGAGGTCATGAATAAGGTTTTGCATTACACTGTGAAAGAGATTACTGTGCTGTGTGTGGAGTCCTTCTTTTTTCAGCTGCTGGCAGAAGGAAGTTCCCTGTGATGCTGTAGAATCTGTCACTGTCAATTGTGTGGACATTAAGGTCTGGTTAAGGGGTGTCTAGTTGCCTTGATTTTTATTTTCTGCACTGGAGGAATAACTTGACTAACAAACCTTTTATTCTTTTTTTAAACAAATTTTTTGCTTCCAGAATATGTTCTTTAAACAAATTCTCTGCTAATACAAATGGACACAGTGTCATTAGCATGGAGTTTTACTAGTACTAGTGAATCACATATCTGCCCTAATTTAGGCTGAATGTGACTTGTTAGATCCTTATATCTGCCCCTCACAATAGATTCTGATCCTGCAGAATGAAAACTTTTACTTAAAAAAAAGGGGGGGCAGGCAGGGTCAGATCCTGTGGCCATTGAACTCAACAGTTTCTCATTGACTTCTATGGGCTTTTGATCAGGCCCTAAATTTCTAGCCTTTAAAGCTACAAAGATAGCTGTCTAAGACAAACTAGAACAAAAATTATGGGCAAAATGATGCCACCCTTAGCCATATGATTAGTGAACACTACTTTGAAATAGTCCCAGAGCATCTAAAAAAAAAATGGGATATACTGGTTAATCCAAAGGTGAAGATGTATGTGGTCCAAAGGTGAGGATGATTTAATGTTGTAAAATGCAAACTTACTATTTGTGCCTCACGGAGGGGAGAGATGGATATTTAACAAGAACTTTAAGTAGGAGAGGGTGGGGTGGAAATGGAGTGGTCCACACAGGCAGCAGCATGATAAAATTCATGTGTGAAGGAGAAGAATTGGGCATCAAGACTGGCTACCTTTCTAAAGAATGCTGTAGCTCAGATACAAGTTATGCACTTTATGCAGAAATCACTGGGTGAACTTGTATGGCCTGTGTTATGCAGGATGTCAGCTGGGATGAACATACTGGTTCCTTCTGGGTTTTAAAATGGATGAATCTATAAAGACTAAGAACATAAGAACATGCAAATCACCACTAGGTTTCAATAATACCTACTTAGATTACATAAGAATAGCCATATTGGGTCAGACCAAAGATCCATCTAGCCCAGTATCCTGTCTTCTGCACATGCCAGGTAACCCAGAAGCAATGAACAGAACAGGTAATCATCAAGTGATCCATTTCCTGTCATCTATCTCCAGTTTCCGGTAAACAGAGGCTATGGATACCTTCTCTGCCCATCCTGGCTAATAGCCATTGATGGACCTATCTCCCATGAATTTATTTAGTTCTATTTTGAACCCTGTTATAGTCTTAGCCTTCACAACATCCTTTGGCAAAGAGTTTCACAAGTTGACTGTTCATTGTGTGAAGAAATACTTCCTTTTGTTTGTTTTAAATCTGCTGCCTATTTTCATTTGGTTATTCCTAGTTCTTATGTAATGAGAAGGAGTAAATAACACTTCCTTATTTACTTTCTCCACACCCAGTCATGATTTTATTGACTTCAATCATATCCCCCCTTAGTTGTCTCTTTTTGCAAGCTGAAAAGTCCCAGTCTTATTAATCTCTCCTCATACGGATGCCATTCCATACCCCTAATAATTTTTCTTGCCCTTTTCTGAACCTTTTTCCGATTCCAATACATCTTTTTTGAGATGGGGCAACCACATCTGCATGCAGTATTCATGATGTGGGCATGCCATGGATTTATATAGAGGCAATATGATATTTTCTGTCTTATTATTTATCCCTTTCTTAATGATTCCCAACATTGTTTGCTTTTTTGACTGCCGCTGCATATTCAGTGAATGTTTTCAGAGATCTATCCACATTGACTCCAAGATCTCGCTCTTGAGTGGTAACAGCTAATAAAGACCCCATCATTGTATATTTATAGTTGGGATTATGTTTTCAAATGTGCATTACTTTGCATTTATCAATATTAATTTTATCTGCCATTTTGTTGCCCAGTCATCCAGTTTTGAAAGAGTCTTTTGTAGCTGTTCGCAGTCTGCCTGGGACTTAACTACTTTGAGTAGTTTTGTATCATCTGCAAATTTTGCCACTTCACTGTTTACTCCTTTTTCCAGATCATTTATGAATATGTTGAATAGGACTGTTCCGAGTACAGACCCCTAGGGGACTAGTATTATTGTCAGAGTAAAGTGTTGAGCTGGACACAATATAGGAAATAGGAAGTTGGGTTTCATTTATTTATTGGTTATTGATTAGTAGATATAATTTTATCATAATTTATATGCAAAGTCCGCAATTCCTTTTTATTCCTGTTTCTCAGTGGTGAGCCTTGGTCTTATCAGTCATTAG
Source organism: Gopherus flavomarginatus (assembly GCF_025201925.1). Classification (NCBI taxonomy): domain Eukaryota; kingdom Metazoa; phylum Chordata; order Testudines; family Testudinidae; genus Gopherus; species Gopherus flavomarginatus. The sequence continues at coordinate 218,821,837 of NC_066619.1, forward strand.
TGCTGGGGTGGAGCTGAAGAATGATTGTAGATCCTTGGAGTGGACTGGTACATTTTCTTTTCTGAAACTCATAGCCAGATTTTGCACTATGATGTTCAAGAGACTTTTCTGTTTATGAAAGGCACCCTGGTGACACTTGATATAGGATCTGCAGCAGCAGCAGAGGTAATCGTAATATACCCGTATAACTAAGTCATGGCTGAGAAACTAGAGGAACCTGGTACAGAACAGTGATTCTGGCCAATTTTCCATTTTATGACTTTAATCTCTTAAATTATATTTGAGAGCCAAGTTTGTTATAGATAGCAGTGTATTGTAGAAAACTAGGGACTGTAGTTCTCAATGGAATATTTGCCGGTGATCAGCGTGAAAAACCAAAATGACATGCTTGGACTGGTAGTCTTTCTGTTTAATTGGTTCGATTTTGTATAAAACTTCAGCAGAAATATATGGAGATATATAATATAAATTGTGAGAAACACTTTATTCACTTACAAACACAGGCCTGTTGAACAGGATAAGCAGGCAAATGATTGACAGACACATGGAAAGGTTTAAAGGTCAAGCTGCAACTTAAATAATTATATTTTGGGGAAAGTGTACTCTTGTCCCCCACTCCCCCCTCAGCTCTCATGCACCAGGCATTTAGTTGGTTCCAGTGGAGGTGACAGAGCTGCAAGTGTGGATGGGGGAAACTTCAGTCCTCAGTTACTTCAGCTCATCTCCCATTATGAGTGCAACATCCAACTGTACAATGCCAGGTGCCATTTTACCTCTGGGAGCTGGTCTCTTTTGCCTTTCTCCACACTGGCCACAAGTTGCAACAAGTCACTAATCATAACATTTGCTGAACCTCAAATCCGATTATTTGTAACCCAACTGTACCTCTAGAAGGGTGTGAAGAAGGCTAAAAAACTTCTATTGGACTACAAGTCAGTCTGGTCCAGTGGGAAATGCTTCCTTCCTGGCCCCTAAAACTCATGATTGGTCAGACACACAGCATCCTAAATGGCACAGTTCCCAATCTACTATTAAGGAGAAGGAGGATGGAAAACCCAAGTGTTGAGTAAGAGGCTATTAAAAAATCCAGATTAATTTAAATAGCCAAATTTAAATAGCCAACCAGTGTGCCCCATCCCTCTTTGCCCAGCTTGTGGCCAAGCAGAGAACCAAAGGTGGGAAAGAACCCTCACTTTCCTGCATGCAATCATTTTGGACTTCTCTCATTTCTTGCAGTTCAAAGAACTTCCACCAATAAAAGTGGTAAGAGAGTATTTTTGACATTCCTGTAATTCACATAGCTAATTTAGGGGCTAATCCTGCACTAACTGAAATCAAGTTGAGTTTTTCCACTGATTAAAATAGAAGTAGGAGCAGCCATATAGTTTTTGCAGGTCAGGCCCATTCTGTGCAAAAAGAATTCCTACTGGAATCCATATAGAATAGGAAACTAAACCTGAATTGTCTTCATGAAAAAGACCATTAACATTCACAAAACTCATATTAGTATTGTTTCCCTTAACACAACTTCTTACTTTTGGGCAACCAGCTGGTTGGGCTTCAGGAGAAAGCAGACCTCCTTCAAAAGTCATTCAAAGTTTTCATTTAAAAAAAAACTGAAGTTTTTAACAAGTTGCCCAGGTTAATAAAGTTTTTTTTATTATTATTTTTGTTCCTTTTCCATCATGTACCACATTGGTGATGTTTCCTGCCTCACAGTAAGAGACAAACTGTAATAGATTCCATGCAGGGTAAAGAAGTCACTAACATCACAGCAGAAAGGAAAAGACTTCTGAAGTGAAATGAAACTTTTATTAACACTTTTTTTTGTCAGAATAGGTTCAGCAAGTGGTCCAAGCTCCCCGTACAATGATACACATTGGAATAATTTTTATATATAATACCCACCTCACAGATGTAATGTACTGACATCTTTATTTTCAGAGGTAGCTAAACAGCTTGGGCATTTGCTAGTTTTTTAACTCTGGTACATTGATAAATTAAGTGGTTTTAATCTTTTAAAGCCAATATTCAGTCTAAGACCTAGTCTAACTATCTAAATTGGTGTTTAGTGTGTAAATTTATATTCATGACTCAATGGAGTTTCAATGAGTTTAGCTAGTAAATCCTAGTTAATAGGATGGCTTAAATAATAGTTCTTTCACTTATGCCAAAGAATACTTCTAGGCTTCTGCACAAATTACTGTATAATTAGGGATGCAGGTGAGCTCTCCTTTCTGGGCTGCTTTACCACAATTGAAGCTCTACGTCATTAGTAAACAGAGGCATCTGGCTCTACACTATTTGTTTAAGAAAGTTAGGATCTTCAGGTTTATTTTTCAGACCTTAAGGGTGGTATGAATTGGCACATAGAAATATTTGTAAATAAAATTTTAAAGTGATACTTAAAGCTTTATTGGTACACCACCTGTGCAGCACTGGGAATGTTGAACAGCACATCTTGTTTTGTTTGAACCTTATTTCCTCTTCCATGCCTCCTTTCATTTTATGTACATAAAAATTTTGGTATCTATCTGTTTCCATGATTTACACAACAGCAAAGAGATAATCAGATTATGCACATTGACTTTATTCCTACTATTACCTCAGCCAGACAGCAAATGGAATATTTAAATCCAAGACACCCCTAGCAACCTTGACAGGCCCCAAAACAATACTTTACAGTCAACCCACTGCACCGGTATTTCATTTCTTAATGAAACATTTCAACTCCATAGATATAATTCATATACTTCCTTATAATCCATGAAAGTCAGTCTTGCCATTCTAAAGTCCAGATCCGACAGGGGTTGGTCCTGGGGCTGGTTTTGTTCAATATCTTTATTAATGATCAGGACGATGGGATAGATTACACCCTCAGCAAGTTTATGGATGACACTAAGCTGTGGGGAGAGGTAGATGTGCTGGAGGGTAGGGATAGGGTCCAGAGTGACCTAGATAAGTTGGAGGATTGGGCCAAAAGAAATCTGATGATGTTCAGCAAGGACAAGTGCAGAGTCCTGCACTTAGGATGGAATAATTCCATGCACCACTACAGGCTGGGGACTGACTGGCTAAGCAGCAGTTCTGCAGAAAAGGACCTGGGGATTACAGTAGGTGAAAAGCTGTATATGAGTCAGCAGTGTGCCCTTGTTTCCAAGAAGGCTAATGGCATACTGGGCTGCATCAGTAGGAGCATTGCCAGCAGATTGAGAGAAGTGACTATTCCTCTCTGTTCGGCACTGATGAAGCCGCACCTGGAGTATTGAGTCCAGTTTTGGACCCTCCACTACAGAAAGGATGTGGACAAATTGGAGAGAATCCAATGGAGGGCAGTGAAAATGATCAGGGGGCTGGGGTAAATGACTTATGAGGAGAGGCTGAGGGAACTAAACTGGGCTTGTTTAGTCTGCAGAAGAGAAGAGTGTGTGTGTGTGCGGGGGGGGAGGGGGATTTGATAGTAGCCTTCAACTACCTGAAGGAGGGGTTCCAAAGAAGATGGAGCTCAGTTGTTCTCAGTGTTGGCAGATGACAGAACAGGGAGCAATGGTCCCGAGTTGCAGTGGAGGAGGTCTAAGTTGGATATTAGGAAACACTATTTCACTAGGAGGGTAGTGAAGCACAAGAATGGGCTACCTAGGAAGGTGGTGGAATCTCCATCCTTAGAGGTTTTTAAGGTCAGGCATGACAAAGCCCTGGCTGGGATGATTTAGTTGGTGTTGGTCCTGCTTTGAGAAGGAGATTGGATTAGATGACCTCCTGAGGTCTCTTCCAACTCTAATCTTGTATGATTCTATGATCCTGCTCTGTGATGCCCACGCTTACTTCCCACTGATTTTAAAGGGAATATATGTGAGCATCTCCAGGCCTACGAGTTAAATTTTTGTGTCCCAGATACTGTGTGTAACATGCCAGTAAAATGGCAAGGAACAAGCCTTTATCCAGCTCACTGAAGCACTAAAATATGCATTTGAATCTCAATCTATTATCATATCATGCCAATATCACTCTTGTTATATAGACAGAGTCCACTTAAAGGTCATTTTAGTTTTAGAGATATTAAGTTGTCAGAAATATTCCATATATAAAATAGGTGCTGCCACTGTAACTTAGCCCTGCAGTAGCTGTGTTTTTGATCATTGGAGAGACAAACACGGCAGATGAGTGGCAGGCCCTTATTATTTCCCATCCTTCTCACCAGCTAGCTAGCTGCCCAAGGTGCTTTAGAATTTCTGCTTGATTGGATGACAAATACCTTTTGCAGCTTTTCTCCCAACTGCTGCTTACAAGAAAAACACAGATGAAATGTGAAATGGTAGGATATCATGTATTTAGTATATTAATAATATATTGTGTTGTCAACCTTGAGTGAAAACTAGAAGAAAATCTAATTCTGAATGTCCTCACTTCTGAGAGAGGCAGTTTTTGAATCTAATAAAATCCCATATGTAAGTGGGAGAAAATCAGAACAATTCCTTCTTGGGTCTGAGTAGGCAGACAAAGAGTCACTAGATGAGAACAATGTACATGGTTTATCAGGCAGCATGCCAGCAGCTGCTTGTTGCTTTTGGATCAACTGTAAAAGGCAGCAATTTCTTGAGCTGATCAATTATTAATTACACTTTTATCCAGGAAAGGATTTAGTTCTAAAAATGCAATAGGGCAAATATTAGCTCCTTTTTAAAATTATTTTTATTTTTATTTTCACATTCTCCCTAAAGATTCCTGTATATGTTTGCTTTAGACAATATGTAACTTTGGCATTTTAAATGCTTTTATTTCTATTGAGTTTGTAGTCAATGACTTGGAGTAAAAAGAGCCAATTCTCATCTGGTATCAATTGGAGCACCACCAAATAGGTGATGATCTGGCCTGAGAGTTGAATGTTAAACGGTGCACTGCAGATCACATCTTTGATCAAAGTGCCATTTTTAGAGGAATGAGAAGGATTTTCTGAACTAATGTCCCCTATTAACAGTGATACTGAGGTGACCACACCTAAATTTATTCCATCCGCTTCATTGAGTACTACAGTCACAGTGGGCTTTGGGTCACTGTCTGCAAAAATACAATGAAACATTTCTCTAATAGCACTTGATATCACAAACATTTTATGGCACTATTTATTCACTGCCCTGTATGAAATATAACACTACTGCATCCCTGATTACATTAACTTTACAGTAACCCAGTTCATGATATCTGAAATGGCATATAGAAAGGGTTACATGCATGAAGTGTTGTCGTATCTTAGTTGGGCTATAGGAGGTTTAAAAGCATAATCTAAACCATAGTGGGAATTTCAGAAATAACAGACCCTTTCCCCCCTCTTCAAACTCTCCTCTTACACATGGAGTTTTAGGGGCTATGGGTCACATTTTCAATTACCTATATCCTGTGCATGGGAAGAACTTGCTACTGGAACTATTATCTTGGTTGTGAAGGTGCACCCCTCCCCCATCTCTGGGCAACCTCAAAGACCTTTCTCTGGATTGCAGGAGAGGGAGGGGTAGTGATTCCTTTAAAAATCTGCCCCCATGGGAGAGTGGAGCATAACTCGGGAGGGGAGAACATCACCTGAGCTAGCTGGCCAGTTGGGCTCAGGTAAGATGCAGGGGTACAGATGATTTTAAAATAAGCCATCTGCCCAAGAATCATACTGAACGGAGGCCTTTATGATCACCTGGAGCTATTTGAATAATTTGCTTTGAACAATTTAGTAAACAGAATTAGCCCTTTCTTTCCAGTTATTAGTTGCTCACTCCCTGAGATTGAGAAACATTTTTGCCATCTTTACAGGTAGGGAAATGTTTAAAATATTGCCCCCTTTTACTAACACTGATTCAGTTACATCTATATTAGTAATATTAGAATCACTCTTGCAAGCAGGATTCCTGCCCAGTCACCATTTTAAGCACCATAATACTGCTCAGAGTAGGATTAATTTGGCCAGCAGCCCATTTACATGAGGTATCCCAACACTGCTAATACCCATGGTAGAAATGGAGGAAAATTTGTGAAACTTTCCTAGTGTATACAAAGCCTTTAGTAGTGGTGATGGGGTAGTGCCTAGAGTCCCCAGCTGACATTGCAGCTTCATTGTACTTGATAATGTACAAATGTGAACAAACTTCAACTTATAGCAGCTCATGAATTGAGTATTCATTCAGTATTCACTAGCTGAGCTGTGGGGTTGGTCACTAAAGTCACATGGTATTATTTCTGCTCCCTGCCTTGGTAAACAAACTCTTTTCCTAGTACCTGACTGTGATGTGTTATTCCATATTCTTTATGAAAATATGTTTATGATATAAACATGACATAACTGAGATGTACTTTATGCAAGATGGCTAATGTGAGGTCATTGGAAAGGTTATAATTTACTGAATGTAATTATACTATTTGTATGTATGTATGATTTCTGTATCTGAAATTAGGAATATTGACTCTGTATCTGTATTTTGACTGTTACTTTGGGTGATGCCCACTGCTGACAATTCAGGTACAACAATAGAAAAGCCAGACAGGGCTCGTGGTCCATCAGCAAGGACAATGGGCTGTGAAAAGGCTTGGTTTTCCTGTGGATGCTCCATACTGCTGCCACTGACTCATGGTCACTGTAATCCTTCAGAGTCTGGTGGTCTTGTCACCTGATACTAAAGCATTACCTGGGACTTCATGTAACTTTCCACTGTAAGGGAAGGAGGGTCAAACTAGGGAAACAAAGGACTCCTGCCTTATGCAAATCCTATTTAAGTGTGCGGAGTGAGGTAATCCTGGTAATCAGTTCTCCCCTGCTACCCTACCCAAGATGACTGGAAACAACTAAGACTGAACTTGGCGAAAGAACTGGGCCCAGGCTGGAAGGGTGTCTGGCCTGTGAAGAAGATTATTAAAACTACATCTAGAGTGAGAATTTTCATGTAACTAGTTTCTTTAGTGTATTCAGTTTAATTTGTGTGCTCTGTTTTATTTTCTTATTAATCTGCTTTGTTCTGTCTGCTACCACCTTAACTACTTAAAATTCACCTGCTATAGTAAAAAAAAAAATAATAATTCTGGTTTATAATATAAGCCAGTTTATGTGATTTCTAACTGGGGGGTTGTGGTGAGAAACTGTGCATACCCTCTTCCACATTGAGGGAAGAGGTGAATATAATATATCTTTGGGTCTGTACTTCAAGGGAGATGGGCATGTGAGTGCTGGAGCAAGTCCCTTAAGCTGAGTCTTCCAAAAGTTGATCAGTTGGATGTGGCCCTGCCCGAGTGTGTGTTAGAGGAGGTTTTAAGAGCTTGTCTCAGCAAGACAGGTAAAATGAGGCCCATGCTGGCAGAACAGGTAGACTCAGTAGTATCTCAGCACATCATGTGACTTCCCAAGGGGTCCAAACCATCACACTGACATGAATATATGTCTTTGAACAAACACCACTATTCATACAAATAAGAGTTTTCCCAGAACATTAATGGGAACAAAACCGAAATGTTTGCAAATAGCAAATAAAAGAAATGTATGACTTCTGGGTTGAATGGATATAAAATATGAATGTTGCAAATATTCTTTTGCAACATCTTGCCAACTCCTGTTATACTAAGCTAAAACTGGAGAACAATGACCAAACAAATTGTATTGTGTAGTGTAGTGTGTGTGTGTGTGTGTGTGTGTGTGTGTGTGTGTGTGTGTGTGGAGGCTGCTAGGGGCAGTGTGCTGGGAGAGCAGCGGAGCCCTGATTAGGGGGTGGGGCTTACCTGATTAGGGGTCCTATATAAGTAGCCAGCCAGTCAGGCAGCAGCACAGACAGCTGCAGCAGCACAGGAGCCAGCAACAGAGCTGTAAACAGGGGAGTTTCAGTGGGAGTTTCCAGGGGAAGGTTGCAGGGGAGACTAACACAGAGGAACCGACAAGCAAGTCAAGGGATAGGGTGGTGGTCTGGTGCCTGCTGGGGCCTTGTGTTGTGTTGACTATCAGGCGTCAGATGGGAAGGCCATGACTGATACAGAGGCAGCAGTGAAAGACACAATGAGGATGACTGGATGTGGAAGCTACGGCATGTACATGATCCTGGAGGAGGCGCCTGAAAAGAGCTTTGTCTGCATGAAGTGCCGCCTGATAGAGCTGATGGAAGAGAAGATCCGAGGACTGGAGATGCAGGTGCAAACTCTGGTTGAGTTCAGAAGGGGATTTGAGCAGATGATGGAGCACAGACACGAGGGGGCTGAAGGGATAAGCTCAGATGTGCAGATGGAAGCAGGACCAAAGAATTCAGAGGAGAGACTGCTGGGGGAGGAAAGTGGACGGTGGAAGCATGTGACTAAGAGAACCAGGCAGAGGAAAAGACGGGCCAGTGAAGGAGAAATAGAGCTCAGGAACAGGTTTGCAGAGTTGGAAAATGAAGAAGGGGCACAGCAGGTGGTTGCTGAAGGAGAGAGGGCAAGGAAAAAGAGTAGAGCTGATAGTCCTGCAAGAGGAGGGGAGGAGTCAATGGAGGCAACACCAAATATGAGCCCCAGGAGGATTGCAAGGGGGAATAGGAATCGAGAGGACTTGCAGCCGGTGGGTGTGGGAGACAGACCGGAGAAGCGCACTGTCACCAGGAAAAGGCAGGTCTACGTGATTGGAGACTCCTTACTGAGAAGAATAGACAGGCCTGTGACTAGAGCTGATCCGGAGAACAGAAGGGTGTGTCATAACTCACCTACTCAGATCTGAACCTTAGAGTTCAGAACATGAGAAGCTAGTATGAAACCTCCAAACTTAATTACCAGCTTGGATCTGATATAGCTGCCACTAGCCAGAATTCCAGTGTCTGGCTCACTCTGGTCTCCCCAAAACCTTCCCTGGGGAACCCCCAAGACTCAGATGTCCCGAGTCTCACCACAAAAGGGAAATAACCCATTTCCCTTCCCCCTCTTTACCTCCTCCCAGATTTCCCCGCCCTGGGGACCCTAGGGTACTCCCTGCTTCAAGTCCTTGAAACTCAAGTACCGAGAGATCAAATCTCTCTCTCTCCCCTCACCCAGAGGGTATGCAAAGTCAGGCTTAGTAAATCTAACACAAAGAGATTTTCCCTTTCCCCCTGTCTTCTTCCTCCCTCCAATTCTCTGGTGAGCTGCAGACTCAATCCCCTTGAGCCCCCACTAAAAAAAAATCCAACAGGTCTTAAAAAGAAAGAAAGAAAAAGACATAAAAATGGTCTCTGTATCAAGGTGACAATATACAGGGTGTCATAAACAGATAGCTAAGGGTTAATGTCTCTTTCACCTGAAGCACCTGACCAGAGGACCAATCAGGAAACCCGATTTTTTCAACTCTGGGTGGAGGAAAGTTTGTGTCTGAGTCTTTGTCTGCCTGCCTGCTTTTCTCTCAGCTTTGAGAAGTGATTTCTGTTTTCTAATCTTCTGTTTCCAAGTTGTGAGTACCAAACATGGTTTTTTTGTTTTGTATTTACATGAATATAGTGGCTGGAGTGCTTTGATTTGTATTCTTTTTGAATAAGGCTGTTTATTCAATATTCTTTTAAGCAATTGACCCTGTATTTGTCACCTTAATACAGAGAGACCATTTGTATGTATTTTTCTTTCTTTTTTATATAAAGCTTTCTTTTTAAGACCTGTTGGAGTTTTCTTTACTGGGAAACTTCAGGGAAATTGAGTCTGTACTCACCAGGGAATTGGTGGGAGGAAGAAGTCAGAGGGAGATCTGTGTGTGTTAGATTAACTAGCCTGAATTTGCATACCCTCTGGGTGAGGGGGGAGAGATTAACTCTCGGTAATTCTGTTCTCCAGGACTGGGAACGGGGACGGGGGGAGTCCCTCTGTTTAGATTCACAGAGCTTGTGTCTGTGTATCTCTCCAGGAGCACCTGGAGGGGGGAGAAGGGAAAAGGTTTATTTCCCTTTGTTGTGAGACTCAAGGGATTTGGGTCTTGGGGTCCCCAGGGAAGGTTTTTGGGGGGACCAGAGTGCCCCAAAACACTCTAATTTTTTGGGTGGTGGCAGCATTACCAGGTCCAAGCTGGTAACTAAGCTTGGAGGGTTTCATGCTAACCCCCATATTTTGGACGCTAAGGTCCAGATCTGGGACTAAGGTTTGACACAGGGTCAATTGCTTAAAAGAAAAAATGAATAAACAGCCTTATCCAAAAAGAATACAATTTAACACATTCCAGCAACTACACACATGTAAATACAAAAAAACAATATAAACCTATTGTCTTACTATCCTTGTACTTACAACTGGGAAACAGAAGATTAGAAAGCCTGGAGATAGAGAGAGCACTCTCAGAGCCGAGAGAAAAAACAGACCAAGAACAAAGGACTCACACCCAAAACTTCCCTCCACCCAGATTTGAAAAAGTCTTGTTTTCTGATTGGTCCTCTGGTCAGGTGTTTCAGGTCACTTTTTGTTAACCCTTTACAGGTAAAAGAACATTAACCCTTAGCTATCTGTTTATGACAGGGTGTGCTGTATGCCAAGTGCTAAGATACAGGATGTGGACCTGAGGCTGAAAAGGATACTAGCGGGAGCGGGGAAGAATCCGTTGATTGTCCTTCATGTGAGAACGAATGAGATGGCTAGATACTCTCTGGAATGTATCAAAAGAGACTATGCCAGACTGGGGAAGACGATTAAGGAAATCGAGGCTCAGGTGGGATTCTGCAGGTTCCTAGAGAAGGGCAACAAAGGTGTGACAAGATTATGGCGATCAACAGATGGCTCAGGCAGTGGTGCTATAAGGAGGGCTTTGGGATGTACGGCCATTGGGAAGCATTTACGGACAGAAGACTGTTCTCTCGGGATGGACTTCAGCTGAGCAAGGAGGGAAATAGACTTCTAGGATGGAGGCTTGCCGACCTGATTAAGAGAGCTTTAAACTAGAAATTTGGGGGAGATGGTTGGGAGATGTTCGGGAGATCTCCATGCCGGAATTTAACCTTGAGAGGGAAGTAAACAAAGTAAGAGGGGATACAACCGTGGACAGAAGAATTGGCATAAGGAGGAAGGGTAGTGTAGATAACAGACTAACAGGTGATGTTGGTGGTAGAATGTCTGTGCCTAACAGGGTACAAAATGTGAGTGAAGCCAAATGGCAAAAATCAAGATGTCTGTACACTAATGCAAGGAGCCTAGGGAACAAAATGGAGGAACTAGAGCTACTGGTACAGGAAGTGAAACCAGATATTATAGGGATAACAGAAATGTGGTGGAATAGTAGTCATGACTGGAGTATGGGTATTGAAGGCTATGTGCTGTTCAGGAAAGATAGAAATAAAGGCAAAGGTGGTGGAGTAGCATTGTACATCAATGAGGAGGTTAACTGTAAAGAAATAAGAAGTGATGGAATGGACAAGACAGAGTCTGTCGGGACAAAAATCACACTGGGAAAGAAAGCTACTAGAGCCTCCCCTGAGATAGTGCTTGGGGTGTGCTACAGACCGCTGGGATCTGATTTGGATATAGATAGAGACCTCTTTAATGTTTTTAAGGAAGTAAACACTAATGGGAAATGTGTGATCATGGGAGACTTTAACTTCCCAGATATAGACTGGAGGACAAGTGCTAGCAAGAATAGTAGGGCTCAGATTTTTCTCTATGTGATAGCTGATGGATTCCTTCACCAAGTAGTTGAAGAACCGACAAGAGGGGATGCCATTTTAGATTTGGTTTTGGTGAGCAGTGAGGACCTCATAGAAGAAATGGTTGTAGGAGACAACCTTGGTTCGAGTGATCATGAGCTAATTCAGTTCAAACTAGATGGAAGGATAAACAAAAATAGATCTGGGACTAGGGTTTTTGATTTCAAAAGGACTAACTTTAAAGAATTAAGGAAATTAGTTAGGGAAGTGGATTGGACTGAAGAACTTGTGGATCTAAATGCGGAAGAGGCCTGGAATTACTTTAAGTCGCAGCTGCAGAAACTATCGGAAGCCTGCATCCCAAGAAAGTGGAAAAAAAACCATAGGCAGGAGTTGTAGACCAAGCTGGATGAGCAAGCATCTCAGAGAGGTGATTAAGAAAAAGCAGAAAGCCTACAAGGAGTGGAAGAAGGGTGGGATTAGCAAGGAAAGCTATCTTAGTGAGGTCAGAACATGTAGGGATAAAGTGAGAAAGGCTAAAAGCCAAGTAGAGTTGAACCTTGCAAAGGGAATTAAAACCAATAGTAAAAGGTTCTATAGCCATATAAATAAGAAGAAAACAAAGAAAGAAGTGGGACTGCTACACACTGAGGATGGAAAGGAGGTTAAGGATAACCTAGGCATGGCCCAATATCTAAATAAGTACTTTGCCTCAGTCTTTAATAAGGCTAATGGGGAGCTTAGGGGTAATGGAAGGATGACAAACGGGAATGAGGATATGGAGGTGGATATTACCACATCTGAGGTAGAAGCCATACTTGAACAGCTTAATGGGACAAAATCGGAAGGCCCGGACAATCTTTATCCGAGAATATTAAAGGATCTGGCGCATGAAATTGCAAGCCCGTTAGCCAGAATTTTTAATGAATCAGTAAACTCAGGGGTTGTACCGTACAACTGGAGAATTGCTAACGTAGTTCCTATCTTTAAGAAAGGGAGAAAGAGTGATCCGAGTAACTATAGGCCTGTTAGTTTGACATCTGTAGTATGTAAGGTCTTGGAAAAAAATTTGAAAGAGAAAGTAGTTAAGCACATTGAGGTCAATGGTACTTGGGACAAAGTACAACATGGTTATACTAAAGGTAGATCGTCCCAAACCAACCTGATCTCCTTCTTTGAGAAGGTGATAGACTATTTAGACAAAGGAAATGCGGTAGACCTAATTTACCTCGATTTCAGTAAGGCATTTGATGCGGAATTATTAGTCAAATTGGAAAAGATGGGGATCAATATGAGAACTGAAAGGTGGATAAGGAACTGGTTCAAGGGGAGACTACAACGGGTCGTACTGAAGGGTGAACTGTCAGGCTGGAAGGAGATTACTAGTGGAGTTCCTCAAGGATCGGTTCTGGGACCAATCTTATTTAACCTTTTTATTACTGACCTTGGCACAAAAAGCGGGAATGTGCTAATAAAGTTTGCAGATGACACAAAGCTGGGGGGTATTGCTAACACGGAGAAGGACCGGGACATCATACAGGAAGATCTGGACAACCTTGTAAACTGGAGTAATAGTAATAGGATGAAATTTAATAGTGAAAAGTGCAAGGTCATGCACTTAGGGATTAATAATAAGAACTTTAGATATACATTGGGGACGCATCAGTTGGAAGCAACAGAGGAGGAGAAGGACCTTGGGGTATTGGTAGATCACAGGATGACTATGAGCCGCCAATGTGATATGGCCGTTAAAAAAGCTAATGCAGTTTTAGGATGCATCAGGCGAGGTATTTCCAGCAAAGATAAGGAGGTGTTAGTACCATTATATAAGGCGCTGGTGAGACCCCACCTGGAATACTGTGTGCAGTTCTGGTCTCCCATGTTTAAGAAGGATGAATTCAAACTGGAACAGGTTCAGAGACGGGCTACTAAGATGATCCGAGGAATGGAAAGATTGTCATATGAAAGGAGACTCAAAAAGCTTGGCTTGTTTAGTCTAGCCAAAAGAAGGCTGAGGGGGGATATGCTTGCTCTTTATAAATATATCAGAGGGATTAATATTAGGGAGGGAGAGGAATTATTTAAGCTTAGTACCAATGTAGATACAAGAACAAATGGGTATAAACTGGACACTAGGAAGTTTAGACTTGAAATTAGACGAAGGTTTCTAACCAATAGAGGAGTGAAGTTCTGGAACAGCCTTCCAAGGGGAGTAGTGGGGGCAAAAGACATATCTGGCTTTAAGATTAAGCTTGATAAGTTTATGGAAGGGATGGTATGATGGGAGAGCCTAATTTTGGCAATTGATCTTTGATCACCGCCAGATAAGTATGCCCAGTGGTTGGTGATGGGATGTTGGATGGGATGGGATCTGAGTTACTGCAGAGAATTCTTTTCTGAGTGCTGGCTGGTGAGTCTTGCCCACATGCTCAGGGTTTAGCTGATCGCCATATTTAGGGTCGGGAGGGAATTTTCCTCCAGGGCAGATTGGCAGAGGCCCTGGAAGTTTTTCGCCTTCCCCTGCAGCGTGGGGCATGGGTTACTTGCTGGTGGATTCTCTGCAGCTTGAGGTCTTCAAACCACAATTTGAAGACTTCAATAACTCAGGCATAGGTTAGGGATTTGTTATACAAGTGGATGGGTAGGGTTCTGTGGCCTGCTTTGTGCAGGAGGTCGGACTAGATGATCACATTGGTCCCTTCTGACCCTAGAATCTATGAATCTATAAACTGGAGCAATCAACATGTCCTTGATCGGCATGACCTGTTTGTACATTTCATCAAAGTAGCATGAAGACAGCATGCATACACAACTGTTTTGCAAGTATATGCACGTTAGAAACATTTCACATTGTGTATGAGTGTGACTGTGGGAGCCAGTGGACAATATAACTCTCTGGAAACATTCTGGTTAAAACTGAAAAATAAAGTCTGATATCTAAAGTTGTCTTTTTGAAAGCCAACTAAACTTAACTTGTAAACAGATGGTGCAACATTTGAAGTTTTTGTAAACAAGTTTTCTTTTCTATAGCTGACACAAAATAGAGAATATTTTTTCTAATTAACAACTTACTTTCTAAACCAAACAAAAAATAAATACAAAGTTTTAGTGGCCTCATTATTTTTGAAACCCAACCTCATTTGCTTTGCAATCATTTATATACTTCCTTTGACAGGTCAGTCTGTTTTAAGTACATTGACAGGACTCCAAATTGTTGGTCATAAAATGTATCGATGAAAGCTGATTGACATGTAAACACACAGCAAACGATCTGTGAAAAAGATTTAATGATAATTAGGCTTGCAGAATTCAATTATATATTTTTTATCATTTTAATTGATAATACCAATGTTTAGTATAAAGCTTTTATATTTTTATTGATTTTAAAAATTTCAGTTGTGGAAAATTATGGAGGGTCAGACAACTATTTAATGACAAGATTCAAAAAGTTAAAATATTTATAACTGTTAAAATACAAATTGTTAACATCACATGTCAAAATATACAAAGTACATATTCTTAAAGTCAAATATATTCTCAAGCAGCATTTTTCTTATGTTGCCTACCTATCTTTATTGTAGATGGAAATATTTGTTCATTGGTTTGTGTGTATCTGATGATGAAAATGACATTTTCCCAATGAAAATCTAATCCTTCCAAGCCTGATGATGATATGGTGAAAGCTGACTTTAGTCTACCAAAGATAGCACCACTTACTAAAGCAATCTCTCTGGAAACACAAGATGCCCTTCCCCTTTGAATTGAAATCTTTATGATTATCTATATAATCATGGTTAATACAATTTATGTAATATATATATATATATATATATATATATATATATATAAAACTCAACAATTTATATCTTTTTCTGCTGCATGTTTTCATAGATTAGCTTGAGGGTTTCTCTGAGAATTAATAAAAATTAGCAACATCTAAAATGACTGCATTTTTTAAATATTTTTCTTGTTGCTCACAATTGAAAAATATTCTAACTGCTACATGTTACATCCGCTGTACCTTGTTACTATGGAATCAAAGAACTTAGAGTTTTTTTATCATAAACAATAAAAACTGGTAAGCACTCCAACTGCGTACTGAACAAAACCAGTTCTTTATATAGGTATGGGCAAGCTATAAAGCCACTTCCAATTTGGTGCATTCTGAAATGCAAATGGACATTTATCAAGCAATTAATCAAGGCAGGCCAGGAACTGTTTCTAAGATCAAATTCTCAAAAGGTAACATTCACTTCAGGACAGAGGCTTATTGTGTAGTAGCAAGAGGGGTTGTGTGGGGGAAGTGATATGCGGAGGAGCCTGCACTGACAAGGAAAGGGAGCTCTAGATCAGTTTTGAATATTCCAGCAAGGTAAGGTTAGGTAGGACAGGTGGGCCTTGGAACTAATGAAAGCACTTATCTAGTTGATCAAAATACCCCTCTGAGAGGCAGCAGCCACTATCCCAGTCCATAGATTAGTATAGTCATTGAGGAGCAGGCTACTGAAGCCTTACAAGCCACCCATGGGTTGCTGGAGTGAATTCTATCCTCTCCCCTCCACTGCTGAGGAGTTTCCTGCAGCAAGTCAGATTACTTGGCCTTCATGTAGAGAGAGGTGAAGTTCACCAAAGACCAGAGACATTGCTTTTCAAGACAGATATATACTTGATGCAACTGTGTCGTTTGTTAGCAACCAATGACTTTTCACACTAAGCTCTATAACCTTTCAACATTAAACTATAGTGAGCACTCTGTAATCCTGCATATCAAACAACTAATATTTTGTTTAAAAAGTTTTATTTGGGTATCTTAACTGTATATGTTGCAGAACAGGGAGCAACAAACAAATGCACGTATTACATAGCGTAAGCAGATCAGTGACATTTATTTCTAAGTTTCAACTTTTCAATGTGTTCTAAGATCAGAGTTAGTAAGATTTTGGCAGAATCTTCAGCAAGGTTATACTGTTGTTCTTCCACTTTGCCTATATATCTAGTTTTTTCATCTATTTAACTGTATGAGACAATACCCCATAATCAGATTTAGCATCTTACCCTTTCTATTTTGATTGAAATTTCTTAACGAATGTGATCTTTTCATTTCTTATGGAATTGTGATGGTCACTAATAACTTTAGCATTTCTCAAATCTGTCACCACACTCAGGTTAATTATCTCTGGTGGAAATGAAAAGATAGGAAAAGAACAGGGTTGATAACAAAGCTGAATCTGGCCTTTTTAGAAGCAAAACCACAATGTATCTTCCTATAACACTTTAATGTTAATACACTACATTAAATAGTAATTTAAATTTAATCCAACAAAGAATAATCTTTAGTACATACATATCAGATGCTGAGAAGAATGCAGGAGGCTAGGATTACTGTAAGAATAATGACAGTTGTTGGACCCGAGTAAAGGTGAAGGTAGTTTTATTTTCACTTTGTCTGACTTTGTCCTAAAACAGTATTGGGAAGAGGTTAGGTGTTGATTGAATAGGATTCTGGGTGAGATATCCCAGGTGATCGACACTATTATGCTGCAGGATCTAAGCAATATCTCAGATTTACTTCACAGAACCATCTGGTATTAACAGCATCTATAATTGCTAAATATAAATATATTTAAGAATTAAACTGCTTACAAGTTGAAGAAAACAAAATGTTACTTGCTCACGAATGAGTTTGCCAGCCAAGGGAATATCCTGTTCTACATGAGATTAAAGGCAACAAGACTTAATGTGACAGAGTCCTTATTTACTGTAACTTTATGATGAATTGGGTTATTCTAGGTGTTGACCTGGGGCCTGATCCAATAACCACTGAAGTCAATGTAAACACTCCTATCCAATTCAGTGGACCTTGGCTCTGGCTCTTATACCCCAAACCTGTGGACACTTATGCACTTTCTTCTCTTTATACACGGAATAGTACCATTAAAATAAATGGGACACTCCCAAGAGGAAAGCGAAGTATATGCAGGATCAAGGTCTTACAGCTTGTGAATTTTTGCTTTATATTATGACCCAAATCTAGGCTCTCCTTGAGCCAACTCATGAGAGTATTGAATACAAATAGCTTAAAGTCTTGTTCTGACTTGGAGTGAGTGCAGATTAAAGATTTGTGAAGATTTATACTGACAATGAGGAAGCGGCAATTAAAAATTGCCTTGCATTAGAGAGGTTCTAATGAGCCTTCAAACAGCAGAACCGAGCAGAAGCATCCTGCTTGTGAGCTTCAGAAAACATGTTAAATGCAGTAATGTAGTATTACAAAACTCAGAGTTGGCTTGCTATTTCACACCTCACAAAATGAAAATGGTTCCTGCTGAGAGAGCCTACATGCTTGAAAAGCAGACACACTGGGAAGCTCAGAAATGTGACCAAGTTGTATTTGTTTGTCGTCTTTGTTGTTGTTTTTTAATGTAACTATTGGCTGACTTTTTGTGGGCAATGTTCAGTTAGAATTTGAACAAAGAGAGAAAGGAAACTATGAATCATGCTTTCAATGCATGGAACCAATAGAAGCAGACCTATTCAGTACTGCCAAACCAGAGAATACAAAAAACTGTCCCTCTCCCCATCATTCATAAGATTGTTTTAAAAACAAAGTTTGAGTTTTTCTTGACTTTGGGTTTTGGAACTTTTAAGGTATATATTTTCTTCAACCATTCAGTCTAGAAAGTTGGAGTGAAATCCTCCTCCCACTAAAATCAATGGCAAAGATCCCATTTACTTCAGTTGGAGAAGGATTTCACCCTTACACTTTTTCTCCTAAATGAAATCTGAGTTTCTCATGTCATCACTTTTGGCTGGGACTTTAAGAAAAACACCATATGTATGACTTGCAATAAAACTCCAAGTATTGAAATGCTAATTTCACAGATTCAGTTTACAGTCAGAAGAGACAAATAATCTAATCTGTCCTTCTTTTGATCATAGGTCACTTAATCTCACCCAGTTACCCCCATACTGAGCCCAAAAATGTTTGACTAAAGTATGTACTGTGTTTTGGCTAAACCATATTTTTCAGATAGGCATCCAACGATAATTTGAAGACCACAAAAAGAATCCACTCTTTCTCTTGGTAGTTTATTCCATTGGTTTTATCACCCTCACTTACAGTATTTGCCATATTTTTAATCTGACTGTGTTTGGTTTCAGATTCCAGCCACTGGTTCTTGTTATGCCTTTCTATGTTACATCAAAGTCTTCTCTCCCCAGGAAGGTCAGATGAGCATTTGTTGTCTTTGGATATTTTGCTTCCTCAGTGCAATGTTTAACTGGATGTCTGCCAAAATCAAGTTAAAACACTAGTGTATCAAGTTTATTTCCCCTTTCCATCTCTTTTCCAGTGGAGATATGATTATTCCACAGATTCCTGAAATTCTTATAACACTATTCCCTCCATAATTTTTCAGGGTGTAAATTTGTTTATAACAGAGTCTTGAATTCTGACACACCTTAAACTTTTTTCCAGTATGCTGCCATGACAACTCCCAATTCTTCTATAGCATTGTCCGAAACTGTTTTTGGACCATTACTGTACAATACTGTACATTTTTATTTATAAAGAGCAGTAGAAATTATTTCTCTTCAGGAATAATACCTGATTTTGACAGTTAATATGCTTTAATATTAAACGGTCTCTTGAGCCAGTAAAGAGATTAAATCTGTATAAATAATGGATCAAACAAGGAATATATAAGCCAGTTCAACACATGCTAATGCACAAATAACTATGGAAGCCATGTACCTGCTGGAACTCTGCTCAGAGCAACGTCAGTGGTAGGATATTAAGTTATTCCACAGTATGTTATATCTGACATGTTACTAGTAGGGAAGGTTGCATTGGTTTGGAACAAATGAGTCAATCTAAACTCAAACCCTATATATACATAAATTTCACTTACTGTTTTTTCTTTTTCACGTATGTCCATTTCCTGAGTCCTGCCAGCATCACAAGTGGAAGTACCAAATTAATGAGAGAGGCTCTAGCCTGAATGAAATTAAAAAAAAATACTGGAAATATCATCAGATCCTATTGATATGAGATTTTCTTATTTGCATTAACATAGTGCCTAGGAAAATCCACAATGGAACAGGGCCCCATTGTTGCTAAGCACAGTATAAATACAGTACAAAAGGATGGTCCCTGCCCCAAAAGCTTACAATCTAAATATAAGACAGGGGACAGAGTGGAAATAGAAGGAAGCAAAGAGATGGTAGGCAATCATCTCTTTCTGATTCTGAGTACCAAAGAGTCAGATATAATTTGGAATGAGAAAGGGAAGCTTAGAACTTTTTGGAGATTCACATAGGATCACTCACTGAAATCATTTAGAGCTGAGTACTTGGCACTTTTGAAAACCAGGGAACATTTATTTCAAAACCTAAATGGCATCGTAAGAGTCTAACTTTAGGCATGTTTTAAAAAAAATATGTTGGCTAAAATCTTTTATATTTTATACTCACCACGGCCTCATATATTGTGCCTACTCTGAACAGAACGAAGCCCTTGTGGAAATTTTTATAAATGTATATTGATATTGTTTGGGGTTTTTTTACATCTCTCAGCCTGTAACTTCAGCTGCCGTTTGTTTTTAGAGTTCAACTACAAATGATTTGGAAGGAGAGGAAATTATAAAATTGGAATTGATTCTCCACTCATTAGAATGGTGACTTCCAAGGAACTACATTGTTTCAAAAGCCGCGTAATGGAGTGGGAAAAGAGCCTTAATAGATTTTAGAAAGTCCTAATAGTTACTTCTGTGCACACGAATTTAAGGTCCAAAATCTCAGGAACCGTCAGGGCTAGTAGCAAATACTTTTGTATGGATCAGGAGCTTTTGAAATAATCATTCTTTCTACCAGGCTATGTGTTCTCCTCAAAGGCACTTAGCAGCATACTATCTCAGTGAACTCAAGTCCAAGTGAAGGAACTTTTTGCACTTACAGTGTAGGGAGAAAAAAACAGTGATTACATATTAATTTGAAAAAAACAATGAGGAGTCCAGTGTGTTAACTTGCACATTCTATCTCCTTGTAGTTTTACCCAGTAATTACAGCCATGTTCTCAATATTTTTCGTATTATGGACCACAGCTTGTTAGATAAATAGTCTCCCATGCCATCTCCAATTACAGATTACCTCCCTTCCGTTTCATGAGCTCATAACTTCCTTGTGACAACTACAATAATTGCTTACATGGAAAAGTCATATTGGAAAAATGTCTCCATCTGACTGGCCAGCCCTCCGAACCAGCACCAAGTGTTCCTTGTATTTCAATAGCAATAAGTAATATAAGGTAGAGTTGTAGGGAAAAGATCTTTATTACACATGCTGAGAGTCCAGTGTTATGTGCTGTTGCTCTATAATTTGTGTGGTAACATCTGGTCCTCATCTTGCATTCCTGTGCCCCAAATTATATCCCTCCTGAAACCTTTCCATCCACTCAGCACACTACACCCTGGACATTATTAGGCCCCTGCCAAATTCACAGCCATGAAAAATGCATCACAGACTGTGAAGTCTGCTCTCCCTCCTCCCACCATGAAATCTGGTGTTTAGTGCTTTTACTCTATACTATACAGCTTTCACAGGGGAGACCAGCATTTCTCGAATTGGGGATCCTAACCAAAAGGGAGTTGCAGGAGGGTCACAAGGTTATTTTAGGAGAACCATAGCATTGCCACCCTTACCTCTGCGCTGCCTTCAAAACTGGGGGGCTGGAAAGCAGCAGCTGTTGACTGAGCGCCATGCTCTGAAGGCAGCACCCCTACTTGCAGAAGTAAGGGTGGCAATGCCATACCATGTCATCCTTACTTCTGTGCTGCCCCCTTCAGAGCTGGGCAGCCAGAGAGTGGCAGCTTCTGACTGAGGGCCTAGCTCTGCAGGCAGCAGCGTAGGACGGTGGCAATACTATACCCTGCCATCCTTAATTCTTTGCTGCTCCTGGCAGTAATTCTGTGCTGCTCTTGGCCAGCAGATGCTGCTCTCCAGCTGCTCAGCTTTGATGGCAGAGCCACCACCAGTAGCAGCACATAAATAAGGGCAGCAGTAGCACAATCCTGCCTACAATAAGCTTTTGCCTCCCCTCAACTCCTTTTTGGGTCAGGACCCCTGCAATTTTGACACTATGAAATTTCAGATTTAAATAGCTGAAATCATGAAATTTATGATTTTTTTTAAATCATATGATTGTGAATTTGACCAAAATGGACTGTGCTTTTGACAGGGTCCTAATCATTATCACTGCTGTATTTGCTTCTCTAACTGCATGATTATGGCTCTGAGTGAAGATAACCTCATCTTGTCTGCATACTTTACAGGAGTTCTGATATTATACCTCTAGTTTTAACACTTGAATAAAAAACAAATATTCCAGCCTCATTCCCAGTGGGAATGGCTGCTTCAAAGAAATTGGGGACTTTAAGCATTCAGAACTCAGACTGCACATTCTTCCACAAAATGATGACAAACGGTACTTAATCTATCCACCAAACATGTACTAGAATGCCTCATTGGGGCATTGTAGGGCTTATTGACCTCAAAGTACTTTTCAAACCCAAGAACCATTGGTAGTGGGAAGGACCATGCCTGGAATCTGATGAATAACATATAGTACTGATAATATAAATGTAGAATGATTACAACATCCTTTTGGGGAACTATGCTGAATTAAGAACCCCTCACAGAAATGGCGAAATGAGTGGGGAGTAAAAAAGTACACTAGAATCACTAAATAGTTATTGCTAGTAAACTATTACCAATGAGTCCCCATCAAAAGCACTTATTCATTGTACTGTAGTGCAGTGTCCTATGAAAGGAATGCCAATCAATAAACTCAAATGTCATAGGACAGTTGCTTCTGTTCATTCTAAAAAACACCCATTTTTTTCTTCTAATTAGTAGTCAAGCAAAATCATACATCAGATAGCTATCTTAATAGCCCAAGATTTTTCTTTGATATTCGACTGCAGAATACACAATGCTGATCCTTTTTATTCAAAACTGTTTGCAATTCAGCGCTGTTTGCTGTCATAGTCCCTATGTCTCACTTTTAGAACCTTTATTGCTCTTGAATTTCCTTTGCTGTTTTCATTTCCCAAATGATATTTCAGCTTGTCTATCACTTATTTTCAATAAAATATTCCATCTCAACTAAAAGCAACATAAGTCTTACATCCAAAGGTTGTAATGAAATTGTTATCACTCAGAAACAAAAAAGCAATCTTCCTTTTTAACGTCAGGAAACTAAATCTGTCTCAGCAATTGCTGACTAGAAACTGCTAAAACAAGTTGTAAAGGACAAGAAATGTTATTTCACAATTCATAGCGCAGAAATCTTCTCATAAAAATAATCACACTTCCATGCCACTGATGGTGTCACATTTATTTACCACATTTTTTCTGATTATTTAAAGCAGACCAGTCTTTTGTCCCACACAAACACACATTAAGTCACAATATTGAATTAGTGGCCTACATATTTTTCAGTAACACAATTACCCTTTAAAAATTATCATATTTTTAATTTCATCAGGAATTTTAGCATAGTTATGCTAATCCACTACTTTGAGACTTGCCCATAGCAAACAAAATTCAAATCTAGTGTGTACTCATCACAGCTAGACTCTTAAAAAAAAAAAAAAAAGCTTGAAGTGCTGGAAGTTTCATGAGATGATGTTTACAATGAAATTAGAGATCAAAAGAGAACAGGCTGGTTTGATATTTTATAATCATTATCCAACCATACTAACTTTTACTTAAACTGAAATTGCAACTGCCTTATTTCTGGTGAACTTGATTCAGAATAAAAAATAACGAACTTTGAAAGGGACTTTATTTTTTCAGTAGGTTTTGCCATACCTGAATGACATCCAAGTTTGTCACTGAAGTATTTTTACTAGGGAGTGTGAGTTTGAAGAGTTTAAAACTGATTCTGTGAATCTTTATCTCTATTCACATGATATGGTATGCTCACCATCAGAAGAGAAAACTGAAGGGCTAGATGGACATGGAGAATTAGGTGCTATTTACAAAACAACTGCTCGTAGTGATGTCTCCTGCCTTATGTGCAAAAGTGGTTAGAACACTCATCTGGGATGATGGGGAAGACCCCAGATTGAAGCCCTTCTCTGAGCAAGGAGACTTGAACCCAGATATTTCTCTTCTGCAAAGTGAGTACCATAACCATCAGGCTATTGGGTATTCTTAGCTGAGAAAATTCCTCTTCCCCATTTCACTTTGTATAAAAAAAGAATGATTCTACACCATAGTGATTAGGCCACTTGTGTAAGATGATGGAATCCTCAGTTCAAACCTGTTTCTCCCAGAGGAGTGTCCTAATGAGATAGTTTTTGGACAGAAGTGGGGATGGTGCTCCTGCTCACACTTCTCTGGTTCTGTGAATGTAGTCATTCATTTTCTTTGCCTTCATTTAAATGTTAATGTCTGGGGGAAAAAAAGATACATATAAGTAGATGAGAAACAATTTTTTGTTGACTTTCCAATTTGCCAAAAATACCAACTAATTTCAATTCAACTCAGATGTATTTTATTTTTGTCCTATTTTGGGCAGGGGATGGGATGGTGGGAGAAGGGAGGAAATCCTAGAGGTCCAAATAATCTGTAGTTCACTCAATAGATTTTGGAACACTTAAACCATGTTATTCAAGTTATCATCCAGTAGAGTCACTTTAAAGATAAGATAGCTTTATCTCTGGATTTCTGGTTCATTTTCAGTCTGAACAAACTTTTAATAGTGCATTAGTACATATTTCTTACTTTAAGGTAGAGGGAATATGTGTGATCAACTCCTGTTGAGTCCTCTGTGAGAACTCAAGGGAAAGAGACAAAACAGAGGAAATCTCAGTGAGGTTCTCCTAATACTTTTCCTGCCCTCATTTCTCCCTTCTGAACAGGCTGTGAAACTGGCATCCACATCCTGTGGATTCCCTGGGATCTGAACAGATCCCAGCAGATCTGAAGGAAATCCAGGTCATCCATGCAGATGTAAGGGGACTGTTGCCCCCTTAATAACATTCAGTAGGGGTGTTTTGGTTGGCTAGCTCCCAGCACTATAAGGGGAAGGGTTGAGGGGAAATCAGAACCTTGAGACTGACAGTCCCCAGGACCAATGGAGAGAGGCCCATGCTCCAGGTCAGCCTGATTGACAGGGCGGGCAGGCTAATCAGGGAGTCAGGAGGCCAGGGTGGGTCCTGTCCTCTGTGTGAGTTGGAATTGTCTGGGTCAGACAGAGTGGGGCCAAACTAAGGGGAAAGCAGGGGCTCAAGCTGAGCTGGGGAGCAGAGCTGTGCCAGATCCAGAGGGGCCAGAGACAGCCCTGGAAGAGCAGATCCTGTGCTGGGAGCAGAGCTGCAGCTGGGGCCAGCCAAAGGGGGACCTTGGGCAAAAGGCCTAGCACAAAAAGATACCCCCAGTCAAGGGTCCTTGCAGGCCAGACTGGGAGGAGGAACTTAACCTGATGGGGTCCCACCACCCAAAGCCAGAAGTGTGTGGCCACCACCATTGTAAGTGTCCAACCTGCAGGATCTCTGCAGCGCTGCCAGGGCCTGCGAAGGAGATCTGGGACCTACAAGGAACAGATTGTGAAGTGCCCTGATGTCTAGAGACACTGTTTGTGATATTCCCTGCCACAGAGCTGGGTGATGTGTTTTGCTTTAACCTTTCCCATTTTTCCTTATTTTTTTTTAATTGTTAAACAACGTGTATTTGCTTTGAATTGTACAAAATGATCAGTGGGTCAGGGAGGTGCCCAGTGCAGAGAGTACCCCGGTGTGGGGACACCCTAGCCCCTGTCCTAGGTGACTACAGCAGGGTTTGGGGGGCGAGCCCCCCGGGAATCCTGGGCCCAGCCTTGTTGGGGTTACGAGGACTCTGCCAGACAGGAGAGTTGAAGAAGAGTCCTCGAGGGCAGGGAGGCCTTTGGGTAAAGGAAGTAGGAGCGAGGACTCGGATCCTTTTCACTAGCCCATTTCACTGGGGTAGTGCAGAGGCCAGGAAAGTTCCCCATGATAGCGGGACCATTCTCCCGCTTACACAGAGACTCTGCCTCTGTGGGAGCTTCAGCTCTTCTGGCTCTTCTGGCAGTGCAGCTCCAGTGAATCCATTACCATGACCTTGAAGGGCACTGCCATAGGAGTACTGTATTCCTGTATTCCTTTTCTGCCCTGATTGTTTCACTCCCAGCCTTGTGGCAATGTGAGTAGTGGACTTCAAGGAGGTGAGTTTAAAGATAGTAATGTGAACACCACTCTATACTGGAAACCTACTGACTGCTATGCTTACCTACATGCCTCCAGCTTTCATCCAGACCACATCACACTATCCATTGTCTACAATCAAGCTCTAAGATACAACCGCATTTGCTCCAATCCCTCAGATAGAGACAAACATCTGCAAGATCTCTATTAAGTGTTCTTAAAACTACAATACCCATCTGCTGAAGTGATGAAACAGATTGACAGAGCCAGAAGAATACCCAGAAGTCACCTACCACAAGATAGGCCCAACAAAGAAAGTAATAGAACGTCACTAGCCGTCACCTTCAGCCCCTAACTAAAACCTCTCCAGCGCATCATCAAGGATCTACAACCTATCCTGAAGGACGATTCATTACTCTCTCAGATCTTGGGAGACAGGTCAATCCTCGCTTACAGACAGCTCTCCAACCTGAAGCAAATACTCACCAGCAACCACACACTATGCAACAAAAACACTAACCCAGGAACCTATCCTTGCAACAATGCCTATTGCCAATGCTGTCTACATATATATTCAAGGGACACCATCAAAGGACCTAATCACATCAGCCACACCATGAGAGGCTCATTCACCTGCAAATCTACCAATGTGATACATGCCATCATGTGCCAGCAATGCCCCTCTGCCATGTATATTGGCCAGACTGGACAGTCTCTATGCAAAAGAATAAATGGACACAAATCAGACATCAAGAATTATAACATTCAAAAACCAGTTGGAGAACACTTTAACCTCCTTGGTCACTCAATTACAGACCTAAAAGTCTCAATTCTTCAACAAAAAAACTTCAAAAACAGACTCCAATGAGAAACTGCAGAAATGGAATTAATTTGCAGACTGGACACCATTTAAATTAGGCTTGAATAAGGACTGGGAGTGGTTGGGTCATTACACAAAGTAAAAACTATTTCCTCATGCTAATTTTCCCCCTACTGTTACTCACACCTTCTTGTCAACTGTTTGAGATGGGCCACCCTGATTATCACTAGAAAAGTTTTTTTTCTCTTGCTGATAATAGCCCACCTTAATTGATTAGTCTCGTTAGAGTTGGTATGGCAACACTCATTTTTTCATGTTCCCTGTGTATATATATCTTCCTACTGTATTTTCCACTGCATGTATCTGATGAAGTGGGCTTTAGCCCACAAAAGCTTATGCCCAAATATATGTGTTCGTCTTTAAGGTGCCACAAGTACTCCTCATTCCTTTTGTTATTCCTACTGTGATGCCTGCAGGAAATTATCCATTGAAAATAGCAAGATAGTGGGCCAGTGAGCATTGCTGATATTTATGTACATAGTTGAATTCGGCAAACAAATTGGAATCAGTTTGGGCACATAGATAGCAAGCCTATGTAAGCACACCTTATTACTGTAGTCCTCATAGCTCCTTCTGCTTTTTTTCCTACAATTTGTTACACTCTTTTATTGCCTCTTGATTTAAATTAGATTGTAAACTCTCTCTGTGCAGAGTTAGATTACATGCATGACAAGTGAATGTGTTTGATAATACAAAAGGAGTGTTTGTGCACAAGCATATTTTAAAATATGGTCAAACAAGGGCAGAGATTGTCTTCCAGTGTGCACATGAGGCTCCAATCCTGTGTAGGACCTCTGGGCACTTTTGCAATATAAATAATACTAATATTAATCATATAATTGGTACCTTTTAAAAAATAGCAATTTAGAAGATTGATTGATTGAAATGCCAGTATTAAGGTTAAAAGGTTCAAATTAAAGAAAGATACTGACTGGAACCCCAAACTGAACCAGCCCCCCTATGCTCCCTGCGTTAGTGTCTCTCACATGATCTGGAGTCCTGTCTGTCTGAGAATATGCCTCAGAAGAATGACTGCTGCATAGACAGGGGGTGAGATATTGGGTGAGGTGCCTGACAGCTCTTCTGAAGCTTTAACAGCTTATGTAAATATGTATTTAGAGGATTTTTAACATTCATATATTTTACCTCATAGGCTTTCTGTAAGGTTAATTTCTAAGCTTGTGAAGTATGCAAGAGGAATGGGAAAATGTATTTGTGAAGATGTTCAAAAGGCATTAGAGAGTATGAAACATACCTTGCTTTCATTTAATTTTTAATATAATTTATTTCATACCATAATGAATTCATAAAATGAATAGAAATAATTCTAAATATGGCACCAGATTTTAATCTGACACAGGCACTAATGGTCTTGGAATGTGAGACATATTAAGCTTCTGATGGGATGTCATTTTGGTGCCAGCATAGCACAAATGAGAGGCAAAGGCAGGAAAATAAGGAGTCGCAACTTTGCTAATCACACATAAGATAATGGCTTAGGCAGGTAATCCAAGCTCTTAAAAGGCTGGGTGTACTTTCAAGGAACCTAAGGATAAGTGAGAAAGCTGAGCCCCAGTGACTTCAGTTGGCATATTACCTATATGAGAAATAATGGATTGGGCCTTAACTAACAGAAGGCAGTGAAATGATGCTCAGTAAATATTTTACTGAGTTTCTCATATAAAGTTCTAGTGTATGTAGTGTAACATGATGATTTGTTTTCTCTTTAAATCTAAATGCATATCCTCTCTGCCCTGTCAGGAATAAATCAACTGTAGTTTCTGCAAAATGAATGTTATTTTTTTTTTTGTTCCACTGTGTCTTGAGGAATCTTTCTCTCCCCTTTGACTGTACTTCAGAGATTTGCTTTATAAGCAGGTGTTCAAGGAGGGAAAGTAAAATGTTGCTTGATAGAACTCCTGCACAAGAGAGGTTAGTCTCATACAACTGAAATACTGCTTTACTAAAGTCAAATCCATGGAAAGTTGCTTTTCACAATAAGTGACAGTACCAATCTGTTCTGTACTTTGTAGAAACCTAAACTTTCAGTTCGTTTTGTCAACATTTTCTCATCAAATTGGGGGTTTTGAATAAACACTAAATTGTTTGACCATATTTTAAAATGTCCTTGTGTACAAATACTTCTCTTGTATTTGTCAAACATTTTAATTGCCATACATTTAATCTAACTGTCCGGGCTCTGCGCTGAAAGAATAGCTCAATGTTTAATTCTGAAGTCATCTGTACATTCACAGTTATTAAATAAAAGGGTTAAGAGAAGTACAAGCTGACATTTTTGTGCTAATCTGCTGGATAGCCTAACCCAATTAAAATGCAAACCTGGAGACATGAAGAAAATTCTAAATTGGAAATGCCAAAATTATAATTTGAATAAAAATTCCTCTTGACATATTGTAAAAGAAGACAGTCTTCATTACTTAAAAAAATCTAGAGCGGGTTGAAATTAGAAACTAATCTTGAATTGCTGCTTCTCAGACTCTGTAACATTTCTGATAAATGTTTATTAAAAATGAAAATATATAAATAAAAGCTGCATGCATAAATAAATTGGACAAAACACAGTGAGGAGGTAGAATTTCATTTACCTGAAATACTTGATTTTTTTTATCTAATGAAGGATACCTTTTCTTTTATCAACGGGAATTGTGAATACAGATTTTGGGGTTCAAATGATAGCGTTTGGACACTTAGCTATAGGCCAGATGTTTCATGGTCCTTACATGATGTTCTGAAGGGTGGGTGTAAGAAGTTTTCTCTTCTGCCTCCACTTTGCTTGATCTGTATAACGGCGACATAGAAATGCAATCCCTGCTATGTAAGGAGTACAGTGGCTGCTCCCTTCCTTCTTCCCTTGGAGCATGTGGTCCCAGATCCACAAAGGTAATTAGGTGCTTAAAACTCGGATTTTAAGCTCAGCGTTGCAACATCTAAGTCTGAGTCCTGGTACCCCAAGTATAATGTGGAGTAACTGGCAGAGTACACAGCCAGAGCTTCTCCTTATCTCAATGTATTGGCCAGCTACACAGGGGCAATGAGCTGCATCCCCAAAGTGGTATATTACTTGGTGTACAATCTCTAAGTGCATGGCAGCTTCTGAGAGACAGAGTGGCTTCTAGTGCTCCTCTCCAGGGCCACCCAGAGGATTCAGGGGGTCCTGGGTCTTTGGCGGGGGGTGGGGGCAGAAGGACCCCTGCCGCAAGTCTTTGGGGCACTTCGGCGGTGGGTCCCGGAGTGGAAGGACTCCCCATTGCCAAATTGCCACCAAAGATCCAGAGTGGAAGAAGCTCTGGGGTCCCGGGCCCTGCGAGAGTTTTCCGGAGGCCCCAGAGCGAGTGAAGGACCCCGCTCCAGGGGCCCTGAAAAACTTTCATGGGGGCCCCTGTGGGGCCTGGGGCAAATTGCCCCACTTGCCCTCCCCCCCAGACGGCCCTGCTCCTCTCTGGGTTGTGCAGCTCTGCACCACTCCTAGCCCAGGGCTATACATACAAGACTACAGTCTAGCCCTATATGATCTGTTAGAATATGAGCACCTTATTCTTGATTGTACTATCATCTGAGCTTGAAATTTTGCATCTGAAACTGAACGAGTAGAAGCTATATTTTTAAAATGTGCCCTCAGTGTCTGTGTATTAAGACTTTTATCATTCATGTAGGCCTGCTTCCCTGTGACAGCCAGCTCTGTTTTTACTCCTCTTTTTACAATACATAATTTGGCCCCAAACCCGTAACTTGCTGGGCATGAGAGAATTGCTGTACCTGTAGAGCCGCTCCATGTGAGTCCAACAGTCTGCCCATAAGTCATGAATTCCAGGAACTTGGTTTAAGTAATTACATTAAGAATGAGCTCCTCCCAAAAACAGACTGCGACCAAGAGCAGTGTATTTACATTACTGAATGCTACCTCAGTCAGCCTGGTTTCACCTGTCCCTGATAACATTATTTTGAGTCTTCAGTGCTGTTAACCCTACACAGATATACAGAGTAGCCATCAAATCAAATCTTGGTTTTATAATCATCAACTTTAGTAGTGAGGCCTATGCTTATGCCTAAAGCAGCATAATTACCCTCTTGATTTAGGGCAGGTGTATAAAGTTGCTTTTTAAAATATAAGAATTAATTAACTTAAATGAACTCTTTAAAAATGATAGTTATATTTAGGTTTTCTAATGATTATTTTAGAATTTATGGCTAAAATTCAAATGTTGAACTAGCAAAAACCTGTCTTCTTTCTTATCAAAGGTGGATCAAGTCTCTCTGATCGGAGGAAGAATGGATTGCTAAAAGCAGAACTTCCACCTGTAGTAATTCTAATTTTCAGTTAACATCCATTAACGATGCAATTATATTTGCCAACAAATTCTGAATAAGCAGAGTTTTGCCAAAATAAAAGCCGTGGTTGTGTTTAATTTTGATAAGATCTGAGTGATATGTTATTTTTGTAATTTGATTTCAGTGGAGATAAATAAGTAGGACTGCAAGCTAGATGATCAAAAAGGGATGTATATGAGGAATTAATGTTAACAAATATCATGGGTTTGGGCTTTCTTTCCCTATAGGAAGAAGAAGATAGTCCTATTTTTGTAAGATTTTTCTATTGACCATAGCATCAGTTTGAATTTATCTGTTGCCATGTTTATCTATAAACATAAAATTGAGGCTAATCTACAGTTAAAATTTTTACTAGTATAATTACATTGGTTTCGGGGGTGTTGTTTTAAATATATAGTTATGACAGTAAGAGTCCTAGGGCTGGTCTACACTTTGTCGTTAGAGCGACATTCCCCACATTGGGTAGAATTTATAATGTGCTTGTCTACACTACTGAGTCCTTCCCGCTGACCTAAAGGGCTTTAAAAATAGATGCCTGTGCTCCACCTCAATGAGAGGAGTAACGCTAGATTCAACCTTCCCAGGTTGAATTAGGGGTAGCGTAGACACAGAACAGTGTATTTTGACTTGTTTGGCTTCCGGGAGATGTCCCAGAGTGCTCCAATATGTCCGCTCGGGACAGCACTTTCAACTTTACTGCACTTCAGCTGGGTAAACAGGAAAAGCCCTGGGAACTTTTGAATTTCATTTCCTGTTTGATCAACATGGAGAGTTGACCACCACAGCTGACCATGGGTGCCCAGGTATGCAAATGTGCTCCAGTGTGGAGCATACAGGAGACACAGGATCCGATTTCAGTGTGTGCAGAAAAGTCTGTGCAGGCAGAGCTCCAAACCAGAAGAAGAAATGCTGACATCTGCCAAAATCACACAGGACATGGGAGAAAAAGGCTAAACCAGGGATGCACAGTAGTGCAGTGTGAAAATAAAGGAGCTCAGGCAAGCGTACCAGAAGACAAGGGAGGTGAATAGTCGCTCTGGTGCTGAGCCACAGACATGCCGCTTCTATGAGCATCTGCATGTGATTCGAGGTGGAGACCCCACCAGTACCCCAACACTCTCTGTGAATAACTCCCAGGGGATCCAGGAGGCTACGGGCAACAACGAGGAGGACATTGTTGATGAGGAAGAGGAGGAGAAGGAGAATGTGCAGCAGACAAGAGGAGTATCCATTCTCCCTGACAACCAGGACCTTTTCCTAATGCTGGAGCCAATCACCTCCCAGGATCCACTGGTGTGGGACTGTGATGGTGGGAAAGGCACCTTTGGTGAGTGCACACTTGTAATAACACTATAGGGGTTAAATGCAGTTGTGCTTAATGTTTAATTTGAGGTAAACAATTGGGTTACAGTAGCAGCCAGTGCAGCCATGCAAAGGGTGCTCCCTGGAAAAGCTTGTTTATGTTTCAAAATAGTGGAAAAGCTTTTAGACAAGGCCCATATTCCATAATATGTTGAGCCTGAGTTCAGTTTTACAAGAGAGCTTGATCAAGATCCCAAAGTTGTTTTGGGGCCAAATTGACAATATAGTCTAGGTCTCATTCTCTCTTTCACCTTAAAGCTCCTTTATGCCACTCTGGGGTGAGGCGGGGGGGCAAAAAGGCCTTAAAGAGTATGCAAATGGTTCCTTCCTCCAAAGGAACTCCTTCCTTGGTGCGCAGAAGGCATAAGAGCTCTGAGCCAGACCTACTTCTACTCTGCGGTGTAGGGGTCACACTGGAAGCAAGGAGGATTAGGGAGCAGGCAGACCAAGGATGAGAAGGTGCTATGACTGGAACACGCTGCACACTGGATATCTCTGCATCCCAAGATGCACAAAGAAATACATGAAGCAGAGTATAAGTTAAAGTAATCCTAAGGGTGTTCTAACTTTCATCTGAGGTAGGCAGGCCCCTGGATGCTCCAGAAATATGGAGACTGTGCAGGTGGCTTAACACCAACCTCATCCTCTTTCATACCGTCATCTTCCCTCCACTGCTGTCCCAGGAACAGGAATAACAGAAAACTGGCCCTTTTCTATTTACATAGAACTTTAACAGAAATATTCAACATTTTCTATTAAAGGGAAATGCTATTTCCTACAGTATGAACTTAGGAAAATGACCATTGCCTGTTCCTACTTGTATTAGTAGCTTTCTCAAATACCAAATCTTAATTAAAAGGGGGAAAAAACAGAAAATTAATCTCAGGTTATATTTCCAAATTCATTATTTACTTGGCATTTTTAATTTCATTTTGCAATTATTGAAGATACGCAACCTTCTTTGTCATTCCCATAATACACATCCAAACTGGAATTGGGGACTAGTTCAAATCCAAGTTTTGACTTAATTACCATTATTACATAGCAGGTTTATTAATATGTTGTATGTACGGTATTTTAATAAAAGCATCACTGCATTATCTTATTAGTGTTGCTCATATTTTTCCAAATGCAGAATTAAGGGGTTTGATATGGCTTCTGATCTGCACACAAAGTTCCTTGAACACAGTAACAGAACATGCATACATAAACCAGAGTTTTGATGAAAAGACAAACAGAATATATTCAATCTATACCAATAAACAATTTTAATCGACAAAACAAATGGAAAATTTCACTTGCATCTCATTGAGCATATCAGTCACAGATCTATAATGAATTTTTCTTGTCTTTTATCCTGAGAAGTAGTGTATAAACTTCATGAAGAGTGTGTTTGGCAGGGAGAGACTTAGACTCAAAATACCACTTCTATGTGGCCTTAATGTAGAGGAATGTTGGGAGGGAGAGGTGGGGAGAGAGGGAAAGTGTGGTTAGAACAGCTATTCTGAATTCACCCAGCACAACAAAAAAAAGTAGCATGCTCCAAAAATCCTGAGCTAGCTGTTATTTAACAACATCTTTTTTGGTTAAAGGACAATGATAGTTGTAAAAACCCTGATCTCTCTGATCTTACACTAAAAGACGCAGATTCAACTTTTGTTTACATAGAAAGCATCCTTTTAATTAAGCACACTTGAAAGTCAGGCTGAAACTTTTGGAATCTTAATTTGAAGTTCTGGCTCTAGAAACTTCAGCTTGGTTGTTTGCCTTATGATAGAACTCCGAAAGGCCTGATTATATCACTCAGTTGGACTGCAAGACCCTAATTATGGGTTCTGGGCTTGCTTGAGGCTTTCCTAAAGGTTCATCTATCTCAAAACTTTTTGTAATAGTGTTACACATAAGTGTTGTGGGTCAAAAAGGCTTATACCTGCACGTGTTCATTTTTGTCTGCCATGATACATAATCGGAAAATGAATGACAGACTAAGTGCCTGGGTTGAGTGCAATCTTACCTCTTCAGTTTTAGTAATATGCCATTCTAAGTTCTCCTACATACTAGGATATTCTCTATGGCTTTTGGTGATTTGGAAAAAATATGCATTTTTGCTTCAAAATTGATGGTAGTAACATTTAGTGCTGTGTGTTGCTGAAGGAGTTTCTTCCTGGAGTCCCAAAGCCCAAGATCTCCCTACTCTCTCAAAGCCCTACTCTCACCACTCGGATTGTCAGAATGCAAACTGTTGTTACTACAGTAGAAAATCTGGTAGTCCCACTAAAAGCACTGCTATATTTGCAGTCAGTTATTTTAGAAGAATCAAATGAGCTAGATTTAGTTTGATGGGAAATCTTCCAGGAGGTCAATATACAGTATGTATATATGTAAATAAATTTGCCATTAACTAAACTAGAAACTGAAGTGATTCATGGACAGGCAGACCTGTCTTTTTTCTATCCTGCAAGATCACTGGAATATCTTTTCATATTATATACCAATATAGCGAGAGAGACCAAAATGGAGAGAAGTCAAGTACTAGAAAAAACAGCTATATCAACAGAGAAATTGAACACAGTATGATGAAACACTACCCAGGAGAGATGCTCATGTAAATATAAAAGGATTGAAAACATATGGTGTCATGGTATCACCCCCACTCTGAACCTTAGCGTCCAAAAGATAGGGTACCAGCATGAATCCCCCTAAGCTTAAATACCAGCTTAGATCTTGTAGCGCTGCCATCAACCAGGACTTGCAGTGCCTGGTACACTCTGGTCCCCTCAAAACGTTCTCAGAGGACCCTAAGACCCAGACCCCCTGGATCTTACACAAGGAAAGTAAATCCCTTCCCTCACCATTGCCTCTCCCAGGCTTTCCCTCACTGGGTTACCCTGGAAGATCACTGTGATTCAAACTCCTTGAATCTTAAAACAGAGAGGAATGCACCTTTTCCCCTCCCCAAGAGGTAATACAGATTCAAGCTCCGTGAATCTAAAACAGAGGAATTCCACCTTCCCCCTTCCCTTCTCTCTCCGTCTCCCACCAATTCCCCGGTGAGTACAGACTCAATTCCCTTGAGCCTCAACAAGGGGAAAAAATCAAGCAGGTCTTAAAAAAGAAAAGCTTTTAATAAAAGAAAGGAAAAAGTAAAAGTTGTCTCTGTAATTAAGATGGTAAAGGTTACAGGGTCTTTCAGCTTATAGACACTAGAGAGAAGCCTTCCCCCCAGCATAAATACAAATTAAAATCCTTCCAGCAAAATACACATTTGCCAATAAAGAAAACAATCAAAAAGACTAAACTGCCTTTCTACTTGTACTTACTATTTGAACAGAAAATTAGAGAGCCTGTAGGTACATCTGGTCACTCTCAGAACCCAGAGAGAACAACAGACAAACAAACAACACAAAACAAAGACTTCCCTCCACCAATATTTGAAAGTATCTTGTCTTCTGATTGGTCCTCTGATCAGGTGGTCCAGGTTCACTGCTTATAACCCTTTACAGGTAAAAGAAACATTAACTATCTGTTTATGACAAATGGCCATATGACTCTAAAAACACTTTACATTAATTTACCTGATAGGAAGTGTGTGTAGTGGAGTGAAATTTGGCAATCACTGTATAAATATTTTGCTAAGCTCATAGATGCAGCAAAACAGTTTTTTGCCACTTGGCTGGCTGCTTGTGTTGATATGCACTCTAATGTCAGCCTGGTTGACTTTCCAAGTTTTTTAAACAGGCGGAAGCTATTTACGTTTGACTGACATGATTTTTCTTATATATGCAGTGCTGGTTTAGTGACTGTGACAGCACTGGATATACAAGAGGTCATTGCATTCACTGGTGGTAGCAGTGAAGGAGCCCTGAATGAGTTGGCAGCAGCTACCAGTGTTTTAACCATGTTAAAGACCTGCTCTGAGCAGGACTAGATGATATGTTAGTTAAAATATCAGTGAAGTCCTGGGACTCTGATCAGTCCTGACTGTAGTATGATGACTGGGCAAGGAGGAAGAAGATCTGCTTTCAGGATTGCAAGCTGGTGGCTATGGTGCTGCCATGTAAAAGGCATCTGAGCATGCCATCTTTGTATACTCAATAAAGAGCTTTCCTACATCTCTAACTGCCATTTGTATCCCTTATTGCTAATGAAGCTAGGATCTTCCTATGTAAAATAATGTGGGAGAACTAGAGGGGGTTCAGAGGCTGATCTCAAATTATTAGAGGCAGAGCAAAACTTCCATGTGAACAGAGATCATAATGATTCAAATTTTCTTTAGACAGGATACAAATAAGAATGATGAAGAGAAGTAGAGAAAATGGACCTATTTACCCTTTCAATGGCTGTTCCCTCGAGCTATTATGTGAAACAGGACCCACTTTAAATTGCCAAAAATAAATACTTTATTCCACAACATGTTATTGACCAGTGGAACTCAACGTCACAAGATATCACTGAGGCCAAGAGCTTAATTTAATTTTAAAAAAATAAGAATTACATGGAGAATAAGAACATGCAGTTGATATTACATAGGAAAAATAGGTGAAATATAAACTCTCAGGGCATTAGTTAACTATTAGTTGACAGGGTAACGGTATTGAGTAATTGATGAGGTTTCCTGCATCTCCGCTGAAGCATCTGATATAGTCTACTTTCAAATAATGGATAGTAGATTAGATGGAACATTGCTCTAATTCAGGACATAAAGTCCAATATATCAGCATAGAACTAGAATACAGTTCTAAACGTGAGCTTTGTACTTTATCTGTTGTTCCAATAAAATTAATATTTCCTTCCGTACAGTTAGCTCATGCAAGTATGATGTCACATAAGAGAACTCAACTTGCTATTAAAAAAGATCTGGAAAAGAGCCAATTCTTAATCTTCTTGTCAAGTTAGGGACATTATTCTTCTTGGTCCATTCAGAAGAGGAGAGAATTTAACATTATTAGAAGTAACCAGTGAGGGAAAGCCATAAAAAAAATGGTGTGTTCCACATGGACATCTGTCCTGATACTATTTCATATTTTAATCAATGACTTGAATAATGACGTGGAGCTTATGCTTATAAATTTGAAGATGATACCAAACTGGTAGGGGTTGCAAGCGCTCTGGAAGAACAAGATTAGAATTCAAAATTATCTTGACGTATTGGCGAATAGGTCTGAAAGCAACAAAATGAAATTCAATTAAATGAAGACAAATTAAAAGTACTGGAGTTAATAAGAAAAAAAATTAAATCCACAAATACAAAATGGGAAATAACTAGCTACGTACTAGTACCATTGAAAAGGAGCTGGGAGTTGCAGTGGATCATAAATTGAATATGAGCCAACATTGTGAAGCAGCTGTGAAAATGGCTAAAATCATTCCAGGTACATTAACAGGAGTGCTATGGTACATAATTGTCCCTCTCTACTAAGCACCGGTGAGGCCTCAGTTGGAGTACTGTGTCCAGTTTTGGTTGCCACTCTACAAGAAAGAAGTGAACAAGTTGGAGAGAGTCCAGAGGAGAACAACACAGATGATAAAAGGTTTAGAAAACCTGACCTATGAGGAAAGAGTAAAAAACTTGTGTATGTTTAATCTTAAGAAATGAAGACTGAGGGGGGAACTAGTAACCATTTTCAAATATTTTATAAAAAGAACGTTTGTTATAAAAATGAGAGTGATCAATTATTTTCCATGTCTATGTTCTCAGAAGTTAGGACAAGAAGTAATAAGCTAATCTTCAGCAAAGGAATTTTAGTTCGATATTAGGATACTAAGGTAGTGGAATAAGCCTCTAAAGTAGGTTGATGAATCCCCATGACTGGAATTTTTTAAGAACAGTTTGGACAAACACCTATCAGCAATGGTCTAGGTTTACTTGATCCTGCCTCAGCACGGGGGCTGGACTACCTGACCTCTCTAGGTCCCTTCCAGTCCTGCATGTCTATGATTGTTTCCATGCGCTCGCATGTGCGCGTGCGCACGCACACACACACACACACACACACACACACACACACACACACACACAAAGAATAATTCACTACCTTGTCGAAAACAAGTATATTACCTATCTCAAATTCAAATATATAACAAACATTGAACAGGATCACAGGTTGAGTCACAATATTGTATTCTTTGTGTGTAGGACAGCATTAACAAGCAACTTAAAGAAAGATGACTTCAACATAGAAAAACTTTTTGTTTTAAATCAAGTTAATACATACTCTCCCATGACACACTGAAACACATGAAACAGGTGGTCCATGCCCACTCGGTTCTGTCCTCTCAGTTCATGCTCACATTTCCACAGATAGCTATCAACATTTCTGTTATTGTCAAAGTACTTCTCTTGTTAATTAGCACCTACAATAGGCTACTGTCTTGCTATTGCTAGCAGGTGATTAAAAAAAAAAAGATCTGAGCAAGGACAACCATTATGCCATTTTCCTTTTTATCTTCCTAGCCTAAAAAACTGTGTTGTTTTTTCTCCCTCCACCATCTACTTGAAATTTATTCTGGACCAAATTATCCATCAGAACACAGTGTGAACACATCCTAAAAGAGATCAGTTGGATTCATACAAGATGGACAAAAATAGCCATGTTAATGGAGCCAATGGAATATGGAAGTGTATCTTTATGACAATATACAACATTAATCTTTACATGTATTTGTTTTGTGAAACATGCTAAATATAATTTTGTGAATCAATTTATAGCAAATGGCTGGAGTTTAATTTGGACTATCTCTGGAATTTCTATTCTTTTTTTCCCATTGTCAATTATGTGAAGACATTTTTTGATGTGGGACAGGGGAGGAAATCTGGAGCTAATTTTTGCTGACTGTTCCCCTCTAGGGTATATGCCCCTCTAAGGCATAACACATTTAGTTGTGCTTTGGGATACTGGCTTCTCTGAATATTAAACCTAAAGAATTTAGTCACCTCTGGTGTCTTTAGGGCTTTCAGTGAATACCTCCTATTAGAAAAGTCATGCAATTGGTGCATACCTTTTTAGTAAATAGAACTCAAGCTATGTAACATGTCCCACATATATTGTAAGTTTAACAAATATCTATATGATTTTAAACTTCATCAGTAGGCTGTGTTTCCCATCACTGACTGATCCACCACACCAGGCTTTGAGAATTCTTGTCCTTTAACATGTTGAACAAGTATTAATTGAATATGTGACAATCTGACTCAATGACCTCCAGCTGTTTTTAGCTATACTGACAAAGAACTGAGATTTTTTTTAAAAAAAGCATATATTCCTCCTTGTCCATTGTAGATAACATTTAATATTTCAAACATGACTAATATACTTAAATAATTACAAGTATTATTAAAGCTGACTGATTTTTAAAGGATGATAATTCATCATATATTAAAACTTTACTTTTTTTCATGAAAGGATAACAATGCATGGAGTTAAGTGTGCTACTTGAACATGTCAATTTCAGATTAAGAGGTACTATTTGTGCGATAAAAACAATTTTAATGTGGGAAAATGATAAGAGATGAGAGCTATAACTAGCAGCTCTTTCAATAAATATACAATTCAATTATTTTCCACTCAGTTTCAAAGTAATCATACTTGAGCAAAAATATAATTCAGGTCTAGCCACTCTTTTTCAAATCAGGATGAGACTAGTCTTCCAGTTTCATTTTGTAACACATTATAGCTTAATATCTGACACCTTTACTCAAGTTGAATAGTACTCTACTCCATAATGAATTCCATTGATTTCAGTTAGCTAGACTGTGTCCTTGACTTAGTCAGCTGAGCAGGGGACAAAGAGGAGGATAAGGTTCCCATCCATTCTTTTACTTGTTCTATGCAAATCTTGGCTTAGGGTCTGTTGCAGAGTATAGTCTCTGCTTTCTGAAAGTTTCCTCCTGGTGGGATGGGAGGAGGTAGAGAGTGCTTAGAACTTTGGCTTCACCCATGCCTACTCACTGACTTGAGAAGCTGTCCAGGTGTGAAGGAAGAAGTAAGCTTCTAAGGGCTGCTGCAACTTGCTGTCCCCTAGAGCAAGCGGGTGAACAGAGAAGGAAATTGACTGAGAGTCACAGTTCTCATACAGAGTGGCTGCTAGTGCAGAAGAGTTTTGTACTGCCCCTTAATAAGGCTACAGCTAAAGACTCAGTCTAGCTTAGTGTGTCTATATGTGGAGTAAAGTGGCACTCAACATGAGTAGGATGGCAAAATGAGGCTCGCAGAGATAGAATCAGAACCCATATTGGAAGGTTCAGTGAAACACACACACAAATCCTACATGTTCAAATGACATTTAGGTGCACAATTATACAATGTATGTCAGATTTACAAAGTTAACATTAAGCAATTGTGTGTGCCTAATTTATGTGCATAAATACCACGACTGCATGCACCCATGCACATACTCAATGGGACTATATGTGGGCACAGTGGCCTTTCTATACAGAACTCATTGCTGAATGAAGGCCATATATGTTGCCATGTATACTACAGATACCTGAAGCAGGAAATCATCATGTGTCCCAATATAGGACACATTTAGGAAGAAACAAATACTACTTGTAGTCAAATAATGTCTTTTAACAGTACACAGTCTTAGTTGTTAAAAAGTTCTCTTCCATTATCTAAAGTATATTTGTTGTAGACTTTTTTTAATATATAATTTTCCTTTAGAGGTTAAACAAGAGAAGTTAAAGTCAGTAGATGAATGTGAAACAAACACGTGCAAGGTATTTGTGCTATGACTTTAAGAAAAGACTTTTTGTAATTACAAAGTGATTAATAACTGTATTTGTATTTTCTTATCTTGGTGTCATAAACATCCTCTTTTTGAAATTGAATTAATATGCGCTTTGAAAAGGAATACTGATGGCTCTTTTGAATATAGAACAATATTTTGCTTGAGGATTATGTAAATTAGTTCTTAAAGTCTCATTAAATGATAATATTTAAGCCCGACACTAAAAATTCCCAGTTAAAATTCAGATCAGTGGAGCATGAAGTTAGTAGGTAACACCTTGCCAGATATATTGAAAACACAGCTACACTCTATAAATATTTTATTTGTACCTAATATTTTTTATATACTAAGTATCCAATACATTCTTCATTCATTTTTCATGCTATATTTACATTTACAGCAGCATATTATCAGTACTACATTTTAAGTTTGATTTTTTTCTTCCAACTAAATTAAAAATGCACATTGTGGATAATATCAGGAACTTTAGTTTATAAAAGAGAGGTGCCTTAAGAAATATAAGGAATTGTTCTTTTATAACACGGAGAATAATTTTAATATTTAAAAGATATAATTAAATATCTGCTGATCTGTTTAACCTTTATTTACTATCTGAGCTTCTCCCAGAAAGGGTTGACACTGTAGTTTTCACAAAATTAGCAGTTTTGCCAGTTAGTAGGCTTCCTTTCTTATGATAAGGTGTATTGAACACACATAATGATTGACTTTGTCAAAATATATGTCAAAGTAGACAGTCACTAAACATATTTATTGTGAAACCATTTAAAATACCCCAAAGGGAGCCACAGGGGAACTGTGGAAGTCATTGATAAATCATTGTCACAGTAAAAAATGTCAGAAATAAGCTTGTGGGGATATGAGGTTGGGTGTCCACTTATTATCAAAATAGGAAATTTGCTACTGCATATGAGAAGGAGAAAAATTGCGCTAGTCAATGCATATATTAAAGAAAATAAGTAAGCAGCAACCCCCCAAAGACAAATAAAGATGAGAATGAAGTTGGGAGGTGAAGATAACACACAATTCCCAGTTGAATCTTGAAGTATTTGTTTTCAATTCATTTTTATTTACTGAGAACTGGGCTGCTTCATAAATATAAAAACAAAATTACAAATAAATGAAGAAAATAAGATAAATAACCTTGGACACTTTGTTTACCACAAGCTGTTTCTACTGAGTAGTATATGAAAACCTGCTTTTTGTTACAGATTTCAGAATCTGAGCTCGTACTTCAACCTAATATCAGCTGTGTACATGTCACTAATTGTAAATGTATTATTAAATAGAAATACTAGATAAAGCTTCTTATGTTCACATCTCATGATTCTTTGAAGGTCTATATGTTGTTTGTCAGGAATTGTTTTGAACATTCCATTGACGAGTTACTCCTTCTAAAAGTACACCAGTACTTTGATTTATTTTTGAAGGGATTCTCATTAAACAGCACACTGCAATATTGAAATACATGATTAGACTAAAAATGCTGACAAATATTTTTTCATATTACTCTTTAAGTTGGTTGGTTTTCTGTGAATATTAAATCAAGGACAAGAGCTTGCACTTCATCTGCATAGAGATGAAGATGCTGCATATATTCATTATTTCTTCCTGCACTGTCATTTTTATGTATTTAGATTTTTTTTGAAAGAAAATGTACTAGGGAAGTGTTTAATGAAACTAGCCATTTTATATCTCATGTGGCACTATATTTTTTTATAAAGCTCAATTATAGGAATAAGCATATCTATTAATATAGCTATACTAATAAACACATCTGTAAATATTTCAGCACAAATGAATAAACTAATACCAACATACATTTATTTGGCTTTTTTATAGCTTTTCTGTGGGCAAGTTATAGTTATGCTTTAGAAGCCACTTTCATTGGATGTCTGTTTTAAGGTGCTTATATTTTTCAGAAAGTTATAACTCTTTGGAGTGAAGTTTCATCGGCTTTTTCATAGTCCAAAGCTGAATGTTGCTGGAAAGTTTGGTAATATGGTTCTTTTTTTAGTAATTTGAATAGCACAAAAATGTATGTTTCAGTTTGTAAAATGTCTTTACATACCTCAAACAATCAAATAAAACCAACCAACCACACCAAACCCCTAATTTTAAACATTAATGTTTTAGTAGACATAGGCCTTGTCTATATTGAAAGTTTAAAAACTGATTTAGTTAAATCAGTGCAAAACTTGTAGGGACACTTCATTTGGATAAAATTTTCAGAAATGACTAAGTGATTTAGGAGATTAAATGTTATTTTCAAATGTGATTTAGGCAGTCAGGGCCAGATTTTTAAAGATTTCAGTGGGATTGAGATGCTTTTGAAAATCCCACTGTGACGGAGTAGGGAGTATTAATCTGGTAATGTTGTAGGGGAGTCTCACTGGTTTACTGCCTGCATTAATGCTGATGGTGGTGGGATATCAAGGTGTGACTTCACTTGAGGGGTGATAATTGAGCACTTAACCTGAGCCAAGGAAGGGGTTGGGGCCAGGTGACACCTTCTTCCTGGAAAACTAGACAAAGGCTGGAGGAGGAGCCTGGGGTGTGGCTGGGGGGAACTTCTGGAGGTGGTTTCAGTTTGGAGCTGGCTGGAGAAATGGAGAGAGGCGCAGCACCGGATCTGGGCTCCCTACTCCCCAAGATGGACCTGACTGAGGTGTCCTGTTTTCTGTACCTACAAGCTCTGTTTTGGACTGTATTCCTGTTGTCTAATAAACCTTCTGTTTTACTGGCTGGTGAAGAGTCACAGTGAATCTCAGAAAGTAGGGGGTGCAGGGCCCTGACTCCTCCACACTCCGTGACACCCACCATGCACTTACCTGCATCTTTAGATGCCTAAATAACTTTAAAAACTTGGCCCCCAGGAGTACAATTCCACTGATATTGAATAAGTGCATTTTTGTTGAATTTTGAATATACACAAGGCCTTCGGTCACAATCCTGCAAAAAATTGTTTTCAATGGGATGACTATGTGCCTAAAGTTACTGATATGTATACGTATAGAGGAACAGATCCTCCTTAGTCCTCAATGGAATAAATATGTATGTGTTCGTTTTGAAGAAATTTGGTTTAGAAATACAGTTATAGATCTTTAAAATAATCACACTCTTACACATCATGCATAGTTTTTACACACATTTCTGGAGATCTCCCACTCAGTCTGAAAAGCTCTGATGAACATTGAAATACATTCAAGCTGTATG
This sequence comes from Gopherus flavomarginatus, assembly GCF_025201925.1. Taxonomy (NCBI): domain Eukaryota; kingdom Metazoa; phylum Chordata; order Testudines; family Testudinidae; genus Gopherus; species Gopherus flavomarginatus. The sequence goes on from NC_066619.1 coordinate 218,866,194, forward strand.
TTTTGTATATCTGTACACAAAAAGACATTTGAAGCTACCAGAGTATATTGAAATAAATGTCAATAAACACAAGGATAAAGCTCTAGGTGAATACACATGCTATCATGAATGTAACTGGATGCCTGCATGTGTGACTGTCCAATGACACACACACACACACACACACACACACACACACACACACACACACACACACACACACACACACACACACACAAATATAGTAGTAGTATTGCTTAGGAGTATTTGATTATTTGTGTAATCTTTTTCTTTCAATTTAAAAGCTCAAAATATATTAAATCAAAACGAAACAAAAACCCATCATTCTAGTGTGGATGGGATTAAAAAGTTAAACAAAAAGTTATATTCATCATTATGATTTCCACAACCACATTCCTAGCATTTCTTCACATGCTGTTGAGCATATCAGCATGAGCAATTCGATCACTGCAATCTGAAATAGTGGTGCAGTAGCATTATCAAGCAGCTGCAAATGCTCTTCAAGGTTCCTGTATGCAGCTGATGTACCTCTCTGTGGTTAAAAGAACAGCCACAGTGCTGAGTAACTGCCCTTACCTGGTAGTTACTGGTAGCTGGGAACTACTCTGTTATCACATCTGCTTACTTTTCTCTCCTGCCCCCTTCTCTTAATTTATTGCTACTATATGGAAACGCAGCTGACCCGAGATGTTTTTAGAGATGCCTCAGGATGCAAGCTGGCATTAACCTCTGGACAGTATCATTCCAGGTGGTGAAAGAGGGCTTGGGCCATAAGGCACTGAACTTCCTGCCTTATTAACTAGCAAAACTCCATGCACTCAACCATTTTTCCAGGGCCATGTAACTATCCTCTCCTCATGGCGGCAGTGGTGGTTCAATATCTGAACACAAATTAGTATAGACTTTTTATTGCTGCTGCTTGCTGTAAAAATATCCTCATTTTTCCTGCTTATCTTCCAGAGACAGCTTCCTTTCCTTCCAACCTGCAATCCACAAAGAGATTTCATAACATCAGTGTGAATGCTTCTAGTGCACGTTTGTGGTAGTCTTCATGAGCATTCTTACTAACTTTTCATGACAGCAAAATTTCACTTGTCTAAATATTTGGAGGGAAATGAATTAAAATGGTCACATACACCATTAATAGAGTCCAAGGCCAGAAAAGACCATTGTGATCATCTAATCTAACCTGTATAGCACAGTCCATGGAACTCCCCCAAAAGAACTGCCCACATTATTTGATGGATTTGTTCATTAGTTTCTTAGCCCTCGTCCAGACTAACCCGCGGCATCGGCGGGTTAAAATCGATTGCTCGGGGATCGATATATCGCGTCTAGTCTGGACGCGATGTATCGATCCCTGAGCGCGCTTACATCGATTCCGGAACTCCATCAACCCGAACGGAGTTCCGGAATCGACACGGAGAGCCGCGGACATCGATGCCGCGCCGTCCAGACGGGTGAGTACCTCGATTTTAGAAATTCGACTTCAGCTACGTTATTCCCGTAGCTGAAGTTGCGTATCTAAAATCGATTTTAATTCCTAGTCTGGACGTGGCCTTAGCATTAGCTCAGACCCTTATATAATATAGTTCTAGAGAAATAAGTAATTTTTCTTTTAAGCTGAAGGTATTGTAAGTTCTGCAGCTACAAGCAGCAGTAATTTCTGTACTAACAATTTGCATGTAATCTCTGGGTCTGTTCACATGAACCTCTCTTATTCTGCAGGAAGATATAAGAAATTGAAAGATCAGTAAAATAGAGATTTGGGGATTGAAAAAACAAAAACAAGCCCATAGGGAACTAGTAGCTAGAAAGAGGTAAAGAGACATTAATGCAGAAGAAGAGAGTAAGAGAAAGAATTGGTGGAAACATTAAGAGGAAGATGGTGGGAAAGTAGAGAGTGGAGCACAAACAATTGAAAAAGGATGGAATAGGGAGACACAGACAAGAAAGCGTGACATAGAAAGAAGAAGATAGATGAAGGGGAAGGTGGAATCTTCTTGAAAACTGAAGCTAATGTAACAGCAGCCAACTTGTTAAGCGTGGCATCTTTGGATGACCATTCTATTTTGTGACAACTTTCAAATTTTCAAAAGTAGTTTTTGATCCACATTGGAATAAAAGCAATACCTTTGGAAAGTCTTCCCAAAATTGAACTGTTTCAAAATGGCTGTTTCTGGAACAAAGAGCTCTAACTTTGATTTGGTTCTCTCACTCTCACTCTCACTCTCTCTCTCTCTGAGCCCTGGACCTCATAAACCTCTCCACTGAAAACTTTGTCTAAACAAATTAAGTCTCCATAAAATGTTTCGACTTTGATGAAACACCATACATTGATGAGCTCCTCTCCATTTGACAGCACTTGTGAAGGCCTTTGACTTTGGAATTTGCTCTTTCGATAGTAGTCTAGACCTATTGTCCTTTGTTTCAGGCTATGCTGCAATGCTTTTTTGTGCAGGGCTTTAAGGCAGAGAGTAGGGGATGTCACAGGTTTGGTTTCTGGGTAAGGTGGGGGGGGGGATGTGCTGTCACCTTTTCTGTTTGGATTTATTTGACTGGTTTATTTTGATATATAGTAGACTGGCTGCTGATTTTTTCTTTGATCTATGACTGATGCTTATAAAATGTGTTAAAGGCACCTTTGTGAGTAGAGCCTGACACCTTTTTTTTTAAATAAATAAACATAGTTAAATATGTAAAAATAAAGATGGGGTCAGAAATAAAAAGTAAAAGCAATGGCTTGAGAAGGAAAAGGAAGCTGATGGGAGGGGAGAAGAGTTCAGTGGAGAGATGGGAACAAAGAAAGGAGGTGAATAACTATGCGAAACCATTGTCTTTAATTAAACCCCTGCTCTGCTAGATTCAGAGGGTTTCTCCTCAAGTAGATTTTCTAGTTCACATGGCTCCAATGTATAGGAACAAAGTGTAGAGCACAGATGTCTTCAATTCTAATACACTTAACTTGCTGCTGTGGGAATACTGACTTTTTGTCATGTGTCATATCAATTTATAGCAAAAAGTCTAAACTCATAGACTTCTGCTTTATACAATTTTGGGTGAATTTTGTGCTCATTAAACTGTGGAACTAATAGCACTGGCTTGATCCTGGCATGGTACATGCAGACATGACACTGGCTTTCCCGAACAGCTCTGCCAATCTTCTTTCTTTTGTTGTCAGATAATGAAACAAACATCTAATAAAGGGGGCTATAATGAGCAGAATAGTCTCTCTATTTGTTACATTTATAAACCTTAAATTCAGAGGCTCAAAACATATATTTTATGTGATTGATGACAGACTGCGGTGTAGTCTACAGAATGTACTTTTCATGTGAGCTTTGTTGTACAAAGCACATATCTGATATTTAAGTATTTCAGAAAATGTTCTAATACATAACATGGAATTACATGATTTACTATATGATTTATGAATTGCACTTTATAGCATAGGTAGTTCAAAATATTAGATAGTATGTTATAATTATTTGACAGGGAACTGATTATATACCCTTGTGATTCTACTGAATCGCCCAAACAGGCTAATCAATGTACAAAACATTTTCTTGCCCTAAGGAGCTTACCATTTAAATAGTGTGTTTAATTTTATACATGTTATATAACGTGTGAATATTTTTAACAGTATTCAGACAATAATTTAAGTATGATATATGCATCCTAAGACAAAAGTCTGCTTTTGCATAATTTTTTTTCTATCATCTCTCTTTATTGGTTTTAGAGACATTTTCATAATTCATTTTCCAGGGAGCTAGATGAATCTTCATAGCTGGTACATAAAAGATTACAGAAGATTAGAAACCCACCAGTACTGCTTACATATACTTAACAAAAATGGCAATTAATTCTGTGGGACCTCAAGATCAGCTGCTATCCAACAGAATGCAATAAGCTCACTGAAGTCATTTTATAATTGAATTGGAGTTGTTATGACTATTAAACAAATATAGAAGTACATGTAAGCCCTGTCCATTGTGTTGGAACAAGTAGTAACATCTACCTTGCTGCTTATATACAGAAAGGCTTTACTCTTCTTTTATTTACACCCATGCAAATAAGGAATTACTCCACTGAAATCAATGAGGTTATGCCAGTGTAAAACCAACCTGAGGCCAGAATCAGGCATGAAAGGATTTTGTACCACACAATAATTACAAGTAAGATGTTTCAGCAATCCTGTGTCCTTTTGAAAGTTCTGCTTTTTAAAGGTCATATTTCAGGTAAAGCAATTTCACCATTCTATTTGGATGGACTGGTCAGAGTCCATGTTTGCTGTGTACTGGAGTCACCCTATATTTGCAATGAATGCCTCAGGCACAAAGAAAATTGTAATAGATAATGGGCTGATGTTTTCATAAATGAACTGAAATTTTGAATCAGTTTGTAGAGCAAAGCAAAATGCTAAGCATGCTACCAATGCAGTATTTCTAATATTTACTGATCTGGGAAAAAGAAGCACAAATCTTTAACTCAGATTACAACACACTAGAATACTGAGGAAACAACTTCTGTTTGCCAAGAGACTGTCAGATTCAATGAGCATTATGTATTCCTTCCTAAAGTTTCCATCACATGTTTCCTACTCTTGATGAACCAGGGTACAGCAATACAACTCACCATACCTTACATCTCCTAAACTCCCAAAGGTCAGACTTTAGATGATGTCTTCTATCTTCAAAGCTATGATGGATAAGAATAAAAGGAATGGTTATTATTTTAAAAAATAATCTAGAGCTAAAGGGAACAGTGAGCAATAACCGTTATCTTTTAAAAATGTAAAATAAACACTTCAATTTTAGAAGTTATATCTATATCCCATCTAAACATACAAAAGATCTTTTTCTTACTTTATGTCATAAATGTCTATCACATGATATACGTGAATGTCTTTGGGGCATCATTATACAAGATATATGGTTCCAAGAGCATACAGTATTAAATAATTTCTCTTGCTATCATTCAAGGTCCATGTATAAGTCTGTGGTATCAGAGCATTAGTTTGTCCAACAGAAAAATGGCTTTTATTTATCTTTTCTGCAGCCATTTTAGCCTTAGGAAGCCCCAAGGCCATGCAACTCTAATCATGTCTGAGAACATCACTTTAGTTCCTTAAGGTTCAGCCAACAAGGTGCCCTTGGTGCAATATGCTTAGGGCATCAGACTGACATGCAATTTTAGAAAACTGTCTTTAAGACTGAGTACTTCTTCTTTGCAAGAACTCCAATGCCATCAAGCTTGAACCCCAATATTGAGTCAGGTAATTATATCAGGTCCCTCAGCTATACCCACACAGATCTGTTTACTTAAATTTGTTCAGGACATTAAAGAAAAGTAAGCAAAAATAAATACACCCAGGAAGGGTTCTTAGGACATCAATTTGACTTAGGTCTGATGTGTTTTTCTTGCTAGGATGCCCCATTGGCATTAGAGAATAAAGAAATGTTGTAGAGACCCAGAATGCACCATAGAAACATGAAGCAATAGATAAGGGAACTGTGTTATACAGGGAAACTGTGAACCAAAGGAGAAGAGCAAAAGAAAGTTAATAATTAAGGTGAACATGAATATAAAATAAAGAAGGAAGTAGTCAAGAGGTTGATAAATACAAAAAGGAGGAAGAAACTGAAGAAAGGAGAATTGTATATGAGGAAGAGGTTAGAAAATGGAAGGAATGGCAAGGGACCACATGAATTCCTTTATGGCTTTATCTATTTATTTTGATACACCTAGAGGCCTCCCACAGAGTCAGGGCTCCATTGTACTAGGTACTATATAAATGGAAAATAAAAGATGGTGCCTTCTCCAAAGAACTTAATCTAATTTAAACAAATAGATGTGATAAACAATATAAGGAACTGGGGAGAAGGAGGAGGAGGGAAGAGGGAAACAGTAATGGAACTTGCATTCATCTAGCCAAATATATAAGATAAATATCAGAAGTCCATGCTGGCCACCTACCTATCTGTTATATTTGTTGATGATTTCTTGTAGGCATCATAGTACAAGTGGGCCTTACGGAAGGATTTGAAAGAGATGAAGGAAGTTGAAAGAAGGCAGGAAAGAAAGAGAATTAAGGCAGATGGGTTGATCAGTTAGTCATTCTCTGCCTCCATTCTCCACCTGTAAAAGTGGGATAATAATTACAGCTGGTTGGGAATTCTCCACCAAAATGATTTTTCTAACATAAAATGCCCTTTTGGTAAAAACAAAGTTTGTCACAGGAAAATTTCAACTTTTGAAAAATAAAATTTTCCTTTTGGAAAGCCAAAATCATCTCTCCCCTGCTGCCAGCCTGAAAGTCTCCTGTCAGTTTCACTTTAGCTTCCCTCCTCTTCTGAATGTCAGAGAAGCAGAGAGCAGGAGCTCTTCTTCTCTTTACATACCCCCCATGTGAGGAGCCAGTGATCCCAGCCTTCAGCCTTTCCAGTAGCGTTGTAAAGTAAAATTGACCCAATGTCTCCCCACAGGCTGCCAGCAAGCCAAAAAATCTCTGGTCTGGTTCTCCCCAAATGGATTGGCTATTTTTTTTCAAATCCCTTCCCAGGAAAAAAAAATCACTATTTGACTTTGATTAAGACACAATAATGCCATTTATTTTATTTATTCACTTATTTGCTAGAAAGGGATTTCCATTTTCTAGCTAGCACTAATAATAATACTTTCTCCTATCCTTTGTCATTTAAAGAATTTAATTTAATCAATTTAAATCCCAATCAGGCTAGTGCCAAGCTTGTGGATGATCCCATTGATTGGGAAGAAAGCTTTAGACTATAAATTCTTCAGGGCAGAGACAGCCTCTCAGATTGTGTTTATAATCTGGATGCAACAGAGTGCACCACATGACTTTTTTTTTTTAATCCAAAGAAGGGGAGAGAAGCAGTTGGGAGGAAAAACAGATTTTAGTTTGGAGTAGAGCTGAACAAAATGTTGTTACCAAAACAATGCACTTTCAGTTGACCCAAAGCTGTGCCCAAATTCATGTCAAGTTCACTGAATCATTTTCACTGAACTGAAAAAAAATCAAATGTTTCATTTATATTGGATTCAAATGAGTCATTTTGATGTTTCTGAACCATTTTGATTTTTCAGCCTGGAATCACAATATGGCCAGAAAAGGAGGTGCACTCCTTATAACTTTAGCTCAGTTATTAGAGCTCTTACATAGGATGTGGGAGACAATTTCTCTCTTCTGCCTAATGTGGAGAAGGGATTTGAACATGCATTTCTTGTATTACAAGACAGTACCCTAGCTGCTAAGCGAAAAGATACTGTGGTGTGGGCAAACCTCAATCTCTCCTGTTGAAGATGTTACACTTTTTGTAATAATTACCTAGTCACTGTATTAGGGAATTGAAATTGGGGCACTTGTCATTCATAGTGGCAATTCATAATCCATAATGATAATGAATAGTCATTGGGCTAAGGAAAGAGAGTGAGAATTACTCTAAAGCAGTGGTGAGAAACCTGTGGTGCGTGGGCACACAGCCTGTTGGGGTAATCTGACGGGCTGCAAGATAGTTTGTTTATGTTGACCTTCCGCAGGCATGGCCTCCCGCAGCTTCCAGTGGCATAGTCTTAGGCCATAGACCTAGGGACCCCAATACTGGGGCAGGGTGTGGAGATATAAAACTTCAGGGATCCAGTAGCTAGAGCAGTCTAGTGAGTGGCTGAGAGGGGGTGCTTGACTGGGTGCTGCAACAGAAATAAAAGAGAGTGTTGCAGAAACAAACCCAGATGAAAGGCTGAGACACAAGAAGAAGTAGATAGGGAAAAAAATTAATAGTAAAGCCAAAAATGTTTTTTTTCTAAAAAAGGATATAGAGTTGGGAGAGTCAGAAGGAACTTTACTGAGGCCCTCCTACCCTGGTTTCTATGCAATACTCATCATTATATATTCCAAAACAAGAACTGACCTAATACTGATTTCTTCTTCCATTGATACTTTCTCCAATACCATAAATTCATTTGAACCATGCCATACTGCATTTGGAGTCATGTGACAGGAACATCTCAGGCATCAAGATTTACTGGCATGAATGTTGGCAGAGTCAAATGCTTAAGTGCTGGGAGGAAAATTAGTATTTGCTTGTACAATCATCCAATTGGGAAAGTGAAATGACACCATATGAATTATTTGACCAATCCCAACTGACCAACACCTCTCAAAGAGAAATGATTACATATATCTAAAATTGCAGAGAACTCTTTGCAATCTATTCACAGAGTTAAAAATTGAGAGAGAATTAATCAAATGATTGAGTAATGCAAGGAATTCATTATCTGTCTATGGCTATTCCATGAGCAGAAAAAAAGATAAATTCTTTATTTTGAATTTTAATCTCATCTCTTAAAACCATCCCAATGATGCCTTCTTGCCGTATGAATAATTAGTAAATGTGTAGTCCTATTACTTAATCTGTCCACCTATTGCCTGACAAGCACACTGAGCTGAAGAAAGTGTGGAGGAAAAGTGAACTGATGTGATTGAGACAACTAGAAAATGAGTGAAGAATCAAACCGTGAAGAGAATATTAATCTTGGTACCATCTGCATGAAAGTGATATTTAAGGTGGAATGCAGAAATGAAGTGTTGAAAGGAGATGAGATAAATGAGGAAGAGGGCCAAGGACTAAACTCTGGAAGACAGATGGTATGCAAATATAAGGATACAGTTTAGGTTACAATATATCATAAAGATGTCACTCATAGTGGAAAGGATTAGAGGCAGAAGAGTATCAGTTACCAGTCACAAAGTGGAACAGTTGCATCGACAAGAAATGCAAACAGAAGATCAAAGTGCATTGACACTTTGTTGTAACCTGTGATAATATAATTTTATAAAGAGTTTTTTTGTTTTAATGTACAAATAAGATACGAAAACTTATGCTTTCTTCGTTGAATGTATCCTTACCACCACAACACCTCTTCCTCCCCTGCTTTCTGAAACTCTCACTGGAAATGTTGCCATTGACTTCAGATGGAGCAGAATCAAGCTTCACACATGCGTCCTTTTGGGTTTCTTTACAACCTCAAATCTCTGACTACATCTGTTTAAAGATTTCCAAGGGTCACAACCCTTTGAGGGAACCTAAGCTCAGTTCTGAGTGAATACAGCATGGTTTATGATTTCATGTCAAAGCAGGGGGCATATAAAATAAAGGGAAATCTTCTTTGTCTTTCTCACAATAAAACCAGAAGAGACTTGAAATTTTCAACAATGTTTCATCGGATATTTTGCATTCATTTGGGTTTCACTTGAAATTGAAATGAAATATGGGATTTGGCACGCAAAACATAATGGACTAAGACAAAGAAAAATGTCTACATGAAAACCTGTGAAGCAAAAGTGACTAATTTCACATGGTTATAGACCCTCCATCATTTAAATATGGGTTTCTCATTAATTTTGTTGACTCTTATCATAGTGTGTAAATAAAAATATGCACTTCTCCATTGGTGGTCTTGGGCTGTCATTTCTCCCTGTTAACTTCCCTTCCCTTATCTCTGCACACCCCACATTTGTAGCACAATAATCCATCTCACTCCAAAAAAGGCTACTCTCCTCCAAAGCAATGATGGTGTTCAATATCCACATCCTCTTTAATGCTTCTAAGCCCTGCAAATTCACAGTGTTAATCTCAAACCTATGTATCTTGCGCAGCAGAATATTACATTACCCGCTGAATTACTGGGCAAGTATTGAATGAATCTGAACTTTCCTGCTTATTTCTTGCTTTTGTTCTGTAGTTCTAAGCAAAGGTACTGTCCTACTTTTCCTTTAAAAAACAATATTGTCTGCAAACTTTTACATAGTCACACCCTAAACACTGAATTGTAGTTTGATAATTTTTCTTTTGTTTCTGCTCTAGTGCCTGGATTACATATTTCCTTAGCTTTCCTTCCTTTGTCATTTAAAGTACCCCATTAATTGTAGTTTTAGCAGTAGACAGTGGCATATAAATATATACTGTACTGTAACTGGTATTAGGATAACACATTCATGTCTGTTTGAACATGAATTACTGCTATTATATACTTACAGTGTTTCCTGAAAGCATAAAAAATTTTTAGCAGTCAGTAACTCTAGCTGTCACCAAGTATTCATTAGGAGCATCACTTATTTATTTGAAGGCTACAGTGTTCTATCTGTGACTGAAGCACCTGGATAAGCATATTTAACATAATTTGAGTATCAGTCAGCTATCCAAAGTTATGAACAATTGTTCTCATACATGAAAGATTGTTTTCCTCCTAGATCACTGCAGCTTTTTTGCTTTGTAATATACAAAATGGTACTTTAATAATGTCGCAGCCCTAAGTCTATTCTCAAACATGGCATATGTATGGCCAATTGTCGGTCAAAAGGTCACATTGGTACCGTGAGCAACACCGTACTGGAGTGTACAACATTATGGTGCCGTGTGCATTTTCCCGCTCTTTCTGCCTGGTCACCTAAGGATCAGGCTAATGCCTTGTGCAAAAATACCAGCGTGCCGTGTGTATAAGGACAGTGTGCCATGTGCAGATCCTGTTTATGTGGAGGGCTCCAACTCGGAACCTGGAAGGAGAAGGAGCTAGGGACCAATCAGATGCTGACACGAGTAAGAGAGCTTTCGAATAAAACCATGTCTCGCGCCAAGATCTGCAGGAGTATCTGCATGTTAGCTGGAAGACTTGGATCCTCCTTCCAGATAGAAGGGTCTCCTGCGGATTTAGCCGGCTCGGGTCGAGTGGGATTAATTCTCATCAATTCGTCATGCTCTCGGTGTCTGTACTGCTGGTCAGCTGCGCCTGGAGTGTGGTATTTGTATTCTAATTTCTGTAATATTCTGTTTGCTTAGCCTCTTCTTTTTTTCCCTCCCTTCTTTGGTACAGAACTGTACATATTGTTGTTACTGGTACCAAGTTATGCATATAGTGTATGAAAGTTAAATTGTTGTATTGATTGCTATATGGTTAATTGTTGTACTTCACAATATTTGGTTAATGTATATAGTTTACTCAGTTTGGTGCATCTGCTCTAATTTCTGATGAGCAGTTAATCACAGATCATTTGGTTTCCTGTTTTGGTTGTAAATAGATTGTTTCAAGTTGTGTAAATAATCTCATTCTAATAGTATTGTTAGTTAGTAAAAGCGCTCCTCCCCAGCCCAAGTTGCAACTCCTTCCCCATCAATAAACAGCCACGTGGTTTTGAACTTTCAATCTGCCACGTTTTGATTTTCCTCACTTGATCAAAAACTTACTCGAACTTGTATTGGTCTCGGACATGGCATCACGAACAGGATAAAGTGAGGAAAATTGTTCCTTGTCACCAGTATACTTTAATTGTCCGTGGCAAACCAAGGTCACTGACAAAACCCCCGATAAGGAGTTTAATCATTTTCAGTACCATGTCTTACTCGATCGGGGGCACTCTGAGGCAATTGGTTGGAATTGCATTATTGGGAGCCAGACTTATACTGCTAGTCTGTCTATCGGTGCTGCAGGCTGTGTTCCGACTTGTCATATGGGCTTTCGGCTAGCCCTTACAGAGGCCAGTTATCGGTTGACTTGTATCAAGTCAGGGGAAGCTGGTGCTGGGACTGATCCGGTGCATTTGTGGAGGGGTGCTCAAGGGATTTTAAAAGCGGCCAGGGGCACCTGTCCACCCACCATTAACCCCCCAAGATTCCCGAGCGGGAGCCCAGCGCATGAGCTAGTAATTCAGCTCATTCAGGAGTTAGAGGCAACTCTCAGTCTCGTTGAGGCTATACTGGCGCAATTGACACAACTCTGCACTATTATTGAACATATCGACTCGGAGCCACCTCCTCCCCGGATCCAGGCCATATTTTCCCTTAGTCACCTTCAATAACCCGGAGGCTTTTGGTCAGTGGGTATTATGTTCAAGTTCCATAGTTGAGAAAGATTCCACTCTAGCTAAGCTTAGTGCGTTTAACCCTTGAATTGTATCTGACGGGGGCATGGTCCCCTCTACCCACTATCCCTCTCACCGATCAGACAGCAACTCACTCCATACCACCCTCAACCAACTCCTTCAGACCTTTAAGGCCAATACCTCTTGTAGCCCCGAGGTGCCTTCTGTTACTTTCCCTGGCCCTCAGGGTCCTTTTTGACATACATGTATGAGGAATGGGGGCATTTGCCTGGACAAGCCCTCTATCAAATTCTCATGGTACACGGGCACCGTAAATCGGATTTGACCCGTTAGCACTGCAATAAAAGTTATATGCCCTTGCCAGCAGTGCCAAGCGACCTGTTATACGTCCCAACCCGTTATAACCCATGGAGCTTTACAATCCGTCCCAGCTGTTGTACCCAAACCTGGCCACTTTCCCAATAGCTATCATGTCGTATACCAGCCGATCAGACACCTGGCTGGTACATCATAACTGGCTTACCTGGAGGTCATAATTGGATCAGTGGGACATATGTCCCCGGGATTCTTTTATCTTCATATTTTAACTTGCTGAGATGTAAAGGACTAGCATAGTCACTGCCCTGATTTTTGACTTTTGCAGCATTTCTTTTATTGCTAAATTTATCCCACCATGGCACAAAGAGAGACGGTTTAGGTATATCATTTCTCAGATACCAACTTCTACTACGCTGCCTTATATCTGGACACACAACTGTTACCAGAAGGGGGCTCCTACTCCTGGATAGTGCATTTAGACTAGGGGCTTTAGGAGCCTCTCTCAGGGGCAAAGTCTCCGCCATTACCCGGGTAAAAAACTCCTTTGGAAAGATACTGTTGGAGGTAGAAAGTCAGACATTCCATACCTAAAGTGTTCTGGGTAAAATCATCAATAACCTTCCAGGTCTTAGTAAATGAGCTTATTAAGTCAGACCGTTCCACAGAATGGTCATGTCTCTTTGAAGATTGTAAAGGTCTAGTTTTATCTTTTTGTTTTTGGTAACAATGAAGTTTGTATAATCCCTCAAAGTGCCCTGATCATACAAAAGGGGGCACGTATAACAGGACTTGCCCTAGGGCATGTCCTATTTTCTGTTTTGTCATTTCAGTTTTGCTCACAACTGCATCATCCATATGCAAACCCTCTGGTGAACTGGGTCCTGACTTTCTCCGTCCTGGGGGCAATATCCCAACTGCTCTCATTTCTATATGCCTCCACCTCCCTGTCAGGGGGGTGAAGATTGTCTCTTTTGTTTTTCAGACACTCTACAAGTAAGCTGGCACCAGCAGACCCAACATTTTGGTAACAGATTTTGGCAACCATAAAGGGACTCTCCTAGCTCAGACATTGGACTCCAGATGGCTGCGGCGAACTAGGAGTGGCGCCACTGGGGTGCTTAACCCCTCTTCCTTACTTCGCTGCGGCCCCTGAGGTTTGTGCTTCGATGGGGTGAACCCTGATAGGCTTTTCTGCTCTGTTTATTTGGGCGTTAGGTGTGTGGGCAGAACTGAACCTCTCGTTCATAATTCCTCAGGGTGGAATCCATAGCGTGCGATGAAGCTCTAAGGTTGAATTGGGATTTTTCTGTCCCGTCTCCTGTAGCAGTCAGTTTAATAGAGGTAGAAAATTCTAGATTCTGAAGCCGCCCTCTCCACTGTTACTGTCAAGCTGAAGAAGAGTAGACCTCTGTTTTTGTCTTTCAGACGATCAGAGAAGGCTGATGCCAGCTGAAAAGCACTCAACGTATCATGCATTTACTGGCACTGCATTTAATTATAGGAATTATGTTTTGTGTTCTATGTTTGTCTGTGGTGTTTGTCTTGTTGCTAGCATGATGTGGGTGGGGGATGACTTTAAAAGACTGACCAGGACTGTTTATTTGTTACATCAGGACTTTTGTTAAGCCTTTAGAGAATCTTGATTCTCGCTTTAAAGGACAATGTTGCCTTCGCCTACGCCCTGAATGGAACAACATCTCTGCCATCACCCAGCAGTTATCATCAAACTACATTATCAAGCTGGGGACTTGGACAATGGGCACAATCCTTTAAGTACTGGTTAATTGCTGCAGCAGTTGTTGTTGTTGTTATTTTCTGTTTAAGTTTTGTGTGTACTAAAGCCTTGATGGTTAAAGCTGTATCTGCACTTCCTATTCAAGTTACGTACTCTGCCTTCCAGTCAGCTGACGATCAGTTGGACACCGAACCCCTTGTCTAAATTTCTTTTTGTCCCTTCCCTAGGCTAGTCCCCCTTCCTAGGTGTGAGCTGACCCTCTCGTGATGGACTGCCAATCGGCCACGGGGGCATGTCGCAGCCCTAAGATTATGCTCAAACATGGCGTCTGTATGGCCAATTGTCGGTCAAAAGGTCACATTGGTACCGTGTGCAACACCATAGTGCTAAGTGTGCAACCTTATAGTGCCATGTGCATTTTCCCGCTCTTTCTGCCTGGTCACCTAGGGGTCAGGCTAGTGCCTTGTGCAAAAATACCAGCGTGCCTTGTGCATAAGGACAGTGTGCTGTGTGCAGATCCTGTTTACGTGGAGGGCTCCAACTCAGAACCTGGAAGGCAAAGGAGCTAGGAACCAATCAGATGCTGACACGAGTAAGAGAGCTTTCGAATAAAACCATGTCTCGCACCAAGATCCACATGTTAGCTGGAAGACTTGGATCCTCCTTCCCCATCAATAAACGGCCACGTGGTTTTGAACTTTCAATCTGTCATGTTTTGATTTTCCTCACTCAATCAAAAACTTACTCAAACCTGTATTGGTCTTGGACAAATAAAACAATAATTTTAAAAAATCAGCAATGATTCATCGAAAAAGGTTGAACTTTAATGTTGTTGTGGGTTCCATTCAGTAAAGTTTGCAAAGTGATGAGTTAAGAAAAGACTTCTGGAAAATATGAATATTTTAAATGCACTGTGTACTCCAAGGCCACAGTGTACATTTATTTTAATCTATTATCATTTATTTATTATTTAAAGAGTGCTTAAAAATATGTGACAATTTATAGACAATGCCACACAACAGCTCTGCCCTGAAGAGATTACAATTCAAGGTCCTGATGATGCACACATTTGTGCATGTGTTTAACTGAAATCAGTGCACCTACTATATATATATATCAGTAAGTTAGCAATAAGCATTTGCAGGTTTGGGGCCTGGAGGCCTATTTCACAAGCACTTACTGTCAAGCATCATGCTAGCAGAACTACTGATGGTACTAAATACATTGCTTGCTAATAAATGTTTGTAAGATGGATCCTTAGGTGGGCTGTAGGACTCACGTGGGTCAGAGACGAGTTTCAAATGAAATTAGAGTTATATGAAAGAGTCAATGTGTGTAAATATAGGCTATTCAACTATTTTTGGAGCCATCACTGATATAGATTTATCTGAATTTTTCACATCACAATAGTCTCTATGAAAGTCTAAACCTCATTTTCAAAGAACGCATAAGGCACATCAAAACTACTGATTTGTCTGTTCAAGTAGCATCAACAGAACTGGAGCTGAGCAAAATTGCAAAAAGAATCTGTGAATATTCATAGTAATTTTTAAACAAATTCATTTTATGTTGGTGTCCTTTTTGGTTGTGTGTTTTTTGTATATTATAGTGAACAAGTCTAGTAGCACAATCACTCCCAGAAACAACAAAGACTGCAGAATATTTATGGTAAATGAATTTCACTCACCAGAATCCCTTGTTTGCCTTTCAACAGTCCAGTGCCATTAAGTAGTCATAGATGTGGCTTAACTGGTAAATTAAACTGGGCTTACAACAGCTTTGCATCACTAGTATAGTGCAAAGCGGTCAGAGCCTACTGGTGAATTTGACCACAAATTCATTCTGATCACAAACTCAATCATAAGTATGCACACTGGAAACTTGATTCTAAGAGGAGTCCTTGTGGCACCTTAGAGACTAACAAATTTATTTGAGCATAGGCTTTTGTGGGCTAGAACCCACTGATGAAGTGGGTTAGCCCACAAAAGCCTATGCCCAAATAAATTTGTTAGTCTCTAAGGTGCCACAAGGAGTCCTTGTTGTTTTTGCTGATACAGACTAACACGGCTACCACTCTGAAACTTGATTCTAAGAGTTATGCTCATCAAATCATGGAACTAATACATACAATACGACCTTTGTGTCTTCTCATGTAACTGTAATTTCAAATTTAGAATTCTAAATACTCACAAAAAAACTGCTCATGAACAAGCTACAGACAAAAAACATTTGCAGAAATTATTCTATGAATAATTTGGCATAACAAATGCCAGAAAATCTCATCTGTTCATATATGATTTCTGAAAAGGACATAAAATTAATCTAATAATTGACTTGTTCAAAATTATTCATCTAGCTCTAATCAAGTAATTTTTACATCTGCAAAAAGCAGCTGTTGTCAACAAAATTGTTAGTGGAAAGGAAATCAGTGCATCACAGGATATGGGGGAGTGAAGGTCAGATACATTCTCTGGCAAAATGAATATTCAGATGAGAACCTTCATTGAAATCTAGTGGCCAGCTGAATGTATCTGACAATCAGTTTCTCTTGTGTGACTCACAAAATTTACTCCTGCAGGTGCAGGCTCCCCTTCTCAGGAATACATGGAGGGAAGCATAGGCATCCAAATACAAATTGCTCTGGGAAGGAACTGTGGATAAAATCTTTAAAAGCAACAAAGTGACTTGAGAACCTAAGTCCAAAGGTTTAGTCACATTGACTTTGCCTACAGCATTTAGGCCTGGGTCTTCAAAGGGACTTAGGTACTGCAACACAGAGAATCATAATGCCTAACTTTCAGATGTCTAGAAAATCACAGTTGCAATACTGTTATCCAGAAAGCCTGAGTTGGGTGCATAGGCTGTCAATATGATGATTGTGGAGAGATAGGTGCTTAGACTGCCATTTACAAAAGGCAGGAGGCTAGATGGCTTTCAGCTTAAACTAGCCGGTGGGAGATGTCAGTGATAAGGGTGTGTCCTTAGCCCTCATCCACAAACTATGGGTAGGATAGGTGTTTGCCTGCTTATCTTGCCTGTGGGGCCCAATGTAGTAGGCATGCTAAGAGGCCACCTAGCTTTACGCAAAACAGCCATGGGGTAGAAGAGGCACTCCCTTACAACCTTTATCCTAGTGATTAGGATACTCACCTGGGATGTAGCAGACCTCTTATTTAAGTCCCACCTCTGCCTGAGGAGAAGGGATTTGAACAGGGATCAGCCACCTCTCAGATGAGTGCTCTAACCACTCAGCTATAGGATATTACGCTGTGGGTCTTCCTCAACCTCTCCTGGAGAAGTTGTTCCACTTTAACTACCTAATTGAATAATTAAGTTTAATTGGGCCAGAGCAAGCGTTAGAATGACTATAGTTCACAGAATACCCTAAACACTAGGCTAAAGGTTGTAAGGCGATCTTTCTCTACACTCCAGTCCCTCTTTGGTTGTTTTCTGCTGAACTAGGCAGACTCTGAGTGCACCTGATAGATTAGACCCCATAGGCAAGACAGTTATCTGGGTGCTTATCTTCCCTGGGTTAATGGATTGCAGTTAGTTTGGGGCAAGGGATGGTTTTCTGGATGTCTGGAAAGTGAGGCAACACTGCACATGCTTGGATGCAGAAACATAGGTACCTAGGGAACTTTTGCTGCAAAAACATACTCACTGAGTGGGTTTAGGTGCCGATGGGGTTAAGCAGCAGCTGAGCAGGGATTCTGTGAATTGCAATGAGACTTAAAACTGGGATTTATGTGCCTAAATCTGGAGTTAGGTGCCTGAGTGCCTTTTGTGGAGCTATAAACACTCTTAAAAGTTTTACCCTGTATTTTTCTGTGCTATTGGTCTTAGTATATAATTGGTGATTAAATAATAATCAGCAGAATCATAACAATGAAGCTAATATTATAATAGATGTGCAGGAGGGGAAAAGAGATTAAGAAGGGAGAGGGAACTGTCATAAGGATGAATCTGTTAAAGGATAACTCAAGTAAGCGGAGAAGAAAACTAATACCAACCAAGCTCTACATCATAGATTTCACTCTAACCAAAGAGCTTCCGGGTGCAACTCAGGCAATTGGAAAGACTCAGCCTAAAGGCACTGGGATTCTTGGTGACACATAATCAAAGGTATGGGCAGGTGCAGCTTTAGAAGCCCCTTCAGGCTCTAAGGTTCCTATGAGGCCTGTTAGAATTTTTGCAGCAGCAGTGTACGTATAACCTATGAGGAGCCATTACAAATTTATGTTGCAGGTAGGAAATAGATGTTAACTTTCTCCTATAGTTCCATTTTTAGTGCTCTTATACGTATGTGTAAACAAATGTTTTTATGCTACCTGTGTCAAGGAATGGAGTTGAATGAGTGAGAGTCAGACTGAGGTAATGTTGGAGAATTTTCAGAATTTATTCATCTTGCTTCTAATTAGAGATAAATGAAGCATTCCTTTTTAGTGCAATTCTGGATATTGTTAATATATTTTATTCTGGATTTGTTCATCAAACTCTTGTGAAGTGTCAGCATTTCAATCTAATCCAAACAAATTTTCACAAATTCTTATAGACAGTAGAAATATATAACAATAGGATAAAGCTGAAACATATCTCCCAGAATTGATGTGTGACCCCCTCCACAGTAGAGAAATACTAGTACATTTTGGGATTTTGTGAAATATCTTCTGTAGTTTGCTGGTGCAAAATGTCTTTTGCATTTTATAAAATGTTTTCCTTTCATTTACATCCAAGTGTTTTATTGAAAAATAATTGAAAAGAGCAAAAAGGGTTTGGGGACTAAGTGGAAGACAGTTCTATGTGAACCAAAGGAACATAACTTAAAAAGTGCAAAAGCTAGCAGGAGCATTATAAAAATACATATCCCAAAAAACAGCTTTAATTCTTTAAAAAATATATATTAGAGCATGTATAAAACCATTATGTAAAATACATTTTAGAGTACAGTGACAGCAGCAATATTATAAAAATACACAAAGGAGTATGGCCAAAGTCATTGTAAATGCTACATAAAAATGCTAATCAGAACATATGCAAATCAATAATAATGACATAACATTACATTCTGACCTTGCACAAAGTCAGCATCAACATTAAAGAAATACATATCATTACAGAAATACATATCAGAGTATGCTCAGTCATGTCCTGGTCATTAACTTTTGTCCTTTAAGCCTCTAACTACTCTTTGTATTCTCTTACTATAAGATAGATATTAAATTTCTACAAACCAAGAACTGGTCTCCATAACTGGTGTGTAAAGCACCATGTTATCCTTTGGTGCAAAATAAAGAACATACATACATATAACACCTGGCACAAAAAGTAATACCAATATGTCAAGTATATAAGAAAACTTTGATTTACCATACTTGTATTTAGCCTCTAATAAAACAACAGAAAAAATGTAAATGACAAGCAGAAGTTTATTACAACACCCAGCATTATGGTGTATATTTTCCAATTAGTATTTGAAGGACTAGGACTAATATGCCAGTGTTGATGGGATGGCATGGGCATGTATGGTTAAGTAGGCTGACCACAAATTTGATCATGTTTAACTGTTTTCAAAGATAAGTGTATTTGCTATATTTTGGTGTCATTTCTACAACTACAAAAAGATGTGTATTACACTTAGTCTGCAGGTAGTTTAATGCCTGAATTACTTAATGCCATCCAATGTTTAAGCAGGAGTCTAAGTTAACTTTAGCTTGTTATAATAGGAACAAAGCAGTTATGAATCACATAGTTCAAAGATTTGGATTAGAAGGAGGTCTGGATTTGTTATGCTGGCAAATGAGCTTATAACAGTGCGGCTGGTGGGAACAGTTGGGACACTGTATTGCTACTGGGTAGCATGTAGGTGCCTAGTGATTTTGGCAGCAAGTCAACAACTCTGAAGAGTAGAAATCTATACAACAGAGCAGTAGCAAGAGGAAAGTGTGATAGGTTCCCCCCGGGGCACCACCTGGAACTAGGGTATCACTTTGTCCCCCAATCCACCAGACTGGGCTCCCTTTACACTGTAATGCTGTGATCAGCCTGCCAAGCCCTCTGCCAGGGTCCAGCTTGCACTTTTACCAGCACGCATACAGGTAGAGACACACCCAGCAACAGTTATTTATAGACACCATAATCAGCTCTGCTTGGGGAGGCTTCAGCTAAGGAACTTCCCAGCTACTCAGGCACATACCCACCTCTCGAGTGTAAACCCAAAATTATACAGTCTTGCACTGCACAGGGAACTGTACAGCATAAGCTCATGAAATTCGCCCCCTCCCTCAATGTGGAGAGGAAATATACAACAACTTTCTGCTCTGAGTTATGATTTCCACATACACTGCTTTAAGACAAAGTAAAAACAAGTTTATTAAATACAAAAGATAGATTTTAAGTGATTGTAAGGGATAGTAGAGAAATCAAAGTAGATAACCTAGCAAATAAAACACACAAATTAAGTTCAACATACTAAAGAGATTGGATATGAATAGCAGATCCTCACTCTAAGTGATGATACCAGCAGGCTGCAGATTCTTAAGGGTCAAGCTGCCACTAACTTGCAGCTTAAAATCTCCAGGTGTTTCATTCACAGGTTAAAAATCTTTTTAACCTGGGTCCAGCACTTCCCCCAGATCAGTCCCTCTGTTCCTTAGGTGTTTCCAAGAGTGTCTTTGGGCGGGGAATCAGTGAAGAAACACGATAATATCACTCCTCTGCCTTATATATCTTTTGCATATGGCGGGAACCCTTTGTTTCAAAGCTTGGTTCCCATGCCAGTAGTGGAAAAACACTGGTATCTCAAGATGGAGTCCCGCACTAGTGGCCTGGTCACATGTCCTAAAAGCATTCCAGTGGTCATAACTCAGAGGCTGTCTGTAGCATCGTCAGGAAGGTTTCCCGGTTGGAGATAAACTTTTTCTAAGGCCTATTGTTTTCTCCTAATGGCTCATTAACCTGAATGGGCCCTTCCCAGACAGTCATCTAGACTGAGAGGGTTTTGCCTAGTGGGCGTTCCCCAGGTATAAACACATTTGTAATATAGATATATAGTAGGCCTATCAATTAACTGCTGTTAACGGGTGCAATTTAACTCACAGCACAATTTTTTTAACCCACATTAATCGCAGACACTCTGGGCGGGAGGGCAGTATGAGATGCTCCAAAGAATCTGTCTGGTCATGAGCAGTAACACAAGCCTCCACCAGAGGGCAGGAAGAGATGAGGCTACAGAAAGTAAAGTTGTTCTTATCCCCGTGTTTTTAAAGTAAAAACAGGATGGCCAGGGGCACACTGGAGCTGCTCCCCTCCCCGCCTTGCAGGGCTCACCTGAGCCACCCTCCCCACGAATCCTGGGGCTGGAGCTAACCCCCCTGCCCCATGCTGCCTGCATCTGGGTCTGAGCCCTGTGCTGCCCCCCCACAAGCTCTGAACTGCCCGCGGTAGGCCCTATTGTTCCCGGCCAGCCCCTCACTCCCAGAATTAACCCCCTTGCATCATTCCGCATTGCCTCTAGCCAGCTGCTTGCTCCAGGGGTAACCCATAGAGAACATGACGTAGTGAGCTCTTCCTCCCTGAACTAGCCTCTCCTCCCCTGCAGTATAACAAGTCTCTGAGGTAAAATCCACACTCCCTTGCAAACAAGAGCTCACTCAGCTTAAGGGAACCTACCTACCCCAGTAAAAGGAAGTGAGCCTCACGAGCCCAGTACCAGAAACCAATCTTCCAAAAGCAGCAGCAAGACACCTTCCCCCTCCACAAGTTATTATTTACTTCCCTCCTTCCCCTATCCTTCCCCAATACTGAATGCTTGTTTGTCTGCGCAATTGGCTGAACAAGAAATAGGACTGAGTGGACTTGTAGGCTCTAAAGTTTTACGTTGTTTTATTGTTAAATGCAGTTACTCTTTTTTACATCATTCTACATTTGTGGCTTAACAATGAAACCCTTTTTGATCTTAAACACAAAAAAGAAGCTTACAAGAAGTGGAAGATTGGACAAATGACCAGGGAGGAGTATAAAAATATTGCTCAGATATGCAGGAGTGAAATCAGGAAGGCCAAATCACATTTGGAGTTGCGGCTAGCAAGAGATGTTAAGAGTAACAAGAAGGGTTTCTTCAGTATGTAAGCAACAAGAAGAAAGTCAAGGAAAGTGTCAGCCTCTTACTGACTGAGGGAGACAACCTAGTGACAGAGAATGTTGAAAAAGCTAATGTACTCATTGCTTTTTTTGCTTCTGTCTTCATGAACAAAGTCAGCTCCCAGGCTACTGCACTGGGCAGCACAGCATGGGGAGGAGGTGACCAGCCCTCTGTGGAGAAAGTAGTGGTGCAGGACTATTTTGAAAAGCTGGACAAGCACAAGTCCATGGGGCTGGATGCGCTGCATCTGAGGGTGCTAAAGGAGTTGGCAGATGTGATTGCAGAGCCATTGGCCATTATCTTTGAAAACTCATGGCTATTGGGGGAGGTTCCGAATGACTGGGAAAAGGCTAATGTAGTGCCTGTCTTTAAAAAGGGAAGAAGGAGGATCCGGGGGACTACAGACCAGTTAGCCTACTTCAGTCCCTGGCAAAATCCTGGAGCAGGTCCTCAAGGAATCCATTTTGAAGTATTTGGAGGAGAGGAAGGTGATCAGGAACAGTCAACATGGATTCACCAAGGACAAGTCATGCCCGACCAACTCAATTGCCTTCTATGATGCGATAACTGGCTCTGTGGAAATGAGGAAAGTGGTGGGTGTGACATATCTTGACTTTAGCAAAGCTTTTGAAATGGTCTCCCACAGTGTTCTTGCCAGCAAGTTAAAAAAGTATGGATTGGATGAAAAGACTATAAGGTGGATAGAAAGCTGGCTAGATTGTCCAGCTCAACAGGTAGAGATCAACTGCTTGATGTCTAGATGGCAGCCAGTATCAAGTGGAATATCCCGGGGTCAGTCCTGGGGCCAGTTTTGTTCAACATCTTTATTAATGACCTGGAAGATGGCATGGACTGCACCCTCAGCAAGTTTGCAGATGACACTAAACTTTGAGGAGTGGTAGTTATGCTGGAGGTAGAGATAGGATACAGAGGGACCTAGACAAATTAGAGGATTTGGCCAAAAGAAATCTGATGAGGTTCAACAAGGACAAGTGCAGAGTCCTGCACTTAGGACAGAAGAATCCCATGCACTGAATGGCTAGGCAGCAGTTCTGCAGAAAAGGACCTAGGGGTTACAGTGGAGAAGAAGCTGGATATGAGTCAACAGAGTGACCTCAGGTGGTCATCTAGTCCAACACACTGCTCAAAGCAGGACCTAATCCCCAACTAAATGATCCCAGCCAGGTCTTTGTCAAGCCTGACCTTAAAAACCTCTAAGGAAGGAGATTCTACCACCTGCCTAGGTAACCCATTCCAATGCTTCACCACCCTTCTAGTGAAAAAGTGTTTCCTAATATCCAACCTAAATCTCCCCGCTGCAACTTGAGACCATTACTCCTTGTTCTATCATTTGATACTACTGAGAACAGTCTAGATCCACCCTCTTTGGAACCCTCTTTTAGATAGTTGAAAGCAGCTATCAAATCCCCCCGCATTCTTCTCTTCAACAGACTAAATAATTCCAATTCCCTCAGTCTCTTCTCATAAGTCATGTGCTCCAGCCCTCTAACCATTTTTGTTGCCCTCTGCTGGACTCTTTCCAATTTTTCCGCATCCTTCTTGTGGTGTGGGGCCCAAAACTGGACACAGTACTCCAGATGAGGCCTCACCAATGCCAAATAGAGGGGAATGATCATGTCCTTCGATCTGCTGGCAGTGCTGCTACGCATGCAGTCCAAAATGCCATTAGCTTTCTTAGCAATAAGGGTATACTGTTGACTCATATTAGTGTTGGCTAATCAAAGCAAATTTACGCATTCCCTGCTCAATAGCAAGGTATCTTAGAAATGCCACAATAGTTTAGAGGCTATTCTAGAAACTTCAGTTGGAGGAGATAAGTCTCTTATTCCATTTCAGCCAAGTAACAGCACCAGCACAGTTCAGGGTGTTAGTTTAATTGACACTAGTTTGGGAAAGTAAAAAGTCTCAACAACCGGCATGATTTCTTATCAAATCTAAAAAAGTCATGTAATACTTTTTCAAAATATTTCGTATTCAGCTAAGTAGGTAGCAGCAGCTTTATATGCCTGCTAGCATGTTTTCATTCAGACTTGTTTGCAGAAATAAACAGTAGCACCAACTCATGAGGCTTGTTATAAAACCTGAAACTCAGATATTGCTTTTTTTTCCTATTTGCTTTTCAATCAATTAGCAATAGAAGCACATTTTGCTTCTGCTAATGCTTTCCAGTCAGACATGGCTGTAGAAGGAAAAATACTGGGATGACTTGTTTTAAATCTCCAGATGTGAAAACACCAAAGACTAGAAAAGCTGTTCTAGAGATAACATGATCTAAAGAGCTTGCTGCAGATGCTCTTGGGCCCACCAAATTGTTGCCTAAATAATCTACACCCTGGCAGAAAAGAAGGATAAAGAAACAACATATAGTGGCAAGTTGGAGATAAGAACGGGGAAAAGTAAGATAAGGGACTTACTAGTCTCTCTGTTCAACAGCACCTACAAATCAGAAAATGTCCAACTGCTTGTGCCACACTGTAATATTTTGTATAGCTTGAAGAGAACCTGCATTTTATAGCACTTCTATGGCTGGTCACTCAACTTGACAGGCATATCCCAAAGTAGACTTTTTCAATAGGAAAGAAATGGGAATGGTATAAAAATCTATTTACCAGGAGAATGATTAATTTTGAATGAAAAAAAAACAAACCCAAAACCCTCTGCCCTTAGTGCTGTCTGATAAATCATAGATCAAAATCTTTCCCATAAAATATTGAAGAAAGCCTTAGGTTCCTCAGGCACACACTGGCACTTCAATGATTTGCACATACTAAAGACCATTTCAATCCAAAATAAATTCAAAATGCTGTGCTGAGGTCTGATTTCAACTGCTCAGGATAATTCCAGTCTTGGTGTTTCTAAAATAAATTTCCTTGAAAGAGCTGGTGTTTCATTAAGAACTAATTTAAATGTGCAAGCCACAGGAATGTTTAGTTTAATAGATGCCTTTTTCCCATGTCCTCTTTTCATTGACTGTAATACCGTAAATAGTCTAATAACTAATGTGCAAGGTCAGTATGTCATACTGCTGATCTCTTCAGTATGCAAATCCTCTTTAACCTTCTATTGTGCTTTTAGCTACCTTGTTTTCTGGAATGAAACATTTGGATACTTCTTTCCAATTGCAAAATTATGTCCCCTATGAAGATAACTGGAGGCCAATTCAAAGCTGACATGCTTCATCTTTCCTAATGAAAAAAAAAGTGCAGACATATGCACATAGAACATATCAAGCAAATAATGAATTGCTGTCAGGATTTGCTTACCAATGATGAGAGCTGTAACTAATGTTGTGACAAATTTGCTTGGAGATTCAATAGGTCTTACTGTTCCTCCAAAGAGGAAGTCAATACCTGTTTGTTTCATATAGGTGAAGTTTTCAAAACATATTTTTGTCCTTTTTTCTCACAGTGATATTTCTCATTGGCGTCATGATGGTGTATAACATCTCTTTATTAGTTCACAAGACACAAATGACTGTAAAGGCAAAACCACTTTAAAATATTATGTTAAAAGGAGGCGTTTAAGTAATCTCAAACTTTGTTAACTTTGTTTCTCAAAAGATATTGTAGGCCATTCGGAACCTAACATTTCTCTACAGTAGTATTTTACATTGCTAAATTAATCTCTTAGAAGATACATCAGTATGGACTAATGGGAATTATATTTGGAAATCCCACAAAATACAACTACAAACACTAAAATGCCTCATTAATAATCAAATGGTTATTGCTTTGTGTCACTACAGGAAAAAGTTAAGATAGTTTTGGGGTCTTAACTGCAGTTCTTACCTTAGAGTGTTTGGATTTCTTTTAAATTTAACCTGGATTCTGAATTTCCTGAGTTTATAATGCTGGGTTTGGGGAAAATTGTAACATCCCTGTAATGTATTTTAACCTAAACTACTGATACATACTTTCAACCTTAACTCCATGTGAACATAGTTCTTGTCCAAGCTTGTATTTGGAGCCATGTTTTCTCCTGGTAAAAATTGGTGCAGCTCCAGCCTCATTTGTACATTTGTAATTAAGCCATGACAAAAAGTGACTGAGTTGGTTTTTGTATCTTGGCCCATAAATTTTCATGAGAATTTTGCGAGGCTGAGTTATCTGAAACAGGACTGGCTATAGATCCATCTCAAACAGCCAAGACATTAAAGGGTCTGAACTGGCAAACAACAATAGTATCCTGGAAATATCTGTGCGGTCCTAGCTTCATCTGAAACCACCTGAAACATGGGAGTGATGCTAACTAGTTCAAAGTGGTGCAGGTTGCCCCACAGAGATCTCTCTCCCTCTGAATGGCTATTTTCTTTCTACTGCTGTTGTGCTCTGTGAAAAGCAATGTTATTTGGATCATGGTCATTCCAAATGCATTCAAACACCCTGTTAATTAGTCTTTCTATCTACTGGTTTACGTGTCTCTCTATCAGGAAAGAACCTGTTCTCATTTTGAATCTGTGTTTCGCCTGCATAGCCAGAATGTAATACTGTTTTTTCTCTGATGTGGCCATTACTCTTCAGTGCATCAAACCACTTTTATGTGAGTCTAAGACCTTTCTTGTCAGTTTCCTTGTTTTTTTCATCAGGCAGATCAATGGAATTGCCAGGCTAAATCAACATACACCTTGTGGAATTATCAAATGACCTCCGGATGTCACAGAGAGTCCTTATTAGTATTCCCTTTGTCAGTGCCAGATACAAGTTGGCTGATATCTTCTGGAGTATGGAAGGGCAGCACAGACAGATTCTGAATGGTTGCACACTGCTCAGATTTAAGACTTTTTTTCTCTTGTCTAATTCTGAAAATGTCCATAACTATTGCTTGCACATAACTGTGCCAAATATGTTTGTGAGTGCAGTATTTCTAGAGTATTTCAGGATGAAATGTACAGTTTTTTGCATGAAAACAGCTTTTCTACTATAAAAATGCTTGTGAATATCTAACTTTGTTTTTTTGCTATTTTGTATGTGCAATATTTTTTTCATTGTACTCAACACTGGCAATTGTGTGCAGTATGCAACAAACAAGGGGGAAAGACCTTGTCATAGTTCCACTGCTTGTAATTTCCAGCACTGTATTAAAGTTTTGGTTTTTTTTCATATTTCTGGAAAGGTTATTTATTACTAAAGCTGACATGAGCAGTACAGCCAGACTTTATATCTCAGATGAGAATAGGTGTCCTGATTCTTCATGCAGAACCTGGTTCCAGATTATCTCTCTTTGCCGCACCATTTGTAGATCCTTATACATGCAAAAATGAACATGGTCAGGCATGAAAGAAATAATCACATTATTTATTAAAAATCATGTTTACTATAGTAGTTTCTAAGAATCAACCATGAATGGGGCCAAAATGTGCTAGCTAGGATATAAACACAGTATACTGTACAGTCACCCTCCCTCCCACCATCCTCAAAGTGCTTGTAATCTAAATAGACAAAACCAACACAGTAGAGAGAAAAAGGGATAGCACACAAGCAGAGTAAGCCATTTCATGGCAACAAATGTCATGACTGTGCCACAATTTATTTTTGTAAGTTTAGTTAGGAGGGAATAAACTAAATCGAAAGGGAAGGGTAGGGGGGTTGTAGCAGTCAGAAGGGGAGAAGAGGGTAAGAGGGACAGGCATGGAGGGTGAAGCTGTGGTGAAGAGACATGGGGGAAAGGGAGGGTGGGGGAGAGTTGGAGCAAACAGCCAATTAGGATAGGGCTGAGAAAGTCCGGTCCAAGCATTGTAAGAAGTTCTGTGAATGTCCAGAAGTCCCTGCTTTGGCTGTTTGTGCCTCTACCAGTCTCTGTCTGATTACTCTCTGCAGTTTTTTCCCCAAGGCAACATGGTGGGAATTGGTCAGGGAGGCACCACTTGGATCCTAGTTTCCCCATAGAGGGGGGAGTCTCCCCTGCACAGCCTAGGTATGTGGGAGGAGTGTGTGTTTGAGGGGGAAGGTACTGGAGCCCCAACTGAGTTCCATCTTATTCCCTTCCACCAATTCAGTAGGCCCTGCTTCTGCAACTGCTCCTATGTAGTTCATATACTGGATTTTTTACTCCTAGTTATTTTCTAACTATGCAAAAGTTTGTCACAATCTGGCCCATTCTATGGCAGTGACAGTGATATGTGTGGGTTTACGACTTTCCCCACTAACGTCACTGTGCATGTGTCAAGAAACTATGTTAATATTTATTAGTAGAGCTATTTTGTTCAATTTCTTAAATGTGACATGAATTCAAAGTGTTCCTTAGTATGAAAACTAGAGGATAAATATTGCAAAACCTCAAGAAATTTAAGAGCATTTAAGGTCAGATTCTAGTACCATATTTTCTGTCTCTATCTCTCGCTCTCTCTCTCTGTTAGGTATTTAGATGTCCCCCATTACTGTAATAACTGAGCAACTCCCAGTCTTTAAATTATTTATCCTCACAAAATCCTTGTGCTAGTATCCCCATTTTACAGAAAGAACTGAGGCACAGAGACACTAAGTGACTTTGCCCAAGCAATGGTGACAGACTCTGTCTCTAAGTGATCACCAAACACACCAGGCATACTTGTATACTTGAAAAAAAACCACAACTCCAAATAGATGCCCATATTTCTTGAAATAAATGCTCAGCATCAACTGCAGTGTGATATTGTGATCCTACCCTGAAATGTCATAGTAAACTGTAGTCATTTATTTCATTGACTTATTCCATAAAAAACCCTTACATAAAAAAAAATGTTTTGATTGCATGGTTAAGCATTCAAAAGTCATAAAATTCTCATGTAATTTTAATTCTGCTTGCTTGAGTGTCTCTCCTATGAAAGAGGACCAGATACATCTCCCTGCACCTTAAGAAATCATTTACACCAATGCAAGATGTATGTAAAATGCCACTGTAATACATAGTAGAATTTTACACAGCTCTTTCAGTCACTTTGTACTGGCATAAATGACTAAATAAAGCTCAGAGCATCAGAGAATCAGACTAGTGATTATTACATGAATGCATGCTCCTGCCCAAATAATAAAATTCAGTCATACACATTTTGACCCTCATAGATATATATTTATAGCATCCCATTCTGTGTATGCCAGAGTCCATGAAAGTCATTTTTATGGAAGATGAACAAAGAATGAGCAAGGGTAGTTGTCTCATATACAATGAATCTCTCAAGGTTATAGAAAAATTGTCTGCTATTACACCAAAAAACTGCTTTAGAAATTGTTTAGAGATCTTAAGCATTGTTATTACTAACATTTGTGTCCCTCTGCCTCTACAACCAGGTTACTATTAGTCCAACAATACAGGCCTCAGGGCAAGATAAACATTATCACAAATACAATGGTAGAAAAATCTGAAACTGGGATAAAATATCTTTTTGTAGACACTGAGATTAAAACATAACTGTATAGCTATTAAAATACAAATTGTCAACATCACATGTCAAAACATAAAGTAAATATCCTTAAATCAGTGTCAAGCAGTAGTTTTCTTTCTTTGCCTATCTGTACATTTAGATTATTACTGTTGGAAATATTTTTTCATGACTTTGTGTGTATATGGTAAAATCAACATTTACAAATGAAAAGCCTAATTATTATTTGTGCCTCTAGAAAGCCCATTTCCAGCAATATGAAAATCACTCTTCTGTTCCTGAAGGGTTGCAAGATATAGGGCCTTAGATCTATTAATGGTGCAGGACTCAGCACTGCCAGATTAGACTTCAAGCTGTGTAGTTTTGGGAGGAAATTCCACATTGGAGTGGAACAAATGAAATATATTTGTGGCAGATTGTTTTAAAAACAATGAAAGCTGGTTGACGATTCAGAGATGGATTGATGAACAGGGTATGGAAGTGAAAGCTGGCATCCTCCTGGTTTCTAGTGTGTAGCGAGGGAAGGGACTAAATTCTCTGACTTCAATGGAGCTGTCCCACTTTAAACTAGCAGATAATTTTGCTCAATGTTTTTTGGAAGGGTTCACATATTACTGGGCAATGGGGAGCTGAATGTGCTGAATCCACAACGATTAACACAAATTTTAAGAGGACATGAATTCTTACGCTTCTTAAATACTGTGAGTAAATGAAAAATGATACTGAATGCTTATCAGCATGCAATCTGCTGAGCTCTAAACTTTGTCCAACAATAATACATTTGTAGCTTCTAACCAGGATTGTTTCTGAGACACAAACATACTCACTGTGTGTCTTTTATTTGATCCCTACACTGGCTCTTTCATATTTGACTGTTCAGCATTTTATCTGTAGTTGTGCCCACTCATAGTACTGTAACTGCTGGATTGGAATGAAATTGTAAGATGCTCCAGTTCAGAGCCATGCTAATGTTCATGATAGATTTAATATTGTAAGCTGCCTCAATAGTACTGGGCTCTATTTTTGTTCAGAGTCTTCAGTTGGGAATTATTTTAAAATAAAGATTTCTTTTGGCTGGAGTAAAAAGTACAGTTTGTCTTAATTATCCCTGATGTTTCAAACCTCATACCAGGAACTTACTCCAGGGACAAAAACAAACAACCAGTCTCCTCCCGAAACCAAGTGAGAAATGAATAAATAGAACTCTGGTTGCTATAATGGCATAGTGCGGTTTCTGTTTTTACTTTGGGAGAAAAAACAGGATTGTTTCTTTTTATCCTCTAAAGAAATGCAAGATATTGATAGGTGAAATATTACAGACAATCAAGAAAAATGCTGGTCTACAAAGCAATATTTGGTAGGTGTTTGGTTGCTCTGTGTTTTTATTCTGTGAGCTAAGTTTTTCTCAGAGGAAAGGCAAGGAACAGAGTAGCTATGCATCATGAACCACAACTGCTTGTTCTATCTGAAGTCTCTTGAATGCTTGAATAACTAGAAGCTGCAGTAATACAGTTATACCATTTTCTGTGCCTTCGTTTTAAATACTCTTTTGCCTTTTGACTAAGTATATTTTAAACAAAATCTCTATATAGTTAATGTCATGTCAATCCCAAGATTTTATGCAAAATCTCATGAGAGTTTGCCATAAATCTTGATGCTGGGAATGGCTGTGGCAACATGCAATACTTCTACTGCAAGAGTTTATGATGGGAATAAAATTAGACTGGATCATTATTGCACATATATGGTGTTTATATATTAATAAATGAAACCTACAATATTTTAGTTTGTTTGAAAAGCAGCTAAAACTAATTCTCCTTGGATTTTGATTTCTAAATATTTTATTCTGATTTCTCCTAGCAGAATTTACTCTCTCCATCATTATTTCCCACATCTCATGATGAGTAATATAATTCATTAAAATCTACTGATCACTGAAGCTGGCACATGGAGGTGTCAGTCTGTGGTTCTGTGCCCATGAAGGATTCATGCTGATGTAGGGAAGGCAATATTGCTGCTGCCATCCTCTGGGATTTCTGCCATGGGGAACAGCTTAAAGCTACAGCCAAAACATAAGAGAACAAGTGATGGGGCCTGTTGAGTGGATTCTATCCTCCCTAAATAGCACAACTCATTTAGTTCAGCACTAACCCTCTGACATAAAAGAAAATGTAGCACCTTTTGGCCCAGTGTGTAATTTCACCCCTAAAGTTGGTCTCTAGGGATCAGGTTGAGGAACCTTTGTGAGGCATGTTATGCATGTCTAGTGAATAAATAGAGAATTGGGGTGAGACATTGACCTCTGGTAAATCTGTGTTTTGCCACTGCAGTGCCACAGAACAAACTATAAACTAACCTAACTGCCCAGTTGAGGATTCCTATTGCAAAGAGAGAATCATCCAGTGCATAGAACTGGTGTAGTCAGGGCTACATCATTACCTTGCTCCCCCTGCAATCTATGGCAAGGGGTGTGGCATGGACCAGTAAAGGGAGAGGATGAGGTCACAGCACCAATGTGCTCCAGTGATGTCTGGTTATCAGAAAGGCTTCTTGAGGTTCTTGTGGTATGGTTACACTTCAGTTTGGAGTGTACCTCCCAGGCTATATAGACACATTCATGCTAGCTCTGCTCACACAAGCACACTGAAAATAGCAGTGTGCATGTTATGGTATGGGTGGCAGTTCAAGCTAGCCACATGAGCTCGAGTGGTGGGATGGGCTTAGAATTGTTGTTAGCATGATAACTGGAGCAAAGCTAGTGCAAGTGTGTCTACCCTGACTGAGAAGCATGCTTCCAACTGCTGTGTAGACATACCCTTGGAAGATGTTTCAGCCTCCCTGCATTTAGAGCAGCCTGAGGGCTGCTCTAACTTGCTTTTGGGGACTGTGCTAAGCACAGATAAGACAAGGTTATGGGACCCTTTAATTCCCAAGACTTTCAATATGTCATCTTTCATGAGTATTATATTTAATTAATACAATACTTACAGTGTATCACTGATAATACTTAATGACAATGTCAAAATTATGTGAAGGTGTGCTAGAGAAAGCAGGAAAATGTCATGGAGAAAATCTTCATCTTGTTCTGAATCTACCTAGCAGACTGAAATTCAGACAAGTTCCAAGATAATACTGTATGCAAACTTTCTGCCCAAACTCATGCATGCACATCTGAAGTTTAATCTCCTGGGAGTGTTCAAGCACTCCTAACCCCAAATAATGGATGAGATTATCAGATGCAGTTGGTGTGAAATGAATAAAATGCAAAATAGGATGCCTAGCTTTGAAAGTCCTTGCCTGAACACAGAATCTCAAGAACAGGTATACATTTCCCCCTGGGTAAGTATAAGCTTTAGTTCTCTAAATATTGAAATATTTTCAGGGTCACTCAAAATCATATCTGACCAGTAAATGTGATTAACATCAGAAACACAAAGACTAATAAAGGGTGAGATGCTTTGTAAAGGCTATAGGGCCACTTCAGCTTAGTGCTTGAGATGTAATATCTTATAAAACTTAATTTACAAAAGCTTCTACTATAATACTGTCATACCATTTTGTCACCAAGACTATTGCTGTCCTACTGATAAAGAAATCATAAGTTTACAACCTTTCATTCCTTTATAGAATAGCTATTCAGAGACTGACTGCAATAAGACCATAGTCAAATATAACAATTTTCTCTTTACTATACTTTCCCCTACAAAAAGCTTGATTTTAATGGGGGGTTATTTATAGGTCACAAGTTCAGTGGTCACATCTTAGTCTCTATCACAATTCAGCACAATAGGCTCTGGTCTACAATAGTTCAGGTGCTATGGGTCAGGACTCAGGTGTACTGGCAGAGTTGTGTGATGGATTTGCCAGTTATCTGCTTATGCTTCATATAGCTCAACAGTTATAAACATACCACAAGTTGTGTCCCTAATGTGTTTTAGAAGATTATTGAGGAATGCTCTAGTGTTTTAATAGGTAAAACTAGTGCTACTAGCACTTCGTTTCCATGGACAATAAACTTGCTGGAAGATTTTTTTAATGTTATATATTTTTGATAAAGTTTGAGCAAATACAAGGACAAATTGTTTTCTTTCAGATTACAATACAGCACCATGATTATTCTGAGAGTACGAACGGACACAGAAGCAGAAGGTTAACCATCTAATGTTCTAATTCAAAACTATAACAGACAATATTTTACAGTAAAGACTGTAAATGGTTTACAGAAAAAAACATTTTTAATAAATATTTCCCTGGTCTCCTTTGTTACTCTTTTATTCTTTTTTGAGAAGTAGTTTTTCAGATCTGGCTATTATCATCTCTTTGTCTCTCATAATCCAGGGTTTTTACATTTTAAGAATATCGCTCCCCTTGGATATTCTGAAAAAAATGTATTCTTTAAGTTATTTGTATTTATTAGGGGCTTCTCCCTCTTCCAAAGTCCCACAACATGATTTAATGCTTGCCCAAATATTTTTTAAAGGAACGTTTGCCTTTCCCTTCTCCCAACACTGCTGTTAGGTAGGTATCAGGTATTATTTGTAAACTGAGGGACAAAGAGGTAAACTAAAATAATCCAAAAATGTATACAATCAAGTCAGTGGGAAAAATGGGAATAGAGCCCAGAATATCTGATATCTGCTTTAACCACTAGATCTACTATCTACTAAGAACCTGATTCAGAGCCTACTGAAGTCAAAGGGAGTCCTTCCATTGCCTGCATTGGGCATTGGAACAGGGGCTTAACCAGAGTGATTCTTTATAGCATCTCAAAAGCAAACTTTGATGATGATGTCTAACAATAATAGTCCATCAAAAATAATGTTATCTGAAAGCTGCTTGCAGAACTTATATATACTCTACATGAGTTGTTTTTGATAGTTTGATTGTTGTTACCTACTAGTGAATACAAAGAACTAAAAATATTTTTTCTAAACTGCCTTTTCCACCTAAATCTCTTCTAAAGATCACATGAAATTACTGTTTGCTGTTTCTAAAACAAAACAGAACAAAATTAAAAAAACACACCCCAAAAAAAACACCAACAAAAAACATTACATACAAATTGTTTCAACATTATTCTGACAGCATGTGAAAGATTTAGAGACACCAGAGTTTTACAGTTTTTGGACCAGGCATATTTCCATTGAGTAAAACAACTTGCTCCTGAAAGAGAAAGTGACTATGCATTTTTCTTTAGGTCGACACCATATGGGCACATTTTCCTCTAATGTTACTGTCATAGCTGTTTGATTTTTCAAAAACATACCATAGCTTGCTTGTTGATTTCTTGCTGATCATTATTTACTGAATTACAACACACAAAGTTACAAGTGAAAAGCATATTAATAATTCATACACTTATTATAAAAATCTGTAAATTGTATTCCAAGCAATGAGCTGCATCTGTTAGCTAAAAATAAGCAGACAGACACAGCATGGTAACAATTTAGAATATGGAGCATTGCACTGCAGGAAAGTTCCCATTGAGATGACTTTGGCTTAGATGCAAGTCCTAGCTGTCTGCTCTCTTTGATTGAACAGTTTCATTTTTTAAAGTAAACATTACTGTATATTCTCTGAATATTGCCAATCTCCTACAATGTCAATAATCTGTTCTGACAAAAGAAAGCTGAGAAGAAGAGGTTAGTTTGAGGGTACACTCTTATCACTTTACATAGATTAAGGCAGATTTCCTTAGGAAACAGGCTGTTTCTGATATATACTTATTTGCCTGGAGATTAGAACTATTAGTATTATATTCCATGGTGGAAAGAAAAGTGATATGTAGATGTGTATAAAGTCAATTATAGGATCTGGGTGACTTTGACAGTCAGGTTTATTGGTTGTCCTGACTTTAAAGTGCACAAGAAAAATCCACACTGCAGGCTGAATTCTTTTTTATAGTGGGAATGGAGAGAGATTTGTGGGCCAGATTCCTAACTAGGGAAAGCTAATAAAGTTATACCAACTCACACCAAGTCTGATTTTTGGACATGTGTATTTTCTGGAATAGTGGTAGCCTCAATGTGTAAAGCTGAAGCTAGTTTTTTGTTATAAAACTGAAGTTTTTTTCCCCCTTACTCACTACTAATATCCCCGGAACTCAGCAGCTCCTCTCCACTTCTATGAAAAGTCACATGCTATTATTCATTTTAGGGTAGAAATTTTCTGGGAAAATCAGAAAGGGCATTTTAAAGTAACAGAGTAATATTCTGGCTCTGTTACAATTCATGGCAAAATTTTCACTGACCTTAGTATGACCAGGTTTTCACCTGAAGTGTTAAAAAATTTCCTCTCCACTGACTTCTTTGAAAAAATTATGTAATCATCCCTCTTGTGCATATGCATTATAGTATAATCTTTAATTACATGATCACAGGTAAATGGTTCCCGGGGAATTGGATTCTATCCCTGCCTCTGCCACAGAGTTCCTGTATGATGCTCGACAAACCATTACATCAACCTTTTCAGAGGTGGTCACTTGCTGTGTTACTCATTCTCTGGGTGCCCAACTTGAGTTTCAGGGGTCTGATTTGCAGAAGTGCTGGACAGAGACATCGGAAATTGAAGTCAATGGAGCTGTGCTTTAAGTATATAAAGAGCCATAGAATGCTGAGCACTATGAAAAATCAGTCTCGTAGGCATCTCAAACTAGGCACCCAAAATTAGTGGAGACTTTTGATTGTACTTCAGTTCTCCATGTGTAAAATGGGGGTGATAATGCCACCCCTCTGCACAGGGTGCTGTAAAATAAATGTATTAATGTGTGAACCACTCAGATACTATAATAATGAGCACAATATAACAGCCTATGATAGAAACTAATAGTTCTATACTAGAGAAGGGTTTGAAAAGTATACAGTAGATAAGGCTGGGGTGTGTGGGGGGGTAGGCCCCCACTGAACTTTGAGAACGAAACAAAATATTGAATACCTACTCAATAAGCGAGCATTGTCCATTCTGTGCATTGATAGGGGTCTTGTGGGAAAATAGTACATAATTGTGTGTATGTACAGCTTTAATTACAAGGGTTTGAATTAAGATTGCACAGGCAACCTTAATTCTGGCACTCCATAACTTTGAGTGCTTGATTTTGCAACCTTAATGTTATTTATTTTAATTATACAACATTGCTTGTAAGGGTGTTTACGTACCTCACACTGAGGTTGACATGGAATTGGTTAAATGGGGAATAATTAGAGTAGATATATAAAGAGAAGAAACACATACACAGCCTCAACCAGGTGACATTGCTGTCAGACCAAGGAAGCAAAAACAAATGGCCTGTTTTGTTTACAAGAGACTTTGTAAGTTATAAACTGTTTGATTTCCCTCAGCTGAAGCAAGTCAGCTTTTGTTCGCCATTTGTTTTTTGCTTTGTTTTGAGCAAGTTCCTGACCTGATCGGGCAAGTCAAAGTAGAGAAAGAATATGTGTATGGAAATGTATGTGGCTTGAGATGAGGCTTTTTGTCATATTTCCTTTTGCCTGCTCCACCCACTTATATTCCTTTTACCTGTGACTCTGTCCCAGGCCACAGTCATACACAAATGCTTTCAGTTGTATGCAGAAGTAACAGCTGAAAATACTTATAAATATAAATTGTCATGTGGCTTATTATGGGCTATGCTATTTTAACTACTTAGCTGAGCCAGAGAGGGTAGATGACGGATGCAGAGGGTGGGAGACTAGAAGAAAATGTAGGTGGGTGTCTGCAAGTAAGTATGCAGTGATTGACAGGGACAGCCTTGTTGGCAGGGATTGGGGACATATGAAGAGATGGTTTAGAGCCATGCTCACTCGTCTTGGAAAGGGAGTAGTTCTGGGACAGGCAAGTTCATGCAGGGGTAAGGAGACCACTGGGACATGCAGAGGAAGGAAGTGAGGAGGGAACAGAGGGCATGAAGGAGGGAATGGAAAGGGAACAAGGAAAGGCAGGGTGTCCTCTCCATGTTAAAACCTTTAAGTTGTTTACAAAATAAAATAGGAACAGATGGGGCTGGGTGAGTAATGGAGCTGAGAGAAATTTGAAAATTTCCATCCTGTAGGAATTCCAACAGTTTGAAACTTTGTTTTGTTCCAAAAAGCTGAAAATTCAAAAATGTTCATGGAACAGATAATCTGGAAAAATTATCAGTTCAAAAATATTTCAATTCACCTACTTTGATCAAAACATAACATTTTGACATTACTAAAACTAAAATGTTTTGAGCTGACCAGAAACAGCTTTTTTGTTTTTGTCACACTGTCTGGAGTGACACAACTGTGAGTGCCTTCCCCAGGGCAGACTGTCAGATACTCCAAGCTGGTGGTGTGTTTTATAATTAGATTTCACCAAGCCAGTGATAAATGTGAACTCCTGGATCACTGTAACAGTCTTACCATGGAGTCACAGACAGTCCCCTTAAACTTTCCAGCCTATCTTGCCATCCAGACAAACCAAATTTTGTGATAAAAGGTTTCTTAAATATAAAATCTCACCACATCAGGTTTCTACCAGTCCCAAGAGACCAGTCACTTACCCCAGATCAATTGATATCCCACATCTTATACCAAAGACAAATGCTGGCAGCCAATTCTACAGTAAACTAACTATAGGTTTATAAGCTAAGCCCTAGTCTACACTACGGGGTTATGTCAAATTTAGATGCATTAGGTCAATTAAAAATGACTGCATCCACACAACGAACCCTGTTCTGTTGATCTAAAGGGGTCTTAAAATCGACTTATGTATTCCTCCCCGACGAGGGATGTAGCACTAAAATTGACCTTGCTGGGTCGAATTTGGGGTACTGCATACACAAATCGATGGTATTGGTCTCCAGGACCTATCCCAGAATGCTCCATTGTGACCGCTGTGGACAGCACTTTGAACTCCCTTCCCCCAGAAAGGTACACAGGAAAAGCCCTGGGAACTTTTGAATTTCATTTCCTGTTTTGGTCAGTGTGGTGAACTCAGCAGCACAGGTGACCGTGCAGTCCCTCCAGAATCGTACAATGTTTCTACGCTCCCCTTATCATCTCAATCCCTGAGGTTATCACAGATTAGAAGGTGGATAAAACACTCTAGTGATGCCATGTTTTCTGAGCTCATGCAGTCCTCCTGCACTGATAGGGCACAGCTTAATGCATGGAGGCACTCAGTGGCAGAGGCAAGGAAAGAATTAAGTGAGCATGAAGAACAGAGGCAGAACGTGATGCTGAGGCTAATGGGGGAGCAAACGGACATGATGAAGCATCTGTTGGAGCTGCAGGAAAGCCAAGAAGAGCACAGACCCCTGCTGCATCCACTGTATAATCGCCTACCCTCCTCCCCATGTTCCATAGCCTCCTCACCCAGACACTCAAGAATGCGGGGTGGGGGGGCTCCAGGCACACAGCCACTCCACTCCTAAGGATGGCCCAAGCAACAGAAGACTGTCATTCAAACAGTTTGAATTTTAATGTGGCTACAATAAGCAATGTGGCCTTGTCCTTCCCTCCTCCCCCACCCCACCTGGGCTACCTTGTCCGTTCTCATTTTTTAAAAAATGAATAAAGAAAGAATGCATGGTTTCAAAACAATAGTTACTTTATTTCAAAGGGGAGAGGGTGGTTGGCTTACAGGGAATTAAAATCAACAAAGAGGGCAGGTTTGCATCAGGGAGAAACACACATAACTGTCACACCAAAGCCTGGCCAGTCATGAAACTGGTTTTCAAAGCCTCTCTGATGTGCAGTGCGCCTTGCTGTGCTCTTCTAATCACCCTGGTGTCTGGCTGCTCAAAATCGGATGCCAGGCGATTTGTCTGAACCTCCCACCCTACCATAAATGTCTCCTCCTTACTTTCACAGATATTATGGATCACACAGCAAGCAGTAATAACAATGGGAATGTTGATTGTGTAGAGGTCTGACCTAGTCAGCAAACAGTGCCGGTGAGCTTTTAGACTTCCAACGGAGCATTCTACTACCATTCTGCACTTTCTCAGCCTATAATTGAACTGCTCCTTACTACTATCCAGGCTTCATGAGCCATGAGAGCAAGGGATAGGCAGGGGTAGGTGATATTCCAGGCAGGACTGAATCTCCATGAAACGAAACTTAAAGATGAGAATGACCTGGAATCTCTGGTTCCCATTCGGTGCTCTAAGAGGAGGATGGTCATGTCTGTCCAGGTGCCCCTGATTGACCTCACTGAGGAGGATTCCAGTGAGTCCTCCCAGAGTAGCAGTACCACATCTGCCAGCAGCACCCAGGAGGACCAAAACAGATTCCGTGAGCTCATCGCTGGGGAGCAGAAGATCAGAGTTGCAGGGGAAGTGGTGGAATACCAGAATGGGAAAGATTTTGGAATTGGGGAGCTAGTGTGGGGGAAGATCAAGGGCTTCTCCTAGTGGTCTGCAATCATTGTCTCCTACAGAGTCACGTCCAAACATCAGGCAATCTCTGGAATGCACTGGGTGCAATGGTTTGGGGATGGGAAGTTCTCCGAGGTTTCAGCAGACGAGCTGGCGGGTCTGATGGCTTTTAGGCAACATTTCAACCACTTCACGTCTAATAAGCTGGTCTCCTATTGACGAGCCATACACCATGCCCTGGAGGTTGCTAGGAGCCGGGCAGGGAAGATGTTCCCAGAACCCCTGGCCAAACAGCTAAAGATTAACTTCTGCAACAACAGCAAGGAGCTGGTGGAGGAGGACCAGAGGAGAAAGCAAATGGTTTTCGAAGTCACAAACAACAACAGGAGCCTTGAAGACAGTTGTTTATTGTGTGGGAGAAAAAACCCAGCCACATTCCACCAGCTGTTTGTTGGGGGCCTTTGTCAGACTTGCAGGGATCGATTCCTGGAGCTCTTCTACATGTACAATGAGGATGGGTACCAGTCACACTGCACCGTCTGTTGTGAAGGCAAGGATCTGCTGCTGTGTAGCAATACCAGCTGCTGCAAGTGCTTCTGTGTCGAATGCTTGGAGGTCCTGGTAGGGAAAGATACCTCAGCCAAGGCAAAAGAACAAGAGCCCTGGAGCTGTTACAGTGTCAATCACAGAAGTGCAATGGGGTGTTACAGTGTTGACCGGACTGGAATGTATGGCTGCAAGACTTCTCCAGCAAGAAAGGACAGGAATATGATGCACCAAAAATCTAAAAAGGCCTGCACATTTCCCAGAGTCACTGCCCTTGATAACAGAACGTCAATGATTGCATTGGCTACTTGGATCACAGCAGCCCCCACAGTAGACCGGCCCACAACAGCAGCGGTGACGGTGAGCTGAGCGAGCTCCATGCTTGCGTCTGCATGGGTAACCCAAGAAAAAAGGCACAAAACGATTGTCTGTCATTGCTTTCACGGAGGGAGGAGTGACTGATGACATGTACCCCAAACCACCTGCTACAATGTTTTTGCCCCATCAGGCATTGGGAGCTTAACCCAGAATTCCAATGGCCCCAGAGACTGCGGAAACTGTGGGACAGCTACCCACAATGCACTGCTTCGTAAGTCAATGCTAGCCATGGTAGTGAGGACGCACTCCGCCGACTTAATGCGCATAGTGGGGACATATGCAATCGACTGTATAAAATCGATTTCTAAAAATTGACTTCTATAAAATTGACCTAATTTTGTAGTGTAGACATAGCCTACAAAAAAAGAGTGAGAGCTATTGAGAGGTTAGAGCAGGTAAAATATATGATTAGGTGAGTCACAGTTTGTAATTCCAAATAGTAGCAGAGAGGTAATTTGTCTGGTTTCCAAAAGTTTATCAAGGCTACCTAGAAAACTCTGTGGAACTCTGTCTTCGCATTCAGTTATTCTGTCCTGTTAGAATCCAAACAGTTTGAAGACACAGAGTCTTTGAATCCATATTTATAGTATCTTCACACAAAAAGCATGCAGAGAGTGTCTCTACCCACACAGACTTTTCCTTTGAGTATGAAATGCACTTTGAGTCTCTGACCTGGTCAGCCAGTGTCAGAGTTTTGTGTTGTTTTTGTTTTGTTTTGTTTTTGGAGTAAGAGCCACATTACACTTTTGCATTTCTCTTGCCTTTATGTGAGTTGTAATTCACACTCCCATGTCTCTTGTGGGTTGGGCTTCCTAGAAGACTACATCTCCCACAATGCAATGTGTACCCAACTGTCTGAGCAGCTTGGGTAATTGTGGGAATCATATGACTGGGTTCATCATGGGAGAAGTAGTACAAGCAGGGAACCTGGTCCACAGGAGATAATGAGGGGTTCAGGTTTACTGAGTGGACCCCCATAAGGCAAAGTGTTAAAGAGAATGCACTTGAAAGTGTGTTTGAACTGATGTGAAGCATTTCAGATCAATTCAATAAAACAAAATATTCCAACATAGGTCAAACTGATCCAAAATATATTTTATTTTCTCATTGGAAAATTCAAATTTTCATCAAAATTGAAACTTTTTAGTGAAAAAAGTTTATTCTGATTTTATTTATTTATTTGGATGAGAAAACAGCATTGTCTGTCAGAAAATCACTGTGATGCAAATTTTGCAATAGTGGGCTTTTAAAAAGTGTATTTATTTAACAGCCTTCAAAATCTCTTTTAGAGAGGCCTATTTAAAGCATTGGTTTCTTGCGGCCTACTCACGGAATAGAAATCCACCATGACAATCCTTATGGTCAGTGTGGATGCTGTATATGCACAATAAGTCAGTACGATGAATAAGAATGTGAATGATTGCAATGAAAAGCTTAGACTGGGTCAGGAGCACACTTTTCAGATTATATTAGGCTGCTTAGTAAGGCAAGCTGGCAATCCAAAGCAATTTTATTACTAACTTAATGGCAATAATGAGAGGTCATGTAGCTCTTTCTGCTTCAGTTACAGTACATTTACCTTATGTTGCTCTGAGTTTCTTTAACACATCTTAATTATACAGAGGATGTTTTGGTTGCTGAGGTATTTTATAATGATTATTTTGCAATATGTGTTCTTATTTTCTGCAAAAATGCATCAGATTAGTTTTGCTATTGCCAGTAGCTTTGGTGCAGGCTATGTTTTAATTAAAATAAATAATACAGAGAAGACTAAAAGTTGGTTGTTGTGTTTTTTTTAATGGAGGAAAGGTAAGTGGTGGTGGAGTTCTGTTGTGGAATCTACAGATCTGCATCCAGGCTTTTAAGGGTCCTGTTGCCTGACTGCCTCTGTGAGTGGAGAAGATCAGAAACAAGTAGATTCCTCCTGGTAGGCAGGGAAGGGGAGTGCCACCTGCCTGCTCTTGTGCATGCCAGTATCTATTTGGAATCACCTCTCCAGAGGGTTCTGGGGCAGAAGATTCTGGTTCTTCAATTACAATTACTTGAAAACAAATAATTCATCCTGTGGTGTAAAACACATGGAAAGAGACTCAGAGAATCGGAGTGAAGATCCTCTCAAGGGGTAATATGGTGTCTTATCAGAGGAAGGGGGTTTGGTTCCACTTCAGTTAAGGATGGGGAAGTCCATTTGTGAATCCACAAGAGGCCAAAGCCATCAGAGAAGAGATTCTGTGTCTCTGCCCCAGTTTGAGTCCTGAGTGCTCCTTCACCTTTGTTGGAACCATGCTACCATATATTCCTCCTGCCTGTGGCTGACACAGGACACTTAATGGAGATTTGCAGGAAAAGTAAATCAGCCCCAGGCTCTATTTCTTCTGCTTATGTTACATGGTCCAGAGGGGTGGGGTTGTACATCCCTGACTGCTGCCTACCCAGACTACTCCCTCCCCTTGCACTTTGGACCTTGAATAAACTGAATACTGATACTGAGGAAGATGGTGGGAGAGGGAAGGCAATACAGTAGAGGTGTTGAGCCCTCTTATCTCTGCCAGTGGATCCTCTCCATTTCAAAGACAAGGAAGTGTGGGGAATGATCCAAGTTGGAATGCCCAGGGCTTCATTTTCTCACTATACAGGATAGTGAGAACTCCAGACATGGACATGAGCATGCAGAAGTC
The DNA here is from genome assembly GCF_025201925.1 of Gopherus flavomarginatus. Taxonomy (NCBI): domain Eukaryota; kingdom Metazoa; phylum Chordata; order Testudines; family Testudinidae; genus Gopherus; species Gopherus flavomarginatus. The sequence continues at coordinate 218,909,608 of NC_066619.1, forward strand.
AAACAGTCCCTCAGAAACCCTTCATATGATCTCTCTAAAATTAACTCACAAAGCAAGTCCTTGATGGCTTCAGCCAACTCTTTCTTCTAATTTGTTATCTTCAAAATACCTGAAGTAATTAATCCTCATGATGGATTAATCACCTGCAGAAGAATTAAATTAAAAATTAAGTTGGAACAGAAATACTATCAAAAATCAGTCAACCTAGATAAAGAGATATGAATCCTTTCTGCTAAATAAAAAAAAAAAAGCCTCACTCAAACCAATGTCAGTCTCTTTAAAAGGTTGTAAATTAAAATCTGCCAGGCATAGGCCCCGTGTTCCTCGTCTCTTTTTAAATCACATTTTTTAAGACAGAGTAAGGGCTTGTCTACATGAGGAAAGAGGGAGGTTAATACACATTGAGTTGACATGCACTGGCTGGTGCCTAGTAAATATGTCTCAGTAATGCTCACGAGATACATGTGCATCATTGTGTACACATGGTCAGGGCTTGGTGCACACTAAGCATGTGGTATTCTGGGCTGGTATTCTGTGGTCCTTTGCTTTGCTGTGTGCATTGTGGGACTTTAATCTCTACATAATATTGTGGGATATATATTGAAAGCCAATGGATTCTGAGACTTGGGATCAAATTCCAGAAGTCCAGTGATTCCACTCCCTCTGTCCCATGGTTTCTGTTTGTGAGTAGATTATTCCTATTTTTTGAATTACTGTAACTATACTGGCCTATACTGGCCAAACTAGTATATAGAAGTATGGAGTTTATGTGATGGGGTGTACCCACCCCATGCCAGCCCTGAAAGGGTTAACTCTGCTTTGCAGGCTGAGGAAGCCCTGCCTCTCCGATCCTGCTAGGCATGCTCAGCCTGGAGGCAGCATATAAAACAGGTATTAGCAACCTTTGGCACGCGGCATGCCAGGGTAAGGCCCCTGGTGGGTCAGGCCAGTTTGTTTACCTGTCGCATCCACAGGTTTGGCTGATCGTGGCTCCCACTGGCTGCGGTTTGTTGCTCCAGGCCAATAGGGTCTGTGTGAAGAGGCGCGGCGCAAAGGATGTGCTGGCCACTGCTTCACGCAGCCCCCATTGGTCTGGAACAGTGCGCCACGGCCAGTGGGAGCCGTGATCGGCCGAACCTGCAGACATGGAAGGCAAACAAACTGGCCCAGCCTGCTTACCCCAGTGGGCCGCATGCCAAAGGTGCTGATCCCTGATATAAAAGGTAGCATCCCAGCTCAGTCTCGAGAGGCTGCTGATGGGGAAGGATGCAGGTGACCACAGGGAATTGCTACACACCCCAACTATGAGACTATGGCTCATAGAATTTCTGACTGGAGGCTCTAGGCTGCCCAACGAGCCCCAAGGAAAGACAGCACCAGTGGGAACCCAGCCGTTTGAGGATCCCAGAGATCCAGGAGACCTAGGGAGTTTTGATGAGGGGGAAAGGGTATGAAGCAGCCCAAGGGACTCAAACTTTTCGCCAGTGAGTGAACCGGGGGACTGGTCAGCGACGCATGTTTTGGGAGGATCCCTGTTGACTCAGTAGTGACCACCCCCACCATCACAGGGCTCTGAGCTGGGGTTTGGAGGAGCAGGGAGAGCCTGAGTCCCCTTACCCGGGACACTACACACCCCTGAGTGGTGCCCCACCCCCTCAATGGGCCAACCAACCATACAATCTCTCAGAAGTGGACTACTTCATTGACTCCGTCCATTGGGCCACACTGCTCTGACGGGAAGGGCCACTCACCGATTCCGGCCATTGGGCCACACTGCCCTGACGGGAAGGGATGCTCACTGACTCCAGCCATTGAGCCACATTGCCCTGATGGGAAGGGCCACTCACCGATTCCAGCCATTGGACCACACTACCTGTTGGGAAGGGCCGCTCACTGACTAATCCCATGTTACACTAACGGTTATTGGTGTATGACCTGATCTGCTGCAGAATTGCCTGTGCCCTTTCATCTAACCCTATGTGACCCGACACCTCGTGATGGGGTGTACTTACCCCACGACAGTCCACACATACAGTAGTCTGCACTAACTCAGTTATCAGTGAACTTACTCCACTTTAAAAGCAGAGTACAGAATTTTCAGCAAATAGGGAATTAGCGCTTGTTGAAAGTTTGTATCAGGTGTATGCACGCATTTTCAATATTCATTGACTTGGATTAGTGCAATCTACCCCTCCCCTCCCCCTGCTTCACCCCAAGCAGACAAGCCCAGACAAAGCCCTGAAAATCTGGGTTTGTCCTAGACACACTAATAGATCCATTATACATGAAACTCTATGAATTACATTGCTGTATAGGAAAAAAATGAAAGAAGGGGCTTGATCCTGCAAACCACCATTCAGGCAAGTAGCCTTTTGAATTGCAAGTAACTTGATGATTCACTAGGAGTACTTGCTTGAGTAAGAGTTTGTCAGATCAATCTGAAGGCTTTTAGTAGGGAAGAAACTGGTAATGTTTTTTGTTCCCCAAATAACGTTTTTCCTGCTTTAAAACCGGTTAAATTTTCAGGTGCTTTGTGTGGTTTTTTTTTCTTTTTTTCTTTTCTTTTTTTGGTAAGTACCTCTTTTTGTGTATTTTTTCTTATGTGGATACTACAAGATTTTTTTTCCCTCTGGCTTCTTAATGTATTTTGACAGCATCTCTCCTTGAGAAAAATGCTTGTCAGATATTAATGCTATTTGTTACCCTCCAAAGAATTTTTAGCAGCAATGGAATATCTTAAAGTAAGTTTGTCATAAACAGATAGTTAAGGGTTAATGCCTCTTTTAACTGTAAAGGGTTAAGAAGTTCACCTAACCTAGCTGACACCTGACCAGAGGAACCAATGGGGGGACAGGACTTTTCAAAAGGAAGGAGGGAAGTTCCCTTTGTCTTGGTCAGTTTCAGTTTTGGCCAGAGTGGAAAAGATCAAGGAACCAGCCTCTTATCAGAGTAGTGAGTTTTAGAAAAGAATAAACAGGTTTATGTTTATTTCTTTTGTGACTTTGTCTTTGTGCAATTAGAGGAATAATCAAACAGGGGATTTTTTTTGTACTAAGTTTTTGCCCAGGGGAACATCCTCTGTGTTTTGAATCTGTTGTCTATGAGAGTAGCTGATATGCTAATCTCTCCCAGAGGTTTTTTTCTTTTACCTTTCTTTTCTTTAATTAAAAGCCTTTTTTAAAGAACCTGATTGATTTTTCCTTGTTTTTAGATCCAAGGGGATTGGATCTGGACTCACCAGGGATTGGTGGGGGAAGAAGGGAGGGAATGAGTAACTCTTCCTTGTTTTAAGATCCAAGGGGTTTGGATCTGTGTTCACCAGGGAATTGGTAGAGGAGTCTCTCAAGGCTACCCAGAGAGGGAAAGGTTTTTTGAGGGGAAGACAGAGTTTCCCAAATGATTCAAATATTTGGGTGGTGGCAGCATACTGATCTAAGCTGGTAATTAAGCTTAGGAGGTCTCATGCAGGTCCCCACATCTGTACCCTAAAGTTTAGAGTGGGGGTGGACCCTATGACAAAGATAGTATTTGAATTGGAGGTGTCTGTAAGGATACTTCACAACATGAAAATCTGAACTCTTCTGTATTAGTATCCCTGATTCATAAGCTATAGAAAACAATCTGCAGTCTTGTTGCTTTTAGATTTTACTGATTAAAGACTCTGATCATAAGTAATGTTACTTTCAGAGGTAATGTCACTTGTCACTTTCCTCGCAGAAGGCTTTTTGATGTGATTGACCCTGTTTAGCAATATTATTGCAGAATGGTAGAGAACTGGGAAATTGGTATTATTTCTTGTAAATATCACATGCACCTCAGTTCATCTGTAAAAGCAGCAAAGAATCCTGTGGCACCTTATAGACTAACAGACGTTTTGGAGCATGAGCTTTCGTGGGTGAATACCCACTTCTTCAGATGCATCTGAAGAAGTGGGTATTCACCCACGAAAGCTCATGCTCCAAAACGTCTGTTAGTCTATAAGGTGTCACAGGATTATTTGCTGCTTTTACAGATCCAGACTAACACGGCTACCCCTCTGATACTTCAGTTCATCTGGGTGACATTATTGTGTCTGACTGCCAAGAATTAATTCACATGAGGCTGTAAAGGGGGAAGTCAACAGGAAATGAAACAATGGCAAAGTTAAGACAGTGTTAGGAGCTATCAATTGAGAGGTATTCCCGGCCTGATCCCAGCTAGGCTGGCAAATGGTAGCTTTTCCAGGCTGAATCTAGGATCAGATGCTAGCCTGAAGAAAGGAAGGAGGCGAAAGGGTTGTCAGCAGAATGAGACTGACACTCAGATCGACTGTGAAACATAGATGTTGTGATTCAGTCAATCTTCTCCCAACTAGAATTGGAGGTTGATTGGGCTAGGTGGTACTTAAAAAGTCTTGCAAGCAAAGTGTGAGCTGTAAGAAACACCCACATACATGACCCTTTTATTGTTTTTTACCAAGTGCTTGGCAATACTTTTTTCCTTTTGAGGAATTAATAATATCTGGTTTTGAAGACACTGTTTCTGTGTTATTGCAAAGTATGCTGTCACAGATGCAAAAATCAAGTTGGGTCTGTGTCCTTAACATAGTTGGGAGCCAGAGGGCTGCACTGCAGAGATCCCATCCCAGAGTGGTTGGACTATGTGGTTATACCCAGAGTGAGGTACAGGACAAGAGGCTTGTCACCTAAAGCGTTCATTCAAGAGAGACTAAAAGTGATCTCAGTTCACCATGTAATGGTGACAATTACTCAAATGCTTTTTAACCAGATCTATGGGCCCTGTTCAGAAAGTCAGCTACATTTCAGTGGTTGATAAATGACTAGAGTCAGTTTGTAAACTAGCCCATGCCACAGAGTAGTGTTTTGCTATGCTGCCTTTGGAACAGGAGAGAGTCTCCCTGCTGCTACAGGAGAGAGTAAACTGTAACCAGTCTATACATAACACAATGTAGGCTCTCTGACATAACTGTACCACCCAGTGCATTGAGGGGACTTTTAAGGGTTTGCCCACTCTCTGCCCCTCTCTGGCTACCAGCATGAAGAGAGAAAGTAGCAGCCCTGTGGAGTCAATGCATGGGAAACAGTGGTATGGCCCACTGATAAAAGGGAGTAAATGGCACCTTCCATCCTTTCCACCTTTTTTGTGCTCCCTTTGTAGAGGTTGTATTTCATTTGGCTCAATTTATAAACTGCTTCCTTCAGTATCAGTTGCTATATATTAGATATTAGTTAGGATAATATGGTAGTTATATTATGTACATGTAAGTAAACATGTGAAAACAAATTGCCCTCTTAAACAATTGGCACCTTTGTTCAATTGGAGGAGTATCACAAGCAAATATTCTGCCTCAGCTATATTTTGCTACAGAGGTTTCACAGTGCTGTGTCATGTGTAATTGGAAGGCTCCCATTGCCTTCAATAGCCCGGCTCTGTAACACGTGAACTTTGCGCTTACTTATTTCTTCTATATTCCCTCTCCTTTTCTTCTTGTTCTTCTTGGTGTGCCTTGTCTTAAAATAGATTGTCAGCTCGGTGGGACAGGGCTATGTCTTCCAATTTGTGTACAGTACAACTAGCACAATGAGATTCTAATCTAGGTTAAAACCTCAGGATGCTACAGCGCCATACAGTTGATTGATAATGTTAAATATTATTTGCTTTATGTTTTTCTGCTTTAACTAGAATTATTATTTTCCAAGCTTATGTAAATTTATCTAGCATGTGCAGATAAAATACAAGTAAATGGCTATAAACTTGGGGGAATGTAGGTGGGTTTGTCTGAGATGTCATTTTTCCTATATGAGCCGAGATGGGATTTTTTATCCTGAAGCACTTCTGTGTTCTTCAGCATCTTAAGTTTGGAAGCATTCGTATCTCTGTAGATTAAACCAATGAAACTCAGAATTTTGGCTTAATAGATTCTTAGCTGCTTATAATAATTGTAACAAAACTGTTTAAACAATGTAATTGATCTGAATATTGCCTTTCATTTGCTTTTAACCAAGTTTCCACTTAAAAGTACCCAATAAGCTAAGCCAGGCTTCTCTGTATAAGTAATACAATGGTATACATATGCTTTAATCAAAATGAATCCATATTAAATATTTCCATTTCATTATTTTCTTTGCAAAATGCCATGAATATGAAAAATGTCTTGTTGAATTTACTGTCTCATGGTAACGAATAGAAAAAAATGAACTGAATATATAGAGCAAAGGGTGGGCAAATTGTTTACAGCAAATAATTTATTTGTGGAATTTAGCTCACTTCTGTTTTCTCTTTGCAAATTGTACATGAATAACATAGAGTACATCTTCCATTAATTTGTTCATTGTTCTAAATTATTCAACCAGTGTCTCATGCCAGTATATTTCAGTGTATGAATCACTTCTGAACTGTGAAAGGACAGTTGTCTGTATTCCCTTGGAAACTTTGTTACTGCTTGTCATGGGGCATTTTCAGAAATCTGAGTTGAGCTGATTGGCATTTGCCTGTTTATTTGTAAGTCACACGGCGTTGATTTTGGATCATTGATTGGCTGAGCCCACACACAATTTTGACTTTCTCTATTTGATAAAAAATATTTGTTAAATGAAATGTTCAATTACAACAAAATGTAATCAAAACAGATTAGGAATGAGTTATGCTTCATATTATTATCTGACAATGTTTTGTATTTGTTCTTTGCATTCCAGTATACACTATACACAGGGCAACTAACGTGTATGCTTGTTATGCTGTGTCTATGCCAGTAATATAGTCTTCAGTAGGAGCTGCAGAGTCCTAGCTACCTTGAAAACCAGGTAATTAGTGTGTCTGTTCTGAAGTTGAGGCCTGATTAGCCTCTGCCTTGTGAATATCCCCTTTGACCTGAGAGAATTGTTTTCATGGAGTTTATTGCCTTAATTTAATTCCCTCTGACTTTCAGCAGTGGAACTGTTTGGTGCTTCTTCTCTTTCCTTTTCCAGTAGCTTATTTTAAATAAGCCTTTCATGTATTACTAATATAAAATCATATTATAAAGGGAATGTAAGCACCTGGGAAATATCTGAGATCTTTTCCCTTCTGTTGTGGGGTAAGAGGCAATTCGTTCCAAGTAAAGTAAGTCAGGAAGAGTAGCAAAAAGGGGTATTACTTCAACAAAAGAGGGAAGAAAAGCATTTCTTCATGTAAAACTGAGAGACCGCTGTCATCAGTGGGTGAGATAGAACCTGGGGCCTATGCAGCTTAGTGCATGAGTCTCTATCACATGAGATAAAAGCCAACTGGCCATTAGCTAAGGCTGTAGAGCAGATTCAATTTCTCTAAGTGGTCTTGGTCCCTTCCAGTCCTATGATTCTATGAAACCAGGCAAGGAGGAGCTGGCAAGCAGGGTTCCAAAGGGTTCTGTCAGAAGTTCATCCAAATTGAATCATTTCCACAAGACTGGAACCTTGAGAGGCCATCTAGGCCAGTCCCTTGTACTCATGGCAGGACTGAGTATTATCTAGACCATCCCTGACAGGTGTTTGTCTAACCTGCTTTTAAAAATCTCCAATAATGGAGATTCCACAACCTCCCTAGGCAATTTACTTCCTGTCAGGATGGTTAAGAACTGAAATATTTCATAATGTCCAGCTTAAACTCCTCCTGTTGCAATTTAAGTCTATTGCTTCTTGTTCTAGCCTCAAGGGTTAAGAAGAACATTTTGCCCCTCCTCCTTGTAACAACCTTTTATGTGCTTTAAAACTGTGACCCCCTTTAGTCTTCTCTTCCCCAGACTAAACAAACCCAGTGTTTTCCAACCTTACCACATAGGTCATGTTTTCTAGACTTTCACTAATTTTTGTTGCCTTCCTCGTAGACAAATTGGAGAAAGTCCAATTTTTCCTAAAACGTGGCACTCAGAACTGTATACAATACTCCAGTTAAGGCCTAGTCAGCAGAGTAGTGTGGAAGAATTACTTCTTGTGTCTTTCTTACAACACTCCTGCTAATACAGCCCAGAATTATGTTTGCTTTTTTTTGCAACAGTGTTATACTGTTGACTCATGTTTAGTCTGTGGTGACTAAACCACAGGATCCATTTCTGCAGTACTCCTTCCTAGTCAGTCATTTCCCATTTTAGATGCGTGCAGTTGATTGTTCCTTCCTATTTGCAGACTTTGCATTTGTCCTTATTAAATTTGATCCTATTGACTTCAGACCATTTCTTCAGTTTATCCAGATTATTTTGAATTTAATCCTATCCTCCAAAGCACTGGCCTAGTGTTTGTGAAATCCTACTATTGGTCCATGTGCCCACATTTAATCTTACTGACAGTGCCCAAAACCCCCCACCTCCTTCTCCACCACATGGTTTTCTTTTGTATTTTGTCAGTATGGCACTAAAACTAACTGCTGTTTTCTTGTGGGTAAAAAACAATTACCACCAGATTAGCTAATGAATAGTCACATTTCCCAATAGACTTGATCAGTGGCACAGATTAGTGCTACTATAGCCATGATATATCAGCAGCCTCATTAACACCACATTTATGCATGGGTGTTTTTAACCTTTGCTCTGGGTGTGAAATGAGTGATCAAATGAGGATTTAAAAAAACACTAGATTGTGCTCAACTTCTCCATGGGTGCCTGAGAGAGGGTGCAGAGAACACAAAAAGTTTTCTTCTGTTTTCGTCATGCCCCCGGGAAGCAACTGTGCACATTTCAGGGCTCTTTATTACTTGGAACATAAGATCTAGTCCTTCCTAACATCATCTATCATCAGCTATATATATATATAGGTAGCTAACCAGTTTCTCATCTCTGAATTTGTGAAAAGCATAGAGGTGGAGGGCTTGTAAAGGTGACACTGTGATGAATTGGATCACAGAAACCCCTTGGGAACTGCCAACTGATGTGTCAAGACTACTTCTGCCCCTGCTTTCCTGCCCTGGGAGTTTGGAACTTCAGTGCCCTGACTGGTTTGAGCCAGATCTGCTAGCCTGCTGCAAACCTAGACCCAAGTCTGAGCCACATGCCCCAAAGCTGCAGACTTAAGTTGCTTTCAGTTAAGAAGTGTTCCAGCCTTTAACACTCAGATTCCCAACTCCCAGTGGGGTCTAAACCCCAGATAAATCTGTTTTACCCCATATAAAGTTATATTTCATATTTCTAGTTTCAGATATAAGAGTGATACATTTATACAACTAGGATGACCAAACTCAGTAGATTATAAGCTTTGTAATGATACTTTACAATAGACCTTTTGCATGAAGCATATTTTAGTTACATTATATTCACACTCATCAGCATACTTTCATAAAATCATATAGAATGCAACATCACAGACACTTTAGCCTGAGAACATGGCATATGGTTAATATTTTTTAAAAGTAACTAGTGATCTTTAGGTGCCTAAATTCAAACACTTCAAAGGAGCCCAATTTTAAGAAAGTGCTGATCAACCCCCTGTTGAAAATCAGGCCCCTTTGTGGTGCTCACGTTGGGTGGCCAAAATCATTAGTTATTTTGAGCACTTAGCTTAACATGTATGTATCTCAGTGGAGGTTAACTAGGCCATAAACCAGTTGGGAATCAGCTCCCCACAATGCATGCACAGTTAATATAGCTTCCTCTTATATTTAAAAAACAAATGCAAACAAACAAAAACTATCCATTCCAAACCATAGACTCAAATTATTCATAACATCTGATAGAGCAACAGACATGTTTTGCTTATGTGGCATCTCTTGCCTTAAATTGCCTTAGTTGCACACTGAGATCCAGTCCTTGGCTGGCCTGCTGGACTAAATTTTCATTGGTTCATTCATTGCTTCCTCTCAGGCTTCTGTAGGGTGACCAGACAGCAAATGTGAAAAATCAAGACAGGGGTGGTGGGTAATGGGAGCCTATTTAAGAAAAAGACCCCAAAATTGGGACTGTCCCTATAAAATTGGGACATGTGGTCACTGTAGGCTTGTGAATTGGCAAAGGATCCACAAAGTCCTATATGACTGACTTCTTTCAAGTCTGCCCCTCTTTTTGTATCATTGACTGTGCTCAGCAATAACTTGGAAAGAAGACAGTACCATTCAGAGAGTTTTAGACTTTCTCTAGTTGAGAGTCGATATGGTTACCTTAGTTAGAGACTTCAGCTAGTGGCATTTTCATATCTGATTTCCCTGGATCCTCCATAAGATGAAGATAGTTGGAAGAACTTGTTTTCCCCCTCAATTCAAATTGGAATTCTTCATTTTAACTGCAGTCTATTTTTGTTTCTTGGTATACAATAGACAGCCCTAAGCTTTCATTTATTTTTTCCTATACTTTAATAGAGAAGGATTTCTCTTGATCAGCAGCAACAAAGCCTCATAGAGGACTTTGTAGCAAATCTAATATTTCAAAACAAATATTGAAGATGTGTGTAATAAACTCCTTTGCAGAGAGATGTTCTTTTATCTTTTTTCTTCATCTGGTGGGCTAAAAATCATTAGTTCCCAAAAGAACACTTTGGAACATGCTATCTTTAGAAAATAAATTGTTGCACAGTCAACACTTTGTCATCAGTCAAGTGACTGGAATAGGCTTGCAAACAGATGATTAGAACAAACTGAGTTTAAAGTTGAAAAACACTAAAGATTTATTGACAAAAGTAAAAAAGTAACAAATAGTGTTTGAGATCCCCAAAATCCAGGGTTTAGCTGCTAAGCCTGTCCTACCTCCTTTGGAACTCCCAGCAGAAGCAGGCTATGTTTCAGGTCTCTTATACAGCAGACTCTTACATACTACCTTGTAGGATGGTGTCTACTGTAATGTTTCTCAACCTTTTTGATACCAGGTACTGGCTTGCTGCCTTCCTAAACTGTGTGAGGGAAATCTCAGGGGCCACTGCTAATCCATAGACCAGTCCTTGAGAAACACTGGTCTACTGCACCTGACTCTTGAATTAACCGCAGCTGGACTGACTGCTATCTCATGTCAACAGTTCTCAGTGGCTGAATTTTCAACAGCAATGTAGAAAGAGGAAGCCACTTGCAATTCATCAGCAAATGTAGCCTCTAGAGCTATGGGTTGAGACTGGGAGGTTAAGATGCTTGCATTTCTGCAGTAGCATCAATCTCTTTTCCCAGCTTCAGCTAAGCCACCTCCACTGGGTCCCTTAAAACTGAGAAACTAGAAGGTTGCATTGCCGCTCTGAGGAAAGATTGGAAAAACAAAATATTGTAGTGATTTAGAGAAAATGGAGGAGAGCTAACTATCATTGATCCCTTATGTGAATCTCACACATACACACCAGAAAGAATACTCAGAGCCTAACAGACTGTAGACACCAGTGTCCATTGCCCTGCTCCTGTGTAGTAATTTATGCCAGTGCAAAGTGGGTGTTGATATTCCCATTCAGATTTGATTGCACTTTACATTCATTTTGCACTGATGTGAATGCCTTCATATGGTGCACAATTAGCGATGTAAAATTAAATGGAAACATACTCAAAATTTTAAGATTAATAAGCTCTTATCTGCCCTTTGCAGAAATTCTACCTTTTTGAATCCCTAAATAAGAACACTAACAAGGGGATTGGCAAGAAATGTCGTTCTTCTCTATGCAAAGTTTCAACTTTGAGTGTACATCTGGAGGGGTAGCTCAGAGCTCCAACTTTGTTCTGAACAAATTGAATATCTCTACTTAAAATATAGGTGGGGGGAAGGTAATGCTAAATGAGGAAGAATTGTAGGAGGGGTCTTGAGAAATTAGAAATGTGAGTGGAAAATAACAATGAGCTGTGTACTGGAAAATGCAAGATAAACCATAATTTAGTATGGGGAAGTAATTCTAAACAAAGATATTCAGTAAGAGAATGGTTGAAGAAAGAATTGATAGGATCTTACAAATACTTCAAAGGTTTAAACACCAAAGAGGTAAAGGAATTGTATAGGCTAGTATAAAGATATATAACTCAATGATATTAAAAAGAGAAACTTTTTGCTGAATATCAAGAAAAGCCTCCTGACTAGAAGATTTGAGTCAGTGAAATAATCTCCTGAGAAAAGAAGGAAAGTCTCATCACCTGGGCTGTTTTAAAAGTAGAGAAACAATCCTGCATTGTCAGAGAAATGGGCTAGATAATCTAAATTCTTTTCCATTCCTACTCCACATCTACCACAGATTGTTCTGTGATGGGGCTAAATAATTTAATCTCTCTCTGCCCCAGTTCCCCATCTGTGAAATGGAGAATAATCCTGCCTTTTCCCTCATCCTTTGTCTGTAGGCTCTGATCCTTCCATTGACCACATATGAGCGGATGATTACATCGATGAGAAACCCCAGTGACTTCACTGAGCCTCCTGTGGCAAGAAGCCATTTGCAAGATCAGGGCTTAGTCCTGAGGCCCCACTCTTGCAAAGATTTACAAACATGCATAACTTTATGCTCTGGGAGTAGACCCACCGAAATTAACATATAAAGTTAAGACTATGGATGGGTATGTCTACACTATGGAGACTATACTGGCATAATGTTGTCATGACCCCTATTGTGTAGACTCAGTTTAGACTGACAGAAGGGCAGTTTATGTTGGTGTACATTCACCATCTCAGTCAACAAAGTTAGCTATGTCAACAGAAGCCCTCTTCCATTGACATAGCTTTATCTACGCTGACAACTATGTGTTCTTCACACCCTTGATTCATGTAGATGTAAGTTTTCAGTGGAGCCACGGCCAAAGTCTTTGAAAGCTTGAGGCCTCTTCATGGCAGAGTTTGCCTCTGGCTATCTGTTTGAACAATTGCCTAGCATTGATCTCCGTTGGGGCCTCATGGCCCTATTGTAATATGTCTGTGCTTCCAGAACAGAAGTTGGCCCTAGACGTTGTTTTTTGACAGCTCTAATTTCAGAAATCCTTAAAGAATTTTAATCCATTTGCACAATGTAGTTTTCCTTACACTGATATTTTTTCCAACTAGTTTTATGGTGACAATATTTAGCAGCTTCAACAAGAGTAATGACCAAACATTTTCTTTGTATTCCTGCCATTTAAATTGCTTTCCAGTGCAATCTATTGGGTATAGAACAGATAGTTTCCTACAGCAAGAATAAGTAATTTATGGACTCCTAAAAACTATATTTCAACAAACTAAATAATGACAACAGAATTAATTTTTTACATGGTTGGTGATGTATGATGTCTATTGTAAGACAGATGCATTTTGAAGCCTATTTTTTAAAAAAGAAAACAGGGTATTTTTGTTCCTTGTTGATAGGATTATCCAACTATAAAAGATATATTTACCATTTCATTATCCTGATTAATACCAACACAGTGAAGTGGTAAATACAAATGGTAATTTAAGTATACTTTCAAAGCAAATTCAAAAGTTTGATAGGCTGTTGAAGAACATTTGTCATAAAGAGATAAGTAAGAGTTAATAGAACAGATGTACTTTATATCTCTTTTGCCTGTAAAGGGTTAGCAAGATCAGTGAGCCCGCTGTCACCTGACCAGAGGACCAATCAGGGGACAGGATACTTTCAAATCTTGAGGGAGGGAAGTTTTTGTGTGTGCTGTTAGAATTTGGTTGTTCTCTCTGGGTTCTCAGAGGGACCAGACGTGCAACCAGGTTTCTCTCCAATCTCTCCGATACAGGCTCTTATAAGTTCAGAATAGTGAGTACTAGGTAGACAAAGCGAGTTAGGCTTATGCTTGTTTTCTTTATTTGCAAATGTGTATTTGGCTGGAAGGAGTTCAAATTTGTATTTTGCTGAAAGGATTTTAATTTGTACTTATATACTTAGGCTGGGAAGGTATTCCCAGTGTCTATAGCTAAAAGACCTGTACCTATTCCATCTTAAATTTACAAAGATAACTTTTACTGTTTTTTCTTTCTTTAATTAAAAGCTTTTCTTGTTTAAGAACCTGATTGTTTTTTTATTCTGGTGAGACCCCAAGGGACTGGGTCTGGATCCACCAGGGAATTGGTGGGGAGAAAGGAGGGAAGGGGGAGAAAAAGGTTATTTTCTCTCTGTGTTAGGATTACTTTCTCTCTCAGGGAGAGTCTGGGAGGGGGAGAGAGAAGGAGGGGGGAAGGTGGATTTTCCTCTCTGTTTCAAGATTCAAGGAGTTTGAATCACAGCGATCTTCCAGGGTAACCCAGGGAGGGGAAGCCTGGGAGAGGCAACGGTGAGGGAAAGGGTTTACTTTCCTTGTGTTAAGATCCAGAGGGACTGGGTCTTGGGGGTCCCCGGACAAGGTGTTGGGGGGATCAGAGTGTACGAGGCACTGGAATTCCTGGTTGGTGGCAGCGCTACAAGCACTAAGCTGGTAATTGAGCTTAGAGGAATTCATGCTGGTACCCCATCTTTTGGACGCTAAGGTTCAGAGTGGGGAATTATACCATGACAACATTAAAATGAAATGCAAAATGTACTGTCTAAGCCATTTTAGGTTTTTGTTATTTTAAACAAAAAGGAGTCCAAAATGTTGTAGATAAATGGGTGCTGAAACTGAAAGCTAATCAAATTACACTAAAACAGAGTAAAAAGCTGAAGGAAAGAAATAGCAGTACAGATGAAATAGCTAGAAGAAAACAATTTAAGTCAGGTTGGGAGTAACAGATGCAAAAGTCTTTGCTTCCACAGACAGACATAATAAACAGCCTATTGAAACAGTTAATATCTTCTTTCTTAGCTGACGTTCAGAAAGCAAAATAGAAGCATGATAAAGAGAAGTACAGTAGAAAAAGAAAACTCTTGTAATTATAGTTTAGTTTTCCATCTCTGTACCTGATTCCTCCTCTTGTGTGGCCATGTAGATCCATGTACTTAGTTATACTATATAATATTATTACTTAAAGGAACGTCATCAATTTAAAGATCCAAATAAAGCTAACAATTAATTGAGAGGTTTTTTTTCCAGTTTATTTATTTTTTGCATTTGACAGCACTCTGTACTGTCAGTTTTGCTGTTTCCTGTTATTTGGGTCTTCTGTGCAGCAATAGGGGATGAAATAAAGCATGGTTTGAGAATTGTAAAAAAAAAAATGAATCAGAGATTTATAGGACAGGTTCAGGCCTAAGTATTTAATAGAATCATCTACTTGAGTAAATTGGGATTTTTGGCTAAATATAGAGGTGATGAGCAACATTCATCCTTGGAGTTACTCCGCCAGCTTCACTGGATTTACATCAAAGAAGAATTTGGTCCAATGTATGTACAGCACGTACAATGTCTAGAATAATGTTAAGTGTCAATAGCAACTGTGAAGGTAATTTTTTTTGTCTTTCCAGCACAATACCTTACAGGAATACTTTAACAATCTGCTGGAAAAAGCAAGTCATTTGCCATCATGGTAAAGCAACTGACACACAAAAAAAATCACAGGTAGGAAATCATTCATATCTGTTGCCTTCGGCAAGGTCTTCCCTTTCACTGAAAATTTTGCTTTATATTTCGGCCACAAACATATAGGAAACAGACTGAACATTTCAAATATTGTCTCCTGCAAGGATAAGCTGCCATTTTTTGCTTGCATGTTTTGTGATGATGGTTTGCATGATTCTTTTTGGATAGCAGACTAACAATGATTAAAGATCTCAATTGAAGATTTCACTAGTAAAACATGATACACTGATCAATATAAAGTTTTCCTCTATTAGAAATTATTTTAACTCCTAATATGTACACTATATAGAATATATTTCAGATATATAAAGCATGTTATTTTTTCATATCTCCCATTTCTTCTCGTACTTTTTTTAAAGTCACTTATTTTTAGTCAGGAAATACAGATCTTCAGCTGAAGGAAAAGAGATGAAGAAATGAATGGGAAGGGGTGGCAAAGGTGACTTTAAGACATCTTTGCAGCACCTTGCTACTAGTACCAACATAATATAACATGGGGGTTGCTTTGAGATATACTTTGCTGTCCATGGCTCAAAGGAACCATTCCAGCATCCAGGGATCAGTGCAGCACAGTGGATTTCCAGCTATACCTCTCCCCCACCCACAGTCACGCAACCTACACCAGGGGCTATGAAAAGGTGGTGGTGATACAGAATCATTATGGTGTCTCTAACCCATTCAAAGATTAGATCAGTAGATTTCCAGCTGCTTTGCTTCATTAGAATGGCAGAAAGCTCAAGTTTAAAACTTTTTTTTCTTTTTTTTGTTGTTGAGTATTCATGGTAGTAAAGTTCTAGAGTACAAATGTTTGCAGAAAGTGAACATGAAAAGGTCATAAAATGGGAAAATCAAAAATCATTCTTGAATTTGAATCAATATCTCCTATTTTTTCTATCACCTCTCACAGGGTGAAATCCACGCCTATGCAGAAAGCCCATGCACCACTTACTTATAGCATGTGGGTTTAAGTGGCACTTTTCTGGTGCATAGGTTTTACACTGGCTGTCTGCACAGGTGTGGCTATTACTCAATGCTCTAGGCTCTTACAAAGCATAAGAGCTTTGAAAAAAGCAAGAGACTACCAGCTACATTGGGATAGCTAGATACCATCCTGAGCATGGAGAAGAATGCTAGATACTATCCTGAGCATGGAGAAAGTATGCAGATAAAAAATCTACATAAATGATTCAGACTCTACTGTTGCTGTTAATTTTAGGTGGAAAGCACTCATATACTATGGTGATGTGTAGCAAGATAAAACCCAGGGATTCTGAGTTTTAGAATTGTAGTTTAGGTTCTTCTACAGTGAATTGTTCAACATCTAGGGTGTGTTCTCTTCCTAAGGTAACTGAAAAATTTACTAGGACAAGCAGGTGAATTATTGACAGACACATGAGAGGGGTTTAAAGGGCAAGCCACAACTTTATTAATTATACGTTGGAAATTACACATTGCCTTCCCAGACTCTCACATACTAGGTATTTAACTGGTTCTAGTACAGGTTACAGGGATTATATCACAAACTGCACAATAATGTTGGGGTAGACACTCTCTGGTCTATCCCATGGAGTCAGTTCAGTTGTAAAACCTCTTCCCCACCTATGTAAGGTGGGGTGGGTGGAGTGACATGGCTGAGTGAGGGGGGGAAACTCAGTCTGCAAAGACCTCAAGTTCATTCTGCCCCACCATGAGCTGAGGGTCCAACTGCACAATCCCGGGTCTCATATAACTCTTGAAGATGGCCATTTTAGCATTATCTGCACTTGACACAGGCCACTGGGAGCACCAGAGATTAGCATGGACACATTCCACTTCCACCATGTCTGACCACTCATTTTCTACTTGACCTGATACCTAATGTCATAGAGCCAAATGTCAGCACCAACATCTGACAGTTGAACTCCAACCTCCTTAAAGAGCTCAAAGCCTTTTATTAGATATCTCCATGAGTTAGCACTGCTGCCCGCCCTCCCCACCCCCCAGTCTCCAGCCTCTCAAATTATCTTGAATACCTCAAAGTTCACATTTTGCTTTCCCTGTCGATGCAGGCTGGTTCGATGGCCCTCTGTAAAACATATCTTGTGAACTTCTCCAACCAAAGCAATTGAGGGAGAGGCCGTGGCTCTATAATCAACTCCACATCGTTCTGCAGTCAACAAGATCACTTTCACTCAGGTGAATCATCAGGACATCATCTGACTGTAGCTCAGCCCTCAGTGAATGCTAGGACCAGCTCATGCCCCATCTGCCATACCATTAAAGGCAAATGGCTTCAACCTTGAAACTCAGTTGCCTATTGCCTAGTTGATGTCCTGTCATAATTAATAGCTTAATCAACCAAACATCAACATCATTAATGAGTGCAGGGGTCAGCTCATGCCACCTCTGCCATACCAAGAGCTGCTTTCACAATGTACCTCTCCAGCTGAATGTTTCCTGAATCACTGCATGCATACAGATTTAGCTTTCAAGCCCTGACCAACTTCTTGTAGGGCCAAAATCAGCCATTCTTTGAATATCCCTTCAAAGCATAATCAGATTTACACTTACTGTCAGTCACAATAACCTTTCCCCAAGGTGGATTTAAATCCTGTAACACTTCAATTTCCAGTGCCCAGGAGCCTGAATCTTGCAAGAGTCCAAACCTTCCCATGCTGATGCTGCCAATGTTGCTGCTCCAGTCTTGAAAGAATGGGTACCAAAGTTAGCTGGGTTGAGACTGCAGTAGGCCAAAGCTTTTCAATACTGTAACACACTGTTATCATCTCATTGTATAAACAGCATGGTTCCACAGTCCATAAACCTTGGGCAGTTCTGACTGCCCTTATGAGGCTCATGGGTTCATCAGCACATTCCCATAAGACCACCGAGAACCTTTTCCCAAGTTGTTCTGTTTTAGAGAACCTTAAGTGCAGTATCATTGCACCAGGTGACAACTGTACTTCTGATCATTCAAATGCCTACCTAGACCTGTCCATGGCTGCCTGCGGCACCAGCTCACTTATCTTGAAAGAGCCAAAGAAGGCCACAATGAATAGCCTCCATCTCTCCATCCTGGGTAGAGCATTTAATAATCCCATAAGGGTGTCTGTGGTCCTCACTCCTATGCCTATTGCCTCTAGACCATCCCTCCCAGAGCTAACCCACAGCTCACCCAAGCTGCCACATATCTTACCATGATGCTTAAGAATAGGCCACAGATGATGGAGCTCTTCCTGAGCTCTCAATTACATGAACTCAATAAGGCAGGATTTATAGGCCTTGAATATTCTTGGGATAACTACATTCTCAACTAGTCCTATGGCTGTCAGAAGATGAGGTTCCGCAATTGAGATGGCTGGGAATCATCTGTGAATCTCTGCTGGTGACTGGGGTGAGCTCCTGAAATCTGTTATCTGCCAAGCCATGAGGTGAATGTTTGCAGCTGAAGTTCTGGTTTCTGTCTGCTGAGATCTCCCTGTTCTAATCTGCTCCTCAATTTGGGATTGAGAAGATGGGTTCTTTCTCTCCTCCAGCTCCCCTCCTCAGTATCATTGCTTTGCCAGCGGTCCTCATCCACTCGAAAGTCCTTTGAAAACTGAATATCCCACAATGTCCTGGAAAATCTGCTCAAAGGAACCTTGCACCACTCAGTGTCTCCATGAAGGCTGGACTGGGGCCTTCCAGGGCATGAGAGGGGTCAGCTCCCGACTACTCCTGTTCCTCTCCTTTCACCAGCAGAACCAAGCACTTCTGTGGTGGCAGAGAAGGAGGCAGCTGCCCCAACCTCTCCCATGATGGAGGGAACCAGGGCCTGATGGTGTCCCTGAAATGACTCCATCAACACATGGGCCCTGACACCCTCCCCCATGAGCCATGACACTCCTGTGGCAGCCCTACACATCCCTCACCCCCATCTCCTGCAAGCAGGGAGAAGGGAAGGGTTGCTACACATCATGCAGTCTCCACAGCTACCCCTGGTTGAGATTTTTGTGGATCTAGAAGCATACCACACCAACTTCCCTGTCCCCACCCCCAGTAAGGCTCCTGCTCCTCGAGCAGGTGGTAATGGTAAGTGCTTTAGCATTTCCACTGTGATTTTATCTCCTGCCTCTTTGTTTTTCAGCTTCTCGATTGCAGCCTGTACTTCTGATATCTCTATTGGACCAATGTTAATATCAAGTTGATTAGATTCACATGTTTCATTGAACTCTGATACTGAGGTAGAGCTGGGCCTATTAAGGACTCCTTTGAAATGCTCTGCTCATCTGTTATTCTATTCTACCTCACTTATAAGCATTCTTCCGTCTTTGTTTTTTATTGGCCCATTTCCTGATTTGAAGTTTCCACACAGGGTTTTAGTCACTTGGTGAATAACTCTTGCTTTCCTATCATAGCAGTAGCTTCAGTTGCCAGGTTTTCAGTATATCTCAGTTTATCTTTCCTTGTACCTCTTTTCGTTGTTTTGTCTGCTTTCTTGCATTCCTTTGCTTTTTCCAATATTTCATTGGTCTTACCATTCAGGAGTTTTCCTTTCGGTCCCTTCTTTTCCTCAGTAAGATGCCACATCTCTTGTCTTATCCAATTTTTGCTCTATCTGTGCTGAAAACTAACTGCAACTGCTGCAGCTTGAATCACATTGTCTCTGAGCACTGTCTATTTTTCTTCAGGTCCAGTCAGTGCCTTACCTTCCTCTGCCTCTGGCAGTCCCTCAAATCTGTTTGTTGGTTCAAGTTGGAATTTCTCACAGTACTCCTTTGTTCTCCATTCTGTTGATTTTTCTTTGCTGCTTTCTGTTTAATCTTTCTCAGTTTTAATTTCAATTTGGCAATGCAAAGATTGTGGTTACTGCTGACATCTGCTGCTCGATATACTCTGGTGTCTTGGACAGATGATCGGTATCTGAAGCAGATGTGATCGATCCTTTTTTTTTGTTTTGCCATCTGGTGAATTCAATATTTCTTTATGTAAGAAGGAAAGAGTGCTTGCAAGAACTAGGTCAGACACCATCCACTATTCAATGAGTCTCTCACTATTTTGGTTAATGATTCCCATTGCTCTTTTCATTCTTTCATTGTCACATCCTACTGTAGCATTAATCTGCCATCAGAAGGAGTAACTAGTCACTAGTATTAAAGAAGAAAATAAAATGATTTAAAGAAATGCCTAAGAAAAGTAGAGGATTTTCCCCGCATAAGCCTCAGCATATACACTTCAACCTTGTTAGTTTTTATCGTCATAAAACCTTGGCAAAAACTACAGGTTTATTTTCAAAAAGGAAAGGAAAAAAAGCCCCACAGTTATAAACCACTGTATATTTGGGAGGTCTTTTAAGAAATGGTTGCAAGCGTTTTAAAAATAAAAGGTATAATATTGTTAGGTAATATTTTAATATGCTGTTACAAATTGATGCTGAGTTCTCGAAGCACATTAGTGCTAAATGAGTTCATCATAATTACTATTACCATAAATACCAAAGGAATTAATAATGATTAGGACAACATTTTAAAAGTGTTGAACATCACATTATCTGAATTGTTTGTCAATTCCCTTTATTAAACTGACAATTATTGCACAATCTCTTGTGGGGTAAAATTCACATCTGCAGAGTGCTAATGCAAGGCTATGCACTGTACGAAATCCCACTTAAGATGTCAAAAATAGGGCTATAGGGAGCTTCATATGGTGCAGTGGCCTTGGGCTTGTCCTCCACAAAGGGGTGAATTTCACCCTTAGACCTGAATTCTATAAGTAGCTCAGACAAAATACATTTCTAAGTAACACAGGAAAACCTCCTTTTTACCAATTTCCCAACAATTAGAAATTCAGACAGCTATGTGACCTGAAAGGGATGCTCAAACTCAAGAATGCAAGTGAACTGCAAGTCAAGCTCCTTACTTCAACAGTACTTTAAAAAAAAGAAAAAAAAATGAAAATGGTACAGGGGAGACCTTTAAACTGAAAACTCATTGGAATATATAAGAGTTCACAGGAAATGTGTTATTCTCTGCATCTTCCTTCAGGGGACATCTTACTGTTCGGTCAGTAGGGATTTTGCTCTAGGAATTATTTTGGGGAAGTTCTATGACCTGTGATATACAGGAGGTCAGAATACAGGAGGTCAGAATAGTGGTCCCTTCTGACTTTGGAGTCTATGAACAAATGTATAAAATATTGAACTATTTTTCAGGCTCTTTAGCATATAAATTATACCAATTTATACTCTCTTACAATTACCTTTTGAATGTGGACATTCATTGTTAGGAAAGATAAACCTTTACACCAGAGGTCATAAATGAGACTTAGAGTATGTCTACAATATGAGATTACTCTGAATTTACAGAATTCGATTTTTGGCAACAGACTGTATAAAGTCGAGTGCATGCAGCCACACTAAGCACATTAATTCAGCGGTGTGCATCCATAGTACCAAAGCTAGCATTGACTTCCGGAGTGTTGCACTGTGAGTAGCTATCCCATACTTCCCACAGTCTCTCTCTCCCATTGGAATTCTGAGTGGAGATCCGAATGCCTAATGGGGCAAAAAACATTGTCGCTGGTGGTTCTGGGTACAGCCTCACTCCTCCCTCCATGAAAGCAACAGCAGACAACCATTTCACGCCTTTTTTCCTGGGTGAATTGTGCAGACGCCATACCACGGCAAGCATGAAGCTCACTCAGCTCAATGCAACTGTCATGAACATTGTAAACATCTCACACATTATCATGCAGTTTATGCTGAACCAGAACCTGGAAAACCAGGCGAGGAGGAGGTGGCTATGGCAGCACGACGATGAGAGTGATGAGAACACGGACACAGAATTCTCTCAAACCATGGGCCCCGGCGCTTTGGAGTTCATGGTGTTAATGGGACAGGTTCATGCTGTGGCACGCCGATTCTGAGAAACAAGCACAGACTTGTGGGACCACATAGTGTTGCAGGTGGCGGACAATTCCCAGTGGCTGCAAAACTTTTGCATGCGTAAGGGCACTTTCATGGAACTTTGTTACTTGCTTTCCCCTACCCTGAAACTCCAGAATACCAAGACGAGAGCAGCCCTCACAGTTCACAAGCAAGTGGCGATAGCCCCGTGGAAGCTTGCAATGCCAGACAGCTACCTGTCAGTCGGGAATCAATTTGCAGTGGGCAAATCTTCTGTGGGGGCTGCTGTGATGCAAGTAGCCAAAGCAATCACTGAGCTGCTGCTACCAAAGGTAGTGACTCTGGAAAATGTGCAGGTCATAGTAGATGGCTTTGCTGCACTGGGATTCCCTAACTATGGTGGGGCAATAGATGGAACCCATATCCCTATCTTGGCACTGGAGCACCAGGGCAACCAGTACATAAATTGCAAGGGGTACTTTTCAATGGTGTTGCTAGCACTGGTGGATGACAAGGGACATTTCACCAACATCAACGTGGGATGGCCGGGAAAGGTTCATGACGCTCATATCTTCAGGAACACTAGTCTGTTTAAATGGTTGCAGCAAACGATTTAGTTCCCAGACCAGAAAATAACTGTAGTTATCCTTGGGGACCCAGCCTATGCCTTAATGCCATGGCTCATGAAGCCATACACAGGCAGCCTGGACAGTCGTCAGGAGCTGTTCAACTATAGGTGAGGAAGTGCAGAATGGTGGTAGAATGTGCATTTGCATGTTTAAAGGGTCGCTGGCGCACTTTACTGACTCACTCAGACCTCAGTGACACCAATATTCCCATTGTTATTGCTGCTTGCTGTGTGCTCCACAATCTCTGTGAGAGAAAGGGGGAGATGTTTATGGTGGGGTGGGAGGTTGAGGCAAATCGCCTGGCTGTTGATTATGCACAGCCAGACACCAGGGTGATTAGAAGAGTACACTAGGAAGCGCTGCGTATCAGAGAAGCTTTGAAAACTAGTTTCATGACTGGCCAGGCTACAGTTTGACAGTTCTGTTTGTTTCTCCTTGAAGAAAACCCACCCCCGGGTTGACTCATTCCCTGTAAGCAACCTACACTCCCCACTTCGATCACAGCTTGCTTGAAAAGGAAATAAAGACACTATCATTTAAAAAACATGTATTCTTTATTAATTGATTATAAAAATAGGGAGAGAACTGACAAGGTGGCTTGGGTGGGGTGTGGGAGGAGGGAAGGAAAAGACCAGGTCAAAACTTATTGAATGACAGCTTTCTGTTGCTTGGGCTTTCCACCAGGGTGGAGTGGCAGGGTGCATGGAGCCTTATCTCCCCCACCCTCCTCATTCTTGGGTGTCTGGGTGAGGAGGCTATGGAACTTGGGGATGGGGGAGGGCAGTTAAATAGGGGCTTCAGTGGCACTCTGTGATCCTGCTGCCATTCCTGAAGCTCCATCAGATGCCAGAGCATGTCCGTTTGATCCCGCAGTAGCCCCAGCATTGCATCCTGCCTCCTTTCATCGTGCTGCCGCCACCTCTCATCTCGAGTGTCCCTCCTGTCCTTGCGTTCATTGGCCGCTTTCCTGGACTGTGATACTCTGTCCTTCCACTCATTCAGATGAGCTCTTTCATTGTGGGTCGACTGCATGATATCAGAGAATATTTCATTACGTGTGCATTTTTTTCATCACCTTATCTGAGATAGTCTTTGGAACGGAGGAGGAAGGCTTGAAAAATTTGCAGCTGCAGGAGGAAAAAAGGGAAAGTAGTATTTAAAAAGATACATTTTACAGAACAATGGTTACACTCTTTCATGATGAACAACACTATTCACATTACATAGCACATGTGATTTCAGTACAAGGTCGCATTTTGTGTCTTAATATTGAGTGCCTGCGACTTTGGTGTTAGAGATCACAGATGCAGATCTGGGCAACAGAATTTGGCTTGCATGCAGCCATGGTAAGCCATAGTCTTTCGGCTTCTGCAACCTTCATAAAAGCAGTGCCCTTCTTTCCCATACCAAGCAAAGCCTGTTGAGTGCTGCTGTTTTCGTGTTAACGTGCAGCAGCAGAAATCAAACTACCCTCATTCAAGTCTCTGGGATGATCACTTTACCCCTCCTCCCATCGCGTAGCTGGTATCAGGGAAGATCCCTGCTAGCCAAACGCGAACAGTTCAGTGCCAAAAAACCCCTCACCCTCTTGGCTAACTGTGGGGAGGATTTCTTTTCAGTCACAGGCAAACAGCCCAGTAGGAACGGCCACCTCTGAATGTCCCCTTAATTAAATTCCCGTATTTCAACAAGGTTACCATGAATGATATCACTCTCCTGAGGATAACACAGAGAGATAAAGATATTGCTTGAATGTCAGCAAATACTGGGACCATAGGCTGCCAGGCTTTGTCATGCAATGATACCAGATTACTTGCTACTAGCATGGCGTGGTGAAGTGACCTCCCATGGAGGACGGAATAAGGCTGCTCTCCCCAGAAACCTTCTGCAAATGCCTTTAGAGTACCTCAAGGAGAGCTTCATGGAGATGTCCCTGGAGGATTTCCGCTCCAATCCCAGGTACGTTAACAGACTTTTCCAGTAGCTGTACTGGCCACAAATGCATCCCAAGTCTTCGGGACAAATTAATCATTAAAAATGTTTGCTTTTAAATCATGTTTGATATTTACAAAGGTACACTCACTAGAGGTCCCTTTCCAGCTTCATGGTCTGGGATACTGCTTTGGAAGGGTTGGGAGGCTATTTCAGTTAGGGTGAGAAAAAGATCCTGGCTGTTGGGGAGAATGTTGTGCTGTGTGCTCTCCTCAAGCTCGTCATCCTCCTCCTCATCTTCTCTGTCCGCAAAATCCTCAGGAATGGCTGAGAGTACCTGTCATAGTATAATTCCCCAATCTGAACCTTACAGTCCAAAAGATGGGGTACCAGCATGAATTCCTCTAAGCTTAATTACCAGCTTAGATCTGATAAGCTGCCACCACCCCAAAATATAGTGTTTTGGAGCACTTTGGTCCCCCCAAAAACCTTCCCTGGGGACCCCAAGACCCAAATTCCTTGAGTCTCATAACAAAGGGAAATAAACCATTTCCCCTCCCTTCTTCCTCCCAGATCTTTCCCGCCCTGGGTACACTAGGAGATCACCGTGATTCAAACTCCTTGAATCACAACATAGAGAAATCAGTTTTTCTCTCCCCCTTCTGTCCCCCTCCCCAGCTTTCCCTCCCTGGGCTATCCTGGAGAGAGAGACAGATTCAAGCTCCGTGAATCTAAAACACAGAGGAAATTCACCTTTCCTCCCCCACTCCTCCTTCCCTTCTCCCACCAATTCCCTGGTGAGTACAAACTCAATTCCTTTGAGCCTCAACAAGGGGAAAAAATCAAACAGGTCTTAAAAAGCAAAACTTTTAATGAAAAGAAAGAAAAAAGTAAAAGTTGTCTCTGTAATTTAGATGGTAAAAGTTACAGGGTCTTTCAGCTTATAGACACTAGAGAGAAGCCTCCCCCCAGCAAAAATACAATTTAAAATACTTCCAGCAAAATACATATTTGCAAATACAGAAAACAATCAAAAGACTAAACTCACCTTTTTTCCTGGTACTTACTAAAATTAGAACAGAAGAGATTTTTTTCAGAAAGATTGGAGGAATCTGCTTACATGTCTGGTCCCTCTCAGAATCCAGAGAGAACAACAACAAAAAAAGAACACACAAAGACTTCCTTCCACCGAGATTTGAAAGTATCTTGTCTCCTGATTGGTCCTCTGGTCAGATGGTCCAAGTTTACTGCTTGTTAACCCTTTACAGGTGAAAGAGACATTAACCCTTAACTATCTGTTTATGACAGTACCGCCTCCTCAGAATCTGCAGTCAGGAGTGGGGTAGTGGTGCCGCCCCCCACCCCCAGAATTGCATGCAGCTCAGAGTAGAAGCAGCACGTCTGTGGCTCTGCCCCAGAGCGTCCATTTGCTTCTTTGGTTTTCTGGTAGGCTTGTCTGAGCTCCTTAACTTTCATGCAGCACAGTATTGAGTCCCTATTGTGCCCTTTCTTCATCATGCCTTGGAGATTTTTTCAAACATTTTGGCATTTTGTCTTTTGGAACGTAGTTCTGCTTGCACGGAATCGTCTCCCCATACAGCGATCAGATTCAGTACTTCCGTATGATCCATGCTGGAGCTCTTTTTCGATCCTCGGACTGCATGGTCACCTGTGCTGATGAGCTCTGCATGGTCACCTGTGCTGATGAGCTCTCCATGCTGGCCAAACAGGAAATGAAATTCAAAAATTTGTGGGGCTTTTCCTGTCTACCTGGCTAGTGCATCTGAGTTCAGATTGCTGTCCAAAGTCGTTACAATGGTGCACTGTGGGATAGCTCGCGGAGGCCAATACCATTCAATTGCGGCCACACTAACCCTAATTCGAACCAGCAATGTTGATTTCAGCGTTACTCCCCTCATCAGGGGGGAGTACAGAAATCGATTTTAAGAGCCCTTTATGTCAAAGTAAATGGCTTCCTTGTGTGGATGGGTGCAGTGTTAATTTGATGTCACAGTGTAGACCAGGCCTTAGGTGGTACATACATCTTGTGCCTGGCTCTCTATCACCATGAATTCCCTCCTGAGATCATAACATCATAACATACATAAAGGACCAATGATTTATTAACACTGTTTCTATCAGACAGCCCAAATACTGTTCTACTCCTTTGTTGATTTGGGATTCAGGTGTTGAATACTCCAAAATGTCACTGTGTGGGCAGGGAGATTTACTTCAGCCCACTACAGAGATAGGTAAAATATAATCCGACTTTGAGCTCTGTCTCCTGACTTCCTCCCTTCCCAATCTCTTTCTGAAACACTCTCACCCCACTGTGGCATTCTGAATAAGGGCCTGAATTCTCTCAATATTGGACAGTAAATGAAGGATGGTTTTAAATGACAGAATGTGCTTGGGATGTGTAGCAAGGTGGGTTATTCCTTTAAGATCCCTGGAGCCAATCAGCCAGCCACTCTTGTTGGATCATGAGATGTAATTTGGGGATGGGAGGGTGTGACACTGCACCCCATAGTCTTCATAAAGATATCATGATCTGATTATGGCATAACTATTGGGATGGGTTCAATCACAGAAACCACCTTGGGAACTGCCAACTGATGTGCCAAAACTACTTCTGCCCCTGCCTTCCTTCCCTGGCAGCATTAGGACACCAGCACCTTGTCTTGTTGAGCCAGACATGCCACTCTGCTCCAACACAGTCCCAGGGTCTGAACCACATGCTCCAAAGTTGCAGACTTAACTGAAAGCAGCTTACAGAGGTGTACTTGTCTTTTACACTCAGATGCTCAACTCCCAATGGGGTCCAAACCCTAACTAAATCAATCTTACCCTACATAAAACTTATACCATAAATCAGGGGTAGGCAACCTATGGCATGGATGCTGAAGGAGGCACCTGAGCTGATTTTCAGTGGCACTCACACTGCCCAGGTCCTGGCCACTGGTCTGAGGGGCTCTGCATTTTAATTTAATTTTAAATGAAGCATCTTAAATATTTTAAAAATCTTATTTACTTTACATATGATAGTTTAGTTATATATTATAGACTTATAGAAAGATATCTTCTAAAAACATTAAAATCTATTACTGGCAAGTGAAACCTTAAATTAGAGTGAATGAAGACTCAGCACACCACTTCTGAAAGGTTGCCGACCCCTGCCATAAATTGTTCACTCTCTATAACACCAATAGAGAGATATGTACAACTGTTTGCCCCCCCACACACACACACACTCCTGGTATTAACACATACTCTGGGTTAATTAATAAGTAAAAAGTGATTTTATTAAACATGGAAAGTAGGATCTAAGTGGTTCCAAGTAGTAACAGACAGAACAAAATGAATTACCAAGTAAAATAAAATAGAACACACAAGTGTACGTCTAAGAAAATTAAATACAGATATAACCTCAACAGGTCCAGTAAGCTTCCTTTTACAAATTAGTCTCCTTCTAGACTGGGTCCAACAATCACTCACACCCCCTGTAGTTACTGTCCTTTGTTCCAGTCTCTTTCAGGAATCCTTGGTGGTGGAGAGGTTATCTCTTTAGCCAGCTGAAGACAAAATGGAGGGGTGTCCCAGGGGGTTAAATAGACTTTCTCTTGTTGGTGGAGACCCTCTTCTCTCTCCTATGCAAAGTCCAGCTCCAAGATGGAGTTTTGGAGTCACCTGGGCAAGCCACATGTCCATGCATGACTCAGTTTTTACCAGCCAAACCACATTCCTGTGAAAGCTCAGATGTGGATTGTCATCTTCAATTTCATCGTTGGCTTAAGTGCTTTTTGATTAGGCACTTAATTTGCACTTTTCTCAAGAAGCTGACCAAATGCTCTACTAGGCTAGTTAAAATCAAGCAAGTATACAGACAATATTCCTAACCTCAAGTACAAAAATGATACATGCACACAAATAGAATGGATAGATTCAGTAGATCATAACCTTTACAGAGATATGTTATATGGCATATGTAGCATAAAACATATTCTAGTTATGTCATATATACATTCATAAGCATATTCCATAAAGCCTTATGGGGGGCACTGTCACAACTATTATGTATTTTATGCAAGATTGGACATGTAAGATATCATTGAAAAGTATATAATTGATTATCCTACTTGTATCCATGTATCATTTTAGTATCTGAAGTTAGGAATATTGTCTATGAATGTATTACAAATGTGCTGTAACTGGCCCTGGAGAGGCAAGAAGCACAGAGTGAAAGGCTTCTGGGTGCCCACAACCTGTGTTCGTCAGGGGAATAGCTTTGTTTTGTGTTATTTGGGGAGTTTTATTTGAATTAATAAACTGTGTCATCAGGGAAAGACCTAAAAGAGACTTGGCCAAGGTGTTAGTCCTTCATGGGCTGGGTAAATAGGCCAGCAGTTCTACACGGTAAAATATCTTATTGTATCCTGCAGTAGTTAGTGTGTCTTTCTCTTTAATTTAACATCTTCAGAAATTATCTAGAAGAAAAAAATAAAAGTCACCATGAGATTGAGCTGGTCTTTTTTTATTGATAACATTAGAGGTCCAGTTCCTGAAGTCTTCACTTGTGGCTCAGTGCAGCAATTCTTCTACACCTCCACTGCAGTTGCACACAGATGGCTTGCAAGCCTGGGGCTAGGTCCACAAAGTCACTTAGGCAACTAAAATGCCCGTTAGGCACCAACCCAGCATTCAGGGGCCAAAGAGATGGCCAAAATCTTTTCTCTGCTGCTGCCTGACTCTGTAGGTGACTAAAAGTGCCTAGGTTTCCACTGGCTAAGTCTCCTAGGCACTTATATTTTTGTCTGTGGTTATGTGCAAAACAGCTAAAGCATGTCATGCAGAGCAGCTTGACACCCTAACTCACACCTAAGCTCCCTCTTTCTCTCTCTCTCTATCTCCTCTCCTTTTTCACGAGAAAGAACTGACTGGATTAGGCACCTAACTCCACGGGAAGGTTAACAGCTCTGAATCCAGAATGGAGATAGACCCTACCCTTCTTAGCATTTCCTACTGGCTAATTTAGATGGTTCCCCACTCAGCTTGCTGGCTTTTGTGAGTTCCATTCTTAGGCACCAAACTCTCCTCATGCATTGTACAGGGAACCTCAGTACCTAATTCAGGGCAGAGGATTCCACACATGATGGCAAGGCACCCAAATGCTACACACTGCAATGCCTAAGTCCCTGTGTGGCTCTAGCCCTACTTAGACAAAACACTCACTGAATTTGAGACCTGCGAGCTCTGTCCCTATGATTCTAAAAGAGAAACAAATCTAGTAGATAATAGAACTAAGTTTCAAAAATATCTCCCTAGCATAATACGGAGATAATGCTTCCTTATCTAGTGAGATTTCATATCTAACGAAAATTGAGCTCTTGAGGGTTCTTGTAAAACTTGAACTGTTATTTGCAATCCATTTGCACCAATTACAATGAGCATTTAAAAGAAAAGATGTAACATGATTTAGTAAGAAAGTTCTTAAAGATGGATAGAAAGAACAAATCTATTATACAACTGAAAAAAGGATTATAATAGACACACTCAGGACAAACTTAGATCAGAAGTGAAGCAGTCTTCTTTTCTTTAAAAATCAGCTAAACTTTTTTTTAAAGCCAAATTAGATGTTCAAATTCTGCTGGAAGCTTGAGAACCATGTTAATTTCTTTTATCATTTGATAGAGAAGACCATCAGGGTATGTCTACACTGCAATATGAGACCCGTGGCTGGCTCGGGTCAGCTGATTCAGGCTCGTGAATGTTGGGCTGCTGAGCTAAAAACTGCAGTGTAGACGTTTGGGCTCGGGCTGGAGCCCAGGATCTGAGACCCTTGTGGGTGTCACAGTCTGGGCTCCAGCCTGAGCCTGAATTGCAATTATGAACCTTGCAGCCTGAGCACCATGAGCCCAAGTCAGCTAACCCACGTTCTGAGACTCTGTTCTGTGGGGAGTTTTTGTCCTACTGTACACCTACCCTGACTGTCTTCTCTATCAAATGGTTTTCAAGCTTCCAACAGAATTTTGAACATCTTATTTGTTTTTGAAAAAGTCTTTGCTGATTTAAAAATAAAGAAGACTGCTTCATTTCTGATCTAAATTTGTCCCATGAATGTCTATTATAATCCTTTTTTTTTTAGTTGCATAATGGACTTTCTATCAATCATTAAAAACAGCTAGCTAGGAATTTTTTGATAGAAACACTTTTTGTCAGATAATGCCCATTTGTCAAAACTGAAACTTCTTGCAGGAAAGAGTTAGTCTTAGCAAATGTCAAGTTATGAAAAAAATTGAAATCATTAAAAAGTTGTTGAAATGACAGTTTTGAAATTAACATCAAATTATAGTAAAAAAAGTAAAAACATTAAAAGTAAATTTAATGTTGAAACAAAATGTTTAAATTAACCCAATTCAAAATGTTTTTGTATTTTTGATTTTCAAAAATTCAGAATTTTGAATTTTTTTTATCCCAATTTGAGATTAGAATTTTTTTCAAAATCTCAAAACTTCTCTCAGGATGTAAAATCAGTTTCATGCCCAGCTCTGGTATAGCAATGTCTTCAGATAGACAATCTGGGAGGAATATAACTGATCTATTTAAATCGGAAGGTTAGCCTCAAAGAGAAGTCAAGATGTTATATATATTTCTTTAATATTTCATCAATCATGGAAAGTTACAAAACCACTGGCTGCAGTGTTTAGTTCTTTTGCATGTTCAGATTTTATCTGTGGAATCAGTATACTTGAAAAAGCTCATGTAAAATTTGCAAAAATGCTTGAGTTAAGTGCTGAAGTCTCATTTTCAAATGTGCCATAAGTGCTAGGTTCCCACTGATTTTCAATGACAGACTCTTAAATGCTTAAGTAAATTGAAAAAAAAATAGGGCTTTGGATACCTACTTGCTTTGAAATTTTTACCCTTGACATAATGATTGACAAGAGGGTAAAATTTGTCCCATGCAAAGGAGCACCATGAGGCCTAAATGCCACTTTAGATCTCAAAATAGAATGTTAGTAAAACTTTGTGCTATCCATCTGTAGAGGATGGAAGATGATAGACCACAATAGATGGTCAATATTCTGGATTGTTGTAGGTTTTTAGAGTATAAAAATAAATAAAATTGCCTGCCAAATATCAGGTTGCTGAGACGTCCACATTTGTCAGAGTGCATTTCTATGCCTCCTGGATTTTACTTTTACTTTAATTAATTTTCTTTACCATTTGCAGCCCTGTTTTGTTAATGAATTTGTTTATATTTTAACATATTATAATATATGCATTCTAGTTCCTGATATACTTAGACGCAGCATCTTTAAGTGACATTTTGCTAAATATTGGCAGAGACCAAATTTTGAATTAGCACTTGTAAGTAGAACTGGTCTATTACTATATATTAAATACATTGTAGCAATGCATATTGCTGCTATTTATGTAAAATTTGATTGACAGATTTTTGTAGTATCTAGTCAGGCTCTACAGCTGTTCAAATACTGTCAATTTCTTTAGGGTTATAGGTGTGAGTTTTTTTATTATTATTATTTGACCAGCACTAATTGCAGATATTTTGAAAACTTGATTCAAAAGTTATACTTATCCAGTCAAGGAACAAAAATGTGCTATATAACCTCTATGCCCAGTAAAATAATCTTGAATTTTGACTGCTCACAAATAACAAGGAGTCAAACTATTTGACAATAAATGTATTTAAAAATGACTATTTCATTAAAAAGATTGTCACTAGGAAAAATAGTTAACTTCATTCTGTTCATTTCTTGTTATGAGAGATCCATCTAGCATGAGATTTTCAAAAACACTCAGCACTAGCTCTGTGCCCATTGAAGTCAATAGGAGTTTTGCCACTGACTTCAGCAGGAAGTTAGTTAGATTTTTCAGAAGCATTCAACATTACCCTATCTTAATTCAGTATTTTTATGGTTCAGGGATCGTTCTCTTCTTCCATTTAAAAGGAAAAATGGGCTTCTCACAGACAAGTCAATAAAGTAGATTTCAGAAAATGTCATCTTAAGCATTTGTGTATCCACCTGACTTCTTTTTTAAAGGTGTAGACCACTTAACAGATAGAATTCTCCATTAAGCCCAGATAATTTGTTTGTTTCCTAGTGCATATTTCCTACATACCTGCATGTCGTCTTTCATTTTGTAAACAAGGAAAGGAGAAGCAACAAAACGATATTGGGGAAACAAACAAGAAAAAGCACAACAATCCAAAAACTTGTAAAGCTCATTTAAAAACTCTCAATCTCAAAAGCTCTCAGGAGGCTTTGGAGCAGTGAGGACTCTAAATGTTACATTTTTAAAAAGTTTTGCTTTTAAAGAAGATGGTATGGTTTGAATCTTATATGTCATGTGGATTGATTTTATAGCTCTGTCTTATGTATTAAGCAATGGAGTTATTAGAGAGCTTCTCTTCAGCGCTGAGTGCTATTTATTTTTTTGTAATGGAAAGTATATTTGTGTGTTTTGAAGAAGAACATTCATCATTTCTACCTGCATATAAACAACATGAGGTCTGTGAACTTGATAAACAGAAATATTCTCAGACAGGTGGTGTTTTTCTGTGTCTACAAGTATAATTGACCTGAACATTTAGTGAAAGGCTTGACAAGATGCTTTGTGCTCATTTAATAAAAGGAAATGTGAATTTCTCAGAATATGGAGTTGTTTGGAGGCCATGGGTGAGATAGCTATTATTTCTTAATTGTGACCTACTTTTGAGATTAGTCAGAGCTGCCTTCTTCTTTTCCATCATCTTTGGGAGTACTGTCCTCTTTCAAGAAAAGGAACTGTAAAAATGACAGAAAAATGCACACTGGTGATTGGCTGACAGTTAGATTTAAGCTAATTGGCAGAACAGTGGCAATAGCAAGAGTAAAAAAGAAGGAAGAAAGATTAGATGGGTCCCAATTTGGGATTTTTTCTGAAATTCCCTGTCTCACAATAAATGGAGGATAGAAATGTAAAGCCATGCTCTCTTCTCATGCTGACTGTGGGTACTGTAAGATATTGTCACAGTTTATGGTACTTTGAGAGGTGGTGTAAAATTATACTTGTATTAGTTTCATTAACCCAATAGTTCTTATTATGTTATTAAGAATTAAGTGTGTAACATACAGCTATATTTTGTAAGTGGACATAATTGCATTAATTAGATGTATTAAGAATGCTAACATGAGATATCATTAACTAATAGCCCCAGTCAGGATAATTATGACTAATTATGGTTATTAGACTAATGGCCTTAATCCTCAAGCACAATGTAAGTGTTACAGAAGGTTAAGAAGCATATGACAAATTGATAATCAAAAAGATAATGTTCATTTGCATTCTTTCTGCAGCCACTGGTAGCTAAAACAGCAAGAAGAAACTAGACTGCTACTGTCCTACACAAACTAGAGGAAGAAAGCTTAAATTTGCACAAGTGTATAGCGATTTTGGGTAGTCAACTTGAGACACCTGAAAAGGGCATGATTTTTGAAGGGTGGATGCTGATGGCTAGATACATAAAGAAATTTACGTACCTAAAGAATCAGATATGGAGATTTTCAAAATTGCATAAGCATTAACTCCCATAAATTTCAATTAATGGGAGTTAGGCACAAAGGCGCTTTTGAAAATCCCATTAAGCATCTAACTGCACTTTTAGATGCCTAAATATCTTTTCAGTTTGTCCCTCAGTGCTTTCTGTAAATTCAGATCCCTATGAAAAGTATCAGATTAGTACCTATAAATGAAGACCTTCAAAATCTCTAGTTACTATGTGAATATCAAAGGAAAAATAAATTCACAGATGGACACTAGACAATTTTATCAGTGGTAAAATGTTTTGCAGAGGAGAGTTACATATGTACTATATGGCAGGACAGAGCTCTGTTTTTTTTAAAAAGGGAGAAATCCAATCTCTACACCAAAACACTTGGTTCACCTGAATGCATGATGAATATTGGGAAGAAATTTTACAATACTTAAATACCAACCCAGCGAATGATCTAAAAAATTATTTACTAGTACAGTAGATGTCACTCCACAAGTTTCCTTTTAAGTGACAATATTTTTAGAGTGTGTTCATTTCAATTATGATAGTAAATAGTAATAGTGGTAATAGTAAATCAGACTGTCAGCACTAGATCTTGCATATCTGCATGAAACCCATCTTTATGGTATTAAAGAACAATGTAGAATATAATCAAATAAGTGAGAGAAGAGATCAAGTAGGAGAAGTCAAAGAGAAACATCCATGTAAGGAATATATTTTGAGGTGGGTAAGGTCTTAATCCAAATCTCATGGAAGTCAATACGAACATTCTAACTAAACATGCTAATAACACAATAATCTTGCTGTGACTGTAAACTCTGAATCTATTGTAAAATAAATCCCATATCTTACTCTAAACACTCTTGAAACAGGGTACAATATTAAAAAGAGAGTCCAGGTATTAGGAGTCTGTATTACAGATACCTGTTCAACTTGTATTCTTTTTTACAGTTTTATTCAGAATATTTGGCTTCTGTGCTTGGTTGAGTTATTTAGCAGTAAATAACATTTTTGGATGATTCTGCTGATGTCTCCCATAGAAAACTGTGCAAAGGCTGAGAACTCACAGTAGTAAATACCTCAACATCTGGCAAATGTTTAACTGATTCAGGAGAATCACATAAGGCCTAGCGAACACCCGTTGAATCAGATTTTTGAGAGCCAGACAATCATCCATCTGCCGACCAGACTGGGATACTAGAGAAGTGTGCTGCTTGTCTGGAACTAGAATCCAGGATGTGGATTCTAGTTCCAGAGGTAAATGGGGGAGTGGGATACCGGAAGGAAAGACAAGGATGAGGGTACAAGATGGGAAGCCTCCTGATTCATACTGACAAAGTAGGGCAATTGACTGGTTATCTTAGGTGCATGGACATGAATGCAAGAAGCCTGGGAAACATCCAGAAAGAATTGGAAGTCCTGGCACTATCAAGGAACTATGACATGATTGAAATAACAGAAACTTAATGGGTCAGATCGCATGACTGGAGCACTGTCATGGATGGATATAAACTGTTCGGGAAGGACAGGTATGGGAGGAAAGGTGGAGGACTTGCACTGTATGTAAGAGAGGGGTATGATTGCTCAGAGCTCCAGTTTAAAACTGGAGAAACGCCTGTTGAGAGTCTTTGGGTTAAATTTAGAGGCAACAGCAACAAGAATGATGTTGTGGTGGGCGTGTGCTATAGACCACCGGATCAGAAGGATGAGGTAGATGAGGCTTTCTTCAGACAACTAAATGAAGTTTCCAGATTACAGGCCCTGGTTCTACTGTGGTACTTCAATCACCCTGACATCTGCTGGGAGAGCAATACAGCAATGCACAGACAATCCAGGAGGTTTTTGGAGAGTGTTTTCCTGGTATACGTGCTGGAGGAATCAACTAGGGGTCACACTTCTCTTGACCTG